>NC_089992.1:17311500-17913000 GCF_036417845.1 Apteryx mantelli
AAGTTAGCGAAAATCAAAATGCCTCTTTGGAGTGCCCTAATATTTCTTGTTGCTAGAATTACACAAAAGGGTTTTCCTGTTAGCTGGTTATATATTGCCCTGCCTATAATTTGATTCTCCTAACTAGTGCCTCTCCAAATTAGCCTTTCTTTTCCCCAGTTTATAGTCGAGAACCATGTTGGCATTGTTTGGAGTGGCAAGCTTATTGGCAGCTCATCTGTACATCACTGACAGTAGCCAGCTGCATACCAAGGCTGAGGATGGACATCCACATTCTTCTCACTTCTCCTGAACCAAGATGAACACTAGATTGGGTCAGGTAATTATAATTTGGGAACAAGGGAGCAGACCAAGAGATGAAAATAGGCAAAAGCAGAATGAGAATACCATAGTGTGCATTAAGTGAATAAAAGCTACATGGGGGAAAAAAACACTGGAGCAAAAAGGAAATGAGAAGGAGGCAGCAATGAATATGTGATAGAGAGTAAGAAAGTAAACACTTGCACTTTGGCCTATTTTTCCTGTATCAGCCACCAACCTTCCTTTTCAGAACTCTGTCCTCTGAAGGTTGGGAGTTTTGGTCATGCTGTAAGTAAATATGGTCTCAAATGACTTCAGCTAATACCTGCAAACACTCAAAGTTGAGAAATATTAAAGTTACAATACTACCTTTCAGGCTTTCAAAAATGCATCCCTTTGGATGTCAGATTTCATATTTCGCTTATCCCAGGACTGTAGTGATAGTTTTGAGGTCCAATACTGTGTGCCAGCTGTGCTTGAATAGCAGCCTAAGCTGAGTTCACATACTTGTTTGTGACAAGTGGCATGTAATCATTTTGCTTAAAACCAAAGACCTTATTTGCTTCTTCTTACTAAGTATAAAGCATCCAGAGGGTATGTAAGCCGTAGTCACAGAAACATTTTTGGGTGTTTAATGCTAAGAACTCAGGTTAACATTTGGATATATTAAGAAGGATTCAACTTTTCAGATGTTTCAGCACCTCGAATTATAAACTTCTTACTCCTATACTAACAGCTTTGTAATCTCTTGTTCATGTGTTCCCGTTGTCCTCATTCAAAACGGGTAGGGTGGGTTTTTTTTTGTTTTGTTTTTTTTTGAGTCAGTCTTTCTTGACTTAGTGAGGACTATTGGTATTTTATTAATTTGCTGACAGGATTGCAATAACAGGTACTTCAAGTAAGTGTGCCATATACTCAAGATGTTTCTTTCTGGTGGCTATGAAAACCTCGTTCGTTAGTTCAGCAAGATTGTTCTCTGTTCCTAATCATTATTCAGTTTTTATTATGTCTTTGGGAGGTGTTTTTGAGATCAGATTTAAGATCTCTAGTTAGGATATGGGTATAAAGATTACTTTAAAATAACTGATTCTTTAAGTATGCTGCATCCATATGTTTTTATCTGTGGAATATTGCTGTGGCAACACTTGGATTTTTGGAAATTCTGAAGTAGCACCCGTACGGACTATTCAAATTTCCTTTCTATAGTACCAGTTTTTTGAAACTAAACTTGTAAGAAAGCTGTTTAGCCTGCTACCTCTCTCCTTGAAAGAGTTTGGACTTGGAACTTTGAGGTAGCAGACTGAATGTGTAAAACCTACAGAAACCTACAAAAACAGTATGATACTGAGTTGAGAAAGTAACTGTTGTGCTAAACAGCACAGTAACCGTTTAGGCTTCTCTTATGGAAATGAAAACAAAAGTGGAGTATTGAAACAGACCTTAAACATATATGCAGAAGCGTGGGTGGTCTCCTCTGGTGTAGAGTAGCTTAGCACGGTGTCTAAGCTTTTTTAAATCTGCAGACTCCTCAGGTTTTCAGCAAAGCTGTGGCTAGCTACGTAGTTAAGTTTAGCAATGTAAAGCTTGCTTTTCTAGGTGTCTTTGTAGTCTTTGTTAGATGTAGCCCGTGCACCACTTCTTGATAGGTTTTGGCATTGCATTAAGGGGTGTGTGTGTGTGTGGGGGGGGGGTGTTGGTTTTTTTTTGTTTGTTTTTGTTTTTGAGAAATGGCCCTTCTCAGGATGTATTCTATGGTAATACATAGATCAGGTGCTAAAGCTTAACAAATGTGCCAAGTAACTCTGACATCATCCTGCCAAAGAAACACAGATCATGTAGCCAAAGCAATCTGTGAACCATAACTAATTGCACGGAAACTAGTATTTGAAATAGCCAGAGAACAGAGAAATGAATCATTTTGGAGCATGAGATAAGTCAAAGGGAAAACGTAGTGTAATATGAAAGTAAGTAACAGTAATATTAATAGCGTTTTGAAAAATTAATGCATATGGCATATCTTGTGCTAACAGCTTCTTATGTAGCAGAATAATCCTACTAGTGCATTTGACAGCATATTCAAAAATTTTTGCAAATCACAGTCCTCCCAACAAACTGAAGCTTTTGGGAGCTATGTTCACTGTATGCTCTAGTTCTAATAAAATGTCAGTAACTTTTAGAACTGTAAGCATTACCTATTTGGGCAATTGTAACAATTATGTAAGTAAATGTTATATAACCATGCAGGCTTAAATATATCCAAACTGAGGTGCAGAGAAGAGGTAAAGTAAAAAAATTGCTAGTTAGAAGTTTTTAGTTTTAGGCCCTTGTAAAAGTGGCCTGTTTTTCAGCAAAGCTGAGTACAGCATAGAGCTGCTGATATCCATTTAATTTGTCAAAGGCCACAGTGGGAGTACTTAGTTTGAGATCCAGCGCTGGCCCTTTACATATGGTCTGCTTTTTCTTTTTACTGATCTAAACCTTCTTATGAATTCACAGAATTCACACCAGTTGCTTGGATGAACTCAGTCAGCCTCTGAAGATGAGTTAGCAGTGAGCTGCTGCTGAATGCTCATGAAAGGCCCTGGCAGCCTTCTTTCCTGTATATGTGAGATGGGTTAATCTTACAAATGATGGACCTATAGTTGTGCATTTTCCAGAGCAGGAAGCCTGATCTAAGTGACTGAAGGAAACCTGTTTTGGGGGGTGGGGTGAGGGTTATTGTGTGACAGCACATGCTGTCGTTGATGTTTGTGAAGCTGTTTCTGCAAGGACAAGAGATGCATGTATCTGCAGGGAGTACTAATTGTCTTTTTTTGTAGAAGCAGGTTGAAGCTCCCCTTTTCTTTTCCAGAGCACTGAATTAAGGGGAGTTGCATATTTTAGACACACATGTTCTGAGGCTATAGGTAGTATGCCATTAGAAAATTTTAGGGTCCCTTTCTATATGCATGGTATTTTCAGAACTATTAGTTTCAATGCAAGACTGTATCACTTAATTTTAAAGCCTTTCTGGGCAGTGGGCTAAGGCAACTGAAAATATTTAAAGTTATTATTTAATTTTCCAGTCTGTAGTCTAATGCATAGAAACTGTATGGGTTTTGCTAGATAAAAACTGTTTGATCTGAAACTTTGTTTACCTCCTTTTTTTATTTTTTATTACAAAGGTGGCTCAGCTGTTCCTCATGTTGTGGTTGTGTGAGAAAGATCTTGTTTCCCACTCCTGAGAATGGGAGGAGAGACAGAGAGGAAGAAAAATAGGCAGAGGTAGGAAGAGAGATGGGGGGGAAGACCAGGAAACCAGAATAGAGGAGTACAGGAAATGGGTGGGAGTTGGGAAAACACTTTTTTTTCTAAATTGTGAAATTAATGTGAAATCTAGCAACAAAGCTCTGAAACCTATTGATAAAGTTTGTCCCTCAAAATTGTTATGAACAACAGCAGGTTTTGTTGCTGTTGCTTATGTTGTTTTCTTACTTCTGATGATTCATATGGAGAATGAGTATGGCTCTGTATGATTTTTTTTTTTCCCTTTTCCCTTAGGTTATAAGGGTGTTTTGTTTTATTAGTATGTTTCTTGTAGTGTAAGTACTCATAATGAGCACTCAGAAGTTAGGAAAGGTCATGTTGTCTATATATCCTTAAGTCAGTTCTGTTCAGAAGTACTTAGGTCTGTGATGGAACCCTGTTAACCCTCTTTAAAGATGGGATCAACGTTCCATGAAACATGCCAGCTCTGAGATTATGCAGTGGATAATTCACTGATTTTTTGTTTATCATTTAATTAAGGAGTTAATTTTGAAATATAGCTTGTTAAAACATCCAACTATAAGAGAGATTCTGCAGGTACCAACAAAATTCATTTGCTTTGGTTCTCCAGTGGAAAAAAAAAAATTGCTAAGCATAACAGTTGTGAGGAAAATTCAGATTCTTAGCCAGTGATACAAACAATATCTCCCTTAGTCCATAAATTCTGAAACATTAACATGTTTATGCTACAAGAGCGTAGTGCTAAAATATACGTAACCCATATAATTATGCGTTATGGCTGTCATTTGGAATGTACATATACGTGTAGATTCCCAAATGTGGTGCAGAGCAGAGATCCCTGAGTAATGCTGGCTGAACTGATATGTATGTTAAAAAACAACAACAACAACAAAACTGTACCTTCAGTCCTGAAAGAAGCATCACAGTAGTCCTGCTGAGAGTGAGGCAGCATGCTAATTTTCTTCCATGCTATGCCTAGGCATCTGTACTGTTTCTGGTCCCAGAACCACTTCAGGCATAAGTAATTTAAGTAGTTCTATTCTGTGCTGTTATATTGATGCGCCTTAGGAGCAGTACTGAACCAGACAGAAAGAACTCGGATGTGCACCGCTAATGGTTGCCCAGGCTGAAATGCTGCTAGTTCAGAAATGGAAGTCTCAGACTTAGCTTTCTAAACCTTAAGTCCTGTTATCTACATGACAATATTTTGTATTTGTGTGCATACTTGATATGAATATTATGAACAGTATCAAAGATTCTGAAAACTGTTAGTATATAGAGTGTTAGTGAAACTTAGAGAAGTTTCAGGAAGGGGTTAAGAAATTTTATAAGTAACAATCAGTTGTAGCTCATTTAAAATACTTTGAAAAATTCATATGCCAATGCATATGTTTGATTTTTTTTTCTTCTTGTTTAATTCGAACAATTTTAAGTTGTTTTGTAAGCAGTAGAATTAAATCTTCTTTCTTACGAATTTGTGTCCTGCTTCACTAACAATTTATATTCCCCCAACCTTCCACTCCTGCTACCCTTATACTATCATTCCCTTCCTTCCCCAGATCGCTGACGGTACCATCAGCTTCTTTGTATAGCCACCATCTAAAGATTGATCAATAGGCGATATATGCTGTGGGCTGTTTCTGACCTAGGTTTGAGCAGACCGTTTAGCCAGTGCATAAATAACTATTGAGATAACAGAGTAGCTTTTCCTCCCAAGGCAATATTAACTTGGGTCTCTTTCTTCTTCCAGATTTAATGAACCTTGTCAGAAACCCATATATTTAAGACATTTGCCTTTGTCAAATATGATTAAAATTGACCATGAGTTACATTATTAGCCCAATCACACCTCTCTCTTTTTTCAGGAAAGTGATTAAAATAACTTAGGTTTCAGGTTGGGAAGGAAACTTTCTCAAATGCAATGTGAACAGCGTAATCTGTAGGTATACTGTATTTTGAGTTTGGGATGCTGCATCAAAAACCTTCATATGTATTGTTCTTCAATCTCACCACTTTTTACTTCCTCTTTCCTCTCCACACCCAGCAAAGCAGTTGGATGCTATTAAAGCTTAAGCATGAATTAACAATTTTACATTGTGCCTTTCTGTGTGTGTGTCAAGGAGAACAGCATCAGTGTTGAGGAACTTGATAATTCCTCATACTCAAAATAAACACTGGACTTTCTGTTGTAAGATGTTGAAATAGATATAGGATGAGAAAGAAGATGAAAAACTGAAGAGAAAGACAAAGTTAATTTGTCTCAAGAAAAGTGAGATGTGTATTTATATAATGGAAAGTTAATCATTTTACAGTTAAAGACAGTGCTTTTATGTTATTCCTTCAGACTGCCAGAAGCATGGCTTTGTGTGTGTTTGGTGTTAAAAGGGCTTTGCACTTTGGCTGTTGCTAGAGCTGTTGCAGGGATATATTGGGAGCAACCAAAACATCTGCTCAAGGAGCTGGATGGAGGGGATAAATGTATGAATGTGTGTGGCCCTTGCTGCTGCTCAGGTGTTTGGTTTCACCAGGTGACGCTGATGGGAATAGGTTAGGGGAGAGGGGAGCGGAAGCTCCATCACTGAGGTCTGCGTCCCCAGCCTCTCTTGTATGGAGTTAAACCAAACCCTTGAAATGTGAGTGTGGGACACTTGGATGGGGAGACAGAGGGAGCTTCAGCCAGCCTCTCCAGGGGGAGGTCGCTTCCTCGTACCTGTGTGAGTCTTGGGTTCCCAGTCCCAGCAGTTATTGCTTCTCTTCTCTGTTCACAGCCTCAATGAACTCAAGGTGCCAAAAACTTGTATGAATAAGGTGAAGCTTTCTTAACTAAGTGTAGCTACAGTTCTCCGCCTCTTCATTCTGGGTGTTTGCAGCTGAGCTGATAAGGGGAGAAGTGTGAACTTCTGTGAGATCAAGGGAGATGCTGGTGATGTGTTTTGGTAGGAGATGGGAGCCCAGGCTGCATGTGAAAGGGGGAGGGAGAGAGAAAGCACTGGGTGCGTGTGGTTTCACTAAGAACCAAAATGCCTTCTTAAATTTCTTCTCTTAGCTCTCTAGAGGTCTCAGTAAGGTTCTCAGTCCCAGTAGGTAATGCTGTTATAAACTGGAGAGCCAGATGTGATTAGAAGACTTCAGTCCAGAAATACAGTGTAGGAAGTATTAATTAAGTATTGTTTTGAAATTTTAAAGAGAATGTATTTTTCCTTTCACAGATTAAGCTGCCACCAATGATGGAAATCATAACGGCTGAACAGCTGATGGAATATTTAGGTTTGTAATTATTGACAATAGATAGTTTCTCAAATTCAATTATATATTACACTTATTAGTGAATAGTATTATATGAGGACTGTATTATTTATTTGCTTTTTTTTTCTTATTCAGCTTTACTTGAATTCACACTTCAAGAAAACCACTGCATGGTGTACAGTAACTTAAGCTTTTCTTTAACAGTGTTTAAAACTTCACTATATTGCTTTCCTAAGTCATTAGCTTAGTGATGCAAGTGCTATGGCTTAGTACACCGACACATTGTTAGACACAGACTTATTCATGTCTCTTAGAATGCTGTTTTGTTTTATGCCACAGAATGCAGTAAGTCAGTAGTGCCTTTTAATTATCTGCAGTAACTCCACTCCTTGGTAATATGATCCAATTAAAATAACAGGAAAAATGAATGCAGCTGTCACAGTGAATGGGGGTGTCTCATTTGCAGGCCACTCCATTTTCAGATTGTCTTTGGCAAACCTGCAGCTGCTTCCAACTGACAAGTCTGTAACTTTGATAGCCCAGAATGATCCAGATGTTAGAAGTGCAGTTGCCATAGTTCTTAAGCTGTATGTACCACAGTTCTTTCCCTCTGTAGCCTAATAAATTTAAAATGTTTGAGCTTTATTTACTAATTTTGTCTGGCTTCTTAAGCAGGAGAGAAACTTGATATAGTTTCTTTCTTTCTGCTTGTGAAAAATATACATTGTTTTTAAAAGTATGTGACCAAATTTTTCAGTGTAAGAAAAAATAGTTAATTATATAACCTCGAATGTCTTAACTTCAATATGTCCTTTTAGAAATCTCGCTGCCTGTGTCTAAACATTTCTTCTGAACTGTATTGACAGTGTAATACTGTCTGAACTCACTTCATAATCACAGTTGTCTAAAAGTACATACTCTGTCTGTTTTGAAGGTGTGTGTTAGCTTCTGGAATTTTCATAGTAACTTTAATTTCAAAATTGTTTTCTCAAATTATTTAGGTTCCTATTAAATTAAAATGCTTAGTGGTTGCCAAGTATTTCTCTTACAGCTTAAGAAGAATAAAAAACAGATTTTATTCCTTAATAAGATCTTACTACTTTTTTTATATACTCATTATTTTATTCTATCCTGTGATTTTTAATTCAAGCTCTAAAACAATGGGATCTCATTAATTTAATAGAACACTTAAATGCTTGCATTTATGATCAGTCACCTTCAGTCAGAAGTGTTTGTAGAAATCTCAAAACTTTGAGCATAAAATAATTTTATTTTCACTTTTTTAGGAGACTATATTCTTGATGCAAAACCTAAAGAGATATCTGAAATTCAGCGTCTAAATTATGAGCAGGTAAGAAGCTACTCCTAAAATAGTTGCTTATGTCTGACAGAACTAAACATTTTTTTTATTTCTAATCTAACTAACTGTTTGCAGTTATTTTCCCTGTTTTTCATTTCTGGGCTTAATGTAGATTATGATTTATAAATATTTCCTGTTGATGAAGAAAATCTTAGTATCTACCAAGACAAGAAATTATTTTGGCCTGCAATGAGTGTAATGAAAGACTCTTATATTTACTTTGAAGTACTTCATCCTCTTAGTTAAAAATGTCCCTGGAATATTGATAATCAGTTCTCTGTTCTAAAATCTGAGTCGGCAAAACAGCATGTGCTTTTATTTATAGGTATGCAAAAAATTACTTTGTGCTGCTATGGGCAGATCACAGATGTAGTACAGAAAATCTTAAAATTTATGAAGAGTGATTTTAAGCATTTTCTTAAATATAAGTCAAATGAGGGAAACGGAGAGTAACTACATGGTAAATGCAGATTGATATTTTTTACTTCATACTGTGATGACACTTTGCTCTGAATTTACCAAAATCTGTAGTTTATTTAAAAAAAAAAAGGAGGGGAGGTGGTGAGAGAAAGAAAGAGAATAGGTTTACTGAAAGTTCTGCCAGGATTTTGAACCAGCATCTTGAGAAAGGGCCGCAGTAAAGTGAGGAAGGTTGAGGGCAAGTGAATGGCTTCCAGAAACATTTTTTCTTCCATCGAAGTCCTGTAGAACCCTAGCACAGTTGCAGTATTTCATTTAAAGCTTGCACCTACTAATCCGTAGATCTGTTTCTGTTGTTGCATCCTTACAATGAGGGACTTAACTAACGAGGGGTTTTACGATTCACCTAATGCTTTTTGGACCAAAAAGTACCTTCTCTGTAATGTTACATAGGATCATGGGATAGATGATTCAAGTGGAAAGAGACCTCAGGAGGTCCCTAGTTCAACTTCCAGCTCAGAGCAAGGTCAGCTGTGAGGTCCAAGTTACTCAGGACTTTATTCAGTCTGGTTTTGATGTATCACACTTCTTAAAGAATGTGTCCTAGCTGCTGTGTATCTTAATTCTGGGAGGGTCCTTAATGCCAGTGATAAATAGCAGGTTCTACCCAGTGTACTACAGACTTTGAGAATGGCTTGTTAAAAGGTCCTGGCTGTGCAATTGAAGATGTAAAAGAAGAAAATAATGTGAAAATTTTAATTACATCCTAGAACTCAAGAACTGGTAGCATACTGAGGGAAGTATAATGTGGAAGTATACATGGAAGTATACCAGGGCAATTGCTCTTAGAAATCTTCTGTTCTTCTGTGTTCTCTAGAATGATCCATTCTGTGATCCCTGCTAGACTTCCACTGAGGATATTAACTGAGCAAGAAAGACATCTCTGTGTTTTCAGGTGGTGACAAGGGAAAGAGGTTGATTCCGTATTATGAAAGGCAATACTATTTGAACCGACCACTACTTTTATTTTATGACAAAAGTCTTTCTATGTTTAAAGAAAAAAATTGCTATTAGTTTCCAAAAGTATTGATGTAGTATATAGAATCTTGGGGCAAATTTTTCAAGCTCTGTCTGTGGTCACGGCTGATTCAAAAGTGGTTTGAATTTATTACAAGTGTTTGGTTTGGAGCTAGTTCTTTTTTGATTATTTTTTATTTTGGTCCTCTTTTCTCATTCCCATTCAGTGTTGAAAACCAAATCAAATGTCTTGGAAGTAGTTGAAATTAAAATGGAGTTTGAATATGGATTCTTTAAGAATCATCCAAAATGTGATTTGTATCAAGTTATATGAATTTTTTGTGTAATAACTGAATTAGCTAGAATCTTCTACAGCATAGCAGTTTTTAATTTTCTTGGGAAAATATAGCTATAATCCACTTTCAGGAGGCTGAAGAAATTATACTCCTCATTAAAGTACAACCTCTGTGGCCTTCTTGTGCTCAAATAAATAGGCTCGCTACATAAATGTCATAGATCTTTTTCTGAAGTATTTAATCCTACAGTGTTAAAGAAACCTCCCATTCTAGGAATGTTCTAGATGCATGAGTGATAGTATCTGAGGGGGGGAAAGAAATTAATTAGACAACTGAGTCTTGTAAAATTATAGTATTTGAGAAGCATCGGAACTACACCTTGGTGTTCATCGTAATTTTCTGTTTGTCTTGTCACACAGTTAATATTCTTTCAGTGCCCAAACTATGCATTTTCTTATTAACATACAATAAACTCAAGTATATTTTTGAGATTTCTGGATTTGTAATGCTTGATTTTTAGGATAAAAACATCATGACATAGTACTCTTACTGATAATTGTTCTAACTGCGACTTTCTTTTCTACTGATAACGTACTCAAAGGATTTAATTAAGTATTTGAATGGAAGTTGGATAAAAAAAATCACAAGCTTTAGTACAGGAGCTTTGCATATTTATGTTCTCAGTTACTTGCTCTTTAAAAGAAATTTTTTTTAAAGAATCTTGTTGCTTTAAAAGGGGGAAGAACAGCCAAAATAGAAATGATACTGTTCAAATTGCAGTGAGAAACTTCTGCAGTTTTCTGGACCACTTGATGTATTCATGCTTTGTTTACAAAGTAAACTTCTTTGTGTAGCAATGCAACTACTTGCTGTATGAAGTATGGTCTGAAGCGTGTGGATGACTGGTGCTGATTTTCCACATACTTCTCGCTTCGTGTTCATTTAGCAGAGTGGGAATACAGCATTGCTTCTTCCAAAACACCTCTGACAGTGTATGTATTTGGCATCTGGTCTCTACTAATTAAATGCAGTTTAAAAATAAGGTAGTTTTGCTGTTATAATAAAAAAAAATCTGAGCCTGATCTGGAGACTTGCTTCCAAATCTTCCTAAATTTTAAATCTTGTGACACAGGAAAATTGTCAAAAGGATGAAGCAATACGTGGTTATGTAGTCTGAACCGTTGTTTTTCTGGTAATAGAAACTTTATGCAATAGTGCAGTACAGGGCTATAAATGATACCTTAATCCTAACTAACTCTCTCATGTGCAGATACTGGATAATAGTCATGACAATATTTTACAGCTGTGCCTTATGCTTTGTATGGTACTTTATAAACTCTTCTATATAAGCTTCAAATCTTCAGAGATTTCAAATCTTCTTTCAGGTTTAAATCTCCTAAGTCTATAAGCAGATATACTTCCTTGATACCTACTTCAGGAGTTTTCAGAAGTTTTTGTAGGTTGGATCACATTATAAAGATAATTGTTGAAACCCTTTATGTTAATGTTACCTAAGACTTGTCATTCACACAAAATTTTGCCTTCAACACTTACTGGGCTTACATGAAGCAGAAACAGTCAACTTTTCTGTAGAAAAAAACTATTAAATTCAAACACTCAAAAGGATTCTTTACCGAATCACTACTAATCAGAACTGGGTACTGACTGAGGCTTCTGGCCTCATATGATGCAGGAGTGGGGTTTATTCTAAATGAGGTAAAAGGTGGCAGTAAGAGTGAAAATCAGATAGCAGTAAAGACAGTCTGACACCATTCATGAGAAAATATGTTTATACTCGGTTCTGCTGCATACATGTTCCTGAGATTGAACAGTGTAATCTAGCTGATGTTACCGAGGATGTGGGTGTGGAGGCACAGCAGTCTGCTGAACTCAGCTACTTGATCTTCACAGCATGAAGATAAACGGCGCTGCCATGGCTGGACTTATAATGGTATCCAAGCTAGGTGTTTAAAGCAAACCAAATTACAGTTGCAGAATGACTGTCATTTGAAAATATGTTAAGTGTTCCATGAGAAACTCTTCAGAGTTGCTGTAAAATGGAAGCTGTGGCTTTTACTGCCTTTGTCAATAAGGCAGTGTAAAGCTTTTTTTTTTTTTTAAGTGAGTTATAAGTATGGGCATATCTGAGTTAGAAAAACAAGCAATATTACTGTTTGTGTATGTTGCGTATCACCAAGAGGAATTGCTTAATTACTTCGGTTAAAATGCTGCGGTTGATGAACATGAAACTTGCTGTATGTGTTAATGAATCCATGCTGTTGCATGTCTAAAGTATTGTGCAAAAATTTGTAGACTAGGCTGTTTTACACATGTATGCTTACACAATTTTTGCACACAGGTTTTGGAATACTATCACATGCTAAGAGATACCAAAAAAAATTCTTCCAAGATCTAGGTAATGCTCATCTTTCCAGTAGATGCAAAACTGTGCTTAAAAAATGGATCATGAAGTATTGAATGATGTAGCTCCTTTACTTAGTAGTCAGTGTCGTATGTTGTAATCTATACATTTCTTCAGAATACTGAGTTACAAGGAGCATAGACTGACTTCTTAAAAGTGGTAAGGTCTGCCTTGCATTCCAATATACAGGCTTGTGTTGGCATCCTACTTCCATCTACTCTCTCTGTTCATTCTCCCATTAATATGCTGCAGAAATAAATATTCAACTTAATGTATTGGTTATGCTGTTTAATTGATCAAGTTGTTTGGAATGTTGCTGCAATTCAGCAAGTTGCTTTTAATTTGATAAAGTAAGTCATCTCTGCATACCTAACTTCTGTGATGTTAGCCTACCTCCTTAATTTTTTTCTCAGTGCTCATCCTATAGTCATCTTCATTGTCACTGCTTTTTTCTCTTACCTGATTAATTCTGTTAATTGTGGTTCTTTCCATTTACTGCCTTATCATTAAAAGAATACAACATAGAGGCAACTTTGACATTCAGTGTTTCATAGTCTTTTTATCATTTGAATCTTTTCTGTCTCTGTGTCCTTTCCAATCTGTAGTTCTGTTTTTTTCTGCCTTTTTTTCCATAATTGTAATACTGAGTTCCTCTTAAGCAACATAATATTGCAAAACTAACTAAGCAAACAAACAAAAACCCTCAGAGCTTCCCTGGACCTTTTGCAAATACTGCAAATACTTTCTGATGATACTCTCTGTGGACTCTTCACACCTGGTGGAAAATACTTTCTTGCATTTCAAGACATTTATTTTATCACTCTGATTTTTTTTTTTTTTGTTCAAGAGAACTGTCTCGCAAAGCACTTTTTCTTAGGCTCATCTTCTCTTTGTTTAATTGGATCTTCATAACTTGATCAGTTCCCCTTACAATTATATTGGGAACGCCAATAAGTGTTACTTTCACGACATGTTTTCCTAGTGGAATCTACAGGCCATTTAAAGGTATGTCCAAAATAAGATAGCAAAACTTTATCTATGAAACAACAAAAAAATCAGATTCTTTAATATTCAGTCAGAACTATAAGAAAGTTAAGACACTTGTATGCTGTAATTATTCACTTCTCTTTTCTTAAACTAATAAACTCTTGAATTAGAATCAGCAAGTAGAATTGGGAGGTGCATCCTTAGGAGTGTAGGGTAAGAAACAGTCAGATACAGCTGATTTGAGGGAGTTGTAAGCATTAGAATTCTTATTTTGTAGATCTTTCCTGGCACAGTGATGAAAATTACCTTAATACTTACTACAGCGCTCAAGCTGCAGGCCTGACCTCCATCCTGTGAGAGCAAAGAAACTGCACTTTGAGATTGGGAAATAAGTAGGAATAGACTAAGGAAGGCTGATCTTTGATCCTATCAAAATAAGTATTAGAAAAATCAAGTAACTTTTATATTACAGAGGTCTTAGTTACATGAAGAGCTGAGGGGAGCAGTGTGAATGTACCAGCTTTTAATATCTTTTCATGGGCTTGTGAGAAGAAAAAGAATTCTGATATTCCTGATTCATATTGGCTTGTTTTGTCATCTTATTTTGCCCATCTAACTGCTTTATGTCTGGGGGGAAATGTGTTTCCTAAATAGTACCTTCAAATTGCTAGTCAGGATTGGAACCTTCTTTTATAGAATTTGCCTTATGTGTAAACTGGAAATTCACAGGCTACATATACGCTCAAAAGAGGATCTAGGCAGCAATATGTACGTATATGAAGATACTTCAGGAAAGAATATTATTTAGGTGCAAACTAAGTTACTGGAACACTTAATACTTTATGAATTTCAGGTTTCTCAGTAACGTATAGGTACTTGAAAATTAAGTCCCTCTGAGGATTGTATCCAAATCATTGTTTTGAAGATTTTTAAGCTGTGTCTTTTTTGTGTCCTTGTGTCAAATGTGGCTTGAGAGTTTTGTGCTTTCCTTCAATATAAATCAATAATAAATAATAAGTCTGAACTTCATCAGTTAGACACAAAATGTACAGTTTTTGGTTTGTGACTGGTGCCTTCATATACTGTGATGATGCAAACAGCAGCAATACTTCATTCCAGATAAGCATTTTATACAAAAATGTAATTGAATAGTGTTGTATTTAAACATGCACTTTGTAATACGCCATGAATAATGTGAATATGCATTGGAACAATTGTTTAATTTGCCCTTTTGTAAGTTTGGGGGGCTGTTTTATTGTGTGTGTTGGTTTTTTTTAAATGTTGAATTGATGAATGCTATATGATGAAAGGTTGTAAGAGTAACCACCAAATATTCGCAGCTGTATTTAGTCATCTGTATTTTTTGTTTGTTTGTTTCTGCTGTCAGAATATGAGTGATGCAATGGCG
This sequence comes from Apteryx mantelli, assembly GCF_036417845.1. NCBI lineage: Eukaryota > Metazoa > Chordata > Aves > Apterygiformes > Apterygidae > Apteryx > Apteryx mantelli. The sequence goes on from NC_089992.1 coordinate 17,326,224, forward strand.
ATTCTACATAAGTTACAGACAGGCCTGGATGTGAATGTGAAGTTCACAGGGGTGCGAGTATTTGAATACACACCTGAATGCATAGTGTTTGATCTTCTTGATATCCCTTTGTACCATGGATGGTTAGTGGACCCTCAGGTAACTTATTTTTTCAATAATAATTCAAACAGAAAATAAAATTATTCTGTTTGTTTGGTGTGGGGGTGGGTTTTTTTTTTTTTAAAGATGTTTCAGATTCCTGTTAATTTTATTTGGAGTTGGGTAGATCTGAGTCAGTGATGAATATGGTAATGGTTTTTCTTAATCTAGTCAGTAAAATTGGATTTTCATCAAGGGAGAAAAAGGAACCAGGACTGTCTGTGTCTTTTTTTTTTTTCAGTGCAGCAACTTTGCAGAGACTAGCTTTTTAGTCAAGCTTAGATTCAAAATATTGCTCTGAAATCATGATGGTACAAGTGAGGATTGTTGTTCTGAGGCATGTAGGAAGTTGCCGGAAATGCTATACCACTCATTGTTTTTGAAGGCTTATTGGAGAACGCTTACCATGTAGGAATTCAAGGCTACTTTCCTCCCTTCTTCAGTTACAGCTGACTTCTACCAGTTGTTGCTTTGAGAACTCAGAGCATCAGAAACAGTTTGAGAAAACTGAATTTATAACTTGAGCTCTAAACACCATGGAGGAAAGTAAAGGAGAAATAAGTGAAAGAGGATATTCTTTGTAGAAACTGAACCCCTTTCTCTCCTCTCTCCAGTTTAGTAATAACTTCTGCTGATAAGCTTTAGCTTAGGGATTCAAAATGGAATCTGGCACTGCAAAATGTGCAACAATCTGGGCTAAGGCTTTTTGACTATTTATTTTTAGGGGGATAACATGTTCTTCTTATGGAAACTTTTCTTATTTTCTTACGAATAATTCCAGTAGGCTTACAGCAGTTTTCTGTTCTCCATAAAGATATGTTCTCACTTGTGTGTCCTGTTTTCTCCTGCCTCAGGTTGCTGACATTGTAAAAGCAGTTGGTAACTGCAGTTACAATCAACTAGTGGAGAAGATAATTTCTTGTAAACAGTCAGACAACAGTGAACTGGTTAGTGAAGGTGGGTATCTTTTTTTCTATGCTTTATCCATGTATCCAACCTATCAAATCTTAATTATGTATTTTGTGTGTGGGTCTTGGTGTGCGTCGTCTGTCATGTAGTGATGGGATGAACTGGATTAATTGTGTCTACTAAACTTCTTTCCCTGGGAAGGCAGACAGCGCTGTGCTTGTCTTCTAAACTTCTGTGGTGCAATTTTCAAAACAAGGATCAGCCTCATTCTCTTGAGTTCTATTATATTTACTTTTTTTTAAAAGCTGGAGAGAACTTCCTTTTATAAATGGTATGATGGACAGCGTTTAGATTTCAACTTGACTACGTCTTGATCTCTTACAATTGAAACATGAATTATATACTACATGTAAAGGAAAAAAACAGGAATAATCGGATTGGAAGTGGATATAGCATGTCTAAACATGAGAGAAGTTGTCTACAGTGCTAAGGTTTTGGAACTTTCAGCTCATTTTCACCTCTCTGAATGTGTTCCTTTATGTTTGTGGTAATAAGGGGGCATTCCTCTAGTAGGGAGGGAATAGAACAAATTGTATCACTATTATTTTGCCCAAATTTATATGTAAGGAAGGTGAATGTAGATATTTACAAGCCAAAGAAAAAGAAAACCACTTCTGTTTGGTTACTCTAGAGGATTTAGGACTGAGTTTTTGGAGGAGTTCTTAGGATTTTGTTTGCTTGGCATGTGATCCAAATAATAGCTCTTGGGTTGTTTTAATTTTGGCCCACCTTTATAGGGGGTGGTTGTTGAGCGGTGAATGCACCTTCATTGGTGGCATTCAGATGCCACCTTCTTACCCACTGCAGGGAGTTAGCAGTCTGTTGACAGTGTACGGCTGCTGCTGGGGGCAAAAGGCAGCCCTTTTCCCAACAGCTGCTATGTTAACCTCCTTTTCCTGTGTTTCTTGGCAGCAAACCAACTGTATGTATTGAACAGCATCCATATTCCACCAGCAGCAATGCAACTGTGGCTCTCCAGGTTGAGCTGCAACTCAAGCCAAAGGCTAGCGCATGGCCTTCTTGGGGCACACTGAGCAATGTGTTCAATAGCTACTGTTCTCCACAGAAGGAAAGTGAGACAAAGCAGTAGGGACTCCAGCTTGTGAAGGGTTTTCAGTTTGCTGTGGTGTGTTTAAAAAGTGTGTTGTGATATGATACTCCGTTCAATAAATACTTTGTTGCTGTTTCCTGAACTAGAAATTTATCTTATAAATGAGCCAAGAGACCTCTTCTGTCTCATTGTTTTACAGTTATGGAGGTATTTTGGCTATGCAGATGTTAACAAAATTGACGAGCCTTAAATACTATGATTGAAATCAGAAGTGATGCCTCTGCATGAGGTTCTCATAGATCTAAAAATAGCTCAGAAGAGGACAAGTGTTGTGTAGCTCTATTTACAGCAAAGGAAACTTCAGTAGTAAGTATAGATGAGTTTGAGAAGAGGTTGAATATTATGGCATTCCTTTATCTGGTCTTTCCCAAGAACAAGAATTTTGTTACAGTTTAGCATGCTTTCTCTTGCCACTGTGTAGGGATGTATACTAAATGGCAAGAGTTTCCTTCCATACTCCATTCCTGAAGTGTTTCTGTGACTTAAGCTTTTCTTGCATTTTTTTCTTTTGCAATGTAATTACCCACCAGTTCTCCAGAAGAAGTAAGAGGAATGTAGATTGCTGAAATTTGTGAGAGTAGACAGACAGACACATGGTATTTTTGCTTTGCTTTGAAATCATCCTTTTCAGTCAGCCTGTTATATCAACCCCTTCCCCCCATTTTCTTTTCCTCTTTTCTCACCACATTCAACAATTACTTGTAAGGATTAAATCAGAAGATGTGTTTTGCTACCAATGAATTGCATGCTAACAGCATGGCATTGTGACAAACAGCTCCTAAGAAATCCTGCTTTACTTAAAAGCATTAAGTAAAATATTTTAGCAAGCAAGCTGTAAAAATAGAATTCACTTTTAACCCCAGCTTAATAAAGCAAAAAAGTGTTAATTGGTGAGGTTTTTCCTTTCTTTGTTCTAATGAAATCAAGGCAATAACAGAAAATATTTTTTCTTTAATTTTCATGAAACTTGGCGGGGGGGGAGTGGGGAGGAAAGTGGCTCGTTGGTTAACCAAGCGTATGATAGACACATGCATAACAGTATCTATTGCTTTTGTAGGATTTGTAGCCGAACAATTTCTAAATAACACAGCCACCCAGTTGACATACCATGGTCTGTGTGAGTTGACTTCAGCTGTCCAGGAGGGAGAGCTTTGTGTTTTCTTCAGGAACAACCATTTTAGCACCATGACCAAATATAAGGTATATTCAACTTTTTTTGTTTTTTGTTGTTGTGGTTTTCTTTTCCATTTCAAAGCGAATCTTGTTTTTTCCCTGTCTTTAAATATACATAAATTCCAATTATTATTATTAAAGGTGGGCATGGCTTATGGTGAATGTAAGGTTTACAGGAAATGTTACTTGTGAATTATCAATCAGTGTTTTAAATATCAGGATCCATTATCATTTTAAATGTTATTGTAGCTCCTGTCTTTGTTTAATTTGCTTCCTGTGTTAACTCCTTATGTGTTTGTATATAATTTACTTAAGTAAGTAAGCTTTACTTACATAAATTTACTTGCAGTGTGTAATTGTCAAGTATAAGGTTAAGGGATTTATTTAGGTTGTTGCTCCTTAGGGGAGAAAACTTTGTTATATGTAGCCAGTAGATGCATAGCTTGATGGATGGATCTTGGTGTTCAAAGAGCAAGCATCTGGAGAAGTTAAAATGAGCTACATTATTGGCTCCCTTTGTAATAAGAGGGAAGAGATTATTTTTGAATTTGAAACTGGGGAAGCAAATGGTGAAAACTGCGAAAGGAATAGTCCAGGATAGTAGAAGCAGGTGAGAATTTGATGACTGCTTCTGAGACTCCCCACTCCAGGGAGTGGAGAATTGACTTTGACGAATTTATAATCACTTATGGAGCATCTTTGTTCTAAGGCAACTTTGCCTTTACCAAAGTGATAGTATGCTTTTACATATCTGACAGTTCAGGTGGAATGGGGGCACAGTCAAACTGTCTCTGAAAAGAAGGGAATGATTAAATCTAAGAAAAACTCAAATACTTCTAGGTAGATTTTCTTAGGATTATAATGTCAAATCATACCTGCAGTTAGACATTTCTCTCAAACATAATTATAGTAACTTTCTACCGTTGTATGTGACACTATTGAAATTTCATTTTGGTTAGCTAGTATTTAATAAGACTTTGATATTTATGTACATTTATGTTTATAAACAATGCTAATAAAATGCAAGAGAGGGTGTCAGTAACATACACAAATGTGGAAGGGCTGCTGTATTATTATGTTTTTTAACCATCTTTTGTTTGGAAACCTCATATACTATGAATGATGCTAACTTTTTTGTTTAGCAGTACTAGTCCTTTTTTTGCCATCTGTTAATCTTGACTGCCATATGTTTATCTTTGGCATCTTGAGTAACTACTCATAAGCTGAGCTAAAGCTCTGAATGGTTTTGATAAATAATAGATTAACTCTACAAACAGATAACATGGTTTTTAATAACTTCTTAGAGCACATCTATGATTTGCTTTAAATCTGTGTGGCATGATAATCTTCCTTTAAAACAAATAGAGAGATGACTAAAAGTGCATCTTCCCCCTTCCCTCCTCCCCCTACCCTATTAGAAAAGGGTTCTAGAATGTGTTGGTGTAGGGAGAGAGTAAAGTCTGAAGGAATTCATGGTTGAGATGATAATGGTTATATTCCCTGATGAACCTCACTTGTGTCATGATTTTAAGACTTACAGTATTGCTTTTCTTCATTTTTCTAAATCTACCTCTTGCAATGGTTGTAGTAGTGTTTGCCATGTGGGCATAAACATTGTTCTATGGTTGTTTTCCTTGAGAAGAAAAATACCAACTTGGTTTTAAAAAGGAAAGTCTAAGTAGAAGTACAGATGGTACCTGGAAGTGCAGGCAACAATTTTCTTAGTTCAGAGGATATTCTAGATAGAAGTACCTAAGTCCTACTGGAAATAATATTTTAAGTGCTCCATTTTGGTACTGTAATTGTAACTTTTAAAACACAAAATGTATCTAATGTTAAAGAAAGGACTATGAATGTCACTTTGGCCTTGTGAAATACAATTGCAGAATTTTGCTTATATGAGGTGGACAGTTGTCTTCTGCTGCAGCCCAATACATAGATCAAAGCCCCAGACTTGGCTTCTGGTGTTGGTGCTTCATCAGCTTCATACTTGTAAATATATGCTTCTCAGCTGAGATCTTTTTACTTAGAGAAATAAAATGCAGCACTTCAATGAATTTAATACCTTTAAGCAATAATACAGATTAAGGCAATCAGTAAAGGTCTGTTATCAAATTTTAATTGTAAGAACTAAACCCAACTCTTAAGAAGTTTTGAGTTGAAATATTTAAAAAATGGCATTATTTGTCAGATTTATTTTTTACTGCTCCTAAGTTACTGTTGATTTAATTTTTTCCTTTTTGAGAAGCTGCAGACTTCTGAAACGGGGAGTTTCAAGATATGGGCCATTGTTCTTTCGTTTCATAGTCATTATAATGTCCTCACTTACAGCTAGTGTTCAATCTTCAGGTTGTCTACAGAGTTCTAGTTCTTTCAGGGTTGGTCATTTTTAACCGGTGCTGTTCACTTTGCCTTGGCTTTCTGGTGAGCTATACTTGCATTACAGAATTTGAGATATCAAGAAACCATCTTAATAAAGACAAAAATTCTTTATTCTTTGTTAATATATTTTTAAAAGCAATATTTGCAATTTTTTTTTTTTGGCAATAGCTAAATGACTAGGTATTCTTTCTTACCAAGAAAGTTAGAAATGGACTTGACTTTGGCTTTTAACTCAGACTAGCCATCTAAAATCGTTGGACCTCCAGGATACTGATCTGAGTGTCAAATGCATTGTTGTCAGAGTTAAAATCTTTAATTTGCTTTCCTCTTTCCTGTAATTAGATTTAATATTAGCTCTGCATATTTTTAATGGAGTTTTCTCTTTTATATCACAGTTCTAGTAGCAGTCAGCAGTAGCTCTTTCTGGAGAAAGATCTGTCAGTTAGGAAAATGGAGGAGAGAACATAATGCCAGAGAAAACAAAGTTATACAGCCTTTGGGAAAAAACTATGCAATCTGTTTGTTTTTCTCTAATATTGCTCTTCCCTCTTCTCTCTCCAAACCAATATATGGAGACATGCAAACAAAACAGTTGATGAAATTAAGAAAAGGAGGATTATTTATATACTGTATGTATAATAAAACTGTTATTTCCAGAAACATTTAAATTTTGGATAATTAGCAGGAATTTGTAGTGAAACCTATTAGAGTAATACTTGAGCATCCTAATGTACCTAGTGAAGCTAATATTTAAACTTTGGAGCTTTGATGTACAGCTATTTTGTGGACTTGCATTTGGGGGATGTTTTTATTTATATATATAAAGTTCAATGTTATATTTCTGCGGCTGATATTTTAACAAGAGGACTTGGATTTTGGTATCTTACTGTTTCAAAGAAAGTAGAATATAGGTTGATCTTAATTGCACTTATTGGAGAAAATAAAAGGTCTCTAAGCTACTTCAAAAGAATTGAGGAAAATTGTACAAAGTCCTTTTAAACTCTAGAATCGACTTCAGGACTTTGAGATGCAAGTGTTAGTAATTTAAGAAAAATAAATATTCGGGGATGTTCTAATAATGCAAAGAGAACTTCAGAAGTCAGAGACGCTTTAAAGTTAAATATATCTTTTTTGTTCCCCTAATAAAGGTACACAAATAACCTTAATTCTGCCAAATAACAGCCACATGATTGTGACTGAGTCATTTTTTAGTAGTTGTGGTGCCAGATTGAACAGATTTTTTTTTTTTTAAGCTACATTAGTTTTCTTCACATTCGATCTAGTGAGCTTGTTTTAGAGGTAATCAGTGTTTTCTTTAAATTTAATAAATTTATATATACACACTTAGTTTTAATTCCTTAATGAGGGATTATCTTGTGGGTGTTTTAAGGTAGGAGGAGTCTGGTAACAACCTTTGTGCATATAAATTGGATTTCCTGTTCTTTTATTACAAAGCATTTGGAGTATTTATCATTGTTTGATATGCAGTATCAATTAAAAAATACGAGACTTACTAACACAGAATAATTTACCTGATCATACTGAGATTAGAGCAACATTCCACTGGAAGGTTCTTTATCTTGCTGTTGGATTATTTATTTTGGAGGGCTGTTTTACTAAAATTGGTTTTATATGAAAGCGTGAAGAAACAGCTCAATGTTCTGAATTCCTATATCTTTTTTTTTTTTTGAAGAAGAAGGTCTCATTGGCTGCTGTTACAAGACACAGCATAGTGGCAAGAGTTTCATAGAAACATTTGGGCATACTAGTGCCCAACTACTATGATTGATCGTTAGACCAGTCAGTCTACTCACACTTGCTTTGTGTCCAGTTTCTCTACTGACATCAAGATTTTTGCATGTAAACTAAAGGCATTTGTTTCATATAAGGAAGTTGAATGACTCCTTGCAACCTTGCTTCCTTTTTAATATTATTTTTAATTGTTACTAAATTAATAACAATAACATGGGTTTCAGTTATTTTTTACTATTTAGTGCTTCCTGCAACTTCCAACATGAGAAATAGAATGGCTATTATGAATGTACTGCAGTATTATGAATACCCGATGTAGATTAGTGAGTGGTGTTAGTGCTGTTAGACATTGTAGACAGGTTTATTAACACACTCCGTTAGCAGATCTTTAAAAGGCAGTTCCAAGCTAGTTACAGGGGTGAAGATAAGACTTTAGGCTTTCATCATGGACTACAGTAGGAGAGAAGTTGTGTGTATTGGAATAGTTGGAAAAAGGCACCCAAATATTAAACAACTAATAAGTTTTGTTTAAATTTTATTTAAAAAAAACTTTGACATATGAACAAGAAAAGCCATAGGAGGAAAACTGATTTTAGTTTGTTCTGTCACCATATCTGAAAATGTTTGTTGCTGTTTTGAAATATTTCCATTTGGTTTAATATTTGGGCACTTCCAAAATTTTAATCTTCTAATAGTTAATTATTGTGCCATTTTTACAAGTCTTTCTATTAAATTCCTGATTCTGCAGGTAAGAGTTAAAGCAAAAGGGTTTATTTAATGATTTTCCATTTTGGATATAGCATTCACTTTAAGAACAGTAGAAGTTTAGGGGTGAAAAAAAAAACCCATAGTAGAAGAATGGTGGCAGTGAGTTTTTTTTCAAAGGTTAGTATGGAAAGTTTTGAAAAGGTGATGTTCCTTTAAAGACTTCAACTTTCTTTTCCTTAAAAGATGCTGAGTTGATATCACAATGTAATTCTGAAGATTCAGTTTGCATTTCAGAATAAAACATCAGTTCAAGTATAATTTGTTTACTTGGTTTATATTATGCAATGTAGTCTTGAATAATTAATATTTTAGTATCTCTCTTCTGAAAACTGAATGAAAATTGCATAATACATTATCATGTTGTCATTTCCAATTTGGAAAAGTTTGAGTATTAAGATCTTTATAGAAAATTATGTAGCATATTTCTAAATTCAGTTATTACATGAAAATAGTAGAAAAGCAAATGTAACAATTCTACAATACAATCGCTGTCCAGATGTGGTGGGTATTAGTTAATAATGGCAGTTAAGTTATCAGATTCTTGATCATTTCACTATTAATTGTCCATTTGCACTCAAGTAATCATTTCTTCTGTCCTGTCCCTTTAATTGCATATTAATAGTTTCTTGGCTCATGTGATTATACAGTAATTATTTTCAGCAGTTAAAGATGTGATTTTTTTTTTTTTTTTTTGCCTTTGCTTTTTGTTACACAGATAATAAATACATCACATGATAATCCCCTAGATCAAGGAAAAACAGGACTGTAAAGAGGGGATCAGTTTGGTAAGAATATCTTAGTTCAGTTGGAACATTTTTCCCACTGACATGACTGTTACACAACCTGTCTATTTTCTTTACTGAAAAGTAACAAGAAACGTACCTATAAGGAACTTCCACTATATGTCTTGCAATGATGCTTTCTAGGTTTATGAATAAACCTTGGGTTTCTATTTCAGAACTCAACACAGGCTTTTATTCAAATACAAAATGTATGTCATAGCAATAATTGCATTTTTTTTTCCTTCTGGGCTTTAAGATGATGTGAGAGTTCAGCGTAGTACAGGCAATGTATATAATTTTTTAAGCATGTTTAATATTTTCACTTACATGGTAGTGTATAGTTTTTATTCTGAGGCTTAGTCTGTTGAATCTTATGGTATATATTTTCAAAAACTTTCTTAATTTTCCCTTACAGTGAAAATGTTAAGATAGATTAGACTAATCCCAAAATAATAGCTCTAATTTGCATCAACATAAAACACTTTTATAAAATTCAAAGGGTCTGATCCAGAAGTCCAAGAGAACATTTACACAGACTTTCAAGGATTATGCTTAAAATATTTGTCTTTACAATATGAAGTTTTTGGACAAGTGTTTGGTTTCACTTTTTTTTCAATTTTTTTAAACTGCTGAAAACTGGATAATAGGCCTCAGAACAGGCAGTTTAAAGATACTAATGTTATTAAATAATGTTTTAATCATGAAATTAACCCAAGAAAGGAGTTCTCATAACCAGTAGTATCACCTGCAGCCTACATCTGTTTGCATTTCGGAATGTTTTTGTGCAAACCAGAAGCCTAATGGAGATGGCTCTGTAGAGGAACAATCTTACTATCATAAATACTTGGCTTTATTCAAGTCTTTTACATATGAAACTACAAAATCTGGGCATTGATCTACAATATCTAGATCTGGATTTTCATGATAAATATTTTAATCATTCATAATCTTATTGTCGACAGTTTCCTGTAAGAGTTATGCACTTGAGACTTTTGAATGTTTCATTCCCTATTAGGCAATAGTTTTTAGTAGGTAATATTACTGTATATTCTGTGCTAGCATTTGGGGGGGGGCAGTGTTAGCCCGTGGGACTGTGTATTTATAAAAGTTCACATTTAAAAATAAGCCTAGAAGGGTTTTACGTTTAGCTTTTAGAACAGAGTGATACCACTTTAGCAGTTAATGGCTCGTTAAAATATTGGGAAGGTAGAAACACCTTTCACTTCATAAAGTGTATATAGTTCTTGGCTAGGTGAACATTTGAAAAGTGTATACATTCATTAGCTGAATTAGATGACCTTACTGTGCTGATCCATCCCATTTTAGCTTTAACTATGATTAGAACACACATGCATAATCAGGACCTTGACCTAGTAACCAGAAAACAGTCCTTTACCTCTTTTTTGTTGTTGTTGTTGCTTTCTTCCTAATTTTTGTGTTCAGTATAAATACTAAATCTCTTACTGATTCTGCCACTGTGCTCCCTCTTTCCCTTTCCTTCCTTGCGTGCTGCACTGAGTGGAGCAGGAGTACAGAGACCTTGTTCAGTAGGCTACAAATGCACCGTCAAACCACTGGAGCCAGCAAGGGAAAAATTCCAGTGCTACGTTTGGTTTTATGTCGCTATCTCATAGCTGTTTTGCTCTTTACACAATTTGTAAGGCTGAAGGAAAGCTATGCAACTAGACTGACTTTATGATCTGGTAACTGCCAGAGAATGGTGGCTGGTTCCTGACACCAGGCACGTGCTTATTTACTGCAGGTCCAGTTCGGAGGCAACGTGAAGGTCATACGATAAAGGTTCTCTGGTATCGCAGATTCCCTGGGTGGAATTTAGGTGTGCCGAGCAAGTGAACCTGCGAGACTGTGAAGAGCACATGAACGGTGCTGAAACAGCGCCTATAAAAAACACTCTGTACACAGGGTCTCTGCTTTTTGCAAGAAAAAGGAACATAAAAATTGAAGTTCTAGGAAGGTTGGTACAAGGAATATAACTAACTGCATTACAGCTAATACAAAAAAAGCTGACTCCTCATTTCAGATATGAAACTGAAAGTTCTCCAGTTATCAGGAGTTACATGAATATTAGCGGTATTATGAGGGCCTTTGGGAATCTGTTTTTTTTTTGTCTTTGAGAAATTTCATTAAAAATTATACTAGTATGAAGTAGAGATCAGAGTTCTCAAATGATCAGTGTTCATGTGTAGTTGTTCAACTGAGGAAGGCTTCAAAGCAAAACAAACAATATGAGTTTTATTTAAAACTGAAACAGTTCTCTATTTCAAGTAACTTACCTTTAAATGTTTTTGAATAACAGATATTAGATTCTAGTCCTGTAAAGGTAACAGAATACTTCAATATTTGTATGTGAAAAATTCAGCTTACAATAGTTGGGAGATTATGAAAGTATTAACATTTTCCTATTTCAGTATTATTACTATGCTACACTGATAATGTAGAGCTGTTTAGAAAGTCATATAAAGTGTATGGCATTACAGAAGAAAGTTTGACCCTTTTTCCCCTCCACCCCCTCCTTTAGTTTCTTTTTTGGTTTTGTTTAATGAATTAGTGTACTGGTCAAAATAAAATTTAAAAGGTTCACATACACTTACCTTAAGGGTTCTGTGATTTTTCTGTTTGCTTAAAAAAACTTCTTGTACATAAGACACTGTGAAATATGTATCCTGTGCAAACTGAAAATGTGAAATTATTTTGTATTCTTTTTTTGGGTGATTTTAATCATCAAAAAATTTTTTTTTTAGGCTGACTTCCCAGGGAAAGATGATTTCTTAGGTCATGTTATGTGGTCAGTGTTGTTGCTGACCATTGTATTTATGTGCTGCCTGTTAGCCCACCTGTGCTGGGATTACCGCTGTTCCAAAACTTTGAGCATCAAGTAGTGCCCTGTGGTTTTGTTCCTGTTCTGTTTGGCCTTCTGTATGAGCCTATCTGGTGGTATTAGGCAATACTAAATCCATTGCTGCATGCGACTCTTCAGATAATGTTTTTTTTAAGTCATATGACCCATCGGCTGCAGAAGGGATGATTATAAACTTCGGGTCTCCTCGTGGGATTGAAGAGATCTGGTTTTAATTTCGGGATCTCTTATAGACACTCTTTTAATGACCTGAGAGAAACTGGTGAGCTAGTTCTGTACCTGTAAAGTGGGAGCAACGCTTTCAAGTCATTGGAACAGGAGCTGGCTCTGTTGTGTTGGTACATCTCTTGGTATGCTTTCAGATCCCTCTGTATACTGCTGTAATACAAATAGGAAGTTTTTGTGGATGTGACAGTAAACTGATTTGTTTATAGCTAAAATGCTGCAACAAGCTTTGCTGTGGATGCTGTTGAGCATTTTGATCTGGTACCTTCAGTAATAATAATGGAAGCTTCTGTCTCAGTGTGCCCTGTGGTTGGCAATAGCAACATTTTTGCTTTGGAGTGTAGTTCTTACAAGCATTATAAAAAGGGTAGGATTAGATTAAAATCAAAATTGGATTTTAAACATTGGTTTTGTGCTTCTTTGCTGTCCCCCAAACATGCAGCACTATCTCCTCCTAACTCTCTTATAATTTCCATTTGATTTCAGCTCCTCTCCCAATCCTTCAACCCAAGCTTGCATTTCATCCTTCCCCTACTTTGGCTTCTGGACTTGTTAGTATTGTCTCTCTTTCACTCCCAGATCAGCCCATTTTATAATTTCAAACTCTGAAATTAAAAGAGAAATTTGGCCTTGTGTAATGGTGAAAAGGCTAAAATTTGTCTAATGACTTGCTGGGTGACAAGTGATAGCAAACAAAAATAGAAGTTGATTTTTAAATCTTAAATTTATTCTTTTAAGTGAAACAAACCTCAAATTCTATCAAAACCTACTATAAAACATAAATAAAAAGTCTGAGATCTGGTCATTTTGAGATAACACCTCTTGGATTATTTGGAAAGATCACCTTTGTCCCCAGATCTTGCTTTTGGAATTTAACTTGATTTCTCCATCCTGGGATTTTAACAAGGCACGCTTCTTGGTGTGCTTCCAAGAAGGCGTCAAGACATATTCATATTTTACATTTTTAGTCAATATTGAACTTCCATGTAATAATCAGAAATTACAGAGTATGATACAGAAATTTTGTGGCTGTTAATTTAGCAGTGAATCTTTTAATGCTGTATACTGATTAATATAAATTTTAAACCCACATAAAAAAATCCAAATGAATGTTTTATTAGATGCAACAATTTAGTTAGCAGGAATGACCATCTAATATCTCAGATTTTAAACTAATAAAAATTATTTCTACAAGGTTTTCCTTATTCTTCTGCATAGGGTCAGCTTTACCTGCTGGTGACAGACCAGGGTTTTCTTACAGAAGAGAAAGTTGTTTGGGAAAGCTTACACAATGTGGATGGTGATGGAAACTTCTGTGATTCTGAATTCCACCTACGGCCTCCATCAGACCCTGAAACTGTCTACAGAGGGCAACAGGATCAAATAGATCAAGTACTGTATTTCTGTGTTTCTGTTGCATTTTTCTATTTGGTTGTGACTATATATAGCAACTACTGTTTATTTTTAGGGGTGTGTGTGTGTATATATACATATATTTATAGACATATGTATATATATGACTATAAAAAAATTCTTTAGATCTCTAGGTTGAGATTCTCAAAAGTGCTCCTTTGAAGTATTATCATGACTTCAAGGAAAGACTAAGACCAACCCTGAACAGTTTGGAAAAGTCTCATTTTAGCCTCTGAGAATACATTTTTCCAAACAACTTATTCAGGTGAAATGTCAACTCTGTTGCCTTGTATATGGAAACAAAAATAGCACTGTGAAACTTCTCCCTTGCTAATAAATTTATTGCCAGCCATTAATATTGTTGTAATTGGGCTTTGCTCTCTGCCCACTCTGCTGAATGCAAGACAAACACTGTAGTGGTGACACGTGATGATGGTTATTTGTTATTCTTAACTATATGTAATAACTTCCAGAAGTCCTATTTCAGATAGGACCTATTGTACTAGATAATGCATAGGCACATACCAAGACCATCCAGACCCCCTGGAAATCTTAAATTCTAAACAGGCAAAGCAAATTAATCCTTTTAAGCAATTTTACTGTTTTTTAAAAATACTTAAGAGTATATGAATAAGCAGATGTTTTTTAAATAAATTAAAGCACTTTTCATCTCATTTGTAGACTACAGAATCTGGTAGAGATAACAGGGGCAGTCATATTTTGAGTTGCCACACTGTCTCTTCCATTTCCTTCTGGAAGTACTGTCCTGTTTGTGATGTAGAGTAGGGCCAAGGCCTCAGCCACTGCAGTTCAGTGTAGTATTTTAGCTTAAGCAGTTGCACTGGAATCTGGACTGTTTCTTTTGTGTGGGTGGATTTTTAGGGTGTGTGTGTCTTTTTTTTTTTTTTTTTTTTTTTTAATTTATTTAATGATCTGTCATGAAACTAGATTAGAGGGGCATGTATTCATGTTTTTCCCTTGCAACTGCCCAGGTAATGGAATTTAATTGTGAAAGCAACTCTCTTACTAGATTTTGTTTTTTATATGGTGATACAGGCATGCTGAAAAGAGAAGCATAAAGTAGCTTTTTTCAGCCTTTGTACTGTTCTGGTTCTGAACAGGTTCTGAAATGCAGTTTGTGTTGTTTCTGTGAGATAGATGTATTTGTAGGTAAAGCTAGGGGAAAAGATGGTACTGTGTAGTTGCACTTACTGAAGAATTCAGTTGATATGATTTGGCTCACTTCTACAAGAAGAGCATTAATAAACAAGTTTACTGTTTAGGATTATCTGATGGCATTGTCTCTACAACAAGAGCAGCAAAATCAAGAGATTAACTGGGAGCAGATCCCAGAAGGAATCAGTGATCTGGAGCTAGCAAAGAAACTCCAGGAAGAGGAGGACAGGCGAGCTTCTCAGTACTATCAGGAACAAGAACAAGCAGCTGCTCAGGTCCAGGTAAGAGAACATCATTACAGAATATGACTACTAACTTTAGTGAATATTAACTTAATAGTTATATAGGCACATCTGCATTCATAGATATTTCAGACAGATACAAGACTGATGCTATTCACGTTCTTACACAACAAGTGACGAGATGAGTATAGGAATCTTAATATTGCCGTTACTGTTGGAGTATGCATACAGATCCCATTTCCTGCCACGTAAATACATTAAAGCATGTCTAGCCTTCTACATCAAGGCCTCATTCATACTGTTAAAGTTGGAATGATGGGATGAGTTAGAGCTACAATCATTAGGGTGATAAAGATTGTGTTGGAAGAAAGTAATACTGTGCAGTTTTAAGTAATGTTTTGAGAAAGAACAGAAAGCAAACCTGGAACATGAAGAATACTAAACAAAACAAGCCTCATTTTTACATGATTTGACATTAACAGGTATGTGGTTAGGTTTTTTTAATTATTATTATTCAGCTTTTGTAAATACAGAATTTACATTTTTCAATTTTATTCCAAAACCAGTAGAAATGTTGTTAGATGCAATTCAGATTGTATCACTCTCAGTAAATAAACTTTTTTTTTCCAGAGATTTTAATGACTTTGTAGATACATAGTTGTGCTTAGTTTTGAAATCAAATCTGACAAAAACGAAGCTCTCTCTCTCCGTCATTGAATAAGCCCTGTTATTTATATTTTCTCCACAATATACTTAATTTTTCAGTTTTGCATTCTGTGCTTCGCTTTTAGCCTATACATGCATGAATCGGTGAGAGAGAAATGTCAAGCTAAACCTTATTCACAAACGTGCAAGAAGAAGAGATGACAGCAAATTAAAACCAAGAACTCCTCTCTTTCTTTGGAAAAAAAAAACAAAAAAACTTTCGTTAAAAATACATATCAGTATAAATTTCTTCTGAGGGTCTTGTCTGAACTCAAACTGCCATAACATGAGATTCTGTTCTAACACTTGTTTACAGTTTTTTGCATTATTTTACTTGCCCATAAATAGTACTGGACTATTAGCTAATATTCTTGCATTATTTGCAAAAAAAATAGCATTCAAGGAGCAGCTTTTTGATAGTAATCAAAGTTTTATTTTGTCTCATGAAAGTTTGTGACTTTACGTTTTTTTCAGCCTGTGATGTCATGTGAATCTATTCTGTCCCGTTTCAAACTTTCTTCTTCTTTCTTCTGTTTAAGTTACTGCTTTCTCTCTTATTTAAAAAATAAGATAAGCAGTTGCATTCAAAGTGCCTGGAAAATGCAACTCATGCACACGCATATAAAAAATTGCCATATAACTGAATTTTGTATACAATAGGCAATATTGAAGTTGGTGTTCTGGATTCAAGGAGCTGTTAATCTGTGAAGACTTCTCAAAACTGTGCTTTTTAATGTATTTGTAAATTAAAGAAATCTGAAGGCTAAATCTTCAGATAGCCTGAAGCAATTCAAAACCATTAACTGAAATGCCAGTTTGACAGAAAACAAGAATTTTGATAATTATAAGTTATTTCCATGGCTCATTGCTTTAATAGAACCATTGGCAGCTATTTCTAAGACAAAGATGTGAACAGGGTGAAAGGGAAGATTCACTTCTACTGGTTGCAAAATTGTGGAAAGAATTCAAGAACCTGCATAACAGATCTTAACAGCATCTTCATCTGTGACCATGAACGGGTAATAGCAGGAAGAGATGATGAATTGGCAAACCTGCTGTCATCTTTTGTATACCAAAGAACCTCCAAGTTCCCAAGTACTTTCTAGTGATGAAAAGCTTCTGCTTTTCCATATTTGGCCATCAAAACCAGTACTTTCACTCTGCAACTTCTGAAATGTGAGTTTTGTTTTTAAAAAATTAGGAAGACTATCCAGTACAGTAAAATACAGAGGTGCCAAAAAAGGTTTAAAGTCAACCTTGATTATTGAAGTAATGTTGCATTGATATAGCTGATCTGAATTATGTGGTCAGAGTAGAAGGGACACACAGGGCTTGAAATAAATTTTCAGTGGGTCTCCTCTTTCAGAAATAAGGAGTTTTCATGGTAGTTTTGGAGAACATATACCAAAAGAGCTTGCACCTGAATTTTGCTGTGGTTTGCATAATAACAGTGAAACAAACTTTATGAATTCAAAGCTAGATTATTATTTCAGTTTGTTGCATCTACAGTAATACTTATGATTACTTTAGTTGTTGTTTTTTTTTTTTTCCCCTTCCTTTCCATGTAGCAGGTGCAAGGTGCTGCTTCTCCAGCAAGTGGAAGGCAATCTGGGAGTAGTGAACGCAAACGTAAAGAGCCTCGAGAGAAAGAGAGAGAAAAAGAGAAGAACAGCTGTGTTCTCTTGTAACAGGAAATGGATTTAGTCTGGAGCCAAGTGCATGTTCCTCAGAAGCAAAAACCAGGAGTAAAAAGGAAGACAAACCCGTTACATGCCGCCTGTGCCTGATTACCCCATGGATTTTGTTCACGTTTCAGGAGAGGATGGGTGACTTTGTTACAATCATACAGACTTTCTTCAAAGTCATAGTGCGTGCTGCTTGAGATGGAATTCCAAATCACAGTTGGATGCGGCTGTGCTTTGAGTTAGTCATAAGAAATATTGCACCTTGTAGCTGAACACACAAATCATGGCAAGTTTTGTGTCATAGTGACATGCATTACTCCTTACATCAGTTAGTAAGCTATTTTATCTTCTACTCTAAACAAAGGAAGTAATTGGTTTTGTGTCAGACTTCTTCCTGAAGTCTGTACATTAGCACAACAGAATCCTGTTACTTTAATGGTATGAAACTATACCTTACGCTGGGTATTCGTAACACAAGAGCCCAACGAACAGCTGGGCACTGCCTCCTCAATGTGTCCAGGTTTCTTTGCTTCTGGATCTGGTATGTTTGGTTTTTTTGAACCCAGATTTATACTGTGTTAGTGGTATCATTGCACCCCCAGCCAGCTTTATCTTGCCCCATGAATATGTGATTTGGTAGGTGTCATACTAAAATTGTGTTGTAGAAAATGGGGCATTTATTAATGAGCAAGATGAATATTATTTGCTTTTCTTGCAATTAAACCTGGGTATGGCAACTCAGATGTTATCAGGGTTAAACAAATAATTTTATAGATAATTTTTTTTCTTTTAGTATTTTTTCTCTTGTAGGTAAACTGGACCAGATAAGTTATTTATTGACCTCTCCATATGATAAGTTAATGATGAGAGGAAACTAAGGTCTATAATAATCCTTATTCTATATAAAAATGCAGAATTCAAATAACTATCTGCCTTTTTTTCAGAAGTACCTTGATCTTTAACATGATGTTAATGTGTCCACTTGTATATTTAAACAAGTGTACTGTAGTTAAATACACATTTTTTTTGTTTGTTTTCTAAATCACGTATTCTTAAAAAGCACACTTTTGAAGGGTGAGAGAGAAGCTCTGCTGCTCTCTGAGATTGTTTGGAAAGGTAGTCAGGTGTAATATTTTGTTTTTTAAATCACTAATTTAGAATTTTTGGGAAACTTCTGTAGAAACCAGATTTTTCTAATTTATGGGAACCAAATAAACATGTCACATCTTGTAGTATTTATAGAATACAGAAACAGAATACTTACTGAATTCTGAGGGAACCATAAACCCTCCTCCACTTCCATTAAGTCAATAACAATTACCTTCTTGCTGAACCTTTTTGATAAAAATTTATATTTAGCAATTTGTAGATACTTTTGAAAAAGGCTGCTTCTCCTGGACAAGTTCTGATTCATGCTCTAAGCCTGGGTAAGTGCATTAGTCTACACTAGTCTGGAACAGCCAAGGCAGCCAGCTGGAATATGACATTCCTAGTTATGGATGTTTGAGAATGTCTGGAAGAGAGTTTAAAATTCTTGATGTCTGAGCACAAGTCCACAGGTAAAAAGCTGCTTAAGATTATTTCAAGCAGACTTGCCGCTGTGACTGGAACCAGTAATCACACAAATCTGTTACAAATCTAGAATGAGAATTAGACTGATAAAGAATGAATGTCTTATATTAACTAAAGGGCCAGTCTGGTTCACTTTTCTTCCATGCGTTTTTTTCTTTTCTTTTTCACTCTTGTTACCATTTCCTTTTTATAATAATGAAGTAATGAATGGTAGAAGATCTCTAATAAAAAAAAAATCATAAATATAAAAATTTCTCTATATTCTCTAGAAAAGTCATGCCCAGAAGAGTCATTTTAATACTTAATATATGCAGTTTAGATAACTTGCTATGTCAAAGCAAAGGTTCACTTCTTTTTCCTTTGCAGCAGCCTAACTTCTTCAAACAAATTAATGTAAAGGAGGATCATCAACATAATGACTTGTCTACTTTAAGCAGAACAGAAAATATTTCAATATAATAGTGTCAATAACAAAGACTTTAAGCCAGAATGTTGTTTAAAAACATTCTGTTTCTAAGATTTTTCCAAATTTGTGTATTTACATTTATTTATTGCCCTTGAAAAATAAATATGTCAAGCTAAGTGTTTGTTATCTTATTATTTTTCAGTGACAATATTGCCACTTCAAATTCCTTTTTGAACAAATTTAACTTGAGCACACATTGTGGCTATCAAGTGTATCTTTTTGCCCAAGATATTTGCTAGTATTAGTAGAATTCATGGAAGATTTCCAGCATATCAAACAGATATGCCTGAAACCTAATATACTGTAGTGATAATATTATCATTTGGTTACAATGAGAGAAAAGTTAAATGTCAATGCTTATCATAAAGTCTGAACTTCCCAGATAACTCAGTTTCTCCTTCAGTAAAGGAGTAAAGGGTTTCAGATTATTTGAGATGACAGACATGTTGTTCAAACAGTTTTCTATTAATATCCTTTTTCTTTACAGGTCTTGAAGCCTGTAAAGCTTTGGAAAAAAAGGTAAAGAATTTCTGATATCCAGGGCATTGTTTTCCATGAGTTGAGCTTGTTAGTGGTAAGAGTTATAAGCAGATGAGCTTGTTAATATCCAAAATGAAATATGTTGATGTTTAATGTCCTATCGTGACTAAACATTCCAAAAAATACTATCTCAGTTGGTATCAATGCTAGCATCTGATGAATCCAAAAAATGATTATACTGTGGCCTTGAATTGCTTTTATCAGTAATAATGAACTTGGAAGACAACATTAGAAAAAGCTCATAGATCACCAGTAAGATGATGTGTATTTCTGGTTTCTTTACTTTATTTGCTGTCTTTTTCAAAGCTCATGTTCTGGAGAAAGGGCACAGATTTATATTTTAAATCTGTTTATTCATTTAGCATGCACATGCTCTAAAGGCCTACACAATGTATATTAAGTTGTCCAGAAATGTAGAGTAGAATTTGTATTTAGCTAGATAAAAGGTAGCACAGAAGACACGGAATCATATAATTTATTGCTGCATTGTAGTTGTATAAAAAGTTAAATAAGTATTCTTAAAATTAGCAAAAAATCAAGCACTGCCATAGTGTAAAATGGTTTTCTAAGACGCACTTTATGAATGCTCAAATCTACCATTTTTCTTAAGTGATAGTTATGTAGAATCTAAGACCCAACAGAGCAGATCCAAATGAAGACTGTAATATGAGAGAATAAATTAGCATTCTTGAAAATTCACTTAAACACAATGCAAAAAAAAAAAAATTTTGTAGCAAGCCATCCAGTCAATATAATAAATTTTGTGTTCAGATTTTCTTTACAGATCTCTTCTTGTGGATCACAGACATACAAGCTAAAAGTGAACCATACGCTCTTCTGCATAAAATCACAGTGGATTGCCAGTCAATCTGTCCACTCATTTGATACGTCACATTATTGTTAAATGTTTCTTCCAACTTGTATTCACAGGTTCTTGAAAAATTCTTCCCTTATGTAATAAAAGGCAATTTGACTTCTTGAAATTGAATCTTTTGGTGTATTCAGCAGGAAGTAGTAGAGTAAAGGGTGAAGCCGACCTACTTCTAACTGAATCTTTTTATTTCCTGCTACAATAGATCTGTAACCCCTGAAGTAGCTCATTGCTTACATTAACCTTCTTACCATTGGAATGCTTATCACAGTCAATCACTGAAGTTTATACAAAGTCTAAACTTAAAAACACATACCGAATGAATTAAGAGCTGTAGGTATTTTATATAACAGTATTTTTTTTTTTTAAGGTTGTAACCTTAAACAGCAGGTAACTCAAGATACGCAAGTTAATTGATGCAGTGTCTTCAACAGAAAACATAGGGAAAAGCAGAAATAACAAACCTTTGTTTGGTTGCAATGTAATGTTCAAATATTTCTCCATACATGCTATGTGAAAATGTCCTTGGTAACAAGAAAAATCTGTCACTGAAAAATGCCTATATAGCCAAGAGTGATGCCAACAACGACAAGCCTCAATGTCAGAATTTAAATGTGTATGTTTCATCTTGTGATTCAATGCAGTTACTTAATTCTGTTGGGCTTTTTAAGCACATGCGGCAATATAATGGTAGTACTGTTATTCTGAGTGGGGCTATTTGGCGAGGTGAATGTCACTTTCTCATCCAAATTCAATTATGTAGTAGTCTATTTGATCTTAATTTCCATAGTATTTCTGTATAGTCCCTTCTTGTTAACAGCTTGTTCTTACAGTTGTCCAGTAGAAAAGCAGTGCTTTTAAGCTCCACTGTTCTCTGCTCTGAAAAGGAGGATGGAGAGGGCAGGGGGAATGCAGGGGAGGAAGGCAAGGTAGGAACATAAAGGTCTCTACGCTACCTGCTTTTCTTGAGCTTGTTTAGGGATTTGCCCTTAATTTTTCTATTATTTTAGCCACTGGTGTGGCTAGAGACAGTTTTCTCAGCTGTATCTAGCTGCAGAATAGCATGTACTGGCCAAATCTCCTCACCCAAGTCATGACCAGCAGGCTCCCTTCTTGGGTGGCTGGCAGTGTTTGTCCCTGTACACACTCTTCACTCTCACAGTGCTTCTAGGTCAAGACTCTGGCTGTTTTAACCCTTTAACAACTCGAGAGATTTTTATTAAATGTCAGTCTTCTATTGTTTAACTTTGGTCATCAGGTCAGCTCTATCATTATGAGCTCTTTACCTGAAAGTTATTCTGAAGAACTTGCTGAAACTTGGAAGTTCTTTACTGCCTTTAACATTATTTTCCTGGCTTGTAGGATTACTTAGCTTGTGGAGAAGTTTCATGTGCTGAAATGAGGAATTCCTTGGTCTATGAGTTAAAAAGAACTTTATCTAGTTAAGTATCTGTAGTCAAGATCCCATGTTCGCTTGTACTTGACAACATAATTTTCAACAAAATGCTGTTAGGCCTGAGAAATCCATAGGGAGGAATTCAAATAAAAGTTTGTGTACTCAACTGAAAAGTACAAGCTTAGTATAAACAGTATTCTTACAAACTAGCTTATTTTAACAGTATGGTGAAAAATGAAGGCATCTGTTTCTCTAAATGCAATTTGTTGGTGAAACAAAATAAGGCACTACAAATGCTTTCATAATTAGTTGGGTTATAAATTTAAGGAAGCAGGTGGTGGTGATGTGGCTGACAGTCCTGCTGGGGCCCAAAGTGAGTGAAATGTGATTATCTGACATAGTCAAACACAAAGTCAAATGTACTTAAATCTGGGGCAGGGAGGGGAACACCACAAAATCTCACTTTTTTGGGGGGAACTTTTGGAGAACTGTCCTTTAGTGCTGATACAATTTCAGTTAGGTTCCATCCAGCTTTAGTGCTACATATTATGAAATTCATAAAAGTGGGAAATGATCTACCTTGTGGTTCATGAGAATGCCTTTAGATCATGTAAACTTAGAATCACCTTAGCAAAATCACTAAGCTGGATGAAGTAATGCTGTGATACTTAAAGTCTATCTCACTTTGAGTTAACATTCTTTTTTCTTACTGAAATCTTTAGTAAAATTTGTATAGACTTTTTGAGTTAGACTTTAGTTATAATTTTTCAAGCAGTCTTGAAAACTTCACTTGATTGTACAATCTTACACTTCTTACATTTTTTTCTAAATGTGTTTCAAAAAAAAAAAGAGATAATAGATATTTTGTCTGAACTTACTGTTCACTTTTGCTCTGGTTCACTGGCACATACCAAGGAAAGGGCCTAAAACTGCAGTGAGAAACAGCAAATGTTATCTGGAAGTAAACTTAAATCAACTGAGTAATGGGCACTTCTAGGAAGCTTATTTGTATTTTAGGAAATGTTAATGCACATCCTTGGGTTTCATTATATCTTGTTGGGGGGAGTTCTGCAATAAAAATATTGAAACGCAGACAGTTCTTAATCCCATTATATGAACTGATCATAGCTGGCCATTACTATTTGCATTGAATAGTTTTTTCCTAGATTTGCTTATGTGGTGCAGTCTGTGAAGCTGATGAGTAAACTGTTTATGCTTGTAATCTAGTTGTAGTAAACACTGGCCAACATCCAGATACTAATATTTCTACCTCCAGAAACAGAAATACCGACAAAGTCAGTGTTTACATTTACCAACTCTGCTTTTAAATACTAGAGCTGTAGAACAGTTAAGGAAAACTAAATAAAGCTGTCTGCCATTGCCAAAACATTCTTTAACTTGTCCTTTGTCAAAAAATGAGGAAAATATAGAATCAGCTATAGAATATTAGTAGTGATGTTATTCTTTGCATCTCTGCGATCTATTCAACTTCTGTTGAAAAGTAGTCTGATTCGGTGCCCTAATCCTCTACTGTACATTCATGCAGCTCACTAAACATGGTATAGTATAACTAGACATAACCATGCCATCTTTATCTAGCTAATGCTGTTTGTTTTAATACTGAGGACATGACAACATGGACTTCATGGTATAATGTCTGAAGACTAAGTGCATACTTGAGTCCATAATACAATGTATTATATGTACCAGCTAAAATAAAGCTAGTGTGAGTGTCTGTCCATGCTATAGTTGCACTTGCTGTGAAGGAACTGCAGAAAATCAGATGGCTGCTTTCCTAATATACTTTGAAATGTTCTTCGTAATACTGTCTGTACTTATTACTGTAATACTGTAATAAGGCTATACAGAATGTAGTAGTATTTAAAAAAAAACAAACAAAACTTGCATTTGATTTTGTAAGATGACATTACGTTTAGCAATGTACATTGCCATCAGCTTTTAGGGCTCTAACAAACTGCCTCATCAGTAACAAGCCCAGGCTGTAGGGATTTCACTGGAAGGATTTAATAAATATTAGGAACAGAATTAATCTGAAACAAAATACAACTTTATTTTTCACTATGGTTTGTCTTGTTAATTGGAATAGTTTTAAAGTTCAGGGCTATCTTATAGTCACAGTAATTAGTGGTGGCTGAAAGAGTTTTAGGATTTTTTTTTAAACTTTCCCAGCAGTATTGCAATACTCAAATGTCTAGTCCAACCTCATACTGCCAGATATAGACATGAGGAGGAAACTGAAATATGACATTTCAGCATACACTTAAGCCAGTTTTGTAATTTATTACATTGTTGCATAGTTGATTATCAACATGTGTCAGCTCTGCAAGCCTAGAGATGGGGAGGGAACAACTGAAACAAACCTGTAGTTCCAACTTTAGCTGGAATTTCCAAGAAGAATAATATAGGCTGATGATCAATACTTTCTTCTGAAAATCTCAGAGGAAATAGGAAAGTCTTTTTTTGTGTGTGTGTGTGGGGGGGGGGAGGGGGGTTAACAGGAAAGCCAGTTGTTAAATTAGCTTTTGTATTTTTTGACAAGAATATGCTCAGTTTTGAGTTTAACCATATCTCAGATTGGTTAGCACTTTAGCATGTTACCTGTTCAGCATTCATGCATATTCCCAGTGGAATTTTTATCTTCTCTTCACTAGTTTGGTGCCAGAGCAACACCTGTTCTCAATTTTAGGATTTTTATTAATGTAGATTAACAAGAGCCAAAAAACCCACAACTGTTTTAATATTATTTTTGTTTAGTTGGATTTTAGTAAAGTCATTTAAATTCAAAGCTTGAAAACAGGTCATATGTGAGGTGAGTAAATAATAGTATGCTTCTTTTGGCCAAGTGCAGCCTTGGTAGACTTCAGAATGGACTTGTACTTACTACAGGGAAATATTTTTGTTGTGGAAAAATTTTTTTTTTTTACTTGTAAAAGTTTAGTAGCAGTGTAGATAGATTTAACAAACCAACAAACCTGCTTGTGAATTTTTAAACTACGTACAATTCAGCAATTTGGATTGTATCATGAATAGCTGCAATAATCAGATGGCTGTACTTAATATACTCAGTTAACAGCAGTATGTTTGTATTTCTAAAAATCTTACCTTCTCTTTGAGGCTGGCAGGCAAAAATGACCTTTGAGAACTCATTTAAAAATGACCATAAATACACTATTTCAAGAGACAAATCTGTTGTAGCAAGTGTGTTTCTTCACCTATACTTAAATAACTCTTGAACTTATTAGTACTGTTACCTTATGTTAATGTGTGTGACTGGTGACATAATTTCAGGACAGCATAGACATGCATTAAATGAGTGGGACTCAGTTTTTGATACAGTTTGTACTTGCAAAAAGAAAACAGTTAATACTTGTCCCCAAGTTACTATCAGATCATATTTGACAAACATGCCGCTATTGTGACTGTTCTTTCCTATATAATATTTTTGTAGTGTATAATCATTGTTTACAGGTTGTCTGAAAATTTGACAGTGGTCCTGAAAACAGTGAAAAGTATCAAGTATCTTGTCCTTTCCCTTTGAAATAATTTCTAAATCTGTTGTTAATGCTCAGTACTAGTTCTTACACAAAAAGTCACAGAATGTTAACACTTTGTAAGAGATTGTCTTATGGCTACTTATTTTATAAGGGAGTGGAAAAATACCATCATCAGTTTCCCCAACAGTAACCTGACACAGTGTTAATGTTAAATGACATATTTTTGATTTGGCTTTCATATTACAGCTTTCAGTGAAAGTAGTTCTTATCAAAAGTTTCATAAATGATTTTCTGATTATCCTTTTATCTTGTGAACAGATGCATAGCTATTATTTTTTACAACTTTTGATAATCACCTTTTATATATGCATGTAAGCTTGTTAATGAAACTATGTATAAGTTTGATACTCACAAAAAATGAATTCTACATAAGTTGTCACTAGTTCTGCAATGTTGGTCAAATATTTGTTACCATGCTAACTGTTGTGATAGGGGTCTTTTTGCAAAGATTATGAAGTTTAAAAAAATCAGAGGTATTTTAAGAAAGTTCCAGGGATTTCCTGCTTGAAGCAGATTGGTAATGTGTTCAAGATGCCTTGCTTAGATATTTTACCTAACAATTGTGCAACTGCTAAGCTGTATTAAATCAACGATTTAGTTCTGAGCCTGTTAGTCACCTAATATTTATCTTGTTCTCTAAATCCAGTTTTAACAGGAAATGTAAAAATCAGAACTAATGCAAGCCACTGTAGATTCCCCAGGAAAGAGGGGAAATTAAAAGTTAAACCTGTATTTTAAAAGTATGTGACATGATTAAATCCAGTCAATGCAGTGTCGTATGTACCAAAGTATGTGATTAAAATTCTTTTCACCTTAATGTTACCCCAGTATCCAATATTGTAACTGCATCTACAAGTTCAACTATTGAATCTGTTTTGCATTTTAAAAGCCTTAATTGTTTATATTGTATTAATGTATTTCTAAAGACTATAAAGAATCAACACTTTCCTGGTAAATTGTTAAGCTAACGTTGAACATCTAGATCATTTTCAAAGAGAAGACTAATTCTGTATTATAACACCACTTTTTATTGTCTATGTACCACATAGGAAAAACTGTTGAATTCTACTATCTTTTTAAAAGTCTTTAGTTATCAGCTTCCCTATAGTTTAAGTACCGTATCCTGTTTAGATCTATTTTGGTGAACAGTCTTCTGAAATGCATCCTATGTAAATAAATTTAAGTGAGCAAACTTAAAAGTTTCATTTATAATATTTAAATTCTTTACTAATAACAAAGTTTAGACAAAATCTGTCAAAAATTACTTTGAGGAGGAAGAGGACAGGCCAGTTGATCTAAATATTTTACAAATGATTTACGCTATTTTTAAAAAGTTTTTGGCAACTTGTTTTCAATCTGATTCCTCATCATCCCAGCTTGCTTCAGTGTTTTCAATTGGAGTGGAATATCTGCATATGCACAGTCAAATTTATTTTTACTTAATTAAGCAAGTGTCATGAAATAGTTTATAGCTTTTCTGAACAGTTTAAATGCTCATCTAAACTTATTTACTATAGCCAAAATAGCAAGTCACATCTCAGGTTTTATTTTTGTGCCTTTCTATAGCTTAAATTTTAAGGTTATAAACTTTCACATTTCCTGTTTTATCCATTAGGTGCTACAAATATTCATCGTATAGTAAATACATATTTTGTATGTGTTGTCATATTTAATGAATCATGAAGTACAGTCAAACTGACAGTATCTTTTAAATGCACTCTAACTTGTACTTTTTCCTAGAAACTACTGCAGAAAGATCAAGTAACACCACCTTAGTAACTTAAACTTGTTGGATTTTTCTTCCAAGAGCTGAACAATAGAAGCAGCTTTACCAAATATATCAAAATAAGTTACTTATTACATAAGCATGTGTTTTGACACACTTACTGATACAACGTACTTTAAGTTGAAATCTAACTATTTGTCAATTTTGAATATTCACAAAAGGTTACTTGTAGAAAAAGCTCTCTCCCCTTCTATCTTTCCTAAAAGGCTACCTACCAGAAAACAGTTTAAAACACGCTTCCTGCTATATCTTAATTCCTCTCGAACACTCCAAATCCTTGGCATTTTTTCACCCAGCAAACAGACTGTAAATGTGCTTGGCAAAGATCAGTTTGCACCCCAGAACGTTCTCATGCTGTCCTTAAGTTCTACTAACAAGATCCTGTCTTCATTTTTGTAACTACCCAATTTGGTAAAGTTGTTTAGTAGATTAGATTTGCATCTTTTTACTTGCTGAATGACTTGCGGTAACTATATACTTAGGCTGACTGGGTGATAGATGAGTCCTGGACTAACTAGAATTTGATTGGTTCTGGTCAAGAGAGACTTACTTACCTAGGACACTCAGCATTAAGCAAAAGGTTTGAAAAGATGCATCCCTTTTGCTTGAGACCACATCAGTAGCCAGTTGTAGTTGTACCTGGACACCACCACCTATTCAGATCTCCAGCCAACATAACCAAAGTTCATTTGTGGTAGTCTGGCCTAGTATAAACTGAACTCAGCAGTTACTCCACTGCAATACCTGTATTAGAAAAAAAATACTTCATTCTCAACCTGGCCTGAATCTAGGCCACATTAGGCAAGCTGCATGCTTCAGTAAGTTTTACTGATCTCTGTACAAAAAGGTGGTTATAGCCTCATTGGGCAGCAAAGGTATAGTTCTTCAAAAGTAATGAGGCTGATATTGTATCTTGCTAAAAGTCCTGAAATTATTCTTGTCCAGATACCAGGCAATGGCTCTTTTTTGTTGAGAAAAGGCAAAAGGAAACAACTGCTAGAAATTAAGTTACACAGCTGTTGCAGAACATGGCTGTTCCTTTGCTCCGGACAGGTTCTCAGGAGGGCTAGCTAGAGCACTCTCCCACTGCACAACCCTTAAAGTTTCAACTTTCTTTTCACTTGCCCCCACACAGACACCTCCCTCTGAAGCAGTATAAGCAGTAGCCTACCCTTAGTTACCAGGGCATTCAAGGGGCTATACAAGACTAACTTGAATTTCAGATTTGTCACATTACTAGAAACTATGCAATTTCTGTGTAAAAATATGAAGTTCTTGGAACCAAAGCCACAAACTATGCTAGATATGAAATTCCTGAAGTCTTGCTGCGACTGGCATGTCTATAGCAGACACATTTGCTTTCAGAATTTTTTCAAGTGAGTTACTGCTTTGCTTTCCCATTTTACTCTGTTCCCCTTATACCTGTAAAAGGAAGAATTAAAGTCAAATACTAAGTGAAAGCAAGTTACTTGCTTGAAAGAAGAGCATTGTTAGGTGTCTGAGGCTGTAGCAGTCTCTTGGTGCTCATCTACCACACTGTAACAAAGACTGTTGGTAGACAAATCTTAGTAAGTCTTTAAAAGACACGCTAACTCTCTTCCATTTAGAAGGCAATATGTTATCTGAAATTCAAGGATGACTAATAAAACAAAAACAGAGAAGCTGTCTCCTGTTAACGTAACTTTATGCTAAAGGTCTGCCAGAGCTTTGCTATAACAGAGGGAGAGTGTGTAAGCACGAGTAAAACCATTCCTTTAGGCCTCTTGCAAGTGTTCTGGTATTTTTTGATACTAGTCTTCCTAGTACTATCAAAAGTCCCACTACGTTTTCAACATGCATAACAGTGAAGGAGACAATTATTAGAAAAAGCTTAGCTGGAAAGATGGAAGCTTTCAGTTACATAATGACCATATAAATCTGTAGTACACTGTTTATACAAATGCTGAAAGTCATGATACTATTTTTAAAGCCATTTATAATCCAATTCAACAGAACAAGGTATTCAACAAGTAAATAGCTCTAGGACTCCTCCCCAGTTTGAGCTCCTTTATGAAATACAAACATCCTTCAGTACAATAAGGCTATTTTCTCTTATCTGGAAGGTCCATTTAAAGCATATGCTATCAATTACACTTATGAAAGATCTCTTCATGAAAGTTTAGCTACTGCAAAAGTAGCTACTCCCCATCCAAGTGTTTTCAGCCTGCAGCTTGGGTCACAATGCACCCAATAGAAACAGTCTTTTCTGTATCTCTGATTGGAGCGAGACTAAGGCCCACCACTTAATTTTTAGAAGTCTCAGTACCCAAACACTTAAGTTGTATTTCTAACTTTTAAGCAAAGGTAATCCTCTCCCTGCAAACAAAAAGAAATACAGGTACAAGCCTACACCCTTTCTCTAGAGAAACTAGTCTAAAGTGGTGGGGGGTCTTTCCTAAGGCTAGTATGATTACTTATATCCTTATTGAGACATGAATAGCCCCAGGTGGGGGATATTCAAATTCAAATGCATATGCACATAGATTTTAAGAACAGGCATGCTTGAAAGACAAGCAAACATCCTTCTTCAGTCAATCAGAAACCAAACTGTCATGACTTAGTACAGCTGCAGTTTGACAGACGATGCCTTTATTACAATAGAATGGTTTGGGAGCTTTGAGCAATCAAGCTATTCACTAGGATTTGTCAAGATTGTTTTGATTTGCTATACCAACATGTCAGTTTTATTCTCTCTTCCTTCCCCAAAGACCAAGTTTCAGAGACTTACTAGAAGCTATACAGAATATGAAGGTTTATTTCAAAAGAATACATTTGCAAGAATACACATAAATGCACTCAATGTAACAGTACCTTCTGCAAAAATAGGTTACATAATACCCAGTAATGCAAGAACAATCTTATTTCTCTACAAATTAGAAAGCAGAGAATAGCCTGGACAACCTTCAAAATGGAGGTTATAGTTGTGTATGTTGTGGTAAGTAGCTAACTTTAAAGCATGACACCACAGAGCTAATGTTGGTAAATTAAACTACTAGCACACAGCTGCAAACTATTCTTTTATACAGGATTAACAAATATTTTGGTTCCAATTTGTTTTACACAGCTCTAGTGCCTCAGGGAAAATGCTTATCAAAGATACACAAAAACTATCCAAAATTACAACGCAACTATTAAAATGCCTCCAAAATTGAGAGGAAAAGTAATCATGTTAAATTAAAAAAATTTAACCAGGATTTCCAGACAAGATTTCCTGTTTTTAATCAGAGAAAGTTTACAAGAGATTTCAATAAGTTATCTTGAAACCAAGCAGCTGTAGGTCTTAGAATCTTCGTGGAGGTCCACCTTTAAACGGCTTAAATCCTGAGCCACTTCCCCTCTGCATGGAATTGCCTGTGATCTGTACAACTCTATTAATTGGTGAAGAGTTACTGGAAACAAAGGTTTTAAAAAAGTGTTAAGTTATGATAAGTATCTAAAAGCTTGGTGTGCAGGTAAGAACATTGTTACTTCTCTTATCACTGAACTGTTAAACCGAAGTCTCAAGAGAGACTTGAAACCATGCAAGAAAAAAGGCTTTACAAGAAGTCACTCGCTTCATAGAGTACATGAATAGTGCAGCTGAACCATGCTGCCATTAGCAATACAACAGATCTAAACACTTAATGCAGAGCCTGTGCTGGCTTGGAAGGATGGAGTGTATGTTGTGCAGCAGCAACCCCTTCCACAGCAAGTCGTGTCGATTGCACTGAGACTCTTACACTTCTTAAGCATAACCAGAGCTTTGAGAGCTTAGTGGGGGAGTGAGAGGAAGGAGTATTTTTTGTACCTTGTATGTGGAGACATCATGCCACCTCCTCCACGGCCATCTCCCATTCTCCTTGTGTCATGATACCCACTTCCTTGAGAACTAGGTCCATGCCACTCTTTTCTTGGTCCAGTTTCACGACTATGGCGTTCAACAACATGTCTGTCTTCGTTATAGTGCTAGAAAGAAAGTGATAGTCATTTTCATAAAGGTATATTTTTTTAAGTCAATGCTGAAGATAAAGGATGAAATTTTTCGAGAAAGTTAAGCTTGCACTTACAGGTCTCCAGTAACAATATTCAAAGTCAAGCATCTTAACATTTCAGTCCATTTGCACCTAATCTATGCTTGCAACAATCTTTTAAAAATAAATTTAGATAACAAAACAGAGCTAATTTGCAGTAATGACTGTGTGAGTGTGTAGAGGGGTGAAGTTCCATGAGCTTGTACTTTACTCCCAGTTCTGCCTTGATCTCATATGATTACTGACAAGCATGTTCCATGTAACTACAGAAAAGGAAACTACTTATTTTTTAAACACATCAGGAGCTAGTATCATGAAGCATTTAGTCTGCAGGCTTTAAAAGATAAGTAATACAGGAGGTTCTTTTCCACTGAATCGCACCTTATAGGTTACAGTGACAAACTGTACTAGAAGTCCCAGGCAGCATAAGGTTAGGACCCTGAAAACATAGGAGGATGACAAATAATTAAAAGCCTAATTGGGAACTCGTTCAGGTATGATAGCCATTGCTCTGATCTACCTGAAATATGCTAAACTTAAGTAGAGTTCTGGATATTTTGGGTTCTTTTGTTTGTTTGTTTTAAAGATGTTCTAAAATAAAGAACTTACTAATAGCACATAACAAACTAAGCACTACATAAATCATTAGCAAGTATTCTGGCTATATGGTCAGCTCATTTTCCAGCAATGACTTTATATTTTCCAATCTTTTTCTCACGCACACACAGATGACTCACTTGTCCTCCGCCACCTCTTTCTCCCATCACGCCTCGTTCTCCTTCCCTGCTTCCATACCCAGAAGCGCTGCTACGGCTGCCAGGAGGTGCACCTCTCACGTGTCCAGACACTTCTCTTCCTGATCGTTCTGGCCTCTCACCTCTGTAAAAATTACTTTTATCAAAATTTTTGTTTCAGTATAACAGAACTGGTACCAAACCATAACACATGTAAATTTCAAGATTCCTTTTCCTGTGTTTTTCAGGTTCCTAGCAACTTGCAGTTAGCTTCTTAGAAACAAATCTTTTGAAAATTTAAGGGGCTCTCTAAATAATTAAAATTGGCATGTATTTGTTTACATCTGTGTTCTCACATAAAAACCTCCTTACTATATGTTACTTTGCATGATCAAGAGTAGACTGCTGGGAGTCAGCATCAAGTTTACAGATGAGGTTTAGTGTATATGACAACCTACACAAGTTTTCCTAATGCTTTTTGGAAAATGATTTTGCCATTCATCAGGAGCGGCTTTGTTCTCTATTTATATAGCAATTCTTGAGGAATTAGTATTATGAATAGTTTCTGCAAGAATCAGTCCCTTTACTAATTGGCTGGTATCCAGCAAACTTACCTGCCATCCCGTTTGTCTGTGCTTATGCTTCCTTCACTCTTCCAATTCGTTTGCCTAGGTGGATTTGAACCAGTCTCTCTTGGATGCCGACCATGTGGTATTTCAGGTCTGTCATGAATTATCACTGTTCTTCTTTCATCTCTGTCTCCTCGCACTTCCCGTCTGTCCGTATCTCGAAGTTCACTTCTTGGCTGTGGTGGTTCATTTCTTCTGGACTCACTGAAGTTCTTAGGATATCTCTCAAACCCTGGCTCTTCCCTTCGTGCTGTTGGGCGAGTCTTTTTTGCTTCACCTTGATTTACAAAACGTTCTCGCCTAAGTAGTTGAAGTAGGAAAAAGTCATTTGCTTGGTCTGTATCTTATTTCAGCAAATATGCATGCACATGGGTAAGCAGACTTATCACTATTCACCTTTACATTACATGTTTATTACCATGTATGTGGTATGTATCTCAAGGATCCCTACCACACCAAAATATATTGATTTCTACCATCGTCATTTTGAGCTCAACCCTAGTTCTTACCAACTTAACACTTTTTAATGAATCTATCTGTTCATATTTTGTAAGTATAATATTTAAGCAATTGCATGACCTCCTTTTTTGTCTTCCTCTCTAGCATAAAGCATAGGGAATGCTAGATTTCAAGTCATCTTGAAACTGTAATTCTACTTCATTGCAGCATAAAAACAGAAGACCAGAAGCTACAATTCTGTGGTCTTAATTTCATAACCGATTATTGAAGAAGTTTCATGGAAATATGTGACACTGGTTCTGGACCCAGTATCTACTGCACAGTTACATGGACTCTGACCAATGTGACTCCTGCTAGTTACACTCTTTAACACTAATTAAGTCAGCTGCTTTTAGCTTAGCTTCCTAAGGAAAAGTTACCAAGTAGGACAGACCTAAACCATTGGAACCTTTTTATGGATAGATATGAAACAGTAAAAAAATCTAAAAAATTATTTTAAAATGTCATAAAAAAACAACACCAGGCAGCTAAATTTAATGTCTCCAGATAAGAGTGCAAATGGCCAGTCCTGAGGACTCAAGAAATAATCAGGACACTACTGCATTTCTATTGCATCACAACTGCAAAAAGCCTTTAGCACTTAAGCTGAATAAGTACTTAAGCTGAACAGTTAGAGTGAAATCCATAGAAATGTTGGCAGGCAAAAACCTACCCTATTATTTAAACTTACCTATCAAAAGAGGATGATGGAACAGAAGAACCCTCTGGATATCGTCCCCTTTCTCTGTGATCAAAATCATTAAACCTATTCTGCTGGCGACTGTAATCTGAACCATGACTAAAACGTGCATCTGTATCAAGAGCCATCTTCTTATTCTCATTCCAGTATGGATCATCTCTCCTTTAAGCAAAAAGGAAGAGAACCCTAGTCGGTTATAAAGATCCAAATGATGGCTTAATATACAGAAATATAATGTAATATATAGCAAACAAGTTCATGTTTAAAACAGACAATTGACTTTTAAGACAGACCTCTAACCTTTGGAAAACCAAAGGCATGTGCAGGCATGTACATTTTAAATAGCAACAAAAAAAAATCATTAAGAAAAAACCCCTCTATCTGAACTGCAAATTTAAAAGAAAAAATATTATTGTAATAAAGTCTGAATAATAAGTTTACTCTGTCGGATAGTTTAACAAAAAAATGTGTGTGTATGTGTGTACACACACGCACACATGCGTGCACATGCACACACACAGGCTTTCTCAGGAAAGAAAAACACAGTAAATGTCACAGCCTTGCTCATGAGAAACATTCAGGTCTTTATGATAAGAATGTGAGATAGCAGAGCATATAATTAACAGCCTTGAAAACTGAAGCTCTTTCCTCCTCCTGGTGAAGAAACATTAGTGTTATGCTACTGCATCTACCATAACTACTCACACATATTCCATTGGCACCTATGTCAATTTTATAGCTTAGGCCTATTCTTATAGTGATGTAAAGATCAGTGCATCAAAGCCAGTCCAACTCACGTGGCTCAAACAGCAGATGACAGACGTCATCAGCTTCAGTAAAAATTAACAGCCATCACACTGACTCCTTTAGCCACCAAATTACCAGAAATATGAATTCTCAAAGTATAAGCTAGAAATTTCAACCATTAAGTCAGAAGAACAGCTTCTCTCAGCAAATGTACTGAAGTAAGTTATACTCTCTTGGTACAGTAAGAATTTGTTCACATGATACTTCTCTTGATTCAAAGCTGTCTCTGCAAATAAGGTATGTTTCCTACTTGGCATAGACTAAATGGCCAAAACAAATAAATACCAGAAATTCAGTTCTTGCAGACTGAAAGTTCCAGGTACAAACACACTTTCAAGCCTGACACAAGGTAGCCGTTTCTTTTTAGTAGGGGCTGCAAAACAATAGTTTGAGAATTAGATTACCTGTGATCTACATCACGTGGACGTTTCAAAGAATTCCTCTTTTCCTGTTCATAACGAAGTTGCTGCTGTTGTCGACGAAGTTCCTCCCTTTCGCGAGCAATACGCTCTGCCTCTTTTCGACGTTCCTACATAAAAGGGAAGGGTGAATAAACACAGCAAACCCCACGTCTCTTTATTAGTAGTATCTATAAAACAATTAGCAAGTATACAAAACTAATACTTGGTTGTTTTCTACTAAAGGCTCTCTGATACAATCTATCCATGGATAGCATGCAAGATTAAAGAGCATGAGGAATACTTCTCTAAAGACCAGACACAACTGAGAAGCTACTGGTTATTAGCTAGAACAATCTCCAAGTAATTTCTTGTACTGCTACTATGTTCATTGCCCTGAGATGCCTCTCATTAGGTTTGCAGTGACACTGTTCTATAGGCAAAATCTGGCAGTTAGGTTAGACTTGTATGGGCAATATGATCCATTGAGCTTCAGCATGAATATTAGTGATGGACATGTATAGCCAGTGCATAACCAGTAGCAAGAGCTTGCTATCAAATTACTTACAAATCAAACAAAGACTATTGTTGTTGTACATTGTGGATTATGCATTTTTCAGTTGGTTTGTTTGAGGCCTGGGTGAGTGGGTGAAGAGAAAAATTCACAGCAAATACAAACAGGGTTATAGTCCAAAATGACATTGCACTGCAGTTCAAAATATGCATACCTGTTCGATACGAACGCGCTCTCTTTCCAGACGTTCCCGTTCCATTCTTTCCCTCTCTAGTTTTTGTCTTTCAATTTCTAATCGTTCCCTTTCCCTCTGCAAGCATTCTTCTCGTTCATGCATTATTCGTATGCGTTCTCTCTCACGACGCTCTCTTTCAGCAATTTCTCTTCGTCTGAAAAAAAACAAAGAGGCAGTACTGTGATTTACAGCAGACACTTAACAAAAATTCCTTCTCATCCAAAACTAACATTACTCCAGGCAGAGATATTCAAAAACTATTTGAGAAGAGGCTACTGCCAGGAGCCATTGTATCAGAATTCTACTGCTTTTAGCCCCAAATAGCCAAAGTGTCCTTAGCATGTTCTACACAACCACTTAGCGAGACAACAGATGCTAGAAAAAGGCATATCAAGTATTGTTTTGAATATATTTTATGCTGGATTCATATTGGTGTGTTGTGATGCAGACAATGACAACTATAGCCAGCCTAGCAAAGAAAACATGACCTGGATCTTAAACATACTTGCTGTTTCAGCTCTTGTCCTCTTCAAGCTAGCAAAGACTCACTTACTGCTTTCTTACTCTTGCACAGAAAGCAACAAGACTACTCTGACTTACACAGGTTAGGTATACTTGTGGACAGTCAATTTTGCTTTTTCCATTCCTCTTCCCACCTCCTATAATAGAGCATACAAGAAGCAGGAAAGGTGCTTTCTCTGTGCCTGCTGGGAATTCCTTTGCTTAGGGAAATCCAGCTAATGACACAAGGTATTAAGATATCCTTTGAAAACTTTTAGACATGTAAGAAGAGCACAATAGAACAGAGTATCCATCCATTAAAACATATTTAAAGAGAAAATATTGTACTGTGTTTGATTTGTCATTTAGACATACAACAGTTCTCTGTAAAGATCATTAATTTTGTATTTTATATCTGATTGTCAACTTCTCATTTTTTCAAAAAGAAAGCTAGCATGCAAAACAGTTATGAGATACACCCCCTCTAACAAACACTAAGCCACATGTATATGCATATGTCTATTAAAAGATTAAACAAAAATTTTGCAGCCAGTTATTTGTTTGAAGATACCATTAGGTAGAGCCCCAGACCTTAACATCTGAGTAAGGCTTGACAGAATGCATTCTAATTAGATTTCTAAATATAATATCTGATCAGTTAATGTTTAAAATAGCCTTTAGCAAAAAGTTGAATTACTACCTTCGGAGTTCAACAGCTCGTCGTATTCTTTCCAATCGAACCATGTGTTCTCGCAATCTCTGTTCCTTCATCTTTTCAAAAGGCAAGATATCCTTTCTACCCCTGTATTCCCTGAATTTCACTTTATCTTGAATAATACGCTCTTTGTTCCTCAATATCTGTGGCTATAGATAGAGATTACAATGGTTATTTCAGAAGTCTCATTCATTTAGGGAGATTTCTGGATGCTATGTTCACGTATCATTAACCATTTAGCTATCCCAAAGCATACAAAGCTTCAGATCTATCTAAGCTTAACAGTTTGTGATAATTTATTGACTTTTCACTGAAGGTATCAACTGTAAGGCAGCATTAAATCAGATAAGGACTGTGTCAATTCTATAGATACTTACTTTATCAAACCTTCCCCTTCTAACTGTCCTAGTGTGGCCTTGGTCTCCTTTTGTTTGGTCTAGAACTACAACTTGACCTGGGCTTTTACCACCTAGTGAGGGGGGAAAAAAAAAGAGGGTTTAAAACAAACACAAATCCCTAGTTGCCTATTACAGATTTTCCTTGATGAAATTTCTGAATCTTTAAACTAAAGTGTTACTGGTAGGAGAATCATACCAGCACATGTCTGTGTAGTTAAGTAGTAATACAAAATATGGAAGCTTTTACAACAGTTCTAAAGTAAAGTAATAGATGTAACTGGAATCTTTTAAAAAAAGAATAGGCATTTAGTTATCTCGTTTCCTGCAAGAGCAAGAACATGCCCCAAAACCAAGCCAGATACACAGATTCAACAGGAGGAAACACTGCTATATTGCATACTTATTCTTTTCTTTTCTTCAGTTTTTTTAGTGGATTCTTGATTAGGGCCACTTGATCCATTATCACTCTTCTCATCTTTACCTTCTGTTTTCTTGGTTTCTTTACTTTCTTTTTTTTCAGATTTCTCAGATTTCTTTTCTTCTTTTTTGGCTGATGGAGTTCTTGTTAGGAGAGAAATATACAAATGCAGTGAGGAAGATTCAACCTAAATAATTTTCCAACTTTAGAAAATACATGAGAGTTCTTACTTGCTGGTTTTATCACTTGATGCAGTCTTCTTATCTCCTGTGTTTCTACCCGAACCAGATTTCTCATCACTTTCTTTCTTCAACTCCTTTTTGGAGGGATCACCTTTCACCTATATTTTTTCCAAAAGCCAGTTAGGTTTATATATATTGTTGCAGAAGGTGACTTATTTTGCAACAAGTTTTCAACTTATTAAACTTACTTTCTCAACAGAAATTTGTTGTCCATGCAGCTCTGTTCGATGAAGGTGTGCTATACATCTAGCCACTTCTGTACTAGAAGACATTGTTACTATGCCATAACACTTTGCCCCTGGGCTTCGTGCATTTGTGACCACCTTTGCACCAAGTACCTATATAAAGAGGTTAAATTTAGGCTTTTATGGAGACATTTCTAATAAGAAAGAGATTATATTCCAATGTTTTTATCCTAGTATCAAACAAACATAAAAAAACACCCAAACCCACAAGGAAAAGTGATGCTCTTAGTTTTCAAAAGCATATAGCTGCACAGGAGGTTGCAGCTTTTTGAAAATTTTATCCCAGCTATCACATCACAGAGAATTAATATTTCCTTCCTGTTTTCACCAGTCACAACCTAATGCACA
This sequence comes from Apteryx mantelli, assembly GCF_036417845.1. Taxonomy (NCBI): domain Eukaryota; kingdom Metazoa; phylum Chordata; class Aves; order Apterygiformes; family Apterygidae; genus Apteryx; species Apteryx mantelli. The sequence continues at coordinate 17,365,260 of NC_089992.1, forward strand.
TTACTTAAATGCTTCTTTCAGACTTAGCATGAGAATTCATTCACAGAAGCACCACTGATCTAGAATTTGATGGATGGACCCCCCCGCCCAAAAAAGAAAGAGTCAGCAGCTGCCAATTAGTGGCAGGAAGGTATAAGCAGTATTATGCAGTAATTAAGGAGGTCAGTTCTTCAAAGGCCAATAGCAAATGTGTGTCAATTAAGTAACTTCAGCAAACAGCTCTTTGACACCTGCTTCTCAGGAAAACAAAGCATGCGTCCCCACCGCTTGTTAGAACTTCTCTAACTACCAGAGCAAGATCTCTTGATTTAATTGTGCTCCAATGCAACAATTTCATCTTTTTAATAGCATGCAATGATACATTCGTTTATTCATTAACTATTTCCTCAATTTATTTAAAAATCAAAATTTAGTAAATATGTGTACCAAGCATCTTTACAGCAAAAACAGCCAAAGAACTGAAAGTGCTACCAAATATACTCTCAGGTTTCATCACCTGTGAAGTCAGTAAATAAAATAATCTACTAAATTCATTGGACTAATCATATATCTAATAATCAGTACAGATAGTTACTATTCACAGTCCTAAGGTTCTAACCAGTTCCTAAGATGTAATAAAGTCATAAGAGCACAGGTTTATACAAATACTATGAATTCACATAGTTATCAATAACTTGTTTCACAAAATAAGGACTAAAAACTGTTTTCAAAATAATGCTTAGCTTCTACGAATTCTGCAATGTTCTGAGTTCAGCTGTTAAATCAAATGAAAATCCAGGAAAACAGTTTAATCAGCCTGTAACAAAATTCATTAAGTCATAAAGAAAAAAAAAAGTCCCTAAAAAAATAGGCATTAACAGTCACATTTTTTGCCTATTTTTCCCATTCAGAAATTCTCCAAATGCATTTTACAAAGTCTCCTGATGCAGTAGGTGCTGCAAAGACTGTTTATACCACAGTTCTACCAGTTGGCACAGCATCTTAAACTCTTGGTTCAATACAGTTGCTGTACAAGAACGTAACCATTGTTATTTGATTTCAAAATACTTCTTTTTTTAAACTTAAAGCCAGTCCTGAACATACATAATACTGACATTACTTTTGCATCTAACTTACCTCAACAGAAGAATTTCTTAAGAAAAAAAAAAAAAAAAGCTTATGATTCTTTCTGTAAGCATGCACTCTTACTTTAGGTGCTGAAAGTACTGGATTTTTAGATTATATTGGTTAGACATTTCATCTTAGACTTGTATTTAAATGAAGCATTACTAAATTTCTGTATTTGAATAGGGGAGGGGGGAGAGAAATACACAACACACAGATGGTATCACACTACATAAAATACCTTTCCATATTTGCCAAAGAGATTTTTCAAGTCAGCAGCTTTTGTGTTGGAAGAGAGTCCGCTAACCCACAGGTTTCTAGTTGAACTTCCACTGCTACCGCTAACACTGCTTGCACTTCCTGAAACAAGTTTTACAAAAATTAAATAGATAGAGGTACAGTGAATGCACAACTGAACTGTTGCTGAAAAGAGTAGCTTAACCCGTTACCTTTAAGTAACTGTTTATCCCGTTACCTTTCTTGGCAAGACTTCTATATAAAAAAAATACATGCCATAAGATTTCATTCATTTGCCCATGTATTGAGACCAACAGCTTGGCTAACTCATACTCAAAAAACAGAGCTAGAAAATCCTATAATCCTCTGTTAAAAGCATGCTTCTCCCCTCATTTGAGTATCTACACTTAGCTTCAACTTCTGGTTCTTATCAATAACTTCCATCCAAAGAAGTCTTTCTAGCACCCAACATTTGTCTTTATACTATTCACATTACCAAAAAGATAACTGAAAGGTAAATAGAAGAGACTTAATTAATCCTCAGCACGATTTATTTTTCCTACCCTCCAGAGTAATGGGTCTGATTTCTACAGCTTCTCGAAGTGTCTGCCCTCCATGCAGAGCAGCTTTTTAAAAATACTGCTACTAGAACTGGATGCAGCACACCAAAAATGATTTCACATATACTAAGGAGAAGCAGGAAAAACATTACCTGCCTTAAAAATAAATGAATAAATCACATATTAGCCATTTTAGCAACAATATAGGACTAAGAATTCAAATGACTAATGTAATCATGTTCCTGACATCTTTCAGCCTTATATTATTTAGTTCAGCTGTGATTGTTCACTATTAAATGTATGGACTGCTTTTGAGTATGTTAAAATGCAGCCAGTCATACAGGCAAGACCAGTACTGGAGCTCCAACTTAAGAGGTGGAAAATCTGGTGGTGGTTAGGATTTTAAAAGGTAATTTAACCACCTTGGGAAGAAGGATCAATTTCCTTCTTCAGTGTGTCAAGATGCATTAGGAGCAAAAGATAACAAAAAACCTCAATCATCTTCAACTAGGATCATTTTGATAATCCTGGATTATCATGGTAAACTGTAATATACTTGTAATATCATTAAACAGTTATAATTAAACACACTACACTGGCTTTGCGTATGTATTTTAAGACAGCCTTATAGTAGTTACATGTTATAATAATCTTACATGCTACTTCTAACATTAACATGAACTTGCTATATCTTAGTTTAATTTCAGTGTAAGCATGTAACTCTCATGAACAGACATGCATTTACAGAAGACTAATTTACATTTGTCATAAAACTTTATCCTCAAAAATTCATTTATCAGATAAAGTTCCATTCATCCATTAGTGACATTTAAGAGACTCTAATGAAGGTGTTTTGGCAGAAAGCTAGTAGGCAGGCAAAATAAGGAGACTCATGAACTTATAAGAATGCATTTGTTCAACTCCAAAGCATCAGTGTAGCTGGTGACATTAATGTGCTCTTAAACTGCATTCTGTAAATTTTTTATCATAATACTGGGTTTTATACCAAAAGACAAATTACAAGACAGACCAATAGCTCTGATTTTAACTCACTAAACAGCTACTAGTGCAATTTTGCTAACCAGCATCTTGGCTGGTATAGCTACTTAGTTGAGAGTTCACTTTATTTAAGGATGAGCTAGAATTAAAAACAAGACAAGCAAACTTCATTGACGTTGTTTAAGTACTTTGTAAGTATATTTTGCTTGTTTTGTATAACATCCACACAAAGGACTTTATTTAAATTACAGAAGGCATATCTGAAATTTACACCTTCTCATCAAAACAAAGACCTGGGATTCAGAAGTGGAATCTGTTTTGAAGTAGGAAAATATATTTTCATTTAGCACTGAGAATAAGTATTTCTAATCTTATGAAGAATCTGGTATCAGAGGGGAAAAAAGCCATAGCTAGCAACTACCGTACCTCAAGCATAAGTTACTACAGCCAGATGAAATCAACTATATAAGCCATTTCAGTACACAGCAAGAAGTTTTCAAATAGGAAACCATTTGGTTCATGACAATACACTACCCTAATTAATAGTTACCTTTATCATCCTTTGATGTTGTCTTGCTTTCTTTAGACTCCTTAGTAGAGCTAGAGAAGCAAATTAAATCAGAAGACAATTGAAAACACAGAATTTGATAAGCATTGCATTTTATACTGCTAATACTAATACACAAGTTAACATTTCAAAAATAAAAATAAAAAGGGCTAGACGGGGTTATATTTGAACAAATGATTCCCTTATGGATTCTTGCACTGATTTTCCCCAAGATGCCTGAAGATCTAGATTTTCTGACAACTCTATTCAGTGGATATATGGCAATCTTCTCCAGATTTCAGGACGGGGACTTGACTTCATTTTGTGTTCTTAGAACTGATAGCTGTTCATTACCATCATCACAAGGACATTTAAAAAACTCGTCAATTTGAAAAAAATAAATAAATGCTGACAATTCGACAATGCAATCAGTAGGACATAGTGTCTATACGAAGATCTTGAATTTTAAAAAGTAACTTATGGCGGTCAAAAAAATCTATAGGCAGGAGCATAGGATACTAATTATAAGATTCTTGCTGCTACCCCCTTAATGTAGAGTGATCTTATTGAATGCTGGTACTCAGTATCGTAAAGAACTGACATAGAAAAACAAACCTCTTTGCTTGACCAGAGGCCCCAGTAGACGAGGGACCTTTCTTCAAAGTATCCTTTTCTTTGTCTCCAGATTCTGCTTTCTTTGAACTTTCTCTGGCTTCCTTCTTGACAGGATCACCCTTCACGCAGTCTTCCTTCTTACCATCTTTATGGTTCTCAGTCATCTCATAGTCCTTGCTTTCCTTCTCCAGGCTCTGTGAAATGGTATCCTGCCCATCTTTTGGCTTACTTGCTTCGGAATCTGTAATTTTCACATTTTTACCTGTTTCTAGGAGGTCATCACCATCAAAATCCAGAGTGATGGCATCTTCAGCCTGGATTGTAACCGATATGTTATCATCCTCAGCTTCTTTCACAGAGGTGTTAGCTTCCATCTCTTCATGAGCCGTGTGATCAGCCTCAGCTAGGCTTTCTTCTGAAGGAAGAGGTTTAGATACTTCTTGTGTACCATCACCAGAACCTGCTTTATCTAAGAGGATTTAACAGGAATAAATATGGCAAAACAAGAAGTTTAAACAATTTCATATGCATAAGCTAGAATAGGACCTAGAAAATACAAAGCCAGTTATTAGCACTGATGGAAGGTTAGAAAAAACACAAGGTGTATTAACACATATATAAATCCTTTACCCAGGATCACTTATTCTTCATGGCAAAACACATTTTCTAGAGACAAATACCAAAACATTAGGAGTCAGAATATGGTTCCATCTTGTAGATACCCGTTCTTCATAGAAAGTATCCAGTTTCCAGTTTAGGATTTAGCATGCCATAAGGAAATAGTTGCTTCAGATGCTCACAGTTTGACTTAATCTGTTTTTGAATCTTCCTGGTCTTAGAACTTCTAATCTTCCCAAATCCGAAAGAGGTACAGTCTTGGAGAATTTCAGTCAGTCTTCCACATTGGTGTTATCTTTGGCTTTTCCTTCCTCCAGTTGTTTGTCAGTCAAGTTAGTTGTACAAGGCTGCTGCAGAAAACAGAAGAGCGAGCTTTAATCCAGAGTTCGTAGAAAAATGGTTCCATCTTCATCCACTGTATGGATTTCCCATTCTCAGTCCCACACTGGCATCTCCAACAGTATTCTTGGATTTGCACAGAAGAGATGCTTCAGCCTTAGGGTCCCTCGTAAACAAGGAGTCTGTAGTTTTATCCTGTAACTTCAGTAGTGTGTTTATTCCATCTTGTGTAAAGCGATGGTGTTCCATGTCCTTTCCAGTCCACAATAGGTAGAATCCTTAAGACTTCTGTCCAGAGTCTGTTTGACCAAATGTGTTATATTCCTTCTATAGTTTCACTAAGAGCACAGCTTAAAAAAGGTAGCCACTCCACAGGTTTCCAAACACTTGCTTTACCATTTTATATACAACTGGTATTTCCAAGTGACAGTAAGTCAAGAGTATGATGGTCCATGCATTTGTTGGGTGCTCAAGTTCCATGTAAGGGTGTACCATTTCACTCAGTTAAACATCAGTTACTGCAGTGCAAGTTGGAAGTTTTTGCATCAAGACTTACCGTATATTAAAGTCAGAGTTCTTGAATACTATGCTTTTTATTTAGTTAAAAAAAAAAAAATCATAGTATGACAGTTATTATACATCCACCACAGTAACTGATAAGTACTATAATCAACTCTTAAGAGTAAGATAACTTAACTCTTGAGAGTGAAATAACCCATCGACTGCAAGGATTCCGGATGCTGAGCTTAATAGGGAGACAACTGATACTTAGTACTGGAGACAAGCCTAGTATTAGTAAAGAGACTGAATATTACAAGAGAAAGTTGCCTGGTCTACCAGACTAAAGACCTCTGAACTCTATTAAACTTCAAACATACCTTTCTCATTTTCTTCATCTTCACCATCCTGCAAGAGAAGGAAATCAAGACTAAGCATCTCCTACTTAAGTACAACAGTTCATATTTTCTATAGAATTTCTAGTGAAGACAAATTAATGAACTGAAAGCCGTTTCCAAAAAACAATCAGCTAGTAACCAAGCCTGTATACCTTGTCAAATCACTGGGAGTTTGTACCAAACTTCAATGGTAACTATCCTCAACACTTTTGCGGTTTGCAATTGGTTGCAAAATGCCACTTCCCTCTGACCCTTAAGTCAGTAGGACATTTCCAAACTGTCCCACATCTTGCTAAAGTCTTCCAAATGGAAGTCACATTGCTGACTAGTACTTCCAATGAAATGCAAGCAACCATCATTAGCTTTAAAAGCCTATGAGAGAAATTAGAAACTAGATAAACTTCCTCTGCTTAGTATTTCAAAGTGAAACATAGTTATTTTAACAAGTATTTACTTATTTAGTTATCATTAACTTTAGTGAACAAAACATGCTGTATGAGATGTCACTTTTCAGACGTCAGTTTCACATATTTTAAGTTTACTGGAACTCAGAATGAAATTTTGAGCTTAAAGATGTTTCAAATGTTAGTATTAAAAACAAACAAATAAACAAACAAAAAAACTCCAAAGGCACATTTGGAAGTTAAAACAGAAGTGCTAGACATAAAAGCTGTTTATACTATGTTAGAAAGCATTTGGCACAGGCTTCTCAGTTGTTTAAGAGAGCTTAAAAGACATTCCTTGTTAAGCCTATGCACTGAATACTCCCAACTGTAGAAGGGCGTTGCACTCAAACAGATATCTTCTTTGGCAGTCACAATTATCCACACTATAAAAAAAAATGAATAAAGCTTCCCATATTGTTTACCTGTATTGAAATCACCTGACTCTAAGATGCATGCTGGAACAACAGCCAGTCTAAAGTGATCTTTTCTGAATCAACTGTGATATGAGAAACTGCCTAACAAAACTGATTTGGAACTTACGTGGACAGTTGGAAAAGTGTAATCTTCTATGTCTTGACCTTCATTTTCCTATGGAAACATAAAAGGACTTGTTCAACAAGCTATTTGCAAGACACTTATAAAACAGAGTGTCAAGATATTCAGTTAACTCAGGAAAACATTTTAGTTTAACAGATACAGACTCAATAAGGTGAACATCAGTGGACAGCTGTCCTGACTTGCATCTTTCAGTTCAGTGTTCCTATTATGTATGTCACTACCAGCACCAGGGAAAAGGACCACTTAGGAACTCAGTTATGCAGACAGGGAACCACACCAGAATTTTATCAACTAATGCCATGTTTGTTTCAGGACTATTCGGACACAGGTCAAGAAGAACAAAAGAGTACGACATTATCTTTTGGACAGAACTGAGCAAAACAAACTGAAAAAACTAGTTCTGACTTCCTAGTAATGCAGGCACACTAAGTAAAATGTACATTTTGCTCGTAAAAATTTGCATGTAAAAGTATACCAAGGTACCTGACTTTCAGAATCCTTTTCTGCATCTTCTGTTGCCTCTGCTGGCTCCAAGTCATGGTATCTTTTCTTTTCTGCAGATGGCAGTTCTTTAGAATTCAAGTTCTCATCTTCAACAGATTCTTCAAAGTCCTTTAATTCATCATTTCCATCTTGATCACTTGCATCTTGAGTCTCTAATTCACTTTCCTTTTAACGTGAACAACAAATATCTGGCATAACTAAAGGCATTAGCTAGATTCTGAAATATTCACTGCTAGGTTCTCTGTTTCTGCTAAATACTGTATCACAGCCACAATCTCAATACTTAATTTATAATCCTACAGTGAATTCACTTAAATTCTACATGTGTGTAACTCTACTGTTTGGTTATCTCTGGTTAACTTCTGGGTTAAGAATCAAAACAAACAAACAAAACCCCACACAGAAGAAGCTTTAAGCATGACAGCTATGAACACAGTAAAAAGAATGCTCCAAAGTTTCCATGGAAATTATCTAAAACGGAGCTTTTCAGTTCAATGTTTGCCTTTGCTTGCAAACTGTACTATCCTGCATTTCTCAAAAAATACATAATTTTCTTACCTTGACAAAGGAATCTTCTTCAACTGACACATCACCAGTTAATTCATCAGCTTCCTGCTTCTTACCTGAAACAACAGAATATGCTAACGATTAGACTTGCCACAAGCAACAGACCTTCTCAATACTGATCACATGCTGGGCATTAGTTTATCTGAACTGCTCACTATGATATAACCCTCCCAAAACCCAGAATTTTTAAGGTAAAGGGAAAAAAACATCAAACCAGTGGTTATGAACAACTGATATTAATTCTGTTTCATAAACAAGCAGCTACCTTCAAGTTAGTAATTTTTATATCAACCCTTCTACTTTAAACGATAACGGAATCTGAGAAAGCATTAAAGCATTCTACATTTCTAGAATTACTGGAGTTAAATTATACTTTATGACTTTGTAAAGGTTGGAAGGGACCTCTGAAGGTCATCTAGTCAGCCTCCTGCGCAAAAGCAAGGCTAACTTCCAAATACAATCAGATTGCTCAGCATCTCATCTAGCTGTGTTTTTGAATATCTACAAGCACTGAGATGCCACAGCCTCTCCAAGCCACCTTTCCCAATGCTTCTTATCACTAGAAGGAACCATCAACAGAAGAGTTGAGTTGGGTCAAGCACTCAACTTTTTTAGATATTCTTTAGATTACTAATGCCATGTTACATAGAACTCTGTTCTTCCAGTGCGTATACACTTTTTTCCTAATAAAGATGGTTCAGTGGAGATGATGACTACACAGAATTCCCTTTGGAATCCATTGTACATCCTTAATCTTCTACAAAAACAAGACTAAAGAACACTAGCTCTAACCAGCTTGACACAGATGCATCATTTTAATAGCATTCTGTATCTCTGAAATATTCTATTCAAGATTAACCTATGAGGAGGTTTTCAGTAGCTGAAGGTACAAAAGCAGTTCTGTTAGGAGCAGCTTTACTGATCTTCTATTGGAACTCAGTGTCAATACAAGATACAAATGAAATGGCACTCATGATAACACTTAATGCTTTATTTTTTGACATCACTTCTTCACCCATAACTTCATTCCCTAAAGAATGGCTAAATAAATTCTATAGATATGCTAAAGGAATAGCAGAGGAAAACACAGTCCAAAGTTGGATACAGTAGGCACATGTTTCTGCCACTTGGAATAGTCAATTTTGTTAGCAATTGATTTTTGTACACAAACAGTTTCATACCCAAAGTTCTAATTTGCATTTCAAAGCTGGAAATTGCTCAACTACACAACAAGGAAAGAGACTGTTGTTTTGTGTCCAAAACAGCAGCACAGGTATACTCAGGGAAGCTATCTTTCCTCAGAAAGAGGTGTGAATTTACAACTGGGAAGGACAGCTTTTAACGTGCATCATATCTGATGTCTGAAAGCAAAAGAAACCCAGATTTTGGATTAATACTGTTTTTGGCCTTCTGTAATAAAATCTACAGTCACAGATATCTTATGTGTATATTTAAACAAAAAGCAACAAGACAGAGCAAGGATTTCTACACACATTCAACTATTTTCTGTTTTGTCTCTCTCACATTTCAGCTCTAGTTTGTTAAACCTTAAAGTCTAAGTTATTCCTGCATCTCATATCCAGTTAAGCATACACAGTTGTAGGCAAATACAAGCACAGTGGATGCTAGACATCTTTAGCAACTATTCAACATGTAACATCTTGGAAGCTGCTTAAATTCACTCATTTTGCCTGAGGAAATATAGAATCCAGGTTTTAAAGGAAAATGGGGGGGGGGACAGAACTACCTCAAGTTAGTCCTATCATTCTGCAATGGCACCTAGAGAAGTATATTTTAATCTATGTGTCCTCACCAAGAGGAAGTTATACCTCTTAATAATGAAGCTGTCCACATTTTTTTGTTTGCTGCTGCAGTTATCTAGACACAAGGACATGTTTTCCACATTCTTTCTTTAGGCTGCTTTTCTTTGCATCAAAAGTCCGCAGTTTACTCCAAGCACCAGTAGTATTGAAGGACACAGAAGACCTAAATAACAACCCACAGTTCCCAGCTTCAAGCCATAAAGCTGATGTTTACCCTGTCAGTTCAGTGTTTCAGGTTACTCTGATCTGGTACAGGTTACACTGTTCAAAAGTGGTACTTCAAGGTTCCAATGCAGATAGCTTCCAGTTGTCGGTATAGGTTTGTAACAGCAGTAACTTTGCAAAAAAACTGCATCCACAAAAATTCAAAGCTTTCGCATATTGATAGTCATCCACAGCAGGATACTGAAAGGCACATTTCACTTATGTCTCCACATAACCAAGGTCAGTTCACAACAACTGACAGTAGTTGTGAACCTATTCAAGACCAATATCACTTAGAAGAAAATAACTGGGATTAAAAGACATGTTAACAATTCCTCTCAGAACAGCTGGACCTTCTGCACACAACAGGCACAGCAGGTCTCAAGTTACACAAGCTGTCAACACATGATAAAATTTCTTATGTAAAGATTATCCATCCAGTGGCTATTGAAATGTCAGTGGTACAAACACTGCTCACTGCAAATCTGGATGCCTGCGCTAACGCAGCTATTAGTTTACTTTGGAAGGGTGGCACTCCTTTGTAAGCCATACGCAGCCACCTTGCTGGCAAAGGCAATCCCTATGCGCTGTAAAATTGCAACACGCTATTTACATAGAGAATGAGTCTCCTCCTTAGAAATAAGCAGATGATTTGGAGCATATTTAAAATGTTAGTTTAACAACATGCAGGTTCAGCTTTCATCTCATTTACAAGCCTTAAGGTAGCAGAAGTTTGTTCTGCTCATTCACAGTCCTATGCATTCAGATAGAGTATACAGAATTATAGAAGAGCACATTTTATATAAATCAAATTAGACATCTGCACAAGTAGAGTGACACACTCATCACCAAGTTTTAGAAGAGTCAGTGACTGCAACTTTTCTGATATTACTGCTGAAACCCCAAACAGGGTCCTGTTGTGCCACATGCTAAAGATTCATCAAAAACATGGTGCAGAAGAAAAAGGAAGGAAAGGAAAATAAAGTCTTTGTGATGAAACAAACAGTCTTTATATTTTTATTTAGTTAAGAGGTCTGCTGCTGCAACTTGAATAGCACCATTTGTCTGAGGGACATTAACAAAAGTAAATTATCTATTCATATTATTGTGTTCTTAAATGGTATCATAAGTTTAGAAGACTATTTAAGCTTTCTACAGCTTCTGCAGGATACTACTGTTAATCATTTAAGGTTTTTAGGAGGAAGATATTTGGCAAAGCTGGATACTCTCTAGAGTCACTGAACTGTTCACAACATTTACCATTATTTGCAATGATTAAACATTCATAATAACTCTAATGAGCTGCACTAGAAAGTATCACTCACACCTACTTTAATGAAATTATTTGGGAAGTATTTGGCAAGATTAGTTCTTCCTAACAAGTTATCCGAGAGCACATGAAAGCCTTACCTACAGTTTGTTGCATACCATTTATATCTCACTTCAATAAGGCATGATATATCATAATTCAAATGACGAAAGAAACCTTCCAGTATTGGAACCACCTATACAAGGCGTTTCCAAGCATATGTCTGAAAATAATTTTTCAAATGTTGATTACATTATGATATCTCACCTTTCTAATAAGCAGAACAAAACTGAGTTCAGGTATTAACTTATTTTATTTTAAGAACTCCCTTCCCCAAGGAAAGATCCTTTTCTATACATCATCTGCTCATGAATATACAAGAAGCAAATCTACTTTAAAAGAACATTCTCTTTATAACACACATCTTTCCTCAAAAGAAGAGAGCTGCATTTATTACTTCCTTATGATGTATTCTATCTTGAGTAAAGCACCCAAGAAAAAGCAGGGTCTCAACTGTTTGTTTAATGTTGAGAGAAATAGCTACAAGCTTGCAGGGATATCTAGAGTGGTTAAATACCACTGATCAGATACTTAGAAATCAAAATAAATTAACAAACCAAACTCAATTTGTGAGTCAATTAAGACTGACATGCCTTGTAATATTAACGGTCCTAATTAGCTGAAGCTGTAGTAGCATTGTCTTCAAGTGCAAACCCCCCAAAACGAGCAGGGAGTGGTCACTTTTTAATCTTTACAATTTCATTCAGAAAGTACAAAGACGGCCAACAGAACCAGCCAGTAAGTTCAAAGAAGCTACCTTCTTAAGAAAATGATCAGGTCAGCAAGAGCAATGATACTCAGAAGGAAGATTAATTTGGAAATTTTAAAAGACATTTATTTAGAAATAGAAATAAAATGAAAATTCAGGTTATTCAAGATTAAAATCAAGACATTTGTACTAGCACACAGATTGTGTTGTGTAAGCAATGCTGATACAAGTCACCTATTTTCAATGCAATTTAGAATCCCTTATCTTATTCCAGTGATGATTCACTGAGCAGGAGAGTTCTGATCCACTTTGGGGCAAGCCTGCTGCTGCACAGCACAGTATTTCAGAAGTCAGTCCACAGAACTGTATTAACAGATGTTTAACAACCCAAACAGGGGAAGAAAAGGTGAACAGTTTGTTGAACAGAACTATTTTAATATTTCTGTAAGACAGATGACCTAATGACAGAGTTCCCCCACTCCTCTTTCCTTTTAAAGACCAATATTGTACAACTTATTTATGGTTTTCAGTAATCATACAGGCTTAACAAAGCCAAAAGTATCCAGATAACAGTATAAATAAGCCACTGCCAGTTGTCAGCATTTGATCTAAAAGACAGTATCATCTAATTGGAAATAGAGTCAGAAACCAGAAGAGTACTTAAGACAGGAAGTAACAGGTGTCTAACTAGCCTTACAAACTTGAAAAGTAGCAAATTAGCATCTTTGCTTACATTAACATTTTGAAATTAAAATTGTTTAGTCTAGACTGTGTTCTTCATTCACACTAGCTCCAAAACTTAGCAGAAAAATAACTTCCAATCACCAAGTTATGACGCATCAATAAAATGCTACAATATTTTTGGTTGCAAAAATTCAAACAAATGTTCAAATCAGAGATATTTTTAAAAGATTTCTTATTAGCAGTAAAGTAACTTCCTCTAGATACCAGAATAATAAACAGAATATTCAGGCTCGAAAAGAACAGTTTTTTTGAATACTGTCATCTCTTTACAAAAAGAGTAATTAGTCCACAGCTACTGAAAGCAAAGGTGGGGAGGCACAGCTGAGGCAGTAAAAGTTGATTTAGCACTTGATACTTGTATACACAAAGGGCCTTTAAGCTTTCAAACTTTAACTGGTAATAACAGCTGATCTCACCTCTGTAACTCTTCTAGTTAGACATTCTGCAATTCTTCTTCATTCCAAATATTTAATTAAACTATCTTCCGGTAAAAACTGTTAGATTTTGACTAATCTTGTGATTGCACACTTTCCTGATGAGTAGATACACATGGTACCTATGTTTCATCTAAATTTTGGGCTAGTCAGTAAAGAGAAGTAAGCCTCATTTTTCATACAGCATCTCATGCTGCAGAACTTTGACAGGATGCTGCTGAGGTGCTGCTTCAAAAGAGGAAAAAAGTCTGCATTCAAACCTGTTTGGCAAAGACTTTATTTTTCTATTCTGAAAGATAGAACAGATGTTTCTTCCTCCATCACATAGCAAGTTGGGTTTGTATCATCATGGTCAAAAGCTTGTCACAGTCCAGTAAAAATGCTGCACTACCTGGTTAGGCAATAACCTAATTTATCAGGACATTACAAAATCCTGTTCCATAAAAGTAAGTCCTACTGCTACAGACTCTTTCCTATTTCTGTTCTCCACCATTTTTGTCAGCATTAAAAAACACAAAATGAGAGGAAAAACAAACAGAGCACCCTCCCTCCACTATGCCTCTCCAATTCAGCCTGCATCAATACTCCAGATCAAACTTTTCTAAAAGACAGCACTGGGGAATTAGCCACTTGACTTTGCCACAGACCTAAGAGTTGCAGTAAAACAGGCTACAAGAGACGTTCAAGTCTAAAACCAATGGCCATCTGACAGAGCTGATGCTCCCTTTGGAAGGAAAACCTCCTTCCTCTACCCCATTTGTCTCTCTCTGGCTGCTGCAAAGAGGTTTATCCTTTACTCCTGCCCCCTAGCCTTTTCCAGGGCTCTACTTTCTTCATAACTCCAACAAATGCCTGCTATTCATACCTTCTTTTGGACAGCAATACGTGGCAAAAAAATATACAGGACTGACTGGTGGCGCCATTCATTTTACCACTGGGCAGCAGCAAAACAATCAAAATAAAGACCTATTAATATTAGTCTGAAGCTATTTGGGGGGGGAAGGGGGGGAAGCAAGCATTAGCAGAAGGCCTGGAACAATTTGTCTGCAGACTCAGTAAGGGAGGCAACACTATTCACAGTGAAGAGTGTGTACACGCAACAGTCGAGATCAAGCTAGTTAACTTTAAGAGAAAATTCAGTCCTTCTGAAGTTGATGGGCATGCATCTCCTATCTGCCTTCGAAAGTTTCTCAGTGGCAAGTTAGGGAATGGATTTTTCAAGTGCTAGATTTCCCAGTTGTGGGGAAAACCTTCTGGTTACTAGTAACCTACTTCAGCAGGAAGGGGCCTGGGGCACAGTGTGTGTGGGGGAAATGATGGCATCAAAATCAGCAGTTAACACATAACGGAATAGTTAAGAACATAACTTTAGTAGAACACCTTTCCTTTCAGCTTAAAGATACTGAAAAAAAAGTAGACCAATAAGATCCAAAAAGAGATTTTTCCTAGGCAAATGGTGAGTTTTTCTTGTTTCTCGCTTGAAGATTAGCACAGCAGAAGCTTCTCATACTTTTGGCACAAAATCTGTTTATAAGACTTTCATAATCCAAAAAGTAACGAGAAACTCTTCTGAGTTTGCAAAATGAGCAAATAAGAACTTCAGAAGGGTCATGTTTTGCTTTGAGGGGTACCAAGAACATGTGTGTCTTACGTAAGCCTTACAGTTTACATCCACAGAAGAGGTGGCAGTGAGCAGCTATTGAAGCCTTGCCTCAGGCAGCAAAATCACTGGTAGACTATCTTTGTGGAAGCAAAATAGTAGAACTGTCCAAGACAGTAATTCATCAGAGGCCAATTCAGGAACATCATCACAACATTAGCTTGGAAAACAGGAGGATGAAAAGCAACAGAAGAGAGGAGAGACATTCATCACAGCAGAAAAAAAATAACCATTTAAGTCCTTACATTACAAATTGTAGAAGTGTTTCCTTATTTAGCTTCCATACAATTTTCTTAAGCATCAGTTACCTTTACAGAATAGGGAATAAAGTAATTTCACAGAAGAACGTGAAACCATATTGTTAGCCTATTTCCTTTTTATTTCTCTGGTATGTTAAAAGCACAGATGAGTTAAGTTATTCAAACTTTCTATACAGATATATGTCATTTTATTGTTAAACTTGCCATTTGCAGCACTAGACCGAAGCATGAATAAACATTTCCGTCATAAAACTTAGCTTAATACAAGTGACAGTGGGATAAGATTGATCATTTCCAAAACCAGATTATCTATAGCACATGTATGAACATGTCTAGAACATATGCTCAATAAAGAACGATACGCATAAAACAGAAATTTCCTCCCCCAACATTAGTTGACAGGTCATGGATGCTCCCAGAACAAAACACCTCCCAAACTCACAAATCATTATTTAAATACTTATGCACAAGAAAACAAAGCTGACATAATCACTGCCAACTAGATCAGTTTGGAATCTAAATGATAATTTTTCACAACAGAAAAACTAAGAAATCTCTTAACTAGACATTTTCTTTCACAGCCAGCCTTCAGAGCACATGCAGCAAATCCTCATTTATAAATCCCATCTTGCTTCAGTAAAAAGTACATCAATGAACCCACACAACACACTACTCTTCAGACAGTGTCCCCTACCATATATCACCATGGACTCATCACTAACATGGGTCCAGGTCCTTCTCATAGCTTAATGACCTCTTAATTCTTCCTCTACTGTTCCCCAGATACTCTTGGTCACGAAGACACAACGCTTACCCACCTCCAGCACTAGAGCTGGACATCCGTTTTATGCCTATAATGCTCCACATTCAGGATCCCTGTTACACAATATATTACAAAAATCTCACAGATCACCTACACAGCCTCATCACACACAACGTAAGTCTCCAGGACCCACAGGCTGTACAGTCACTATCTTGTAACACATCACCTAATCCTCCATTTTTCCATTTATATCCAGTATCCCTATATATCGCAAAGCTCCCTAAAGGCCCATTTTTCTCAGTATATCCCACACCTCCAGTGATAACTGGATATGTGACGCTGGGAGATGGACATAGAAGTTTGCAGAAAAAGGAAGTAAGTAGGTGAGAGGGGTGCTGATGGCAAGGGGCAGAGGGAAAGCAGAGAGGCTTTAGAGATAAACATGGTGACTGAGGGCAAATAAGAAAGGAAAGGTGCCATACATGACATAAGTCATAATCAGTAAAGTCACAACTGCATCCAAGTTGAAGACCACAGTTCTACACTCTTAGTTTAAGGTGATACACGCAAGAAAAATCTGTTTAAAGCTGTAATCTATATCAATAGGTTTTAACCTTTGCCTTTAGTTGGTTTCTTGGTGGGTGTGTCAGCTGAAACAGTTATTTCAATATTATCTGGATCGCCTCCTTCCTCTTCTATAGCCTGAATGAGACAAAAAAAAAAAAAAGTTTAATGGGAACCTGAAGAATTCGACTTTAGTAGATGTCAAAGAGCCAAATTATTAATTCTTTCTAACTAAGGGAATATTACATAAAACACCTCAGGTTAAACCTTTCTCTTAAAACTGGGGAAGAGCAAGAGTACACGAAAGACTGCAGTTTAATCTGTTAAAATGACATTTTCAAAGGACGACATATCAAAGATCAGCACATTTCTCTTTGGAAACATAACACTGGAAGGCCGCTAAGATATCCGCGATGACATTAAGGACAGGCCAAAAAACAGGAGGGAGAAAAAAAAAGAAAAAAAGCACACCACAAAAGCCCTACTGCAGCAGGCAGCCCCGGGGCGAGCTGCGGCGCCCGGCGGGGCGGGCGGGCCGCGGGGCGAGCGCGGCGGCGGCCTGGGCTGCGCCGGCCGGGGACGGCGCCCGGCGGGGCCCCGGCGCGGCAGCCCCGCTCCGTTCCGCTCCGCGGCGCCGAGAGGGGCGTGCCGCCCGCCGCCGCGCCGCTCCGCCGCCGGGGCTGCCCGGGCGCGGCGGCCCCTCCGCCGGCAGCGGCACCGGCAGCGGGGCGAGGAGAGGTCCCGCCCCCCGCACCGGGCGCCCGGCGGGGCCGCGAGGGCCCCGCCCCCGGAGCCGGGCGGCCTGCGGCACCGGGCCGGGCCGGGCCCGCGGCGGGTCGGGCCCCCGCGGCCTGCGCTGGCCTCTTACCTGCTTGAGCCGGGAGATGAGCACCGTCTTCACCCCGGTGATGTCCAGGTTGCGCCGCTTCAGTTCCGACTTGAGGTCGATGACCCGCAGGTCGGTGATCTTCTTGCTCTCGGTGGGGGGCACCGCCGCCGGGGCGGCGGGCGCCGCGGGAGCCCCCGCGGCCGCGGGAGACGAGGCGGCGGCGGCCATTTTAGAGCGACTGAGCGCGGCAGCTGCACGCACAATGAAACCCCCCCACCCGGCCCGGGCCGCCCAGTACCCGGATGGAGGCCGCGGCCGACCTGGCGGCGGCGCGCAGGCGCGGCGGGCTCACCTGGCCTCCGGACCGCCCCGCGAGAGGTTGGCGGCGGGGCGGCGGGGGTCGGGGCGTCGCGCTCCGCGTCGGCCCCGCGGAGCCGGAACGGGACGGGGCCCCGCGCGGCTCGGGGCTGGGTACTCGCTTCTTCTGGGGAGCGGCGCTGAGAGCCGTGAGGTGCCCGGGGCGGGGCGGGCGGCTGCGGGGCCGGGCCGGGCCTGGCGGGCGGCGCGGGGCCGCGGGCTGGGAGAGCATCACGTACGCAGCTGTGTGATGCGTGTGGTGCTGGGGTTTTCTCTGAGAGCCCGTGCTCTCGGGCGTTCTCTCTGTGTGGGCCCTGGCAGGGGAAGACAGCGCTTCGCGAGCGCGCGTTTCGCAGCGCGGCCGCGTCTGACGGCGGCCCGCGGCGCCGCGCTGTGCCCGGCCGCTGCGCAGAGCTGGGGCTCTCCGGAGCGCGGGCTCTGCCGCCGCTTTCCTCTCCGTGGGCGTTTGCAGGCTTTGCTAAAACACATCTGTTCATCTAGTGTTTCGGATTGCTAGTTCTTGTAATGAAGCGTTCCCTGGATTTCTGTCAGAACCATTCCTTGATTTTATTTTTTTTCCTAAATAAAAGCAAAACATGATTATTTACATATTATTGGTGCCCTTCTGTTCACGTTAACGAGTTGGGTTGTGCCTTTTTGCTTTCTCTGGCCACTGACTTCTCTGAGTTTAGGAAATGTGCTTAGATATTTGGTCCTGATTCTACTAGTTTTACTCGGGTTAAATAGTAGCTCCTTCAGGTATTAGCTGGAATGGTTTCAACGAGGAGAGGAAGAAGCCTAGGCAGAACTGGGTCTATTTGTGCAGAGGTTTTTATTTCATGTACTAAACAAGCACAATATTAATGTTTTAAATTAAATTGTTAACATATATCTCATTTTTCTTATAATTTATTAGTTTATATTTGTACCAGATAGTGAAAGTGTTACTTCTTAGTTATCATTTCATTCACTTTCTGCAGGAAACTCTCACAGTTATTTTGTCAATATTAGATGTTACAGATAGTATTAAGCCTTCAAATGAGGAAGAATACCTGAATTTAAATGCCTCAAATCCAGTTTATGTCTCAATGATTCTCGTTTTCTTCATTCAGAAATTGGATATTGACAAACTTGCTAATATGAATGAGCGGTCGTTATACTTAGTGGATGGGGTATAGCTTGTAGGCTCAGAAGTAATCTTTTTGCTCTACAAAGTTAGAATACTGCATCCGTTTTTTTTTTTTCTAACTGGTTTTCTGGCACCATTTTTCAAGAAAAAGATGTGGACATACAGGTGAGAATCCACAAGAAAGTAATAGATCTAAAAAATAAAATTTACAAGGAGCGATTTAAAGTGCTTATAACCTAGAGAAGACTGGGGAAATGATAACTCTCTTCAAATATGTAAACAGCTGCTTTAAAAGGGAAGGGGGAAAGCTATGCTTTATTTGCATCATGGGTAGAATACAATGGACTTAAAATGCACTAAGGAAGAGACGGGCTAGGAAAAATGTTTTCTAACAGAATAGAAAGCATTTTCCATTATTCATCCATCTTAATAGGTTGTGGAATATGCAACATTTAAGGCTGTGTGTTTTTTGTTTTTTTTTAACAAACATATTAGATATGGGTCAGAAGTAGTTGGTCCTGTGATGGGGCAGAAATTTGTTTGACTGGTTATGATGTCCTCTTTTCATAAGAGTTATGCTTACTTAATATAACATTGTTTCAAGAGTGCTTCTGAAATGTAGTTTGATTTCTCAGTAATATGTTCAAACTCTTCAAAGCAGTCAGGATTTGGCCTTTAATCTTGGTTAAATAAACTTTTTTTGTGCAAATTAATTTCTGAAGATTTGCAACACCATCCTCTTCTCTTCCCCTGTCTTGAAATGCACTTTTCAAGTATGTAAGTAATATTTTACTTAAGTAGTTATCATTTAATGAAGGCTAACTAATATTATCCATATATTTAAAGGTTAAGCATGTACATAAGTCTAAAGGAAAACCTAGTTTGGACTGATAATTGCATGAGTGTTTTAGACATATAAAGCTTCTGTTTCACTTGGTAAAGATTTTATAAAAAGAACAATCTTAAATAAGAAATGAGTATATACTCTTGCTTATACTGTCCTCAGTGATAATACTTGGATTAATATCAACTGGTATCAACATTGACTCTCAGAGTGTTTACATTTGTTACTGAGTTTATTAAATGATCTATTTACAGTGTAACTTTAGACC
Organism: Apteryx mantelli; assembly: GCF_036417845.1. Classification (NCBI taxonomy): domain Eukaryota; kingdom Metazoa; phylum Chordata; class Aves; order Apterygiformes; family Apterygidae; genus Apteryx; species Apteryx mantelli. The sequence continues at coordinate 17,385,207 of NC_089992.1, forward strand.
TCAGAAACTGATTTTTGGGGATGTCTATGATTATTTAAATAGAAGTAGATGAAAAAGTCCTAAAATTATTTCATTTGCTTATTTTGAATTCAGCAAAGCATCACAGTCTTAATCAGGATTGTCAGTTTCACTGTCATAAATTGTTGTGCAAGTACACACAAAACCCACTGCTCATGTTCTAATCAAAGTGAAGACAAGTTACTGTGTCCAGTTTCAGGAATGAAAGAGAGAGGGCTAACAAGTACAGCACTCATAAGCTCATGTCATTTTATGGGTGTTGCTTGAATCATCTAAACCTGCAGATCCAAAAAATTGAGTAGAACTGCTACCAGTAAAGCTCAGTAACTGGTGGCTGATATCATGTAGGTGTCAAATCTGTAAATTAAAAAGAAAAGGGGGGGGAGGGGCTGAAAGTGACTTTAAGACGTAATCTCTGCCATCCTCCTGCCGCAAGGCATGATAAACTGTTATGAATCCAACCTTGATGGATGCTTGTCTAACCTGTTATTAAGGCCTGAAATAGAGATTCCACTCATTTCTCAGGCTGTCTAGTCTAGTCCTTAGCTATCCTTTTTCGAATGTCTAAACTAAATCCCTTTTGCTGCAATTTAGCCTTCTTATTCAAAGTGAGTAAGGACAGTATTCCCTTTATCTTTGCGGCAGCCTTTTACGTAAATGAAGACTGTTACCATGATTTTGTCCAGTCTTCTATTTCTGGATTAAAAGCCCCAATTATTTCTGGTTTTGATCAGAATTCTGAACACATGACCTTTTTTGTTGCTCCCCTTTAGCTCCTGTCCAATCTTTCCACAACTTTTTGAAGTTATCTTGTTGACAATACTTCTGACTATGCATCTCTCTATGATGCATGCCTTTCTCAACCTCATGAAATGGTTGACATGTTCAACTTGTGATGCTATTGGTTTCTTTTCTACAAAATTATTACTGTCATTCTGCATTTGGTGCAGCTGATTATTCTGCTTATTAGTTCTGCTAAATGCAGAACTTTGTACGTGTGTTTATAGAATTTACATATGTATAATTTTTTTCAGATAATCTAAAACTCTAGCCTTGACTTCTGCTCTGCTTGTAGGCTCTCTCAGCTTGGTGTCCACTGTAGATTTATAAATGTAATCTCTAATCCATCATTCAAAAGTATTAAAATACTGAATAGTACCAGATGCAGGAGACTCCTGAGGAATTTCAGTTGATACAAACTTTTGGCTTAGTAGTAATCTACTAATAGCTATCCTCTGAGTACAATCTTTTTTGCACCAAATTTATATAGTTTCTATCCAGATCAAATATCCTTATCTTCATTACAAAAAATGTCAGGAAAGGAAATGTCAAAAGCCTTACTGAAGTTAAGATCTTGCTTTATTCATGTCTATGATGCCTATTATTCTGTCACAAATGGAAATTAAGTTGGTTTGATAGGTTGTCATAATGAAGTTGTCTGTTGGCTATTATTTTTCACTTTGTTATTTTCCAGGTGTCTACAAATATTTTGTTTTATAACTTATTCTAATATTTATCCAGGAATTTTAATTAAGCTGACTGGTTTGTAATTTCATGGCTTTTTTTTTTTTTTTTTTTTAAGAAAAATACATTGTCCTTCTGTAGTCTCTTGAAACCTCTACTAGCTTTTAAAGAGAAGATTGTTTTATGCAATTAAATTCTGAAATTGTGATAAATTTTGACTGGAAAATAATAGTAGCTTTTAAAAGAGGAGAAATGCTTGGCCCAGGTAGCAATTTTTAAATGACAACAAATACAGAAGTCCCAAACTGAGCTCCTGTAAATTCTTGTTTGTCTGTTATGTATTTGAGGCACCTGAAAGTTGTGAACCTCCTTAGATATATATTTTTTTCCTTTGGGCACTGTAATTCTGGTTTTTGTCTGTAAGAAGAGTATCGCAGTTTAGACAGTGCTGACCAGTTTATGCCTACCTCACACCTAAGCATAACTGACGATCAAACACTAGTAGTTTCGTCTGTTTTAATAGTTTAATGCAATTGGTGTACTCTGTGCAATTCTAATGTGCCTATAGACATGGACTCTGTAAAAAATGCAGCAATAAGTAATGCTAATGCTTAAAACATAGAGAAGTAGTTCTCCCCTCCATTTTATGATAGTCTCATGGTTAGACAATTCATCTGGAATTGAACAGGGCGTCCCAGCTCCTTCTCTTCTTCACACACAGATCACCCATTACTCCAAATCCCCTTCTAGGAAAGGAAATGTTAGTTAAAGAAAGGAGGGCAAGGGGGAGAACACCTTCAAATAAACTACCTGCACTTCACAAAGGAGTCTCATTTGAGACACATTGCTCTTTCATGTTTTCTATCAGCAAGCTGTATGCAATTCTCTGCTTAACATGCTGTTTGTTTAGAAACTCATTTTGAAATGGGTTATAGTGAAACCACTTCAGGCATTTTTGTTTTGATGTTCCAGAAGTTTAACTTTCTAATGCTGTATTTTGGATCCTACTTTGGGTGCTAACGACATCAAAGTTAGTTATTGCAACAGTAAATGGTGCAAGGACTCGGTTCCCTTTTAGAGATGCTGGGCTCATGCTATGTTAACTGCAAACAACAGGAAGAGCCCCTCTTACTTTGAAAGGCACCAAGTCATGTCCCAGTTCTTATGTTATGTTGCCTGGTTACTTAACTTCAAATTTTACTTTTAGTAGTTCTAATATCAATCTGACTGTATTCAAACCTCTGAGAAAGCATACACTTAAAAATTATCAGCTGATATATTTGCTGCATTCCTTCCCTCTTCTGCAAACAAAGCAAGAATTAATAATATGATTTGAGATGCCTTCAGCGAACGCTTGACAATAGATGAATTATTAGCAATTCTTAATCTCAAAATGTAATATGCATCATTGCTATAAAAAAAAGCTTTTTCCACTCCAGATGTATAGTTTTCTTGTTGATGTATTGTTGATATACTGTATGATGAGGAAGTCAGGAGGTTGTAGAAATGAGTTTCTGATTTACAAGTAACTCTGAGTAGCTCCCATTATAATTCCTCTACAGAACAGCAAGACAAAGGACATAACTTGTAAATCACATATTTGTATTCTCCTTTATTTGACTACTGAAAGTGTATGCACCTGCTTGGAGATGGTTATTCAATTTCTTGGTGTAAAATTAGATCATGGAGTGGAAGCTGCTTTTGTTGTTTCTTTTAAACCTAATTGCCTTAAATACTACCTGCTGATGTTGTCAAGAAAAACACAAAAATATATTTGGTCCCATTATTTTACAAGCACTGAAAGAATATAAAAGAATATCTCATGTGATCTTCCCATTAACAGTCTGGTGGTATGTTTTCTTTGGTTTTTGAAAAGAAATACAAATATTGTTTTCTATGAATAAAAATACTAATCAATAAAGTAGCTGTTTCCAAGTAATTATATATACCACACCTTCTTAATTATATGACAAGCTACTGAAAATACCCAACTGCCTGAGACCTTAGTAAGGATTTGCATACTTCTGAAGTAATGTGTTGCAGAAAACGTCTAACCTTTCAAAGCCTTATCAGGCTGTATAGTATGAAATGGATTGAGTGACTGGTGGGTCATTTCTATGTCTAATTTTTACTGTAATGTTAGATATTTTACTTTTTTATATATCTTAAAAAAAAAAAAAACACAGTTACCTGAGTGGTGCATGTTATTTTCCAGAGCTTTTGAAAGCTGCTAGATGAAGCACATTAGAAAATAATTTTCTGTATTTAACCCCATAAAATATATAGAACAGATAACTGTAGAGCTGTATTTTTGATTCTGCAAATGCATCAGTTTTTTTCTTGTTTCATGTGGGCTATATCTCCTTTTTTTTTTTTTTTTTTCCCCCTGCTGGAAATCTTTCCCAATACAAATAGTTCTGCTCTCCCCCTCCCCCCCCCAAAATCTTTTCCACTTTTTTTATGCAGTTTTCACTGTCTGTAGGAGCTTCATCTGGAGTGATTGGACCTATGATGATTTGTATCAACTGAGTATCTCTCCTGCAATTTTTGTACTTCTTCTGTCTCATCCTCACAACATACTATCACAAGAGGCTTGCAGTTACTAGATTATTAATAATCATAAATTGACCCAACTCTTCCAAACATTTAAATATATGCTTAAGTATGGTCCATTTTACAGCATACATGGTTCTGTGGATTTAAGTGCCAAGGACAGGCTGTTTCATCTGAATCAATACCCCGGCTGCAAATGACTTGAGCTCCTCCAAAAGCAGTAATTGTGATAGATGAAATGTATACTATTCATACTGCCCTGGAGATTACCAGGCTTAGAGTTAAAGCAATTCAGAAAAGGACGTTTCCTTTTGAAACTGGGCAGCTTGGATCTTGGCCACGTGCCCAGTGGGACTGGCTTCCAAAAGCTGGTGTTTGCATCTGGAAAAGCTGTGCCTCGCTTTCATTTGGGAACGAGCAAACCAAAATAATGCTCCCACGTAGAACTCTGTCCAACTATACGGCTGAGCTGCTGCAGGTACCTCAGGATAATGCTTTGGTTTTGTTTTTTGCCAAAACTGTAAAGTGCAATCTCCTGCCAGTTGGCATTATTTTGATCTTATTCTAAGATAGCTTCTTCTGTATATCTTTAGTTTTGCCAGGCCCTGAGGTGCACATGGAAATGGTTTTGTTCAACTCTAGTTGGAAGTTGAAGAGTTCAGTATAAATTGAGGATGCTGTAGCCTGAAAGCTATTCTGAAATTTGCATTAATGATTTAGAATGACTTGGTTTAACCTTTTGGGATTCTGTAGCTTTTAAGACTGAAGAGGAAGATCTTTCTCTTGTTTTTGTTAAAGGAATGAATAAAATAATTTCAAGACAACTGTTTACCAGATCCTAAAATAATGGTAAAAGTAACTTTAATAACATGAAAATACATAGGTAGAAGTTAAAAATAAACTATTTGAAAATAATTGTGAATAATTCTGGGCATTGAAGTGCATTTTCTCTGTCGCCTTTCTTAAAAAATCATGTTAATAACTACTCAATAATTGGCAAGCTAATTTCTATCAAGTGCTAATTTAAGTGGGAGCTGGCCCACAACATGTTTGATTTTTGCCAGCTGGCAGCCCACAGTTAAGCTGACATTAGGAAAACATAGCTAATAAAGATCCTAGGAATTCTGCTTTTAATGTATTTTAATGTATTTTAATTTACCCAAGTAGCAAAGTATCTAATAATATACAGTTAAGCAAAGCATTTGCAGAGCATCTGGCCGCTATGACTTTGCACTGGAAAAAAAATTGAGAATACCTACACTATCCTATACTGCTTCTTAATTTGTGAACTGAATTTTATAGCCAATCTGTAGCCACTTGGGTTTTTTGTGTTTTTGAAATTCTTTTTTTGTATGTCTTTCATCTGGTGAGTGTAGGGTGACTGTACTTTTTTTTTTTCCTGCCAAGAACTACCTTTCTGTCATCTTTGGCATGAGTTTAAAACAATTATAAAGTAAATATGTAAACCAAATAATGTATTTCTTAATTGGTATTAGTCTCTGATTAGGTTATAGAGAGAACTCTGTCTCATTTATTAAGGTAATCCAGCCAAAATTCTTTAGCTTCCTCTTGTATTATATATGCTATCTTCCCTTGATCATTCTGTTAAGATTAGAGTTTATTTTCCCTCAATACATCTAACAACAGCTGGATAAAGTATTCCAGATGTGGTCTTACAAATACTTTCTACAATAGCATTAAAACTTCTCTCTCTCTATGGAAAAAATACTTTCCTTAATATATTCTAGGGACATTTGCTTTTTTTCATGTCTAGGTAATGTTGACTGTTGGTATTTTTTTGACGACATAGTTCATTGAAGTTCTCATCCTCCTGCCTTGGCAAGTCTATAAATACCCATTTTATAGCAAAACTATTAGTTGCTAATCTTCACGTGCACAATCTTGTATTTTACTTTGCATTTTTGACCTTGCTCCTATTATTCTGGCCTTCAAGGTCATTCAGTTCTTCCCATGTGATATCCTGATTCTTCTCTGTTTTATTTTCCAGCAGATTTTTTCAACACATTTCAACTTCTGTGCCATGGTCATTAATGAAAAATCTTAAACAAGATTGCATCAGCATTAGTGATCTCCATTGAATCTGATATCACCTTCTTTCCACTCTGTCTGTTACTCTCTCTTCTTTGGCCAGGTTTAGTCATATTTCTATTTTTATACTGTTCCCCATTCTCCCCAGCTTCAGGGATTATTTCATTTGTGGCACAATGTCAGATGGTTTACTGAGGTCTACTTGCATGAGACATAGTGTATTTCCTTTATTTTAAAAAACTATTAAAAAAAATACCAGGTTAATCCTGGATGACCTGCATTTTTGTCTTTATTGAATACTGAAACAAATCATTACTTTGTGGAACCATACTAAATCATCTGTAATCCTTTCTTCTATCTTCACTGTATATGGGTCCCACTTCTTTCCTTTGCTTTCATGTTACACATAAAGCTGAAAACCTTTCTGTTGTTTATTTTCATATCATTTGCATGGTCTAACCCTCTTTACATCTCTCTCTACACTTCTTGACATCTTGGATACTCCTTTCTTTGCCAAGCAATCCTTTTTCTGCCCCTGGAAATGTGTCGTCTTTTGAAGTAGCTGTTTACTGATGTAGACTCTTTCCTGAAAGCCTTTCTTCCTTGTTTGAGAAACCTGTAGTTTCATCCACTTTTGTTTTAAGGAAATTCCACTCAGAAACTCATTCAATTAATAGTCTCCAACTAAATTTTTTTTCTCATGACCGTTTCTTCTGTAATGATGCAGAAGGGTTAACTCCTCCAAAATACATAAGCACTCTTGTATACTTATGACTGTCTTGGCAGTCCATTCTGAGTGAGATCTCTAACTTCGGTAGATCAGACTGCTCCTTCTGCCTCCACCTTTTAATTAGCCCTTAGTCTGAACAGAGTCTGGCTGTGCAGAGCGCACAGCCCTTCTGGATCTGCTGCCTTAAGTTCTAGACTCTCACCCCGGCAGCGTTTGTGGCGTCTGTGCTCCCTGACGCAACGGCAGTCCCCGGCAGCGAGGAACGGCTTTGGGCGGACTTGGGCGGCTCGCAAGCGCTGCTCGCGGTGCTGCGAGGTCGGCGCGGAGGGCGCGCACCCCCGCGCCAGAGCCGCCGCAGAAGGGTCAGCGCACGGCTAACGTCACGGTGGAGAGGAGCAGGCGCACGCTTACCTCTTCGGTAAGTCGGTCGGTGCGTTACCGCAGTAAGCGTAACTGAAAAGTCCGCCTTTCTTAAGGGGCTACGCTGTTCATCTGCCTTTCCTAGCAGCTGCACCGGGTGCTTGGCACCCGCGCAGGGCGGCGCGAGAAGCTGCTGCGGAAGGTTGGTGCGGGCCGGCGGCCGTTGGGGCGCGGGCCGAGGCTGGCCGGCGGCCGTTGGGGAGCGCGCTGCGGCCCTCGAGGCGCGCGCAGAAGCGCACTCCCCGCGGGGGCTGCGCGCGGGGCGGGGCGAGAGGCCGCCTGGGGCGCGGGGACCCGGCTCGCCCCGTAACTCTGGCGCCTTCGCCGCAGGTGGGAGCCGTGGAGCACCGCGACGCGCGGGCAGAGGGCCTCCAGGGGTGGAAAACCCGTGTCCCGAGCCGACACGGGGCCGCCCAGGGGCAGCGCGGCCGGCGCGCGCAGCGCCGCTCCCCTCCCGTCCCCTCCGCCCAGCAGGGGGCGCGGGGCGGCGCAGGCGCGGCCCGGCAACGGCGCCTGACGGAAGGAGGGGCGCGGGCCGGCGCGGCTGCGCTTTGCGGACTGCTGTAAAGCAGCGCCGAGTGTCGCGCTGCGCCCGGGGAGGGAGCGGCGGCGGGGGCTGCGCAGCAAACAAAACCTCGCCCGCCTCGCCGTGTGGCAGCGGGCGCGCGGCCGCGGCGCCGCCGGGGGGCAGCGGCGCGGCCGGGCCGCCGCCGCCGCGAGGGGCGCGGGGCAGGGCGCAGCGCAGGAGGCGGCCGTGGCCTCCGGGCCGCGCCAGGCGAGCGGCGCGGGGTCCCTCCAGTGCCCGCTGGAGCCGCTTCCTCCCCGCCGGCCCTGAGCGGGCCGCCGGCGGGACCCGCCTCTTCCCCCTTGGCCTTGCTGTCTCAGGTACGGGGGTGCGGAGGGGCCGGGGGCCCGCGGTGTCCCCCGCGCCCCGCGGGGCATTGCCTGCCGGCGGGGGGGCTCGGGGGCCGGCTTCCGCCCCGCCCCTCCCCTCCCCGGCGGGGCTGCCGGAGGGGGACGGGGCGCGGGGCAGGCCGGTGGGGGGGACCTTCACGGCGATTTTGTCAGCGCCTCGTTGACGCACAGAACAAAATCTTCGCTGCGGGAAGCTATACTGCTCCTTTGGGGTTTTGTCTCCTTGGAAATTTGTCACGTTTTCTATTACAAAATTGAGTTTTACTTGCATATGTAATAATGTTTAATATAACGTCATTTGTTTTGGTTGCAAAGGCTGGTGTTCTGTTTCTTAACCCATATTAAAAAAATAAAATCGTTAGATGGATTTTGCCTAATAAACAAGGAAGCAATGCTGGGAAATGTAGGCCGAGATCTTCAGAGGTTTATAGGTTTGTAACTCTTATGGAAATCAGAGAGTGTTAAGTATCTATATACTCTTTAAGTGTTTGTGTGTAGGAAATCAGGGCTGAGCATACATTCTTTTTTTGTCTTATTTTTTTCTTTGAGTAAGCTTTTCCATGGCTTGAAAGGGTTACACATGAGCAAGGCCTCACTGCTGTAGCTGGCTAAGTGATGCTCTTAATTTCTGATGCTCAAATACCCTCACAAAAAATACATAATGCAGAAGGTATGGTGTTGCTGTAGTACCCCAACTTTACTTGATCTTAACGTAACTCCTTCAGAAACTAATCTTTAATCAAAAGATAGAAATTAACTGCCTGGCATTCATACTTAAGTAGCTTTTATCATGGTGGAATATCTGTATTATAAACTAATATTGGAAAATTAGGTTTTTTAGGTGGTGAAATAAGGCCTTTTGTTGTCTTTATTGTAACTAGTGGAAAATTCCAAAGATATGTTAATTGTGGATAGTTACTAAAAATTTTTTTGATGAAAATTCATATCAAAAGATCTGGAATACTTCATAGCTTCTTAAAATGAAAATTAAAGCTTTTAATAGTCGACACACTTGTAGTTCTTGCTATCAAAGTACTTTTTCATCAATTTAAACACTTCTATATGTCTTTCTGTTAGATAGAGGGACTACCTGAGGCCAAAAAAGCTGTTAGCCAAGATTATCACTAGTTCAGACTGTGCTTCCACACATGTGCAAGGGCTGATAGAGAAAAATGTGATCTTGATTCATTTGGTAAAGGGGGCATCTGGTCACCTGTCTCATGTTCTCATCCACTATATGAATTCAGTGGTAGGTCATCCTATAGGACAGGAGAGAAGCCATGTGCACATCTGCATTTTTTCACTTCAAGTATGTAAGACGCCAAGCTTCCTGCTTTTAAAACTCCTGAAGTCTTGCATATTTAAACATCTGTTTATTTTTACTGATGGTTGTAGCCCTGGCCACTACTACTACAATTATTTCTAGTGTGGGAGGGAAGGGGCAACAGCTCTATGTATTCATGTGTGCTTCAGTGTCCTTTTAAAATTTGGATGGAAGCATTCTGACCTTTCTAAAGTGTGTTTTCTAGTAAACAGTGGCTTTTGTAAAAATGCATTAAGAGTATATGATAGTTGATCCATGATTTTTTTTGTTGATCCATGAATTTTTCTTCAAATTAATAACTTTGCACAACTGCCTAACCAGATTAGATGTAACCAAGTCTGATCTTTCAGTGGAGGTGGGCATGTTGCAATTATGTTTAGGTGACAGTAGTTACTGTGTTTTTTCAAGATCAAGATTCTCTCATTTCAGTTGTTTATATCTCCCCTAGTGGTGAAGATACTTTGAGAAAATTCAGCTAATGGTGTGCTGTCCCCCCGCCCTCCGATGAACTACAGGGGCTCAGTTGTCAGGCAGTTGAATAAATGGGGAAAAAATGGGGCGAGGGAATCTTAATTCACATGTAAACAATGCTGACAGTACAGAGAGAGATGGATTTGCCATAGGCAGATGCTGCATAAAGATTTCCCAACAGCTTTACTAATGCACTACCTGCTTTGGGTCAGCTTTATCATCCTGATCTGCTCCAACTGTTTGCACATCAGTGAAACTGAAAAGAGATTTATAAACATGCATATTGAATAATACCGTATAGTATTTATGTGCAACATAGGAGTAGGATAATCATTCCGAGTCATTGTCCCTTAAGTTTTATCAGTACAAATCACAGTGGTCAGCAGCTGCCAAAATCTGCGCTGCTCTTAAAAGAAACACCAAATGCATCCTCAGCCTCAGTGTCTGTGATTGGGGGGGGGAGGAGGTAAGCTTTCTTCAGAAAACAAGGTTTAAGTTGAGATGTAGTGTTTACATTAGTGTTTTTCTTGGTGGGCTAATGTCAGTCCTAACAGAGACCCCTAATTCCCTAATTAAGCAGAAGAAAAGGGAGAAAAGGAGAATGTTCTTTTCACTAAGACAGCTTTTCTAATTATTTTGCTGTTTTATAGTTTATGCTGTTTGGAAAAGCACTTATGATTTAAAGTCATGTCATCCTTGGTAATTGTTTTTTAAGTGAAATTTCTTTTGAGAAGGCTAGTCTGATACTTTACTAGCAAGAGACTTTCTTCTGTGTGTTTTTTGCCAATAAGATGTAGTTCTAACACCTGGCTTCTGTCAACAGTAAGATATTTGTTTTTACCCACTGCCACTTGGCTCTAGTGGGTGGAAAGAGTGGAGAAGTCCCTCTTGCTCTGTCCTTCCCCAGTAAACTGGTAGGTCTGCTTGGATTAATAACTACAGAATCTCCAACTGCTTGCAGCTTTCTTGAAGAACAGCATGAAATTGTCGCAATGGTTAATTTCATAATTCTCATTTGCAAGGTTCTTACTAGCAATTGTGGCAAAGATCATGTCTTCATCCAGAAGTGTTTGCAAAATGATACTGTGTAAGAACACTTGCATGTGTTTGAAAGGTCAAAAATGCCCAAAAGACTAATACATATATATATTTTTTAATTTGATGGTTATGTAATTCAGAATTTTTCTTGCTGGCTCTGGAAACAATACTCTTAAAGATGGTTGAAGGAGAATACCTATTTAAGATCTTAGGTTCCAATAAAAGAACATATTTTGCCATTCTTTTATAAAACTACAACTCCTTATTTCCAAATTCATTGCTGTTATGTTTGTCTTGGAGTTGACTGAAGCCAAAACATTTCTGATTGCCAAATCATAATGCTTATGTCTTAAAACCATGATTTACATAGTGTTAGTTTAATTAACTGAGTTTTAGCCTAGGACAGAGCAAAGAAATGTCTAGATTGAAAAATGTGCTTGTGAACACCATGTTTGTCAAATCTACCTGCTTGCATCCATTGTACAAAGCCGAGTACATTCCTTGCCAAGTGGATATGGGCATGTTAATGCTTCGCTGACACTTGATTGATGCTAGGGTTTCTATGGATATCGTACTATCTTGGACTGATTTGTAGTAGATTGCAGGAGAACTTTTATTTGTCATTCATAGGACTCTGTGCAGAATTGTTCTTAGCCTGCTGGATCATCTTGCTGAGGCACATCCAGCTGCACATGCTTCATGCATTTTGTCTATTCCAGCTGGAATCAGGCCATAGATCCAGTCCTAGGGAAGAGCTTGTCTGCTTGTAGCTGTTCAGTTGCTGGATTCTGTTAGAAGATCCATGAGAAAGTGACGCAATTTCAATAATCTGTCCTTAAGAAACAGTGGTGGCCTCAGAGATGAATGCCAACATGGCATAACAGGCATCTTGCATCTACTGTATGGGTGGACTAAAGTTCCTGCTGCAAGATCATTGTTATACTGATCAGAGGTGACCTGTGCATGAAGAAATGGACCTTGTGGTCTCTGGGAAGAATTCTAGAACATGAAATTAAGGAGACTGCTGTTCCAGAGGTTTGTTACTGTTGTGTCTGCCACTGGTTAGTTTGGTCCGAAGTTACCTTTGAGATGTCTTTGCAAAGGTTGGTGAGATTAGTATGGTATGTGAAATAACTGATTTGTTTCATTTTGAGGGTAGACTTTCTAGACTTTGACTACATGACTGCCAATGATACTTCCTAGAGCAAGTGAGCCTGCCTGCTTTGCTTCAGCTCATGGAGCTGTACCACTCCTCTGCAAAGCATAGGCAGGCTCTTCCCTCTGGGCTGAATGTAATGGAGTGTATTTGGGAGACCATGGGCAAGAACTTGTCTCTGGAACATTATCATGCAGCTAATAATTAATTCTACTCATGTTGTTCTGGCATACTGTACCTTTCTGCATGGCAAAAGATAAGCATTCTGATTGGAGAATTCTCAAGTAGCTTTCTCATTCAAAAATCAGAGTATCTGACATTGTGTCTGCATTAAGGCAAACAAAGGAAATTGGGAGTGGTTTGTACGGTACTTCACATTGTCCTGTGAGTAAAGATGTGTTTGACACTACATAACATCAGTGCATGCCTAGCATAATTGTGAAATACGTCATGATTGCTGCTGTGTAAAGATACATAGTACTTTAACAAGCAAATTGATTTTTCCTTTTCCAACAAAAATTAGAAGGCCAGTATATAGTTTTCTAAAAATTAATTAAACAGTTCTCTTTTAAAGCTTTTTTTATCTTAATTGGTGAAAACAAGGAATAATCAGATGTGAAGAACAGTGCAATAAAGTTTAAAAATCTGATTACACTTGTTTTGTTGATAGTAAAACTAAATATTGGATGCTTGCAGCTGCATATTGTATGAGTTGTCCATGCTTGATAGGGAAGGAATGAATAGGGCACCACTGCCCCTTCCAGGCTAGGAAGTGGTTTTTCATGAACTGCTCCAGAGTTCTCTATTTGTATTGGAGCAGGGTATGATAGCACTGAGACTTGATCTTTATGGGATTGCAGTGGGGGTGCAGCTTCTCAAGTGGCTTTAAGTTCTTCGTCAACCTCCTTTGATGTGTCAGGATTATTCGTGAATTAGTCTCATTAGGCTCTGCCATTGGGAAATGGAAATAACAGTAATTGGAGTTTGTCTCACTTTTGCTGAAGGTCTTGCATGACTTCTCTAAGCTTTTTCTTTATCCCATTTCTTGGTATCTTGATTCATCTGATAGAAGAATGTTGCCAAAAAGAGTAAAAATATGGCATTTTAATGAGAGGGGAAAAAAATGACTGTTGGCATTCCAAAATGCTGCTTGTATACACTACTTTCATTTGCTGGTCCATTCTTAAAGCTTTCGATAGCCGGGTTTGCCAGTTCACATACCTACTGTGGTAGGAACTGTATACAAAACATATTTAAGACTTCTGTGTGCAAACCAGACCTCAACAGAGAGGTTTTCTCATGAAGATAATAGTACTACTATTAGCTTATCAGAATAAAAATAAATGTAAAATCTAATAGAAGCCACGTATTAAAAGGGAATTAATTTTACAAGTTAGTGGTGGGTTCTGTTAGCATATGCAAAGAGAAAAACAATTAGGAATGAGTAAAGGAAATTAAAAGAACTACAAATGCAACTCTGGAAAATTCCCTTTTGCAAAACTCTTCAGTAGCTTCTCCAGCTTGATATCATTGTATATGTAGCAACTTAGATCGATACATAAATGATCTGAGAGAATATTCCAGAAGTGGAATTTGCTTGCTGAGATGATGGTGGTATGTCTGCCAGCTCTTGGTAGCCTCAAGAGCTGTCTTGTGCAGAGTTCTTGTCTGCATGGGCCCCTAGGCTTAACCTTGGATGTCTGAGTTGCTTGTTAAATGCATTCAGGTTCTGTCTAGTGGAGACTGTATAAGGACACGGGGAAATTAGTGTATTTGTAGTGAGAGAGGAGTGGGGAACTGTAGAAGGGGGAAAACATGCTACTGACTTCTTCATATATGCAGATTTTCTGTGTGCTGCTTTTCATCAAGTTGTCTAGAGCTTTAGTCAAATACAAGATATTCAGTGAATAAACTTTTGGCTAGTGAGGTTTAGGTGTGTGTGTTATCTGAATTGGTGAAGTGAAAGGATGCAAGAATTGTGTACTCTTCATGATTCTGAATCTAGTCATACCCTTTTGAGGGGGACTTAGAATAACTATTTTACTTATCTATACTTTTCTGATATCTGTCTTAAGTGAAGACTGAATGAAGGGCTGTTAAAGTGGCTTAAAGAATATATTACCCCTTTTTTTCCTTCTTAAGGTCTTGACTCTGCAAGTTAATAGGCAAATCTTTTAAGAAAGAGGAATGCTTCCATGCTGGTTAAACTTATTGCCTCTTGTTGCTTTTGAAAAAGCTGCTGAGGACTACTTTTAATTAATGGGAGTTTTTGTAGGATCTTCTAAATGTTTGCTAGCAGATGATCTCATTCCTGATTGGTGCTAATTGTTTGCATAGTGTTTTTGTAGTCTCTCCTAAAGTTTGTCTTAAAGTTAGTGTAAAAGCTTTGGACTTGTATGCAATATGGATATTTCTTGCACTTCAACGCTGAAAATACTTGGCATGAATTGGAATCTAGTTATAAGGTAAGCTCTTTAAAAAATCATGGTTTGAAGAATTGTTTTCTGTGGCCATCACTGATTATTCTGCTTCCCACTTCTAGTTTTTCATTTGCAAAAAACAAGGTCTTACTGCTTTGAATTTAGGTTTTTGGCTCTGTGAAAATGATTATTTTAAGGTAGTGTTCTTAGATTAAATTTAAAATAAAAGAACCAATCTGCCTTTTTTTTTTTGATTGATCATATGATCTTCCTGCCTACTGCCTTTTTAGGTCAAATCTTTAGTTCAAAGGTTTGTAATAGCATTTCTAAATAGTGAATGAATGGACTATTTGTAATTGTTGATTGCTACCATTCTCTTCAAAAACATGGTCCCATTTAAGCTGTTGTGTAATTTTTAATCAGAAGCCAGCAGCTCTCCATGAGTAAGCAGTCCTTCAAGCTCTGTATTGGTTAGCAGAAATGTAGAATTTTTGACTGCTCACTTAATTCTAAGTTACTGTGGACTTTTCGATCCTTATTTGACTGCAGATAAAATATTTGAATCTGAGTTAGCTGGCTATTATATTCAGGTTGCTTGTTAGACTGAAAGCTAGTAAACAGTGTTTCAAGTGCACTATGTTTCATTGTGTGGTGGTTTGGTGTTTTTGATATCCTAAAGTAGTTTGAGATTTCTCAAAGTGTAAGCTTTCTTGCTTTATTTTGCTGTAACTTAAATAGCTCTATCTGTACTTTAGTGTGGCAGCATCTGTAATAAAGTAAACAGCTTATAGCAAGGTAATTATGTTCAGAATGCAGAACTTGCATACTGGTAGAGATTGCTACCGGTAGAGTTTAACAGAAAAAAGTGGGATGGGGCGTTCCAGTGAGTAGGACTGAATCCTTTTGTAAGCTAGCCCGTGATTGTGCTGGTATAATGAGAAAGTGTTATTTTTATTCAGATTTTATTTCTTAAGAAAACTTCAGAATTAAATAAAACTGTTCCTTTTGTTTATCATGTTAAAAAGACAGGAAACTTTGTCATGAATAGGCTGGATACGTAGTATAAAATGGTAACTTATGATTATCTTCAAAGGAAATAAGCTCTCTCAATAAGTTAACATTTTTTCCAAAGGTAAATATTTTGTGGATTTTTCTGACACTTGTGATGAAATACAGGGTAATTGTGGGAGGGTCTGGCTTCATCATGGACTGCGGAAAAGTTTGACCAAGTGTTATACTTCTATGAAACAGTGGTGCATAAATACTGTACAAAAAATGCTGCCTTAAAGGTGACCTTGTGAGGATTAGAAAAAGATGATGCTCCTTGTTCTCTCTATGCACGTAACAGGCTTGAATTCTGATTTCCTGTCTTTGTCCAAAATATTACAAAATAGAAGCGTAGGTCTTTTCCAAAAGAAAGATGGTGTGTGTATGGGGGTGTGCACATGCTTAGGGAGTAGCGCTTTCTTAGTTACCGTTTGGTATAGATCTCACGTTTAACAGTAATTGTTAGGAATATTTGTAGGATTCCCTGTGAGAACATCCAAATGGATCTTTTCAGGTAGGGTACTAGGATCCTTAAGATTCTTGATCTGCTTGGAAAGCTCCAGTGGACTTCATGGCTTCTTTAGATAATAGTATTGCAGTATTTGTGCCTTGTGCAAAATTTTTATTCCAGACTACTTCAGTTGAAGAATTATTTTAATTGCTTGTGGCTATGAAGAGAACAGAGGCTGTCTGGGATATCACTTTGGTTTATACCCCTTGCAAACTCAAATAAGTCATACTTAAGAGTCTGTTAGGAACAACTAGAGCACAGCTGCTTCTGAAAGCGTCAGTATATGGAAACAATCACGGAAATGTTGATTTGACTCTGTGCCGTAGTCTCCATCTTGTTTTGATTTGGCGTTCTATGACTTGCTGCAAAGTGAACAAGAGCATTAAATATTAGCAACAAATGTAAGAAAGTGTTAAAAATTTGAAGAAGTAATTTGGAGGCTCAGGCAGAAGATCACTGAGCTGAGTAGGTAATACTGCTTGGCCTACCACAGATCATGCTGTTGCTGCCTTAGACTTTTTCATGGCCTTACGGATGTTCCAGCTGTGCTGCTTGAGGATCCTCGTTTCCACATAAGGTATAGTGAGACATTTCTAAGACAGCCTTCTGGTTGTGCAGTACAGCCTGCTTTAAGCCAGATATAGCTGTTTGTGTGCTTATGTGATGAATCAGATTGGTGTCTGATCTGGTTGGGAGATTTGTTTTTCAGATGGGTCATTTCTACAGTCTGGTACAGTGGTTGGCTGCATAAATATTTCTGCCAAAAGAGCACAGGAGATGTTCCTTCAAACTTGGGGGAGGGGAGGAGAAGGAGCACTTAACTGCTTAGAGTAATAAGTGTCAAATGTCTCCTGTGACTTTATTCATCTGAGGCACAAATAAGCAATATTACTCTGAGTAAAGAGTGCTTGTGCTCTTATTGCAGTGGAACAAAATACTTTTGTCACTTTCTTTTGTGAATTTAAACAGAAGGCAGAGACGCTAGACGAAGCAGATTGAGAAAGCTGAATATATTACTGAGGCTATTGTTGCTCTCAAAAGTGTTTCTTTGGAATAGTCTTTGGAGGCTAACATTGTTGCATGTTGACAGCCTATGGTTTTGACAGGGAGGGGAACTTCCCTGGCACCAGCAATTGAAGGAACATGTGATATGATATGCTCAGTTTCTGTTGCAGGAGAGAGTCAAAAGTACATGGACTGAAAATAGTGGTATCTGTACACTGCTCTACACCATCAATGCAAGTGTAGGTTTCTTAAAAAACAAAAACAAAAAACACTGTTAATTTACCCCAAAATAGTGAGGTTCAAATGTCTCCTGTTTTATTCCTTGTCAGAAAATAATCATTACAGACTTTTACAGCTCAGTTGTCACCACACTACAACATCTATTGTATGTGAGATATTTACATGTATTGGATTTCTGTGGAACCAGAAATTCTGATGTTGAGAAATAACCCAGACCTTAACAAAAAAAACCTTTGAATGGAGTAGAAGAAAACTGTCTATGTATACAGCTATAGGGGAGGACATAGGCCACATTAAGCACAGTTTAGCTGGTGGCTAAATATTGGATTTATTTAGCTTAGGTTTATGTAACTTATATAAACAGTCTGTAAAACTCTTGTACTTAAGCGTTGATAAAACATTATTCTTCAGTTATGATACACCGTTACTTGCTGTGTGAAAGTGATAGTTATGTTTTTGCTGACTACAGTTTAAGAACTACTCTTAAATGCAAGCTGTAAGAGTTCTGTCTTAATTCAAAATTGTCAAGCAGTATTCTTAATATTGTTATGAGAGAGTTGTTTTTCAGTTACTGCTCTTTTGCTTTTCCTACTGTGTTATTAGTCTAAGCAGTAAATGACTTCTATTATTTTAGTTTTGCTCTTTAAAAAAAAAAAAAGTTCTGATGCTTGTTTTTCTTGATGCATGTCTGTTTTTATTTCTAGGCCTTTCTTAAAACTTTCCATGTCTAAATGGACTCCTGAATGTAATATAGTCTATACTTTAAAAGCGGATATGAAGAGTGAAGTTCCTTCTGATGCACCAAAGAGACAGGAGAGTCTGAAGGGGATCCTCTTGAACCCTGAGCCTATTGGGGCAGCCAAAAGCTTCCCTGCAGAAGTTGAGATGATTGCCAGTAAAGTAGGGAATGAGTTCTCTCACTTATGTGGTGATTCTCAAAAGCAGAAGGACATGAATGGCAACCGTACAGACCAAGACAAAAGTATTGTGGTGCGAAAAAAACGCAAGAGCCAGCAGGCTGGTCCTTCGTATGCTCAAAATTGTCCTGATAAAGAAAACCAAGGAATCCTAGGATTAAGACAGCATCTAGAAACACAGAGTGAAGACAATGATTCTTCTTTTAGTGACTGTATCTCTTCGCCTTCATCTAGCCTACATTTCGGAGACTCTGACACAGTAACATCTGATGAAGAAAAAGATGCTCCTGTCAGGCACCCTCAGGCAGTGTTGAATACTACAGGTAGAACTCATAGTGCAAGGTCACAAAAGTGGCCTCGGACTGAGGCAGATTCTGTACCTGGATTATTAATGAAAAGGCCCTGTTTTCACAGCAGTTCATTAAGAAGACTTCCATATAGGAAGAGATTTGTGAAAACTAGTTCCTCTCAGCGGACCCAAAACCAAAAAGAACGAATTTTAATGCAGAGGAAAAAACGAGAAGTGTTAGCTCGAAGAAAGTATGCTTTATTACCCAGCTCTAGCAGTTCCAGTGAGAATGATCTCAGTAGTGAATCTTCCTCCAGTTCATCAACTGAAGGGGAGGAAGACTTATTTGTATCACCTAGTGAAAACCACCAGAACAGTACAACTGTTCCTTCAGGTAAAACTAAATTCTTGAGGTATTTCTGTTAATGAGTTTTGTTGTGTACAATATCCTTTTTTATAGGTGCTTTGGAGCAGTTGTCTGTGTGTTTTTGAGGAACTTGCATTACAAACAGGCTTATTTATCATGATAGTAATATGAACATTAAGCTATAAATTCTTGATGGGAAAAGTACAGAACTTTCAATATAATTGATCAGATGTAAAATCCTTTAATGCAAAAGATAAAGTTAATGGTTTTAAACAATCTGCTGGCAGATTGATGAATCTGCTTAGTCATATGCTGTGAAGTTGCTTCATTTTTAGCTGTTGAATTGTACTAAAGGTGTTAACTATTACAACTTTATTAACAAGTTGCAGGAATAGCAATTCGGTCTGGTTTCAGAATGTAGAAAGAGACATAAATACCATATCTGCTAATATATAATTAACTTTGCTTGAGTACTGTTTATTGTTTAAAAAAATATTAGTCATTGTGATAGTCTGAAACAGCTTTCAGTATTAGGAGCTGTAGTATTACAATAATAAGAAGAAAATATTCTAAGTCCTGAAGTTGTGGAAGGCTGCGTATTATGTATATGCTAGGCGCTTTGCCTAGATAAGTTTAATGCAATAATCTTGCAATCAGTTTACATAGACACTTCTCTAGTATGTATTGCCGTAATATTTTAGGGCATGCTTGAGTGTTAATGATTCCCTCCCCCTCCCCCCCCCGGTTGTCTCAATTTCCTTTCGTCTTAAATTTGCCAAGTGAAAGGCAGTTGCAGATTTGCCACTAGCATTCACAATGTTGCATTTATGCCTCCTGTGACTCATCTCAGCTTTTTTAAAGAGAGGAAGTTGATACACA
The DNA here is from genome assembly GCF_036417845.1 of Apteryx mantelli. Taxonomy (NCBI): domain Eukaryota; kingdom Metazoa; phylum Chordata; class Aves; order Apterygiformes; family Apterygidae; genus Apteryx; species Apteryx mantelli. Next base: position 17,405,020 of record NC_089992.1, read on the forward strand.
GGACACAGCATAGTGTTAATCTGTGCAGCCATGTTATATGTATCTATTGTCTAGTGACAAATTTGTTTTAGAAAGTGAAACCATATCTCAGACTATGTGCTGGTCTTCCTCTGAGAAAAGTTGACTGATATTGCAAGGACAGGGTAATACTTTTGTTGTTTGTTTGAGGGAGATGGGGAGGAGTGTGTGTGTGTGTGTGTTTATGTTAATGTCAGGACAGGATTTATGCTAGGAAAGAACCAGAGTACTAAATAGTAGATTACTGCTTGTTACCCATTGTAGAAGGAATCAATTGCATGTTGTTCTTTAATGTACTGTTTTGATACAAAAAGTAAAATTCTAATACAGAAATTTCACTAATGCAGTGCTAGGACTGCATGAATAACTCAAGATGAGAAAATCCAAACTGGAAGGATTATTGCACAGCGTTTATTATCTTAATGCAGATCTGTGGGGACAGAAACGTAATTTTTTTAAGCTTAAAATTGCACTTCTGACATGCATATCCAACCACACTGCAAAGATATGAGTTGTAAATAATTAACTTCTTACAGGGCTATGCCTACCTTCATTTTAAAAATCAGTTTGGAAAACTGTTGTGTTAACATTCCTGTTTCAAGGTTAATTGTGTCTTCCCATTTTCAGAGAAGACTGGGGTTTCTTGCAGCTGTAAGATCATGTAGGACCATTAACAAAGCTCCTTCTACATGAAAGCACATACACAGTACTGTGCAACAGTGAAGCTACTAAATGCATGACAAAATGTGGGTTATGGCTTCTCAAGCAAAATCTACTTCTATCCAGAATAAATGTATTTAGAGAGAGAGTGTTCAAGTACATTAAAAAAAATTTGAACTGTTAAAACCTACTGTCCTTTTTTACCACGAGTTTAATTAACTCCACTTCTGCACTTTTAATTCCCTTGAAGTGTGGAACATAAGTATTTCTATACTGAGGGTTTCCATAAACATTTCAAAAAGAATTTGTTTGGAGACAGATCTTAAATGTATGCAATAATCAATGAATATTCAGGCTGATCAGGTAACTTCTGATAAATCAGTGATTCAGTATGATGTTATTTTGGTGTTAGGAAGACTGGAATTTGTAATGTATTTCATCCAGTTATGTGGAAAAGTGAATATATTGTCCAATGGCCTTACTTTTATGCTACTTGAAAAGCATGTTTAATTCATTTATGAAGTGATGTTTATTCTCATGTCATGAATGAAAAATTCATTAGCTCTGCACCAGTTAATTTTAGATGAAAATACTGACACAAGTTGTAACTGAAATAAGGTATGCTTTAAAGAATGTGTATTATGGTGGTTGCACTTCAGGACTAAGACATGCAGTGAGCAGTGAAGTAATTTTGGCTTGTAATTTTGCATGTGAATAAGAAGTGTGTTGTTTTTTTTCAGTGGAAATATGCATTGATGGGAAGGTTTTGAGCATATAATTTACATCAAAGATATAAAGGAAGTGTGTTCAACTTTCTGTTCTACAACTCTCTTATGTTTAGTGAAACTAAAGTATGTGTGCTTAACCCTTTTTACAGCTTTTTGCTGTTATATGAGATACTTCTAGTTATTAAGTTAATTGGGACAAAAATGGGGCCAGTTGGGAAAATAGCTATGCAATTTCTCTATATGGTGAGCAAGCAGGATAGTGTTTCTATACGAGGAAAGGATTGTATTGCTAGCAATGCTCTACTAGCCCTTTGATGTTAGAGTTTGGTCCTGGCCTCTGCCCTGCTACCCCAAGAGTGGCACATGCAAGTTAGTATGCATCTGTTGAAAACAAAGAATATATTGAAGCACAAATAGAACTTTCACTAAGAATGAGGCCTGCAGCATATATGTAAAATTATTAGAGGATAGACTAGGAAGAGAGCAAAAGAAAAATCAGAAAAAAAAATGCAATTTAAAGTATAGAAATAACCGAATTCTTAAGAAACAATCATCACAGTGATTTGATTGGTCTGTTGCCTACTTAATAGCAATTTATATTAAGGATATGTGGCAAAAATTTTCTTTGCTTTAAATATTGATGTCTGTCTAAAGATTCAGTGCATTTAAAGATCCAGTGCATTTAATTAGTATATACTATTAAGGAAAAGTTTTCTTTTTGATTATTGTAAGAAATTAAAATGACATTTCTTTCACCAAGTAAGTGTTTAGTGGGTTAGTTCTTGTAGTTAATAAAACTTTCATGATTACTTTCGGCAAATGATATGTGTGGTGGTGGCGGGGAATGTATACAGGTTTTTTTTCTCCATTTTCTTCTCTGTCAGTGTTTCAGCAATTTTTCTAGTGGAACTTTCTTGCTTTGGGAGTGGGAGGTGGTTGAGCAAGTACCACATCCTGACACTGAGGAATAGATTTGATTGTTCTACCAGCAGTTTGCTGTAAAAGGCAATTACTCTCAGGAAATGTGGGATGACCAGATGAGCTTTGCTCAGGAGAGGGAGGGGATTTGGGGACATAGCGACAATATGAAAACAACTCTGTTTAGTTTAATGTTATAGGTACGGTTTGGGAATTGAAATGCTGTGAGGGGGTATATAATCTAATCTGAATGTTGATCAGTAAGTCTTAATTGAAATACTGGGTTACAGAAAAAATGACTGCAAGCAGTAAACTGACTGGGAAACACAGATTTTGATTTTGTGTTTTGTTTGGGAAGCCCAGAAACTTTTCCCTAATCCTTTTTTTTTTTTTTCCCCCTTGTCAAAGGTGACAGGGCATCAACTTTGTTCCTGAAATTAGATCTCTGCCACATTGTAATGAAACTTCTCTGATATACAGATACTCGATTTTCAGCATGGATATAAAAGGGCTGGGAATATCATCTGAACACAGCTGAACTTTAGACAGAAATCTAGAACAGGCTAAACTTGGAACAAGTTTGTAGTTTTACGTGGTGTGAGTTGGCAGTAAAGCTGAACTCCAGGAAATGAGAAAGTGTCGATATAAAAAAGTTGGGTGGAATTTTGCATAGTCATAAAATACTGACCTAATAGCACTTAAAATTCCTTCAGGTCTGACGTGTTACTTTATATCTTTGAATAGCAAGTACTAGACAGGCCTTGCCTCTTTCCTTAGAATATAATGCTGATGGCAAGCTGCTCCAGTTTTTGTTCAAAGCGGCTTGAAACAGACTTCTATTAAAAAAGAATGAGGCTGAATTCATTCAGTTTTGTCCTCTTGATTCCACTAAGGGTTTTGTAGTCTGTCTTCCAAGACTGTTGAATATACACATGTGATTTTCTAAAAGTTAGAGGCTGTGAAAATGTTAATCTGAGTATGAAGTGATGCATGTTTATTTTAACAGGTTTCTATTAACATTGGAAGATAAGCATTTATTAGGTGGAAATTAACTGCCTGCTTTCAGAGTAGTTAATTTTTTTTTTGTTTTATCTAATCCCTCCCCAAACTAAAGTGTTCTCTATCTCCTCAGTAACTGATGCAGCTCATAATTTACAGCTTTTATCTCAACAGCATTAGTAGGCAACAAAGTGAATACATATTCCTTCTACTCCGCCTGTTACTAGAAAAGGTTTAGGGAAGAACTGGGAAGGGGTGAGGAAAGAAGCACATGGCTTTATGAGCAGTAGTCATATTAACCATTCTAGCTATACCTATCAGTAAATGTGAATTGGAGCTTTAAATATCTGCAATGTAATAAAAGTTAACATGGAATTCGCTTCAGTGCTTCCCCATAGCGACTACAGCTTTCTGTGCTGATAAGACCTTAGTTCTAGAATTAGGTTTGGCTTGCTGTAGCACTGTCATTAGAACTAAGGTCTGTGTGCTTGCTTAATGGTAGTCAGTACAGTTTTGGATTAGCCCATGTTAGCATAGCTCGCAGTTGGACAAGATCCCCTAAATCCTGCTTGTTGGCTCTTTTCCACTGGGGTGTAGGCTCTTAAGCAATTTGTATGTTCTTGAAAATTTCTCCCATCTTACTCAGTTATTGAAAAGTGTATTTCAAGTAAGTCTCAGGTAAAGAAAAACTGATCTTCTAACCTAGTTCTTAAAAGCTATGAAAGTTGGAAAGAGAGTACTCACCGAAACTTAGTAGGAGATTATCTGTTTCAAGCTGAATTACACATCTTGTACACAAGATGCTGTGGAGGCAGGTAATATCAGAAAGTTCAAAAAGGAATTAGACATGTTCACAGACAACTGTCTATAAACAGGGAATAGGCAAGGATGTGCTCTCTGACATCTGTAATGCTGTTTTGGGTGTTGGGTGGTATGAGAGATTTTGACTAGCAATTGTAGCCAGCATTTTTTGCTCTCACCAGATAGCTTTGCCTGTTGCTGCTGATGGAGAGAATGTGGGCCTTGATGGGCCATTGGTGTGATCCAGTGAAAGACTGAAACTTCAGAGTAAGTTTTCTCTATCACTGGAATTTGACTTTTTATTTTAAATATCTTCTGTTTTCCCCAGAACACACATCCCTTATGTAAGCTTGTATGGTTTGGCATGGTCAAGCTGTCTCATTTGAATTTGTGTGTTGTGAATCTCCTTTGCTATTTTACATGCAATATTTTATCTAATTTAACTGCATGCTATTGCAAAATAAATGCAATAGCTACTGTCCAGGAAGGACAACAGTCAGCCAAACTTAAGTTTGGATATTGACAGTAATATTTCTGTCCTTGATGGGACATTGGTGCTAATGACTAATAATTAATTGTTCTCTGACTGTGAGCTATGCCATGATCTTTCAGAGTTAAGTAGTAGTACTGTGTCTAAAGCAAAGCTTAGAGTCTATTGTGCATAATTTTTGGATAATTTAAAATATTTGATATTAAAACTTGATTCCCAAAACTGCATGTGGTCTTTTAATAGTACCTAGCAGATATAACTCTGATGTAACCTAACAATTTTCTGGGGAAAAGGTACACTGTATTTAAAGATCTAAATATTGGGCTACAAAGTATTACATTGTTTAAAAAATTATATTCTGCTTACTAAATCATTTTAATCTTTGATGTAGGGTCTCACAGTGTTAGGGATTTTCTAAGGGATGATCACTTTTTGGCATGTTCAAATTTGGATTCATGCTAGGATACTCCAGTATAGTTCTTCCTTTCCCCTAGGTTGCCTGAATACTAGTTTTAATCATAAAATAGGCTTTAAAAAAGGGGAGGGGGCCTCCTGGAGAGAATGAAAAAGAAATATTGTATATTTGAAAATGAATATTAGTCATGTACGAAACCTAATTACTAAGTACTGTTAATATTTGAGCTAATATTTGGTGTTTTGAGTGCATTGTAAAATATAAATCATGGCTGTGGATAGGGCAGAAAACTAAATCCGGTGGACACTAATAAAATTCTTGCTGTAATTTTCAGAAGTTTTGTTTTTAACCAGTTCATTTAAAATGTAGAACGAGTCTTTTAGTGGTAGCCCACAGGCTAATTTAGTCACAAACAACTAGAGTATAATTTGCTTGCTGCATTTTGGTATTCCAGAGGTGGCAGAGAGACATAGTTTATACCTGCAGGAGAGTGATTTTTCCTTTGCTGTATAACCATAAGTATTATGCTTAGAGTAATACAAAATACCTGCCATAGATTTACATATCTTTTTTTGCTGCTATCAGTCTGGTTACTCTTCCCCACCACTCCATGTTGGGGGAAGGGAGAGCACCTTCAAAGAGTATAGAATTAATATATATAATAACACACTAATTATAGTAACTCGATAATTATACAGATTTGGCTGTTCTCTTACAGGGTCAATTATTTAGATGATACATTGATGAGTAAGGTAGTAGTAGTTATACCTTAAGTAACATTGAATTTGCTTAATCTTCATTCCAGACTGAAGATGACTGGTCACTGACTGGTGTGTGCATTAAAGCAAGTAAATGCAGTGTACCTTGTCATTATGGACTGTATAAAAATGTCTCATATAGTGGACTGCAAAGTCAAAAGTAATGCTGAGAAATACATGCAAGTATTTTGTCATCTGGTGTATTTCTGGGAGTTTTTTTGTTCCCCATACCCTCCTGCCCCCAGTGTGTTTTGTAAATAATGCAGTACATTAAAACAAGGATTTACTGAAATGCCAAATTCTGTTTTATTTATGTCCTACTAAATAACAACAGGAAATACAAGTTCTTGGTGTATACACACCAAATATGTAGGCACAGGTACCTTAAGGAACTGTTCAGTTGTTTACTGCTAATGTGTAGCTGTAGATTTGTCAGATGGCTTGTAAGAATTACATATGTGATAAATATTTGAGGTGTGCAAGTGCCTCAAAACTCTCTCCAGCAAATATTTTTAGAAGCAATATAGGAAAACCTCTGAAAATCCTTTTTTTGTATTTCTGCACATCAGTCACCTCACTAAAGAAGGTTGTCTTCTCCCTGACAGGGTGATGCCCTTTTAAAATTCAAGTCAAACTAACTTGTACTACTCAGAGTGAAATCCCAGTGAAGTTCACCTTCAGGCTTTAACTTAGCCTGCAGACTTACATTACGGGAAACTACAAAAACATTGTGGCTTTGCTAGGATTGGGTTCTGATAAGTTCAAACCATCAGGCTTGAATTTTAAGGGTACTTAGAGAATTTATCTGTATTTTTCTCAGCTTTGATAGTATGTAGTGTTCAAAAAAACATCTTAAATTTCACTAGTTCTTAAGTATCAGTACAGTTTAATTCTTAAAAATGTTACCTCTGCTTTTTAAATTAACTGCTCTAGTATTAGGAAAAAAGGTCGTATATATGGTCTTGCTGAAGTTTCAGGAGAGACTTTCCTTGCTACCAAGGGATAGGAAGTAGAGTGGCTGCTCATGTGCTGCATGCATATATCCAGCCTACATTCCTCTCAGCCTGCCAAGTGGGCTGTTCCCTGAGACTTCGTCTTGACACGTTATTTCAAAGACTTTTATTTGTCTTAACAACACTATCCTTTGCTCTGCTTTGTAGAAGCTTTTGTAAGTTTAAACTGATGTGGTTTTGTCTGTGACACTTCAAATACTGCGTTCTCTTCCTTATAGTAATGCATTGGGAGAGGCAAAGAAGAAACAGTAAATCTTGTTGACAATGAAAAATCAGCTTTTAATACTACTTACTACTGCTGGCTCCATGGCTTGTATACTTCCATACTTGATAGAGGATTATAAAGATTGCATCAGTGTTGCTCATTTTTTCTGAAGTTTTACTATTCAGCTAAATTTTTGATTTCGTTTTTCAGATAAAAGTATTTAATGAAATCAGTTTATATTGGCTGATTTTTCTAATTCTTATATGCTGTTCTCCCAAACAACTACAGTGTTCTTAAAACATATGAAGTTCATATGAGTGTTTTTCTCCCCATGGTGTGCTGTTAGACCAATTTTAGTAGGTCTTACATGGAAGCCATTTTTATTTAAAAGTAGGTATAAAATTGCATGTGATCATTAATTATATTAATACTTTTTCCCTAGGAATGAAATCTTGCCAAATACCTTACAAATACTTGCGTAGAGATTTTTTTTTTCCCTGACAGTCTTCATTTTGAAGGAAGTGTGTATTGATAACTTGTATAGTTGTTCTGAAAGTACTTTATGGGATGAAAACCTTTTGATCATTTTGTGCTTTTGACTTCAGAAGGTGCTATTAAAGCCTGAGCAGTAGGAAGTGGCAGAAGGTTGGAATTTAGCTAACCTATATCCTATTTATAACAAATTTGACTATTTTCCTAAATATTCTCATAATTATTGTGGAGCTTGTGAAAACCTGTTCAGCCAGTAACAATCCTGATGGTTTGGTTTCTACAGTCTGACTTGTACGTAGTCTGTAAAATCACATCTTGAGTAAAGGTTTGCTTAAACAAAGGATTAAGTAAAATCAATGCTCAAGCCATGACAAAGGTGAGTGTCTGAACTGTATAGATATTCACTTGTGGATTTTCTTTGGTTTTCTTGAGGTAAACTTGTGCCAGAATTTACGTAGAGATGGCACGTTGGAATTACACAGCATATGATTTTGGCCTCTAGGAGGTTCTGTTTATTTTCAGAAATATAATAGACCATACTTCAGTCTAAATCTTCTGCTTTTGCACCTGTCATAATTTTCAACAAAAATTGAATTTGGGGACGTGCGGATCTCCAGGAGTGCCCTCAAACTTACTGTGCTTCAAAAAAGTGCACGTTTGGAAGCACAGATTTGGGTCGGGGGAGAGGAATGCTTGCTTTTTTCTCCTAACCGACCTTTCATCAGCTGTTTGGCTGCCTAGTTTTTTGCAGTTTTGTTTTTGGTTTTGGGGTTTTTTTGACAAGTGGCTATGGTGGCTGTGTACAGAAGCTGCTTGTTTATTTGCCTGTGATTTCTAAGCTGTCAAAAACATGACCTTTACTTCCGAATGTGGTAATGACTTTAGCTGCCTTTCACTTAGGCTAAATGGCCTTTTTCTATTTTCACTTTTAGCAGGGGCTTTGTTTCTTAGACATCGTAACATTCTCAGTTTCTCTTTCCCCAAACCTTTCATGCAACTTCTCAGAACTGATTTTGCCAGTTATTGCTTCTGATCAGAATAGCTTGGTGAATAACAGTATTTGGAAACATGGATTTTAAAATCTGTCAAGGAAAAAGAAAGAATCCACCCACCCCTGAAATTTGTCAGTGTGTTTCAGTTGTAGTTGCATAGCTGAGTGGTTGCGGCGATCAGGGATCTGTCATAGCGGTGTGCGTCCTTTAGCTAGACCAGGAAGCTGGTGCTTCGTGTGAACAAAAAAGGAACGTGTGCCTTGTTTCCTAGAGCAGCTGGGAACGGGCCGTGCAGGCCGTGGTACTGACTTGAACCAGACCTAATTGCTCAGGCACCTTTCTTGAAGAAATCGACAGATCTCAAGATGGTCAAGTTTGCCATTTCTAAGCTATCTAGCTCATACTTATTAAATAAGTTCTTTGGTGCTCAGTGGTATTGCTATAGTGAAATAACCCAAAGCTCAATTTAAGTATTCTAAGTAGCCCAAACTTGTCATTGTCACTGCTGTAGCTGGAGAAATGTCAGGGTATTAGGCTGGAAATTTAATCACTCTTCCTGAGTTAAAAGTGGAAATTGAGCTTCCTGCCACAACTTGTTTGTTAATTGTCCTGTGGTGTTTTGGATGTTTTTTTGTTTTGTTTTTTAACCATTGATAGTTTTATTTTAACTTTATGTTAAAATGATTATGTTAAAATGTTAATTATGAATGTCACTGAAAATGCAGATTTAAATATGCTTATAGCACCAGTGGATTTGTGGTCTATATTTTGTTTTAGAGATAATTTATGTACCTGGTGCCTCATTTTTGCCCTGTTGCCATTGTTTAGCCTTCAGGCTTTAATGCCTATAAAAACATGAAAAAAATAGTTATTCATGATAATGAACCACTACTGCTTTGCTAACGTTCAAAAGAGTTTGTTTTGTTTTCATAATAAGCGACAGGTGTTCTTTGGTGTTACAGCTAATAAAATTCATCAGATTTGTTTTCAATACATAGTGGAATGGAAGCTTGCTTATCCTTTTTTTTTTCTTTTTTTTTCCTTTTTTCCTTTTTCACTTTGTGTCTTATTGTGTAGCTAATTTACTAGTAAGTGTGGAAGTTTGAGATTTACTAATTATGTGTTTTGGAATAGCTCTAAGTGAAGTAGTATGTTTTGTCTTATTTAAAGCCTCTGAAAATTTATGTACTGGTGATGAGAGAATAAAGCAGAATTGCAAGTTTTAATAATTAGGTCATTTATTTGACAGTTGCATCTACTGTTTGGAGGTACACTGCAATTCTCTACTGACATATACATTAAGTTTAGGGGAAAAAGATAGTCTTTTATAATGACAGCTCTTGAGAGAGATGACGTATACAAACTTTATTCCTCTTCTTTCCTTATCAGGAAGCATTGATGAAGATGTTGTGGTGATTGAAGCATCCTCTACTCCCCAGATCACTGCCAATGAAGAAATAAATGTTACCTCGACAGATAGTGAAGTGGAGATTGTAACAGTTGGTGAAAGCTACAGGTGAGGCTTGCATGTGCTTGTATTAATGCAATCTCGTTTGTCTTCAAGTTTTTTCACAAGGGTCTGTATCATTAAAAGCCCATAAGGTAATGTTGTAGGGGTTCTACCAACATGCATAGTATGCATTTCTGATTTAAAACAAAAAAACCCACAGCTCTCCCAAGCCTTGAAAATTCCACTTATCTGGAATTATTGAGGTGGTTGTAGTTAGGATGCTTGAGATGGCAGAATTTTGGGGGAGCAAGTCTGTGCAGTGAGATGCTGGAGATGAGAAATTTTAGGTTGGGCTGTCTGTCTAGGAATTAGCAGAGCATTTCTCTGCAAAGCATCCCAGTTTTTTGAAGCTTCCTTTGCTGCCGTCATGTGTACTTTCCCGTTCTTCCATGCCTCCATGTAGATTTTGTTAAGTATTTGCTTGATTTCACAGAGTCCATTAGGGTGGAGTTTCTTGAAGCAGAAAACCTGAAAATTCCACGTGCGTGGAACTGTTAGAGATGTCTGCATGTTAAATAAGTTTGTGGATGTGAGGACAAAGTTGTAATAAATGAAGAATTAATATCTGTTTGAGTAAAACAATGACAAAGGAACAATAGACAGTAGATTATAAAAACATTTCATCTGTTTGTCATTAGATAGCTAGTGCTTTCATTAATGCAGTTTCATATTTAAGAAACCAGACAGGTCATCTTGCAAAAAATCACTTTTATTGAAATAAATGACACTCTAGAACCAATTTTAAGACATGTGCGTATGTAGTTTTCATGAACGCTTAATAACACTGCTCTACTTTTTTTTTTTTGAATTCTACACATGAAAGATGTCATACAAAAATATGCAGCCTAAGTTTGTAGCTGAGAGGAAATGGGGAGACGTGAGAGAAATCAACATTTTAAAATACATTTCTTGAACAATGTTTTTTTGTTTCCTCCTGTTGAAGGAGTGGTAAAGGATTTTTTTTTTTCTTTAAGAAAGCTAAAACTGCAGAATCAACAGGTGCTCTGTCTTAAGAGGGCTAAAACACATTCCAGAAACAGTTGATTTATCTACATGAATGTGTGTTTGTTGAGAACAGTCATTAAAACTTCAGAAGCAGCATGTATGCTTGAAAAAAATTGAGCGGTTTAAGTTCTCTTTAGGCTCTTTAGCTGACAGATAAAGCTTTAGAGTGTGTTTTTAAAAAAAAATGAAACTGATTGTGCTTATTGAACATTACGTCAAGACCTAATTAAACATAGATAGGATGCTTTTAAAAATTTAGCTTTCTCTCTTCCTAGCCTCAGTAAGAAATGGTTCCTGTAGTAGCCGTAAAAGGCTTGAAGGCAATTACTTGATTCCTTCTCCCCTTTCCCCCTGTGATGTTGCAACCAAAACAGCAGCAAAAAACCCTCTCATTTTTATTGATGTCAGTGGTGTCTTTGCTGGTGACTTGAGTGAGAATGAGATTGAACCAAGGGCATTTTCTGATAAATTTTGGTTTATTCAGTTTGTCAGGTCTTCTAACATGTAGATTTTTCAAAGGAATTTAATTTTTTAGTATCATAATGGAATGGTGAAATAGAAGAAAGTTTTATTCCTTAACCCTTTATTCTACAACCATCAACTGTTAAGAAGAGACTTTACTTTGAAAATGTTCGGATGAAAATGTTATGAAAAGACTGCAAAAGTAATTGGGTTTTGTTTTGTATTTGGAAGTGTCATGGTTTTATGTAATAAAAATACAGTAAAAAAACAATTCCAGGAAGCTTGCTATAATGAGAGAGAGTCTTAAATGCACATCATGAGCCCAAAATGTCAGAAAATCTCTCTTCTATGGTAATCTTTTATACTTTGAACTTAGAGTACTTCCTATGCAGATTTTCTTGCGGTTCAAGCATATCAGTTTTGCCAAACCACAATCTAAGGAACAAAGGCAGCTCTTGGACAGCAGCTCAATACAAAATTGTAAACTTAAATGTTGTGAATAAACTGAACATTATGAGGGTTGTTTACCAAACTCAGAATACTGTTCATGGCAAAATAAATATTTCTTAAATAATTTCTATATAAATGAGATGGGTTACTGTGGTTTTTTAAAGACAAATTGTTTTTTGAATGAGAGTAAAAAAAAAAAAAAGTCAGATCAGATTTGCCAAAATGAAGATACATCTTTCATTACTGCTAGTTTTTCTTTTCTGTGGAAAAAAACAAAGGCTAACTTTTGGTGCTTGTTATGTGTTGAATACTACAGGACTGAGACTCATTCTGTTCTTTTCAAAACATAGTTATTAGTCAAGTAACAGTATGTATGCCTGTAATACATGAAATTACAGAGTGCAAATGAATAGTAGTGAAAATTGTAGATTTGAGAAAGCTTGCATAAATTCAGGAGGCTGTCACTTTGAGATTTGTCTATGTATTAAGTATTCTGCAGGGAAGTTGCAGCTTGTTTACTCCTGACAGTTTCGAAAAAAATCTTAAAATTCTGAACTGTTAATCTTGACATCAGTAAATAAAGATGGATGTAAGAGTAGGCTCTTTACTTAAGCTGTGATAAGAATCTTGTATAGTTGAGATATATTTAAGTGTTTTAAAGCTGATTTCTGTTTCTTTCTAAATAGGAAAAAAAAGCGATTATTTTCTAAATATATTGTTAAGCAAGTGACTGCGTACAGTGCTCTAGTATAATGTAAGGAACATCTTTATTTACATAGCCAGCTTGCAGCTGCAACTGACCTTAAAAGAAATTGATGCACTTGAAGCTCTCTTGCATGAGTAAAGTCTTTTGTATGAATTAAGTTGTTAATACCTGAAGCTCAGCTGATGGTTGAGGGCATATACTCACTCTCTGGGCATTTTAGTACTAAAGATCAGAAAGAAGGGAATAGAACTCATGAAGTGCTTAATCTGTCTTTTTCCGAATCGTCCTTTCGATCATATCAAGTCTTCTGAGGGAGAGAAGAAAGCTACTGGAAAAAGGAAAACAAGCCAGCATTCTCCATGTAACACTCTTGTATGCATAAGAAACTCAAAATGTTTGCGTTTAGACTTGGAAAAGTCAGAGACAAGGAAATACGTTCATCTTGAAAACGCTGAGGCAAATCCTGTTTTGATGTAGAACAGGAGTACATTAGCGGATGTGAGATCAACTTTCAACATTAACAATTTGTTGTGAGCCGGAAAAGCAAGTAAATGGATAAAGAAGATAAAAAGAGAAAATTCCCAGAAGGAAAATTGTCTCAAAGAGAAAGTGGGTGCATAAGTGGAAAGCAGTGGTAATGCTGGATAGGGAGAAGATAAAGTAAAGTTTTGAAGCATTAGACTCGTGCAAGAGGAAGGGTTTTTTCTGCAGTGTGTTCAGGCAGCCTTTTGGAGTAACTTTACAATTCCACTCGTGAAAGTGTTAAGCTTCTTGTGACAGTAAATGATACAATTTTGTACTCACTTTTAAGCCTTCTGGTTTCTTAAGTGTAATATTGTATGGGCTTTGGTTTTTTGTCCCCCTCCCCCCCCCTTTTCTCCTACCTTATAGCATTTGTTCCTTGTTATTTTCATCCACTCTGTTAGCGAAGTCTTGCTCTGATGATTGTTATTTTAGAAAAAATAAGGCGATCAGATAAAATTGACTGTGGCCTCTGGGAAAGGCAGTAATGGAACACTATAGCCCAACAATGAATAAGTAGTGCTTGATCCTAACTATAAGTAGTATACATTGTTAGTAGTATCAATGTAAGATTGTCCCGCAGATGGCCACTCTTTTTGCTTTTTCAGAAGTGAGGAGGAGACAGTTCATGAAGATCATTTCCTTATTTTGATTCACTCCTGAAGAAATAATTCTGAAATTTCCTAAATGGAATAAAAATGACTTGTTTCTAGAAAGCTGCTTTTGGTGGGAATCTTAAAGCTGTAGTTCCTTTTAAGCTCTCCCACAATTAAGGACTGGAGACCCAAAGATCTGCCTCGTTAACTTAAACCAAGAAATTATCCACAGACTTCATGCCTCTGTACCAGCCACCTTCATCACTGCCAGATTAGATAGCAAGAATCCTGAGAGCATCTGCATATAGGCAAAGTAAACAAACCTAGATGTACTGGCAATTGTACATCCCTGCCTTTTGGGGAGGGGGTGCATTACTTGAAATTCTTGCGTTTCATGACATTTCATGACTTCTAATACACAGATGATGTAGTACATAAGTATTTTATGGTAGTTTTGTCCCGCTTTTCCCTTCTCTTATTTCTTTCCACTGCCACCCCAGCATGCATAGACACTTGCAGTTGTGGATTCAGGGTCTTCCACTGCTGTTCTTCAGCAGATGTTTTTATTGTGTTCCTGTGGAAACCAACATTTTTTAATTTGAATGAAAAAATGTCTCTCCATCCTATTTGTCAATCCTCACTTATTTTTTTTATTGCTGAATAGTTTGTCTTGATGGATTTGACCAAGTTGCTACAATGTTGGTCACATGTTAATCATTCTCTAGCAGCCAGTTATGAAGAAGATTCGTTTCAGTAAAGACCAGATTCACACATGCACACCCACGCGCACACCCACACCCCCCCCCACACACAGAGTGATTGTAGCTACAACATGTTCTCTTGGATAAAAGATGGAGTCCAGAGGCTCTCTGGATAAAAGATGGAGTCCAGAGGCTCTCTGGGTAAAACCTTGGTTGTATTCTTCAACATCCTCGATGATACTTCCTTTCTGCATAATCAGCTAGTGTTGCTTTTTGATGGAGGCTCTAGGACTCCTGTTTCATCTAGACTTTCTGTCTATCCTGCTGTTTGTTGAGGAAAAAACACACTATGCTTTTTGAATCAAAGGTCTGAACGTAAGTGATATTTCCAGGTTGTCTTGAGGGTAGCAGTGGTTGCCCAGAAGAATAAATGCTACTGCACCTGTGGATTTTGCAGAGCAATAACTCTAGTTTCTGAGGATGTTGAGTGTTAGTTCTTTTCTGTTATTAGAGCTGGTTAATTACTTGTCTGATTCTGATTGATTAGCTTTGTGGGAGCAAAATGCAAATGCTCTTCTGCTTGTTTTCTGAGTGGCTGCTGGTGAGATGAATTGGTAGCCTGTTGAATCCGTACTCAGTTGCATGCATATAGAAACTTGTTGTTTTTCCTTACATCGCGCACCCAGTGTCTGGTTTGAGAAAATTGCATACAGAAGTTCGTGTGTTGGTCTCTTCCATGTCCTTCATTTTTCACACTTCCCTGTACTCCATCAAGAAGTTGGTGTGTAATGATGATTACTCCCTCCTCCTCCTCCTCTCTCTTCTTCATCAAGGTAGGGCTGCTTCCAAGTAGAGAGAAAGTAAACCATTGTGATAAAGATTAACTACAGTCTCAAACAGCAGTGTGGCAGTTGGAATCATACCTAGGAGGATGAGATAACATCTACCAAACTGCTAGTGACACCCTTCCCTGACAGTCCTCTTTTGGCTAAGAAAAAAGGCTATTACAGTCTGGTTTTGATTCTTCTTAGCATTAAACAAAGTAAACATTTTAGCCATACATACTTTACAGAAGTGAACCAACACAGTCATTTTGAAATGATATGGACTTATCCAGTGACAGAATATACACACCAGCACATAGATAACATATTCATTAGTCATTCTTAAGTAAAATATTGTCAGAATAATGTCCTGTTTAATCATGACAAGGAAATAAAGGCCAAGACATGTAACTTAAGACTGTCTCAATTCAGTAGTTCTTTGTTTTCAAGGAAATAACAGGACAGCTTAAACTTCAAAATAAGAAATTTCAGCAATAGAAGTTCATAATAGGAGTTGATTAATACGAAAATGTTCTAATCATAGTTCCAGTTCCATTTTACTATGCCTTTTTAATGATGGATAAAGTACTATAGAAATATACTCTTATTTTCTTTCCTAGTGGGCTATACAGATGGGGTAAAGGGAATACAGGCAGAGTATAAAAATAGGCTATGAGCTCCATGGTGATTTTTGTAGTGTGTTGTTGGCTGCTGTGGTGTGTTGGGTTGTTTGTTTGTTTTAAGTGAAGTCATTCACCTTTCTTCAGTTTTCCCCTTCTGAATTTTTACATTGTTTTTTCCAAATTGGAAAATCAAGCATTTGTTTTATGTAAATACTGGAGAGTCAAAGGTTTTTGGCAGTGTGAACTGGCAAATATAATATTGTAAAATATTTTTCCCTTAATTAAAGATAGTATCCTCTTAGTCTGAACTCCAAAGTATCATTGACTTGAGTGTTTAGCTTTGGATGACTAAATTGAATAGAATGGATGCCAAGTGAAATGCAACAGAAATAAAACCATCAATTTCCTTAGGTATGGTACAAGCTTATGTTTTCCTTTCCTTATGTCACATTTCATTTAAGTTTCATTACTCTATAAGCATTATACAAAACTGTGTTTATTTTTAAGGGGGGGGGGGGAATATAACATTCAAGAGATAAAAGTCTGGAGATTGTTTCTGACTTTTTAAATTTAGGTACAGAAATAATCCCCTGAAAGTATTCTGTCACAAGTAAACATGCATAAGAACTTAGTATTTACAAATCTTTATGATCTTTACACTCCAGTCATCACTGATGGATCTCCTGTTTCACAGACAGCATAAGAATAGTGTAGGATTCAGAGACTCTCATATCCTATTAGCATGTTAAAACATAACATTAGATAATATCGCTGTCTGACTGCAACTGTGGGTTTTTACATTGCATTTTGTACCACTCTACCTATATTTGTTCATAGGTACATGGGAGAAGAATTAGTCTAAAGGCCTCTAAGCTCTCCCTTTTGGATGTTTGCTATTATGTTATCTGGTAAAGGCAGCAGTAGTGTTTGTAAATACTCATCCAGTGATTGTGGAGTAGCATGGTATTTGAACCTAAGAAAATACTTTTCTAATAAAAATGTATTTCAAATAGCAGTATATTCTGAATTAACTTTAGTGACCAGTCAACTTCTTGAACAGTGAGAAAACTGTATTTAATGAGAGCAAATTGATGTCGATACTTAAGGTAATACCTTTTTTTAAGGTCTCGTTCAACACTCGGACACTCAAGATCGCACTGGGGACAGAGCTCTACTTCTCATGCTGCAAGACCACAGGAGCAGCGTAACCGTAGTAGGATTTCAACAGTCATTCAGCCACTGAGGCAGAATGCAGCAGAAGTAGTGGACCTTACAGTAGATGAAGATGGTAAGCTGCATCGATCTGAGAAATCTCTTCCTTTTTCAGAAGCAAGATGGTCAGTCAGTGTAAGGGGAGTGGAATTTTAACACCATTTTTTTAAAAAAGTCTCAGTTCTTTAAAAAAAAAAAAAAAAAAAAAAAAAAAAACCTTCTAGCCTGTCAGAAAATTCTTGTGTGTATTGCTAAAATTAAGAGTCTAGGCATTCCTAGCTAGTCTACTAGATCTAATTTTTCTTCCAAAAACTGACTTGGGTATGTGTCTGAGAGCTGACTCACCAGGCAGAAATTACAGAATAGGTTAGAACTACTTCTCTAAAAATATGTGATTATTTCAGTACAATACTATAAAAGGAAAACCTGTCACTGGTGCATGTGCTTTGGAGTACTGTTCTTTCAAGCCTTGGAGTGGTGGTGGTGGTAGTAAAAAACAAAAACAAAAAACCCCCAAACAAACAAAAAAAACAACAACAAAAGAACTAGTAAAAGTATATTACAAGGTTTCTGAAGCTTTCAGTGTTTCCTAACATTAAAACCTTCTGGCAGTTAACTAATTTATTCCTGCTGAAAATCGTAGGATCAATTTTCTGGTATTGTCAAAAGTTAAGGGGGGGAAAAAAACTTACCTTCTCTCTCCCCCTCCATCTATTTATTCCTCCCCCCCTTCTCCTCCTAGTATTCTTTGGCTACATATGACTTCCCATGTTTAACAGAAATTCTGTCTTGTGGTTCCATCACTTGTTTACTGTACCACTAGTAAGTGTCTTGCAATATCTTGTTCTTTAAGATGGAAAAGAATAGGATTCTCTTCTTTGTAGACTTATTGTGAAATATCCCATCAGTGATACTGTTGGATTGGAAATTACATTTATTGGTTTAATTTACTCTTTTAAATTCAAATGGTAGAATTTGGTCTTGAATTTGGACATCAGATTCCTGTTTTAAAAAAAAAAAAAAATCTTGATGAATGATTATTTCTGCAATATATATCTTTAAGACCAGCTGGTTTTGCATATCTTTTTAGGATGAGTCTTCTGGCTTTTCAAGGATATTGTCTTTATAAACATCAGATTTCACACACAAACTATTGTAAAACCTGAATTAACGCTGTCTCACAAGGCAGCTACCTGCTTAATCATAGCTCTACTGATATCTTCAAAAATACTGCTCTTAAAACTTTGCTAGCTACTTACCTGAGCCTACAGGTCACCTCTCCACAAACATTCCTGAACTGATGTCTGTGAAGTCTGCTGAAATCCACAGTTTCTCTCCTTAGCCTGGGATTGACCAGTCCTACTGGCTTTTAAATGGAAGACTGCTTTTGGGGGGAAAACAGAAGTGTCTCTGTTGTTGATAAAACATCAAAACAGTAACAGGCTAGCAGGGTGGTTGGTGCTGAAAGAATTAAGAAATGCCTGACCACAAGACTGCTTTCAGAATTTATTAGCTTCCAATCTTGAGTACTATGTGATCACATATCAATTACATTTAGGCTCTAAGTGACCTATATTCTCACTGTTTTCTCACTGAATTTAGATATTAATACACTTCCCCCAAAATATTTTCCTTGAAATAAAACTAATTTATTGGAACACCACATTAAAATCCAAAGGAATGTAAGCATAGGCATCGGATTACAGGCTTTATAATGCAATGAGTTGGAAGGCTGCAAAAAGGAAGATGTGTTTATTCCCTTGCTTGCTGAGCTGCTGTTAGAGCTATTAGATTTAGAGAGAAATCTTGAAAAACAGTCATATTTTACTTTGAGACTTTCAGTGTAGGAGATGTAATTTTAAACATCTTGACTCTCTTTTTCTGATATTCATGCAGACACTTCTACTGAAAAAGTAGAGCCTGTTTCTGATGATCTTCACTTTTATCTCCTATTCATAGTCGTGTCATTGCCTTGCCAGTAATTGGGGAGAAATTTCAAACTTATAATCAAAACCGGGCTTTTTGAAAACTAAATTTGAATTATGCCATCACGTATCTTTTTAAATATTAACTTGTTTACAGTTGTGCAGTAGAGAGCAAAATTTATCAAGGGTCTGGTGTATTTCCCTCAATCTGATGAAATATAGTCAGCTATTATGTTTATAATCTGCAGAATGAATGCGTATGTAGTTTTAATGTGTGTTGAGACTGGAAGACTAGTTTATTGTGCTATAGCCTTTAGTACTATGCATCTGGAATGACTGAAATTTGTAAAGTAGTACTGCTAATTGAGATATTCTTGTGCTGTTTTGGGTTAGACATCTAAATTTTTTCTGTGTTTTGTAGGCATTAAAAAAACATAAGGGTAATGCCTAATCATGGATTAGTTTGCCTGTGGATTTATGAAAGACTATAGTAAATGTTTGAGTCTGTTTTCATCATAAAGTACCAAAGTAACTTAATTTCCTTTCTAGTAGTGTTTTATCTAGAAAATAAAATTCTTGATATGGCAGACTTGGTTTAGGAAATGGTTTTGTATTGATTCTTAAAATTTTAGTTAATTTTTTTTTTTTAAATAAAGGGATGCTAAGGCTGTTCAAAAATGGTAATTTTCACACATAAACCAAACCGAATTAACTTTTGTGTGTTATACACATCAGGCTTTTGTGTTCTGACTTTCTCAGCCTCTGGCAAGACCAGAATCCAAAATTTCTTGTAAGATAGTTTAAAAAGAAAGAAAACAAAAAACTAACAGCTTTTAAAACTTAAAGAACATGTAATTTTTTTTTTTTTCTCACTAGAGCCAACAGTTGTGCCAACCACCTCAGCTAGAGTGGAGTCCCAGGTCGTGAGTTCAACTTCCAGTAACAATTCTAATACGTCTACCTCAGAGCCAGCCTCTGATGCAGCTTCAAACGTCTCCAGCAGCCAGCCCCCCTCCTCAGCACCCGAGACTTTGACTAGTCTTCCCAATAGCAGCACTGCTGGTACTTCAGCTGGAGGTACAGAATAAGAGAGCCTTCTAAAACTGTCACATTGCCTACTAATTAATAGCATAAAGGAGAAAGAGGGAGTTAATCAGACTTCTCTAGTTAAAATACCTGTGAGCTTTTAGGACTGAACATATCAGTAGTAAGTTGACACTGGTTAGACTTGCTGTGTAAACTTGAGTATCTCAATAAAGTCTCCCCAAAGATAAATGAGGTCATGGAGGAGCCTCTTTCTGCTCCTGTCTGTCAGGATGGTTCAGTTATACCTAATGGATCACATCCTTTTTGAAGAGGTAGAATGTAGTAGGTAGGATGCCAGACTCATTCACTGGGAATGAAGTCTTACACTGCAATGTGTTGTAAAGTTTGTTTTTGTTTGTTTTTTGGTTGGTTTGTTTTTAAATATGTATTATAAGGAAAAATGAGGGATGTGTGTAGGTTCCTTGAATCTGCCCATGTAGATTGCTTGTAGAGCTGCATGTACAGGTAGCATAATTACTAGACTTTGTTAAAGTGAGACTTGTCTCTAGCAGTATTGATAACAAAAAGAGCTGATAACTTTGAAAAGAAGTATATGGAACCTGTTACAAAGGAACTTCTTCCTGTTGTTACTGGAAGATTGACAGTATCCGTTAATAATGGATTGTGGAAGCCATCTTTTCTGAAAGTGGGATACTAGACTAAGTTTGAAATTGGAAAGGACCATTAAGCCATATACTCTATTCTCTTGTTTATCACAAACCAGTTGCTTTCCTGCTGGCCACAGAAACTTATTTGACAGTGGGTTTTTTGGGGGGGGAGGTGTTTTTGGTTGATTGAGGGCTGTTTTTGAGTTAGTAGGCAGTTAAGTTAGGCATTGGCTACTGATTGAAGGTTTGAGGGAAAGACTGGATCTCTCTAAAACAGCAAAACAACCCCCCTAGCAACCACCTACAATAGAATAAGTTCTTGGAGGTGAGGATTGTGACCATGGGTAACTGTCTCTCCCTTTTCACTATTATTGTGATGTTGGGGTGCCTCACAACATTCCTGAAACATGGGTGCTCTGCCTTTTTCTGCAGGTCAAGCAGGATACAAAAAAACCCCATGAATGACCACATTTGCACATGAATTTGAAGACAAAGTGTAAAAATAGGTTTCTGCACACTAGTCACAGGGACAATCTTTCATCTTTGTCCTACTGATAACTGTCTTAAATTAGTGGAATAATAAGGCAAGACTTTCTCCAGTAGCTGTCATGAGTACATCCACCTGAACCATTCAGTTTTGGTTCATTTGCAGGCATAGCTGAATCCTCTTTTTTGTATCCAGTTTATATATGTGTTTTGTTTTAGTTTAAATCTGTTTTCCAATCTGTTAATTACTTAATGCTTTTATTTCAGCCCCTGTTTTACTGTGATCAGCTTACTAATTTCTTTCTTTTCAACATTAATTTTGTTTAATTTCAAGATGATATAAGAAGAACTGCATCTAATACGACACTGGAAACTGGCCCTCCTGCCATGCCAAGGTTACCGTCATGCTGCCCTCAGCATTCTCCATGTGGAGGACCTTCACAGAATCATCATGCATTGGGACACCCCCATACAAGCTGCTTTCAGCAGCACAGCCACCACTTTCAGCACCACCACCACCACCACCACAACCCTCATCCAGCTGTTCCACTGTCTCCTTCATTCAGTGACTCCAGCTGCCCTGTTGAAAGGCCTCCTCCAGTGCCTGCACCTTGTGGAGCAAGCAGCAGTTCTGGCACCGGTTACCATGACCAGGCATGTTTAA
This sequence comes from Apteryx mantelli, assembly GCF_036417845.1. Classification (NCBI taxonomy): domain Eukaryota; kingdom Metazoa; phylum Chordata; class Aves; order Apterygiformes; family Apterygidae; genus Apteryx; species Apteryx mantelli. The sequence goes on from NC_089992.1 coordinate 17,426,889, forward strand.
CTTTTGTGGCTCTCCCTTTGCATTTTGAAGTCGTATTATAGGCATGAGAGAATGGAATAGAATAAAATAGGATGCTGAATTGTGTGTGATTTACTTATTTTCTGTAGCAGGTATTATAAAAGGAAACTAAAAGGAAAATTTAAAACATGATACACATATAGCAAAATTAAAAATGAACAAAAAGTCATAACTCAGTAAATAATCATTTGCAGCTGGCATCCTCTTGATAACTGTAAGATGATAGTGACTTCTTAAAACAAATATTAACACTTCAGAATATACTCTGCAGATCATAAAGCAGCTGAATGATTTGCAAAACTGCTAAGGGAAGAAAAATTCAAGTCTAATTTTCTGTTTGTAAAAAGTATAAGAGTTGCTTTTCTAAAGATTTTTAAAGATTATTTATTTATTTTAAGCAACTGAAATCACAGTTCTAAAACAGTATGGTTAAAAATCTAAGAACAGTACTGTGCAACTTAATTGACAACATACACTTAAAACATAAACCAACTTAATAGTTCTGTAACACTTATGTTAGGCACAACTAAACAAAATGCTAAAGCTTGTTGTTTGCCTCCAAATAGTTCAATGAATGCTGCTCTCGCATACTCACTGGTTTACCCAAAATAGGTTTTTTATACAATGTAGTGTAATTAATTTAATCCCTTTCCCCAGACTGAACAATTTAGGATTAAGAAATGTTAAGCATATTTTAAGGCTTTGTTCTGGAACATTCTTAAAATGCAAAAATCCTATTCCCGGTGGCTTATGATAGTATAGTTTTTATCACAGTATATTTAAAGATGACTGTTTTCAATGTTTGAAGAACTGTTTGAGAACAGATGTTTTGTTTACACAGCAGGCATTGCCAGTAGACTTAAGCAGCAGTGGTATAAGAAGTCATGGAAGTGGTGCTTTTCATGGGACATCTGCTTTTGACCCCTGCTGTCCTGGTTCTTCATCTCGAACTGCAATTTATGGACATCAGGCTGGTGCTGGCCCAAGCCAGTCAATAACAATAGATGGATATGGATCGAGTATTGTTGCACAGCCACAGCCACAGCCTCCTCCCCAGGCATCACTCTCCTCCTGTCGACATTATATGCATTCTCCATGTAAGTACTGCCATTCTAACAACAGGTACTGGGTACCTGGGTGTGGGGGGGGCAGACACAGAAACAGCTTCCCTGACACAATATGAAGACTTTTACTATCCATTTGCTTCAGTCTTAGAATTGGCCTGACAATACAAATGTTAAGAAATGTATTTAAACATTTTGGCTCTTTCTGTCAAGGAATTAAACAGAAACAATCTGAGATTTCCTTTGAGAAGTCTTTGAGTGGCAAAGTTGAGTAGCAGCTCTTCTTGCAATAGACAGATTTCAAAAAATAGCTATATATATTGCTGTGCGGACCAGTATGTTGGGAAAAGATCTAAGGCTTGACTTTTGGTTAACCATTGTGATGTCCGGAAGATATTTTTTACTTCATTGGGTGCATTTGAACTTAAACATGCCTAATTCCAGAAAACTTTCTCCTTTTCCTTGCAGTTGTTTTAATTACGTAGTTCTGACATACACATATTAAACTCTGCTGTCTCCTGTTGTTATTTGAGATAAGCAGCCTCCTAGATTCTTTATAGATACTTTCTTTTCTATCCTTTGTATTTTAGTAATGCCTTTTTCCTTGATTCCCCCCCCCCTTTTCTTCTTTCTCTTTTTTTTTTTTTTTTTTTTTGAATTCTGCTTGAGCAGGCTCAAGGAATCAACTAATTAGTTTTAATATATGATTCTAGTTTTACTTCTGCATTTTATAGTCTCCTACAGAATTCAACTTAAATAGTAGACTTGGGGGGAAAAAATGTAATATTAACAAACCTCCCTCCTAGCCCCAAAGAGCTATAGATTCCTTTATTTAGTGTATTTGGAGTCTGAAGTTGGATGAAGCTGCCAGGAGGGTGTGGGCTTCCCCTTCCCCCCTTCCTTTGATTCTGAATTTTCTTAAGGGTTTTTTCTTTTTTTGCATTGAACAACTACAAATATGTGCCTCATAGGAGGTGTTTAGATTAATTTTGTGACCTATGGTTTAGTGCCAAAGAAAACCAGAAATCAGTGTTACACGCTAGACAAACTTGAAACAGGACTTCTCACCACATATCTCCTTCAGTTTGCATCACACAGCTGCTTCTTTTCTTCTCACCAGTATTAGCAAGTGGAGTATTTTTGGCTACTGGAAGTTTGGACTACTTTTAGGGTATACCACTGGAATCACTCTGTTAAGAAGTTGAATATTCTTATAATATTCCTGTGTTGCTGCTGTTTCCATTGGTGTAATAATACTGACGCACCTGTGTGAAGATGCTTCCCCCAACCCCCTTCTCCCTTTAAAACATATTTAATCCAGAAAACTGCTACTGACCAGATTAAAAGCACCTGATGTTTTCATTGCAGATGCTTCTTTGACCAGACCTCTTCACCATCAAGCGTCTGCATGTCCCCACTCTCATGGAAATCCTCCTCCACAGCCACAACCACCTCCTCAAGTAGATTATGTTATTCCTCATCCAGTGCATCCCTTTCATCCTTCAATCTCCTCTCATGCATCTTCTCATCCTGTTCCACCTCCACCTCCACCACCAACTCATCCTTTAGCCAATGCAGCTGCTCCGATTCCACAGCATCTTCCAGCTACGCACCAGCCTATATCCCATCACATCCCTGCAACAGCACCTCCAGCACAGAGGCTACATCCTCATGAAGTGATCCAGAGGATGGAGGTCCAGAGAAGAAGAATGATGCAGCACCCAACGTATGTCACAAATGTACTCAGAACAATATCTAAACATATAATTCATTTCACTCAGGTTTGTAAAATGTTGCATGTGAATCTCAAATTGTAATTGCATGGTTGGGAACTGTTAGAATTAAACCATGGTAAGACTTGTCTTTAACATCACAGCTGAGTGTGCGCTAAGACTGAACCTGTTCCTTTACTTCTCTCAGCAGTGTCCTCAGGTAAGGCAAGAGGTACAATGGGCTGTGGGAGAGGTATGAAGCTTATGTTTCTCTTGCCCATTAGTTTTCCTCCAGAGAACAGGCAGGGATTACTTTTCAAACTAGACAGCCTAGAAAGTAAGTCATAAGCTGACTTACTCCTCCTGAATTTGTTCCTTGAAAGTGTATTTTGCCTTATTGATACTGTTAAGATCCTTTTCACATAACTAATGTTTTAAAATAATTTCTCAGAAGAGATGGCTTACCAGGTCTTAAAAAGATTGAACCTTAGATATTTACGTAGCTTTACTGTGCTTTTGTGTTTTTAGAAGTGGGGAGCAGGAAGAGAGTGAGTAAAATCGGTTTGAGAATGTGACCGATGTTAAGATGTAGCTTTGGTGATACTATTTAAGAGATACTACTGTTGTTGTTAAACTAGACGCATGACATTAGTGTCAACAGTGATCAGGTTAGTCCTGGGTTGGAGTTCAACCACAAAATAATTGAAATTATTTTAATTTTGGAGACAATGTTTTTAGATATCTAAGAACTTCAAGAATGAGCTCTCCAGTTGTTGCTCTTAACTTGGTTATACAAATTCTACTGGTAACTAATTTACAGTGGATTTAAAGGTTAATGCTTAAACAAAAGCTTTCCTTAACTACAACTTTTGAGACAGTTTTTCCAAATAAATAAAAAATGTATATAGGCAGTAACTCTTTTCCCTCTCAAAAAGAGATTACAGAGCATACTTCTATTTCTTTTTGAAGACACTGAATTTTATGAGAGTCTGATTGCATAACTACAGATGACATGCTCTTTCTTTCTAGGAAAGAAATGGAATCCTCTCTCTGTCATTAAAATTTAGGTCTATTTGAATGTGGATCTGTTCTTTTTGTCATCTTTGCTATGGAAATGTCATAACTGCTAAACACCCTAATCTAAACCCAATCTAAACTCAACCTAAACGCACAGGCATACCCTTTGTGTATGCCTGTGATTACACGGTCATACTCCAAAATTAACTTTGGAAGCTAGGACATTCAGGCCTCTAAAAGTGGAAGAAATTTTAAGGAAAAACAGTGGTAATTGCTGTCTCATCAGTTCTGGAAGCCTTTTGGTAATTAGGGGTGGAAATGCTGTGATATATGGCATTTCTTTGCCTAGTATTTTTTCTTTGTACATATAGAAATTGTAGCGAAAGGTTGCTAATAAGTTGTTCCCTGAAACTCTCTCTGAGGTCACCAGTCTCAGGCAGTGTAAGTTTTCTGTTGCTCAGTGAGGCTTTTCCTCTGTGGGTTTGTTTTGTAATCTTCTGGAACTTGTTCATCCCTTGTTCTCTCTCTTCCCTCTAATACTCATACAAATTACATGCAAAACCAGTTTTGCAAATGTCTTGGCCCAACCCAATATAAACTGTATCATACTCTTATAAGCAGAAATTTGAGTATTTTCAGTCTGTTACATAATACACAGGTTGAGATCACTTTATTTGCAATATCCTGGAGGTGGCCAGAAGGCTTAGAATTCCATAGATTCCTTGTCCCAGCATCTCGAAGAGTTCTTAGGATGTTTTTTCATCCTGCATTTCTAGAAATACCATGGGATACTAATGGTCTTGGATACCTTCTGTCTAGCAATACAAGACTTTCTCAGGATTGCAGGCAGAGAGTGGTTAGAGTCATTTTCTCACTGTAGTGTCACAAGTGTGGATACAACAGCTGTAGCTTCCTTTGGACCTTGGGTTCAGACACAATGTGCAGAAGTCAGTGTGAGGGTGCACTGCATTTGCATAGCATATAGGTTTTCTGTTTGTATAAATTTGATCACCCGCTTTATGGTACGATTGTGGGCTAGATAGCCAGGAGTCTTACGTTCACAGAAACAAATTCAAATTAGTTTCTTTTAATTTAAAATTCAGCTATATATGTATCCTCATTATGAGAAAAGTGGGCCTACATGGCATTCAGTTTTTACGAAAGGAACTGGTGAGGGGTGAAGGGAGGCGAGACTAGAAATAAGTTCTACTGACCAGTCTATTCATGTGTTGGTCTCTGCCATTGCAAAAAAGTCATACGGCTATCATAACTTATACAAGCTTGGCAGATTTCTTTGGAGAAAAGTCTGTTTACAGTGGTTAGAACAATGCGCAGTAAAATAATATTACATTTCTAGACATCTCTAAATTTACAAAATGTCTAATCTAGCCTGTCAAGTAGTTTAAGGTGGCACTTAATTTGCAGGCAGTGTGCTGCTTTTGGAAAAATCAAGGTTCTTGTTTGACCTAGAATAAAAACTTATTCTCCGCATTGAATGCAAGGGAAATAAGAATACCAATAATTTTTTTTTCTGCAAGTGGAAAGCAGTAAAGTAACAAAATTCAGCCAGCAGGTTTTTTTTTAGAAGATTTTGTCCAAAACTGTAGTTGCTTATACTAGTTGGCATGGTGAAAACTGTGTGCTTGTATTACATGAGCTGTGACACAAACATGTTTCAAGGAAAGTGTCCTCCAATTAGTTTAATTTTTACTTAAGCTTTTCTCTAGCGCAGTTTTATTATAAACAAACTAAGGATGGGGTCTGCAGCATAGCTGTGAATCACTCTGAATCTTGACATGATCATCACGTGACCTGGACTGCTTTCCATCTTGCAGTTTGAGATTAGGATTAAACACTGTCAGCCCTTCTGTCTTCACGTCTGGCAGGTGAGGCCGGATCACAGTAGCTGAAGCTGTTTGCAGCATATCTCAGTGCATCACCATATATGAAACTACACGATCCATTTCATATTTGAATATTAAATCTGTATTATAGTTTCTAACTTATCTCTAAAGTTGAAATTAAAATACTGTATGGGGGTGTATTATTTTAGTTTGCTTCCAGTAATTCAGACTATAACAGTTTGATTATGAACATTACTTTCTCGATACTAACAAATAGGTGAAGTTAACTGCTGTTTTGTATTCTCTAGACGTGCTCATGAACGGCCTCCTCCACATCCTCACAGAATGCATCCCAATTACGGTCATGGGCATCATATTCATGTGCCTCAGACAATGTCTTCCCATCCTCGACAAGCTCCAGAGAGGTCTGCCTGGTCAGTAATCAGATACTATTTTGGTGTTTTGTTATTCTACTGACATGTTCTCAGAACAAAAGACCTAAGATGTGTTGATAGTGCTGGCTGTGATTTTAAAAAGTGCTGTGTGTACTTGTAGTTTAAAATGCATAGATGTTGATATGGCTTTGAAATGTTGCTTGTAGTGCTCAATATCTTAAATAATATTTCTATTTTTATTTGTCCATTGCTTTTAAAAATGGAATTGAGTGACACTGCAGTTAGTTATTTCAAGAATTGATTTTAAAATACGCAAGCAGAATATTGCTGAAGATTATTCTCGCATTAATGTTCTTCATAAAAGTTCAGATCTGAGTTACAAGCTTATTTAAAATTGCATTGGGCATGAAGGTTAGATTTAAGTTCTGCAATGTATTTATTATCTGGATGAAAGATATTAGTTTTGAACCACGAGGGAAGAGGTGCATGTGTGACACTTCTGTTCCCACACTTAATGATGAGCTACAGAGAAGACTCCACACTGGTAGCATTACTCAGCGTAATAACTGTGGAGTTGCATCTGTACAGATTTGTCATATTAAGTCTTCACAGCTGCCTTAAAAACAAGTTTAGTTTGTGGTAAGACCAAGATGCTTTTTGCAAAGTCTAAATAGGTTTTAAAAAGTCTTATATAAAAAACTTGTGTTGATAGATGTGCTGTGTTGTACACTTCCCAAAGCAGTGGAATTGTATCTTGGAGGCAAGATGTACCTTTATTATAATGCCACTTTCATTCATGTGACAGGGAACTGGGAATTGAAGCTGGTGTGACTGCAGCTACTTATCCACCAGGGCCCTTGCACCCTCACTTGGCCCATTACCATGCACCTCCTCGACTTCATCACTTGCAAATAGGGGCTCTTCCTCTAATGGTAAGGAAATAGCTTGTGAAAAATTGTGATCATTGGTTGTTGCCAGTAATTTTTTTTTAGTTTGTTAGGAAATTTATTTTAAGGTTTATTGCATTTAATTGGATATGGATAGATTGCTGTGAAAGTTAGTGGTTCAGCTGAAAATACTCTGCTGTCCTTGTTGCTCCCAGATAGGAAACTAGAACAGGCTGGTGTCTAGTAAGATAAAATAGTTTAGGACACTAACATTTCTAACTTCAGCTCTTGTAAAAGAAACATACCTGAATTAAATTCTCTCTTGCATTACAATGCATTGACCCTCTGCATCTGATTTTTTTAAAGTTTAGATTCTTCTTTAATGAGTTATAGAATGTTAAAAGTACCAATTTTCCACCTAGTGTTCGAGGATTAACACTGGTGCTTAAAAAAAAAAAAAAAAATCTGTATACAGCACAGCTGTAATTCCATCTAGAAATTTGGTTGTTTTCAAATAATATTTGGTGTCCATCAACCTAATTCCTTGTGATAAAGTATAAATTTGTAGCATGAAGTGCTACAAGAAACAAGAAGGGGGGGGGAGAGGTGAACTAGTTCCTTGTTACACTTTATTTTCTACTGTAGATAAAAAAGTTAAGGAAAATCTGAATAATTAGGTATGACTTTTACAGAGTGATATTTTTGAAAGAATGTTCTTAGAACATTCTTAATGTGGCTTAATTAAAATTCACCAAGACACAAATTTGGTTAACTCAGTGTGTTTAGACTTCCCATGAGGTATTTAAGTGGTTAACCCATATTATTTAACCTGCTTAAAGGTAGCTATACTAATCAAAATTGTGATCTGTCTGTAGACAAATGCTAAAATTGTAATTAAAAATCAATATGCAAGTCTTATGCATCCTAAATACCTCTGTTGGAGGCAAGAACTGATATCTAGGGATTGAACTGCAAGTTTGCAATCAGTGCTGTAGTAATAGCCACTTCTTCGTAGTTTGTTCTTACATTGCTTGCTCCTTAACTAACATGATAATCTTCAAGTACTTCAGTGATGTTTTAGGACTGCTAATTCCTTGATGCACAGCTTGCTTACCACTGATTTCTTCAGCAGTCTGTGGAATTTGGTGTTTAGATGTAGTCACCAAAATTCTTATTGCGTTATCTTCTTTCCTGTGCATCTTCTTTCCTGTGCATCATCTATACAAATTACATTTTTCTATGTGCTTTTTTGGTTAGGTGTCTGTTTTTCAAATGGATGGAAAATTTTTTGCCTCTTTCACATTTATTTCAGGTGGTGTACTGTAAGGGATAACATTAGTTGCTTTAGTTTCTCAATAAGAAAGGGCCCTTCTAATAGTTCAGTGAATTGTGGTTGCATTAGGAGGTAGTAAGTGTCTTTTAAATCTCGTGCCTTTTAAATCTCAGTTTCTGTCACCACAGGGCTAATAAGTCAGTTTTGAGGTTTATTTCCATTAATTCTGTGAAGTTTCTAGAAAATTTAAATTCAGCTGATTCACGTATCATAGTATGCTGAGAAAACTTAAGTTTCATAGGACAATTCCTACAACTCAAACATGATGCAAACAAATAGCTGGGACCCCATGTTTAATTTCTTCTTAGCAGTAGAAGGAAGAATCTGTGATAGATATCTTCAGAAGTATTTGCTGAATGTGTGATAAATGTTTTGGGGAGACTTGCCCTTCTATTCAATAACTGCTGCTACTAACTGATGTAGAAGTTGGATGAAAAAGGGTTCTGTAACTCTACAGAAACTTCTGTGTATTTTTGTGGGGTTATCTAATTCTCAGTACAGTAATTCATGAATCCCTGGATGGAGGGATTAAGTGAAGTGGAATTGAAGTTGTTTATATTTTGAGCTTTTGTACGCATCATACTGACAGCATGCTTTGCAGTGTGTAGGCAGCTGTAAGCAATATTTTCTCAAATGTTTGGGGGCTGTTTTGAAGCCTGCTGTGATCAGATCAAGTGTTAGACTTTTGAAGTTGTGTTCTGAGTCTCAGACTAATTTAAAATCTATTCAGATTACACATGATAGGAGAACATAAAGACAGGTTAGAGCACTGCCAGCAGTAATGTATACAATGAGCTCAAAGCATTAAGAGTACCTTTTGATGATTCTACCCCTTCTATGGCAATAACAAAAGCTGAAGGTTTCTTCATTTATGTGTGTGTGAGTGCAGCAGATCTGTCAGCATAATTGTTTCTTGCCAGGCACCTTGTTGAATATAGAGCAAGTATTCAAGTTTTTCATCTAACATAAACTTAATTGGATTTTAACTGAAAACACCTATTTAGGTTATTATTAAAGAGCAGCAGATTAGATTGGTGCTGTAACTTGACTTTTTTCATGAGACTTTAGGAATTTGGGGAAAGGGAGGAGCACCTGAACTGTGATTAGAGATCCTCTGCTACAGTTGATTAATGTTATGAGGAGTGCTTTCTTCTTGCAGTAAGGGCAGACTGTACTAAATAGCAATTTACAAGGCTCATTAGTTGCATTTTTGATGCAGATGTCATCCAGTGTTGATGTTCTCCATTTTTAATTTTGGGGGGAAAAAAATCTTTTAAAATAAGTCATGCAGTAACTCAATTGAAAAATTGATTCATATTGAATCCATATTCCAAAATAGCAGATTGTCTGATAGGACTTTGCATCTTCTGTCTCTTCAGGCATGCTAAAACCCCTTCTGGTATTGTCATGCCACAAAGGGTATAATGGATGATTTAGGCTATAATGACAACAGTACTGTGATAAATCAATCTCAGGTTTTAATTGAATGCAGATAATCTAAGTCTTCATCTAGTCAGTGCTGGAATGCAGACTGCAGTTTTGATCCTCAGGGAGACAAAATGATAAAGATGCATTGGGGGAGATAATTAGTGTTCAACAGATCTGGTGGTTGGAATAGAAAAGGAGATTTTTTGTTTCCCCCACCCTCTCTTAGCTTGATTGAGGCTACTTTCACTTGTTTAAATGTTGCTTCAGGATAAATCCTTTATAAAAAGCAGTTAAAAGTGCTTCCTTCACATCTACCTAGACAAGGATTAGGCTGTTTCTCTACTTGAGTTAATGCAATTACTTTGATCAGTGTTCCTGCTGTTATCGCTTTAATGCCATGTATGTGCTGAGGAAAAAAGCTTCTGTCAAAGTGGTTATCACTATGGATTCCTTCCTGGGTAAATACTCTGCAAGCTTGAGCGACGTGTTTTAGGAAGAATCAACAGAAGATCCATGTGTGCGTCATAACTAATGTAACATCAGACAAGAGAGACAGAAGAGGCGCACAGAGGCTTTATCTGTTCCTTGGTTCTTGATGCTGGTGCTTGTTGTCCGATGCCACGTGAATTTCTTTTTACCTCAGTGCGTCTCTGGCTGCTCATTTGGCACTGTTGATGAAAGGCTCTTTGCAGAGTGCTCAGCACCTGTTAGCACAGCTGAGTGGACTAGATGGGAATTTCCATAATTTAGTAAGCTGAGACAGATGTTTAAAGGAACATGATTTTCTCATGATGAACTATATATCAACCATCATTCTGACTAGCCAAAACACATCCTATGTTTGTAACTCCTGTTCAGGGAGAATTCCTTTCCTCTGTTGCTTCAGGAAAAAAAAAATCGGTTTCTTGTGAGATATGGAGAGAAAAAAATCCGAAAAGAAATCTCTGGAAGATGTTTCTAAATTTGGCCTGAGGACATCCTGAAATGGTTCCCTTCTCTATATGGCTGTCTATCCTGTCTCCCATGTTTTCTGGACATTACTCATTTATATGAAACACCAGTAGAGGAGCATGCAGAATGATGAAAACCTTTCATCCAATGCTATCTATTTTATTGTGCTGTTCTAAGGATGTAATCAGCCCTCCTCCTGCATCTTCCCCAATTAGTTTAAAAACATTTCAAGATATGAAGAAAAACTAATGTGTTCAGAGTTCAGAAGAGAATACCATGGTATATCTACCCTCTTTCAGAACTTATTAGCAGTCAGAAGTGGCTTGCAGTGGGGTATCATCTAACTTTCCATATCTCAGATATGCTAGCAAATATACCTGAGGGTTTTGTCAGTTTTCTTAGTACTGCATTAGGTCTAGAATTTTTGAAACACTAAAATAAGTGTGAGTTAGGCAGGTGTTCCAGCTTGGGAAGTGGCCTTTGAAAATTTCATCTTCCATCTGGGCTAATAATCCTTTTGCAGCATACTTCAGCGACAGATGGGAAGCTCTTTCCAGGGGAGAGGATGAGTGAGATGCTCTTAAATGCTTCCTTTTTTGAAAACCGGGGAGCACAAGATCTAAAGTTGTTGTGGAGTCAGAGATGAGAAATGGGAGCAGAAAACTGATATCCCGCCTTGTAAAACTGTTGGTTTGGAAGCCACAAAATTTTACCTGACCTAGTTGTCTTGGGCCACTGCTTGTCTTGGGCCACTTAGACCAGGAGTCTGTGCATAAGATGATGCCTGTTAGAGAACAGTTCTTCAGCACCTCTAAACAACTGGGTTACTTATTCAGGGCAGATCTGCAAATCTAAATAGAAACTAATCTGTTTAATATGAGACATAGTAATGTTCTGCCCACAACAGTGGGAAATATATTGAATCATTTTGCTTTTATTGACTATTTGTTCTCTATCAAACTTGTTGAAGATGGTCTTTAACATGATACTGTTTCAAGAAATAGAAGCAATTGAGGTGTTTTTACTCTTTCACAAGGATTTGGTCCAATACAAAGTTCTATCTACAATGGCTTCAGACTTTCCAGACAAACCTGTCTTTTTGTTATCTTTTCAGACATTCCATTCAGATTATTTTTAAAACACGCAAAGCTCTGATAGATATGACTCTTGGTCACATTTTGCACAGTATTGGGATTTGGTGGATTTTTTTTTTTTTAAGTTTCTGGTTTATAAAATAAGTAGTTGAGACTATCTAAATGGATCTCAAATTGTCACAGCTATCAGTTTACTGAAGAAGTTCCTGGAATACACTATTTCAGTCTCTTGTCTCCAGCTTCCTCTGCTTTTTTGAATAGTGTCCCCTATATTGAGATACTTGGGAAGAAATTTAGCCATACTTTACAGTTTGCTAGCTATGGACCAGGGTTGATGCAAGCCTTAAGACTTCTTAACTTGTCTCTGAATGTGGAATGCAGCTTGCTAGTCAGAGGGAGATCTCTGGATCATCATTCAAAGAAGTGGTTATTCACAGTAACTTAACCTCCCTCAGGTGTTCTGTACCCAGCTTTCATATGCTACCCCCTCCCCTTTTTCTCCTATTTCAGAGCCATCTTTATACTTAATTGTGGAAATTGGGAGGGATTTGAAAGCATAGGCCAGTAGGTCCCAGTACATTCTGGTGGATGCACTGATCAGAATAATCCAATCATGCACGAGGCGTGCATTCACTCAGAGTACAGTCATACAGGTATCACATCTCTAAGATATGTAACTGTTCTGTACGGTAACATTTTAAAAATTACTATGAAATATCTTGAGGTAACTGGCTCAAGGTTGTAACTTGATATAGATATTACAGGTCAGAGTTAACTTTAGGTTTGAAATAGTCTTGACTAGCTGCATCACAGCATCTCTTCAGGGAAAATGCTACTTTTCCTTGCTTGAAGCTGGCTTATTAAGATATTAACTGAACAGCTTTACTTCTTTTTGAGTATTGACATGTATCCAAGCAGTTAATTAGATAAGCATATAGTGTTTTAGTAAGTATGAAGGTCATCCTTAATGTGAACCATTGAATGAAAGGTTGGGATGGACAAAGGTGAGTGAATGGAAGGCTCTCTGTTAACAGTGACTAGTGGTAGGCAAAAGACTCCTGGAAAGATGGAAGGTGTTTAAAAAGGAGGATAGAGAAGAGAATATCTTCCCTGCAGGTTAATTCAAACTGTTTCAGAATGTCAGTGTTGTAAATGATTCAGACTTTGCCTTGACTTTTTTAGTTGCTGCAAATTTTCTTGATAATGGATAGAGTCGATAGAAAGTGCAAAGCCAGAAACTGGTAATACTTGTTCTAGAGGAAACAAGCTGTTCTTGGGCAGACTTGTAGCAGACTTTGCAGATATAAAGTATATTATTTTAACGTATATATTATAATTTAACTGACTTGAAAAGAATATATACAAGCATTTAGCATAGACTAGCATTACCTTTTTAGATTTTTTTGTTGTTGTTGTTATGTTTAATTTCAGAACTTGCTGAAAACACACTTCCATGTGTGGTTAACCATGCTGAAGCTGTTTAAAGAGGGCAGAGAACTTTTCTTTGCATTTGAAGCTTGATGGTAACTGTCAAATGGATTTTAGTTAGGCTGTTCTTAGGCATTACGGATCTTCCCCTCTTCCCCATCTTCCCCCTAGCTTGTAGTCACAAACATAGTTAGGTACGGTTTTGCTGTGCTAGCAAACTGCTTGTTCTGAGGTAATAGCACTAATTTGTTCGTACAGAGGTGTTTGTTTCCCAATACAGTGTTATACTTGGCCAGAAATGTAAGCTGCTCTTTCAGAATTTTCCATAAAAGAGCCTGTACATGATGTAGGTTCAGATAACGTTTTAGAGGTTATATACCACTCCACATCAGGATAATGTGACAGTCTGAAAAGTTTGTCCCACCCAGTGTTCCTATTGTGTAAGTTTTGTTGTTCATTGCAGTATGTACTCGGAGAGGATCTTAATTGTTTTTGTGGTGTTAAAATTAAGCTTAGTAGGTTTCTTAAGTAGGTGGTCTGCAGTAGCTGAATTGGTTCCAATGGAGAGACCTGGCTGGCCACATATTACTTCAGTTGATAAACAGTGTCCTTGAGGCAATTAGGATGTAGTTATGTAAGCACATGCTAGGGAGACAAAGGTTTGTGTGCATGCCTGATGTGAAATTCTTCTGAATTTTGTGAAAGTTCTTTTAGTCAAGAGCTCTTACCCTTCTGGCTCGATCTAAAGTATGCTGCAATTGAAGTCCTATTTCTCATCCTTAAATGGCTTTATTAAGAAGTGGGAAGTTCAGAGCAATGAACAGACAAAGGGAATTTGAGGCTGTCTCAGTTTCCATCCCAAGCAATTTATGGATTGGTGCCCGGTTCTCTAGGGTTAGAGTGGGTTGCCGTAATGTGCTGCTACACTGTGAGCCGAAACGCCTGCGACTTCACAGCTCCTGTTGTGGTGCAGTGTTTGCTTCTCAGATGCATGGTTTTCTAACAGACTGTTTTCAAATTCTGGTGCATCAAGAAAACAGAAAGGGATGCTCAAGACTGTGGTTAGTTTTTGTTTGCCTCTGAGTGGAGGCAATCAATTCATGATGTATTAACGGGCAGTGGAAACTTCCAAATGATGTCAACTGCGCCTAAACCTAGTAAAAATCTGTAACCACAAGGACATTCATATTGTGGATCAGTGAGCTGGTTCTTTAATTGCGTTTTCCATAATTGGAAGATGAAGTAGAATTACGCACTTTAATGAAGGATGGATCATAAATCACTGATTATCTGGGAGAGATTTCTTACAACTGTAACTTTTTCAAATAATTGTATTTTTAATGTGCTTGCTATCTCTCTCTGCACCATGAAACTCCTTTGTCACAGCTACAATTTATATGTCTTGTCAAACAGTAAGACCTGTGACACCAACAGATATTACAGTTCCATGAAATGTTTTAGCAGGTGAATGTACATACCTTTCTGTACAAAATTCTATATTGGTAATCATATTGAACTCCACGTATTGGTAAGTAATCTCTGTAAATCCATTTTGCATATTACATGACGACTTAGATCTTGAATTGATGCACTGTTGGACTTTGCAGCAGTCGTTCTGTCTTGCTTACCTCCCATCTCCAACTCTAATTAGTACTTAATAGAAGCCAGACCAACAGATATTCAGGTTACTTGTGAGAGGTGCCCCTCTCACATGTGATCATTCTGGAAATATTCTGAGAATAAAATCACCACTTTCTGTTACTCTGGTTTATAAAAATCTAGTACTGATATCGTGTCTGTGTTTGTGACTTGTATTGGCACTACCTGGTCATCATTTGACAAGCAACATGTAAACTGCTGAACTTAAAATTAATCATATTCATTTTTCTTTTTTAAACAAAATGAATGAGGGCAGAGACATCTTTGCTATCCCTGTCGGATTTTAGGTACTGGACTAGATTTGAAAAATATAGAAAGGTAGCGTACTGGTGTCTGTTATGTTGTATGAATAACTTTGTCTATGCTTTCACACAACACATTCATTCAGTTTTTTTAATCTTTATATATGTTAAGCTTAGACTTGTCTGTGGGAAATAAGAAAAGTAGCACATAAATATCTGACTTCCTGGATAATATTTGGGATGTTTGATTTGCAGACAGCCTAGTAAGATATATTCTGAGCCACCACTTAGAGCAACAGGGACAGCACAGAGGGGAAGATGTTTCTGAAATACATAACATTATTTCCAAACTAGTCTCTTCCACAGACTGCTCTGCGTGTTTAAGTAAACTGAATGTGCTGATTATTTTGAGGGTTTTCTAACCTGTTTATTAAAAACTGCTGCTGGAACGTTTCTAACATAAAGTCAGTACTATTATTTACTTGTCTTCAGGGGCTCAAAATGGAACTTAGAAGCCCTGCTATGAAGGTGGTCCTTGGTATGTTAACTACCTTTTCCCTTGCCTGTGTGAAAAGTGCTGGTGATTGAAGTGCCTGTAGGGTATATCACTGGACACTGCATTTTGTTCACTGCTTGTATCTCCTAATATCTAAGGAAGCCAGTGGATGCTTGAATATAGTGTGTATTTAGAGGTGCCTATGACTTTAGATTATCAGGTTTATCCAAGTTTTCAAGTGTTACTTTTTTTTTAATTTACCTCTAAATTTGAAGTACGTCTTAAGGTGTTTGGTTGCTTCGGTAAGATAAGGGTATTGGCTGTTTTCAAGACTATTTGCCTTGTTTCTTCTGTGGTACCAAAACCTTATATTTGAGAATCCATAGCAGGTCCTATTAGTAACTTCTTGCATAGTTTTGAGGAGTTTTGTTTACAAAAATACTTAGATATTACAGTGTGTTTATACAAATCAGATTGAGATTGTGAGACTTGGTGAGTGAGACCAAGAAATATGCAATGCAGATGCGGAGAGATTATAATAGTGGATCTAGTCTAATTTTTGTTTTGCTTCTGGTTATGTTTAGCTCAGTGTAGTGTTGTGTTATGCTGTCAGCTGGAATTTTATGTTCAAGCAGAGGAGTATAAATGATAAGTGAGTGATTCAATAAAAGCAAAAGGATCTTACATTTTACGAAGTGAACAGTAAAATACTGAAACTGTTCTGAATAGGTTTAACTTAACATCTGCTGTTTGAATAGGTACCAGACATGGCGGGCTACCCTCACATCCGTTACATTTCATCGGGATTGGATGGAACATCATTCAGAGGCCCTTTCAGGGGCAATTTTGAGGTTTGTAATAGAACAAAAATAGATATATGCCAAACTATGTCATGAGGGAATATGGGGAGGGTGTATGTTAGAACTAGCTCTATACATGGATATAAAAGAAACATAAAGAAAATACCCTTAATTTATAGAATGACCACATTATTGTGGGCTGGGAATAGGTGCTGAAAATACTTTGAAAAGTCAGTAAACAAAAGGTGCCCTGGACCTTTTGCTAGGTCTTTTGTTAGGCTTAGGTGGTTATTAACTGACACTACATTTTGTTTGTTGCTCCCCCCCCTCCCCGCCCCCCCAATAAGTAGGATATAGCACTTCGCAGGATATCTTGGTAAAAGGTACTGGTGTATCTGAATGCCAGGATTCTCCTAGTCAGAGTGAAACTTGGCAAATTTGATAGTGCTGTCCTGTTTGCTATGTAGTGCAGGAACTTTAAAAGAAAAAAAAGTATCAGATGCAGAGAGTTAATGACCTAGTCCACTGAAAACATCTTCAGTGACATCTCATGGTTCTAATCAACTTATTGCTGGAGAATAAGAAATCAGTCACTGTATTTCCACTTAAGCCACGTTTTTCTTCTAAGCCATAATGACTATTAGAAAGCAAATATTTTATTAGTGGATTTTAATTGCGTTGTTGTCACTAGACACACAAGTATGTGTGAACATACTGATAACCATTCCTAGCTGAAAAACAGTTTCTAATTTTTTAGTAGTAAAATAATGTTTCCCGTGTCTTAAAATATGGGGCAGTGTTGTGTTTGTTTATGGAAACCCATCACTCTTCCTGCACGACATACCCTTTTTTGTACTACCCCTTGCCTGTACTTGAGTAATTTGGGAATTGACAGGCGTCTGTCATTCTGTGAAAGGGTTAGAATAAAATTAATGTTTATTCAAGATAATTGAAGCATCAGTTCTTACATTGTTCCTTGGTAATTTTTAGGAGCTGATTCACTTGGAAGAACGATTAGGCAATGTTAATCGTGGAGCAACACAGGGAACTATAGAAAGATGCACATATCCACATAAATACAAAAAGGTGAGGATTTCTCAAACTGTGGGCTGTGTGTAACATCTTCTTTGAAGATGTAATAACGCCTATTTGTAGCTCAAATCTGCAGAAATGTCAGTTTCAAAGTTGTTTTCTGTATGTTGCAATTTAAAGGACTGTGAGCAAAACTTGCTCAATGTCACAGCAATGTCACGTTGTCTTATATCTGCACATACAGATATCACAAGAACATAAGTGATGAAGACTAATCTTGCTCTTCAGAAATTTAAAACAAGAAATGGGAAAATCTTCATTTCTACAGATAATGGGAAAACCAGCTCTGCATTTTAAGCTTACTTGGCTAAGAAGCTTAAAATTAAAAAAACCTTTGAAATGAAGCTTGATAGCCAAATTCATACATGCTGTTTTGCTTAGTCCTGCATTTTTAATAAGCGTCTTAAACCCAATATGAAGAGCAAGATCTCTAGAGCTGAGCAATACTGACCTCCTTCCTAGTCTTCCATTTCTGCCTGTACCTGTTTTCCAGATGAGTCAGTATAATATTCCTTTCAGTTACCAGCTGATAAATTCACTCTGCTTCTGAGCTGTGTATTTTACATTAAAAACTTTATTTGGTATCTTTGGTGATAGGGGGCAGGAAGAGTGAGATGAGTGCAGATGTGGGGGAATGGGAGAACTGAAGCTTTCAAGGTAGCTTCTTCAGTATTCAGAAAAGTTAAGTACCTAAGGATGGAAACATAATCCTCTCTTGAATGCCTCTTTGGGGGTTAGAGAGGAAATGTGACTTGATTTTGTTTTTTTCCCCCATCCCAGTAGTGGTGGTCAGCTGCCATCTTCAGCCACATTGTTTAATAACTTGTCCAGCTGTTGTGAATAGTCTTAACCTTTTTTCCCCCCCTCCCCCCCCACCACTAAAATGAAGAGTAATGAAATAATTATTGGTAATAGTTAACATTGAAGCCTGTCAGCAATTTAACTCATCAAATAAAGTAAGGTTTTTTTAAGTTAAGGGTTGTAATAAATTATTCATGACACACACTTGGTGTATACCATTTTTTCCTTTAGTGTGATCACATTTTGAAGACTTACAAGTTTTGTACTCGGAACAGAATTTTGGCAGTTCAAGTTGTCTTTAATTTGCAGTTTATTATACCGTAATACATGACTCCATCCACAAAAGTGTTCTTTCATTATCTGATAAATTGTGATTTAAGATACTAGGTTTGAATAGGAATATTTTTGGCCTCTTCATGAATGAAATGAAGACATTTACACTTAGGCAATAAATAAAAGAACTAGTTGCAAGACTACAAAATTACTATATATTCACAGTCCAGTAGGCTGTTTTGTAATTCAACAAAAGTTAACTAAGTCTGAAATATCCTGTGTTTTTGCTCCAGGTGCTAGTTCTTGTTTCAGTTTGGTTCAAATGCATTTGAATAAGTACTACTCAAAATGTGAAATCATTTATATAATGTTTTCAAAGTAGTATATGTTGAATATGTATTAAAAGCAGATTTTACTCAGTTTGTCAATAATGTCATCTCTACTAATAAGGTAACAACTGATTGGTTCTCACAGAGGAAACTGCACTGCAAACAAGATGGGGAGGAAGGAACAGAAGAAGACACAGAGGAAAAGTGTACGATCTGTTTGTCTATATTAGAGGAAGGTGAAGATGTCAGGTAAATAGTACCACTGAATATAAGAATATAATGCAAATGCTCTGGCTTTCAGACCATACTTTGTTATGGTACACTACTCTTTGCAACACTTCATAGGTTAACAGCTACAGTTAAACATTATCTGTCACTGTAACCAATAAATAAAACAAATATTGATGGTATTGGAGGAACTCTTTAGGAGCCATTGTTATACCGGTTTCATAATCTTCCCTCCAATTATGGTTAAAGATGTTTTTAATTAAAATTACTCATTGTTCAGTAGGCATTGTCTTTGGGGAGAATGTAGATTCTCTTTTATGATCTTCCATAAGTTGACTGTCTATCTTGTGATACAAGCCCAAACGGATACCCTTTTAAAATATATTAGAGAACATGCTACTCATGTTCTTCATTTAAATCCTACAGTGCTGTGTGCTGTGGCATCTTGGGCAAGGAATTAATTGAGTGTATTCTAGTGTGTCAAATTTAGCTTTTCTGGAAGCTAAACTACTACTTACCCTGATTTAAAATCTGTTACAGTTTAACAGTAGAATTGGGCAGCATTGTATGGGATAGTTGTTTCTAACTTATCTGATGCTTCACTTCATTGCCTATATCCATTTCTTCTTGGCACTAAAAAGAAGCAAGTTCAACAGTGGGAAAGGTTAGTGAAGCTTGGGGGGACGGGGGAACATGCATATGTAAGAAGAGTAGACACCTCAATGGCAAAACCCACATTACCGTTTTTCCAATGGGTAATTTGATATGCATGTTTTGTTAACACAGATGTTTTTCTGTTCTAATGACAGGCGCCTTCCATGTATGCACCTTTTCCACCAAGTATGCGTAGATCAGTGGTTGATTACTAACAAGAAGTGCCCCATTTGCAGAGTGGACATTGAGGCTCAACTGCCTAGTGAAAGTTGACACTGTTTTCCAGAACTCTTGTCCTCCCTCTCACTCCCTTTCATCCTTCCTGGTACTGCAGTCAACCAAAGATGGCATGACTTACCTGCGCAGATTTGGAAGCATTGAACCTAGAGTGCTGGCTCTGCTATATGGTACAACTAATGCTAGACCTACAGTTTATGTAGACAGTTGAGTTTCAGTGTATTTATAAAAACCTTTTTTTTGTTTAGGTTTTACATTTTTTTTCTTTCAATTCATTACTGTATTTTTGCATGGTTCCTTGTATTGCATTTGTTTGCACATATTATGGGCTTTGTGATCCCAAACTTGCAGGCAAGACTAGCTGCTTTAGTAAGTAGAATTGTGTGGTCTTTTTTTTTTGGTTTGTTTTACATAGTATCGAGCTTTGAAAATATGATTTCACTCATTACTAACCTCGGATTCCTTAATTTAATCAATCATGTATTTTAGTTTAATGTATAAAGATCATCTAGAAAAGGATAATATTATGTATTGAGACATTCCTTAATTAGGAAAAAATGGCTGCTGTATATTAACAATATCAGTTCTGAGTCAAATACCATCCTTAATACTGGGAACAGAATATGAACTATATTCAGTTTGACTGATACATATAGCATACTCATCACCAGAGTTTTGTCTGATCAGATTTTTGTGTTTGTTTTAAACTTTCAGCACAATGCAGATATATTTGAATGTCAATATTAAACATTTAGACTGCTGTTCAGATTGTATTTATCATTTTCTTCCTATGTCTAGAAATTTGAATCCCTAACTTAATATTTGCTGCTGTGAAACAGCTCTAATGAACACTAAATGTTGATTTCAGTTAGCTGGATTGTAGATACTTGCAGATTGAAAGAATTCCTAGGGAAATGGAAGAACTTAGAATCTTTGGTCTTCTGCTAACTTAAGTTGAAGTATCTGCACACTTTGGTTGTTGTTTTTTTTTTTTATAAAACCATTCAATCAGGACTTAGAGCTGCAGGGTTTTTTTTGGTGGTTGTTTTCTGGGGGGTGGGGTTTTGGGGGGGAAGGGGCAGATATACATGCATTCATAGAACTTCTAAAGATCCCAGGCTTGTCTTGGGATTTTTATTAGTTTTAAAGTTAATAAAATTAGCTAAATTCACCTGTCTCTTGTTTTATTTTTTATTAGTAAATTGAAAGCCTGTAAATTTCTGTAGAAACTGAGACACAAATTATGTGGTTACCTAGTTTTGCCTTGATCATAGATTCCCTCTTTATAAATTACCAACAGTCCATCACTGATTGAAATATTTTCTATAGTTAAGATTTGCTGCATAAGATAGTATATAGAATTAAGTTATAATGTACTAACATTTTGCCTTTGGAGGAAGTTTTAATCCACATCAGGACTCAAGTTGCTTATCAACATTCTTTCACACATAATAGAGTATAGTTTATTTAAATGTGCTCAACAGATGCTGAAAATTGCAAAAACATTGAGGCAGTATTACTGTCACTTTGGAAAAGATGTTCCTAGGGGATCATATATGAACATGTCAATAAGCTTGCATTAAGCCACCTGCTTTGTAAGTGAACTGAGTAATAAATACCTTCAGTTTCTCTTGTCTGTCTTTCATAATCAGATAAATGTAAAACAGTTTACAGTAAACCTAGAAAATGAAATGTTATGTTTACACTAAAAAATGATCCATTTATAAATATGACCTTATCTAATTTGATGCCTGTTTTTTGTCTGGTTAAAGCTGCTTCCCTTTTTATTTTTTAATCTGTTAGGAGTAGCATTTTCCAATGCAGTGTCTATTGTTGGCAACAGACTTACCACCTCTGGCACTTGAGGCATTAAGTGGGGAGAAATTTTTATTCCAGCATGTGTGATGAGTGGACATTTTCAAGCTTAACTGCATTGCTAAAACTGAACTTAAAAACCACTTTGTGTTTGTAAGATGGGGGTATGGGAGAGAGGCAAAATGTGATTTGACTGCTTCAAAACCTGACATGGTTTTATGCTAAAGCTTCTTGAACATGGTGGCTGCAGGAAACTGAAAGTCGGTATGAAATTGAATCTGCATTGGTAAAAATGAATAAAAATAACTGGAAGGACTGAACAACAGACACTTCCCATTCTTCAGTGACTATTGAAAAGGAGGGAAGTTAGTTGACCAGTGGTGCTTGAAGTCTGATGATATTCACTTCTCTTAAAGTTTCCAAGAAGGTACTTGTGAGACATGGGGTGAAAAAAAACCAGGGCCTGTAAAAATAATTGAGACCCTGGATATGTGATGGAATCCATTTTGGCTTCCTTACAGGACAAAGAAGCACAGGTTTTGGGGATATTTTTTAGGAATTCTTTTATGCACCTGCTTTGGGTGCCTGGTACTAGAGAGGCATTTTAGCGGCCCATGAATTGAATTGTTTAATAACTGCTACTGATATTGTCTTGCTTTTAAATGTATGCATTGTAATGTGATGTCGAACACTTAGGTATTTGCCAAGAATCACAGTGTTCTGGTCTTATATGCTATTGCAGGGGCTAATAAAGCTGCAGCCTACTTCTATTTTATGAAAGTTGTGACTTGACCATAATTTAAGGGAAGGAAAATTAATAGGCTTTTGATTTTGAAAATTTCCACCAGTTACTGTGCTTTATATGCTTAGATGCATTGCCTTAAGTTTTCTGCAGCATCTTTGACTTTGAAGATAAGATTCTCAACAGTATGCATCAAATTACTTTTCATATAAAATTCCATTGTCAAAAGAAATCCTTTTGTATGCAATAAATAAAATGTTAGACTGGTATCATTCAAAACCTGTTTCTTATGCAAGTTTTTTCCTTTTTGTCTTTTTGCTTTTATAAGTCTTCATCTGGAAAAAAAATTCTTTCACATACCTGTATTCTTACAGATACTGTCTAAGGAAAAATAACCTCAGTAAAGGATCAATATTTAGCTACAGCTAAATCTGTTGATATTTGATGTCATTTAACTGCAAATCAGGAAGTCAGGAAAATGGTTTTATGAAGGCTATCAAAATACTAACTTGTGCATATGTGAGATACAAAGCCAGTTTTGGGAGACTGCAAAATAATTGTGCAGAATTACTTTTCTATCAGCTTAGGCAACTACTGTAGTATCAAGAACTTATGGAATCTCAGGATCAGGACTCAGTTTGACTTTAATCTCTTTATAAACTCTGACTGTACAACAGATATTTAGGAAAACTGAAAATTTGCATCCTAAAAAGTAATAAATTTGATCTTTGTGATACAAATGCATTTGCATATGCTGAAGACTTGCTCAACTGTACGGGCACAAACTCTCAAAATTTAGTACTGGAGCTTCTGAGGCTTCTTCCGGATTGTGTTCTTCAGTACTGATGTGTTACAAAATGCCAGTTCACTGAAAATTGAGACCAGCCTTAGTAAACAAGGAACACAAATATTTAGAGTACATTTCAAAACAGATCCACAATTCAGAGGCCTAAAATGAATAGAAACATGAGGCGTTAGGGGAAGGCAAGGTAGAGAATCGGCAGAAGCAGTTTAGCGCTCTGAAAGTGTTGGTGGGTTTGTGTGTCCAATTTTCAACTAGTTTACTTACAGTAGGAAATGTCTATTTTAAAGTCACAGCGCTTCTGCTCCTTGTCATCTGTGTGCGTGCTTCATGGCTCTGTGGCGGCTCTTTCGCGCTGCAACCACTGTACGGGGAGGGAGAGTTTCGGTGAGCGAGCACGGAGGCTCCCTGAGGCGCGCGGGCGCGGCGGGGCCCAATGTTCAGGTTACTGCGACCCCCCCGGGGGCGCCGGGCTTTGCAGCACAGCTTTTAATGTTCAAACACCACCAAAACGCCCCCCGAAGCGCCTTTCGCGCCGTTTAGGTCTGAACCTCGCCGTGGCTCCCGGCAGCGCTGGGCGACGGGCCCGGCCCGCTCCAGCCGCGGGGGCGGGGCCACGCCGCAGCTCCCGTGGGGCCTTGCGCCGCCTCCCTCCCCCTCCCCTTTAAAAGGCTGGCCTGGGCGGAAGTGGCGGAGCCATTTCCTGTTTGGGGAGGGCCTGAGGAGGTGGACCAATCAGGCGAGTGCATCGTACGAAGCTGACCAATAGGAGCGCGGGCGGGGCGGCAATCGGCGCTCGCGGCTGAGGGGAGCTGAAGCCGCCGCGAGCTCGAGCCGCCTTTTCTGCTTCCTCCTCCTCCCCCTTCTCCTCCGCCGTCTTCTCTGCGCGCCCATGGCGCTGCCGCGCCGTGCCGCCGTGAGTGCTGTGGGCAGCGCTGTGCCGCCGGGGAGGCGGGCCGGGGGAACCTGCGGCCGGGCCGGGCCGGGCCGGGCCGTGAGGGGGGCGGCGGGCAGGGAGGGGGCCGAGGGGCGCTGTGAGACCAGCCCGGGCAGGACCGTTAGGGGGACGGCGGGGAGGGAGGGGGCCGAGGGGCGCTGTGAGACCGGGCCGGGCCGGGCCGTGAGGGGGGCGGCGGGGAGGGAGGGGGCTGAGGGGCGCTGTGAGACCAGCCTGGGCCGGGCGGCGGGGGGCCCCTGCGAACCCTCCGTGGCCCCAGCGAGTGGGTGTCTGGGACGCTTGTCGCGGCGCTGGTCTCGGCTCCTCCGGGCTTGGCCGCCGGCTTCTCTCTCTGCTCCCCCTGCCCCCTCGAAACACGGGGAAGGTGTGTAGGGGGAGGAGAGGAAACTCGAGCTATTTCACGGGAGAACGCAGGAAGGGAGAAACAAAAGCTCGTTTTTTTTTTTGTTTTTTTTTTTTTAGAGTGACTGTGCGATGATTTAAACTGAACCCACGAAAAACTCTGAAACCCAGTGGTTTCTTTACCATGCAACATAAGGGATGCTTACCTTTCTGTACATAAGACAATTATTTCTGTATGTGATATGTAATAATAAGAAAATTTTTTTTTGCCTTCATGCAAATGCACCTATAAAGTGGGTGAATACAATAAATAGCTATGTTGTAGGTAAGCTCTCTGATGTGGACTTAAGAAGTTGTGAGCAGGAAATGAGATTTGGTGCTTTGCAATCTAATCTTGGAATACGGTTTCATAGTACTTTCCATAACGTATGCGGTCAAGACTTTTCTTGTTCTTTCTCTAAGCGCATATGAATGTGTAGGAAACTAAACTTGGTTGAGTAATGGATAGCATCTGTGGGGTACCTCAGTGCCATAATGGAGTTGATCATCTGAAAATGAAATAAGGTTGGCCTTTGACTTCTGTGATTTTATCCCTCTAGATCCCTAGAGGGATTGAGAATGCTGTGAATGAACTTAGTTATAAAGCTAAAACGCAAGTGACTGGCAAAAGGGCTGCTTTGGAAGAAATAGGAAACAAAGTTTCAACACGAGGAACGCACGTAGCTAAGGTAAAGCACAGTTTGAATCTTATTTGTAGGGAAAAGATGAGTTATTAAACTTGTATTGATAGTCATTGTTTTCGTTACAGAAAACGGAATGCTTCAAACCATCTATAAAGCCTACAAAAGGACCTAGTAAGATGACAAATATAATTGCACTGCCTAAACCTCCAGCTGTTGTGAATCAAGTATCCAAAGAAACAGGTGTTCCAAAGGTAGAAAGTAATGATACTGTTCTGATTCTTAATCTCAGACTGATAACTTGGTGCGTTAGCCTCAGTTTATTTGTAGAAGTATCTCATTTCCCTGTTGAAAAAGCAAAGCCTCTGTACTGAGGTCTTTGTTTAATACACATTCTGCTTCAAGGCTAATATTGAAATGTCAGAATTAGCTATTGAAATATTGACTGAAACTTGAAAAGTTTCTCCTTTAGCTGGCAATCGCCAAAAGGTCTACTGATTCTGTTTGTATGGCATCTTGGTGAAAGCTTGCCCAGCTAGCATACAAGCAACCTTTCAAAGATTTATGTTAGGAAGAAGTTACATTAGTAACTAAAAAAATGGGGATGGCAGAAAGAACATTGTTGCCTAATCAGTAGATATGTTAGTGCCATAACATGTACCTTAGGTTCTGTCTCCGGTTCCTATGGATGTGTCTATGCAAGAAGAGGATTTGTGCCAAGCCTTCTCTGATGTGTTGCTCAACAACATAGAAGACATTGATGCTGAGGACTGGGAGAACCCCCAGCTTTGTAGTGACTACGTAAAAGATATCTATCTTTATCTTAGACAGCTTGAGGTATGAATACCTACATACTGATTCTGTGCTTCTGCAGTACGGCATTCATCTTGTTGCTCACACAGTTCTCTTCTCTAACAGCTACAGCAATCGGTGCG
The DNA here is from genome assembly GCF_036417845.1 of Apteryx mantelli. Taxonomy (NCBI): domain Eukaryota; kingdom Metazoa; phylum Chordata; class Aves; order Apterygiformes; family Apterygidae; genus Apteryx; species Apteryx mantelli. Next base: position 17,453,145 of record NC_089992.1, read on the forward strand.
CCCCTGTTACCTTGATGGGAAGGCGATCAATGGGCGTATGCGTGCAATTTTAGTTGACTGGCTTGTCCAGGTCCACTCAAGATTTCAGCTTTTGCAGGAGACACTGTATATGTGTGTTGCAGTTATGGATCGCTTCTTACAAGTAAGTGTCTTTAAGAAGTTTTTTCAACACCTGTTTGGATTAGGAGAGTTCCTCAATGACAATGGTTTTTAAAAGAAGTTAGAATTTAGCCTTTCTTTATACCTGAAGATTCTGCTGTGTGATTGTGTAAGAACTTTTTAACATAACTTTGAGGCTGCTGTCCGCTTTCAGCCTGTCATTATAGGGACCCTTCTGACTCAAAGTGGAAAATCTTATGTATGTTCTAAGAATGAGCTCTATCATACTGTCATTATAAACTATTAAATCAGAACCTGTTCGTCTAGAGTTTGATAATCTGAGGTCTGCATTTGTAAATTTCTGTATTGCAGAGTCATCCAGTACCCCGAAAAAGGCTTCAGTTGGTGGGTGTAACAGCACTGCTTCTTGCTTCCAAATATGAAGAGATGTTCTCTCCTGATGTAGCAGACTTTGTTTACATTACTGACAATGCCTACACCAGTGACGAAGTTAGAGAAATGGAAATTGTGATTCTCAAAGAGTTGAACTTTGATTTGGGACGTCCTCTTCCACTTCACTTCTTAAGAAGAGCATCAAAAGCTGGTGAGGTGAGTACTTGTCCTCATTATCTAGAACTTTTCTGTTTGTGTAAAGACAGTCAGGATTGCTTTAGGCATTTTCATCATGTGGTCTGACTTTTCTTGACCCAGTATTTGAGCAGAAAGCAATGTTCAGCTATAAAATTCTACCATGTGGTGGCATGACTGTCAGAATCACTGCAACTGCCAGTAATTGTTCATGTGTCTTTACTGGGGCTTGTGTTCAGTCTTAGTTGCAGTAATTTCACTGTTACAGTAAACCAAATAGATGAGTAGAGCAGAACCCTAGCCTTTTGCCTGGTAATTAGGGTATTCTCTAGTAAAAGGTGTTCTCAGCAGACCACTGGGCAACTCTTGAAGTAAGCTGACTCCTTAGTAAGGAACTACTTAACTAATTTTACATCTGCCCCCCCCCCCCCCCCCCCCCGGCTTTAATATATTGTAGAGGAAGCATTTGTATCTCAAGCTGGGCACGACATGCCCAGTACAGGAGTTTTCTGTTAACATCTCTCATACAGCTTGGAGTGTACGTTTCAAATGGATGCTAGACTACACTGGTTCTGACTTTGGGCTCAATTTTGACTTGAGATAACTGTCCCATTAGGAAGTATGGTCCCTAGATGTTAATAAAGCTCTTGTTGACTGTTCTTGTTTTGCCAAGTTATTTAATAAGTCAGTTAATGGCTAGAATAAACAACCTTGGATCAGCTTGATAAAGTGACATGGAACTTTGTGGATTAACAAGCTCTTGATCTGATAGGCTGATGCTGAGCAACATACACTAGCAAAGTATCTAATGGAGCTGACTCTGGTGGATTATGACATGGTGCACCATCATCCTTCAGAGATTGCAGCTGCTGCATTATGCTTGTCACAAAAGATTCTGGGACATAACAAATGGGTAAGTATTTTTAATAAAACTTACTGTTGTGGGCCTTTTTTTTCTCCAGTCAGTTGAACTGAGCCATTAAAACAACTGCTAGAGCTGACTGCGTTTAGAGCAGTAATGATGCTGGTGATCAAATGATAGTTGGATGTCCTGATTTACTGCTGAAGGCAGAATAAGGAGTATACCATAAAACAAATTGCAATATCTCTCTTTATGTGGACACCCTTCCATAAAAGGATTTTTTCCTATGAAAGTACTGAGTTATCAGAGAAGGCCACACTGTAAATAATACTTGATCTTTCTGCAGGCTGCAGTACAAGGTAGAATAATTAAATCATGGACTATGAATGGTGAATTGTAATTGAATTAGTGGTTACCCTTGCTGCTTCTTTCAGCTGCTGCACAGTGCAGAAGTGTGCTTCATAGCCTTGATGTGTCTGTCCAGAGTTGTCACTGCATGCTAGAAACTCTTCTGGATCTGTCTCCTAAACTGATGGTACAATTCCTTGGAACACAAGGCTAGCTCAGGATGTTTGGGGTGTCAGCTATCTGAGGTGACTGTGCCTTGAGCAGAAACCCAACTTCTTTAAAAGGCTCTAGGTTTTTTTTACTGTTGCATTGCAGGGTACAAAGCAGCAGTACTATACTGGCTATACAGAAGACAGTCTTGTGATAACTATGAAACACATGGCCAAGAATGTTGTCAAAGTAAATGAGAATTTAACAAAATACACTGTAAGTATAACTACTCAAATTGTGTTTCTAATGTTTTAGAAATGTCTTTGCTGCATATCGTGAATACTTTGTTCTTTATATTATCAATGCATATGGTACTCTGACAAGCTTTTGAGAGGATGTTGCATCAGTTCGTCCAAAATGTTCCGAAGTTAGTGCTCTGCTCTTGCTACTCTGCATGCTGGTTTACTTCTAACCTTTTATTCAATCAGTCAGGACAAATGACTCAAAACTGATCTGTCTGACTTAAATATTTAATGTGTAAATATAGATAAATCCTCTGTAACACTGTTCCTCTACTTCTACAGGCTATAAAGAACAAGTATGCAAGTAGCAAACTCCTGATGATCAGCACAATCCCTCAACTGAACTGCAAGATAATCAAGGACCTAGCTTCATCACTCGTATGATATAACTCTAGGCAGACAAGTCCCAATGATCCATGCACTTTTTCCTCATTTGCCTGTTAGGGCAAACATGCTGCTCTTTGTACATAGCCTTTCATCCTTACCACAGACATTTCAGACTATTCTGAAAGTGACATTTTAAACTTGCCTTGTAATACAATGCTATACCTAAAAAATAAAGCTCCTTTTAAAAAAAAAAAAAAAAAAAAAAAGTCTGATATTTATAGTGAATATTGCAACTGTGAGTCTTTAAGGCACTAGCTAGACATGTCTGCAGTCCAGTGTCCAAGCAGGACACTGGACTATGCAGATGACTGATGCAACTTGCAGTCAGAAGTGGATATCATCTCATTGACTGTTGACTCCTAGCTTCATAGTGGGTTATACCTAGTAATTTTTTTTTGTTTTCATTCTTAAGGCAAGAAAGAGCAGGCAGACAGTTCATCTTTTCTTGATGTATCTTAAAGGATACCTAAATAACTGGTTTAGCTTGACATCTTGTCCCATAAGAACATACAAAAACTTTTTTTTTTTTTTTTTAGTGTGCTGTCAACTTGGAGCTAGGGAAAGAAGTAGGCTGTCTATATTGCATATTAACCTTGTAAGTCCCTGTGTTGAGTGACTATAAGATGATGTGTTTTCTATCTTTGTATACCTAAACAAAGGGGGCTAAGGCAGGGAATTTTAAGTATGATCTGATGTATTGTATGTGCACTGGCCATAGATGTGGAACTAAGGGGAGGAGAACTTTGAACCAGGTCAGCTCTTAAAACCTGCTCCACTACTTGGATCCAGCTCTTCAGTGCCTGGTTCTGCCCTTCCTCCCCATCACCCCCTGCCCTGGCCTTCTTTCAATAAATGTCTACCCCTTGGAGGCTACAGTCAAACTGTCATACTGCTTCCAAAATTTTGCTTTCCTTTATGTCTCAATTTCTAATGAATGTAGGTATCTGTATGCACAAAGGAATAGAAGTAAGGCAACTTTTGTGCCTCAGTACTTCCTTTAAGCCTATTCATTACCTCAGTACTGCATGTTCAATGTTCAATTGCAAACCCTTAGATGAGCATTCCATTAGTTATGCCGAATTCAATGTTTCCCTTTTCCCAGTATGCTTCCCCTGTGTAGGTGTGCAGGCTCTGATGTACAAGGGAGAAGCCAATGCCTTCCTACGGAAGAATACTGAAGTTGCAGGCTTTTATCTCCTTAAGCAAGAGATTTGTTTTCTCCTATGGTATAAGTATGCCAAGCACTGTTACTGCTAATTATGGTATACAGTTGCTTCCTGGACTGAGGTCCTAGTTTCTATCTTCCAGTCCAGATATAAAGAAACAGCTTCTGCAGTCAGTGAGCTCCTAATGGTGTCCATGGAGTTTGTGTGCCTAAATTAGGCTTAGGCAATAGCTTGTGAGGGAGGGAATTCAAGCTTGGGGGGGGGACCCTTTGTGGCTTTGGGGGGATTGTTTGTTTGTTTTTTGCTATGTCTTAAATCCTGTGCAATTTTTTTTAATACCAACTTTTTTTTTAACTGCTCTTAACAGAAAAATATATTGCACATAGCAGTTCATCTGGGTACAGTGAGAACAGTTCTGTGTTTGAAGAGGAAGGGGACTTTTTTAGAAACCTATGCAGTAAAAGCCAACAAACTTACACTGTGAAGAGATTTGCTGGTATGCATTCCTGAAAACAAACTGTACAATGAATAGAACAGTTCAGCTAACTGTTTCTTGTGTTTTATTTTATGGAGGTTCAGAAGACAAAGCATGAATGCTGATATCTGTATGGCAAGCAACAGCCATTTTGAATGGTGTGGGAGGCAATCAGACTTGAGCAATAACACTTTTTACCATTTAAAAGGAGTAGTGCATATCTGTAAGTACCTGGCATAAAAACTCTAGTAAAACTACATTATGAATAAGAACAGTGAACTACTACATTATACATTCATACATGTTTCTACCATATTCAGGTTTCTATATACAGTATATGATCTGTTTCTATAAATGTACAGCTCTGCATAAAGACACTTCTTATAACAGGTAGAGCATTAAACATAAATCCAACATGGGCCAGCCATATTCTAATATAAATCTTGGAGAAGGCAACATTGTTTAGCATACAGTACTGCATCATTTTCTGTTTTCTCTTTTTATAGTGCCTGTTGGAGTCCCTAAATACATGAGCAAACACATCAGTTCCATTACGCCTCTGTACAGAATTATTTAAATATACCATCACAGTAGATTTTTAGATGGTAATATCCCAAGTGATCCTAAATCTTTTTGTCATGTAGCAGCATACTTAACATGTTCCCCAGAATGATCTGCATTAGAGGAAATGTCCATTTAACATTATCTTCATTAGATAATTAAAAAGATTACCAATATTCAACTAAAAGGCACTTATTAAATACACCCCTTTCAAAGTCCCTGGTCCCAGATTGCAAAGCACCTCTCAGTTTCAGGAAGATAGTAGGTTTAAGCATTCTTCACTCACTGGGTGTTAAAACCAGGTTTTAAATATAATAAATAATTTGTCAGTATGTCCATTGTGTGTTTCTGAGGCAAAGATCAAAGTTTGCACTGTGGAAAGCTAACTGATTTTTTCTTCCTGCTTGTTTACAACTTCACTGGTGAAAATGCTGCTGAGAATGACAGATCTCGGAGGAACAGTGTCCTGAAGGCAAGGGAAAAATATCTTCAACCACTGGTGGTAACATGCCATTTTTCATCTGACAGATCCTTAGTCTTTTATATCTTGGTCACATAATTGTTGGGAAACAGACCTTGTTTCCCTCGTAGTCTTCCTGTCCACCAACCAGAAGGATCTATGACAAAGAAAGAAAAGTAAGCACTGAAGTTCTGTAATCCTTCCTGTCACAGCTGTTTTTGTATGGGGGTGTGTGTGTGTTTGTTTGTTTTTTTGAGATAGGCTTGCAAAACTGTTCCACACAAAGCAGAAGCCTTCTCATGAAGGACTGAGTATAAATAATTTGGAGAATCTGAGTTTGCTCATCTTTTGGCTATAACACTATGCCTAATCTGGTTTCTTTGGGAACATCAGGGAGTTGGAACGGCTTTATTTATTACTTGGTTCTTGTGCTACAACTATAGTTTGAGCTTATTTTCATCCAGAGCCTGTGATGGAGTACTTGCTAACAAAATTTAACGTCATACAGTAGGGAATAATTCAACAGATCACTCTAGTACACTTTTAAGTGCGTAAGTTTGATTGATTGCTGTAGGTGTGATGACTTCTCTGCTCTGCCTGCTTTTTAAGGTATCACAGGAATTTTCAAGCCCAATGAAGGGAAAATGACTGTGGGGTAGCTGAAAAGTCATGTCTTAACTGATTATGACAGTGTACCTTCAAGATCAGTACTTTATTTGCAAAAGCTTTTGTTACCTGTTTACATACCTTCTTTGATTATATCAATAACGTCATTGGCATTAAAGCTAAGTTCATCTGTGTCCTGAGCGTCATATGCATACAGTGCCCTGCACTGTGGTACCTGAGGCTTGGGTTTTGGCTGTGGTTTAGGTCTTCCCCCAGCTGGTGGGGGCCGGTTTGTCGTCTGCCTGCGAACACTAATGAGGGGGAAAAATGTTAATGTACTTCAAAGCTATGACTTGAAGCTAAACTTAATCAACCCCACTGTCTAGTCCACTGGTTCTAAAGATCATAGAACAAGGGAAAAGGAACTCTCACTTAAATATCACAGTAGTTAAAAATGTAAATATAAGACTTGTTAATATCCCTGTGAAAGGGATGCAGTTGTCATTTCTTCCCTGCTAAGCTTCTAAACTGGCTGAATAGGTACTGCTAACCAGCTGTTCTAATGCTTGGGGTAAGACATTCAGTGCTCAGGCTTGAATGTAAACAAATGTGCACCTACAGTTCATGCACATCTCTGCATCTACATGGCTTAGTCTCTCTCTCCCCTCCCTGCCCCAGCTTTACCAGAGACACTGAGTTTCCAATATTAAAAAGACAGTTCTCGTTCACAGTCTTGCTACTTTACCATTCTTGTGACTAAGCTGAAAGTGATACTGCATCTCTTAAGTTGCCTCAGATTCCAGGGCCGTCTATGGACTTGTGTTATAGTCAACTCTGAAGCAGCAGAGGAAATGCTGCACAAACTGTCACAGCTGTGACCACTCCAAAGATTAAGAAGGGGAAAGAGGAAAGGAATGCATTTTGCCAGCTCATCGGCTAATAGAGGCTGGAAGAGAGAACAGGTATTAGATCCAGTATGGTGGTTGGGCTTTTTTTATTTAAAAAAAAAAAAGAAGAAGAAAAAAAGCTTGTGCTGAATGACTAAATGTTGCAATGATGTGGAAGAGGCAGAGCTGTGATAATGCTATATAATGCTGTGATTACAGAGCTCTTGCAGAAAAGGTTTGCAGTTATTAAAAAAATTACTAAGCCTAGGACTTACAATAGTCAATGGCTCTATCTGGTCATAATTTTATGTTTCCATAGCAAGCTGCACCAGAAAATAAGGCTAAGGACGCTTTAAAATATGAGTTAACAACTTACTTATCTAAAAATAAAACATTCTGCTGCTCTAAAATACCATGCCTAAAAATGACTTCTGTAAAGGTTGTGGTTCTGAAACCCACAACTCCTCTGGCTCCTTCCTCATGTACAGGTGACATTAGATCCTTGCCTTTTGAAAAAGACCAATCACAAAGAAAAACAATCCTCTGAAAGCCTCTGCTGAATATAGTAACCTTGGTTCTTTTTAACAAACTAATAAAGAATGTCATAGAGCTTGGGAAGAAAACCATGCAAGTGACTTTCTTCTGTGAGTACAGTTACTACTGTAGAACTTCTGGGATGTTTGTTTTTGTGCTTTAATAGTTATGAACTTATCAGAGAGAAATTTAATGATAGCATAAATTGATGTGGTAAGTGCTCTCTCAGATGCTCTTTCTGAACTTAATTGTACTAGTCTCCTGTATTCCTTTGTATGAGCTGGGTTGGTTTTTTGGGGGGGTGGGGGCAAGAGGGATTTGGAATTGATCTAGTTGAAAAATGATCTGTTAGTGTGCAGACCAGTCAGCTCCCTAACACTTGCCCCAGCCAGGGGAAGCAGCAGTTTGCAGGTAGTATCAAGCAAGTTGCTGAAAAAAAAGCAGCACGCTTGTTTTGCTGGCACTGCTGGCTCAGCAGGTACCAGTATTCGGCAACTGAAAACCTGAACTATACTGATATTTAGTTGACCCACTTGGGTGCAGCTTTCTGTTAGAAATCCATGCAGGCCCCATGCAGGGGCACAGATTTGAGTTTGCGTCCAACTCTTAAGCCAGTCCACAGACTAGGAAAGCAAATGAGCAGGAAGAAAACTGCCTGGTAAACTTGCTTACTGTTTCCTCATATATCTTCTGGTGGCAGGGACACCTGCAGCTGCCGTGGCCGATAACCACGGCCATGCTGCACGGGGTTGCCCTGGCTCTTTGCTGCAGCACGTTTCCCTCACGGCAGTCTCTGTAACAAACTTTAACGTGCTGCTTTTTCCTACGGCACAAAGAGTCAAGCCAAGCGATGCTGAACTAAAGCACGCAGCTTCCTTCTGCTCTGGGCCGTGACCCCCGGGCCGAGCCGGCAGCGCCCGCGGCGGCGCCCGGGCAGCAGCAGGGGGCGCGCGAGCACCGCGCCCGCGGGTCCCCGCGCAGCGCCCGCGATGGAGCCGCCTGCGCGCTCGGGCAGCTTTCCTAAAACGTGTGCGCGCGCGCACTGAGGAAACTGTCCTTCGCCTCTCCTTGTAATCGGCGCCTTTATGACCAGCTTCTGTAAAGGGGCAGATACAGTAGGTAGTGTTGCAATGCTCCTTTCCACCTGGAGGTTAGGTTATAAAATGGGCCTGGAAGTAGCTCTGGACATGTATATGAGTTTCTGTAATTGTTGGTGTTGGTGGAGTCAGTAATTTAGGTTGTACTAAAATCATAGCAAAAAGTTGTCAAGTTGGTCTTTTGACTCGTGTGCTCTGAATTGGTATTATTGCCATATTATCTGCACTCCTCTCAGGGTGGAGCATCACGCTTCCCACCATATCTGAGCAAAATACTATACCCCAGGTTGTATTTTATATAGAGAAAGCGGAACAAACTATGTGGTTGAGAGGTTTACTAGACACTTATTGGAATATTAAGTTGGAATATTCTAGAGAAACAACTTTACTAGGCCCTTTTTTTACCAGGCCTCTGACTTTCCAGCATAACACCCATATTGCTACTGCAAATTGCCTAAAGCTGCAGACCGCTTTAACAAAACAAAAAAACAAAATACTTCTCCCAAACAGCAGCTTCCCCTCCTACTTCCTTTTGCCCAGAATCATTGACTCTGCTACCAAAGCACTCTCCCTTCTTGCTTGTGGCTTTCTGTAGAAGCCCAACTTCCACAAAAACCCCTGCAGAAGGCTTGATGGCAGAGCCCTGCTTGTTCTGGTTACAATTATTGCTGTGGCTGCTTGTGGGTTTTTTTTTTTCTATCGGTTTTAAGCCTATACAGTTGTCAGTAGAATGAGAAAGACATCTTTACTGTCTGACCTAAGATACTGTTTTTTTGTTTACCTCAATCATAATTGCTCTTAAAAAATAGTAAGTATAAACAATAGAAGCATTAAATATGCTAATCATGCTTGTAAACTTGGTCAGTAAGACTGAAAGGGATGATCCTTCTTTTTTTTGTGTGCCCATAGCATTAGGAACTAATGCTGTGGTGTGATGCATCTGATCTCTCTCTCTTCTCTCCCAACCCCCTATGACAGAGTTAGTTAATGATTGACACTATGTCACTAGGTATTTGGTGGCTGCTGCATTTACAGTAATGAATACGTCATTCATAGTTGTCTGGCAGAAATCACAATGACTTTATCCTATAGCTAGCTTAGTTGTGTGGGTCTCTTTTTTGTTACATGAGCTGTATTCTCAAGATAAAGTAAAAGGCTAATGTTGGAGGAAAAAACTCTAACAGAATAAACTGACGTGGTGAGAATATTTCACCACCACTTAAAGAAATAGAAGTTACTAGTTTACAAAGATGCAAGCATGTTTAGAAATGATAGCACCTGCTGACAATTACTTGAGGCATTCTCAAAATTAGCAGTAGACTGTTTGTTTCATTTTCTTTGGTATTTGATGACCGATGGAAAAATGTTCTAAATATGCTTACAATTTCTTTATGGCTAGCATTTGGTGCATAGTGGGAAAATGCCTACTATTAGTACGATGGAGAAGACAACATGCCCTTGACTAATTTTGCTGCAGGGCTGACCACATTCACTCTGTGTATGCAGGAGTTGGAAAGCGCCTGCTTAGAAATCCTATGCATATCTTCTGATACTGAAAATCCATCAATTCCATGTACAGTCACTGTTTGTTTTCCAAGAGGTGTCTACTGCTCACATCTTCTTGTCATAGGTATAAAAGAACCATAGCAAGTACTGTAGTAAGTATTGGAGCCAGCTGGATTACACAAAAGGACAAAACATAGGCCACCAGGAGCTTCTAGCCCAGACCATGGGCTAAGGACCCCTGGCAGTGACATGCGTGGGTGCTTGGCTGTAGACTGACAGCTGAGAAGGGTCTGCTGGTATAAAATATGGCACTTCATACAGCTAATGGTTTTTGGCTGCCTGTAAGAGCCCACAGCCACATGGACCACTGGAGGAGGGGACCGAGTGTCTCCACCTAACCCCCAAGACTATTCCAGAGCAAAGGCAAATATGTTAAAGGGTTATGGAGAGCAGAGGGGTAGGTGGTGACTGGGCAAACGTTTGGTCTAATCTTGACTTCTCCCAGATTACCCCAAGTACAAGCTGTTACACATTTGACAAAATGATCTAACCTGGGCGCTTGGATCACAACAGCTCAGAGTAAGAGTATCATGACTGTTGCATGTTTGTTTATAGTGAGCAGCAACAGAACCACCCCTTTTACTAGGGCACGCGAGTACTGCCTACTCCTGTGGCAGAAGAACACTTACTTTACCTTACTTTGACGTACTCGGGCCCTTCCTTAGGCAAAATCCCTAATACAGTAGCGTCTTTTATTTCAGGCCTTTACATAACCTTCAGAGGAGATACGGGCTCTAGCTGGTGTGGTCAGTGAAGGCTCGGATTCGGCAGTGAGTCAGAGCAATGGTGCAACATGAAGCTGCTGGCTGCCAGCCGGCTGTCTGCCGTGGGCTGGGCTATGTGGCCCATCTCGCTGCAGGGAGAACAACAATTTGTCAGAGGGAAGGGGAGAAAGAGACTGTTTGGAGGAAGAGACGCTGAGAGGGACAGATGGATGACGTGAAGGTTGCTAAGAAGCTGCAAATACAGAGTTTGCAGCAGGAAAAGTCTGAATTTCCTCTTGTCTCTCCCCTCACTATCATTTGGCCCAGAGATGTAAGAAAGACAATTAGCTGAATGTACACAGGGCTTCTTACTTAACAAGGAAGAGGGGAACCCTCTCTGGCATGGGAGGACTAGTGAGGTGAACATCATGTGTGTTTGCTTGAATAGCTGTGGACTGCAGAATGGTGTCTGCTCTAACCATTACCATGAAAAATATTTAAGCCTTACTACAGTGTATTTTATTTCTTTCTGCTGGTGTAATTTTCCTTGTTGACTTAATATGCCTTGGGACACCCAGCTGTTACTAATAGTGATTTCTTTGAGAATCAGTTACCTCAGGGTTCAACTGCACAAATAGCAAGTGCTCAGCAAGAAGAAACACAAACTGCTTATTCAAGAATAGATTTTCTTTGCTAAAACTGCTGAATAGGCATCAGTCTTTGTCAATTAAGTAGCATTCAAATTCCCACTGCAGCAAAACCCCACTAATGAGCAAGAAAACAGAATATAAAGGGCTAAATTAGAAATTGTTTAGTCACTAAAAGCCTTTATGTTTTGTAAGGCCTTTAACATTCTGAAGTCCCATATATATTTAACAGAAAACTTCTGTCTTGATATCTACATTATCAGTGATAGCATGGGAACACATACAGAGGTTTTACCTACTCTGGATTTTCAATCAAGACCTGGAGCAGCTGCTTTCAGAGTTGAGAACAAAGTTCTGTTTCCCTCCCTGCTATGCCCCTGATCTCAGTTCCTCCTTTCTGCCACTTCTGGTGAGAGTTTTGATGCTTTTGACACTTGACTATTGGAAAATACCTGGCCAGAGCAGTAAAATGATTCCTCCCCCACCCCCAACTGCAACTTAGAAGTCTGAGTGACTGAAATAATCTTGCATTTGACACACAAGAGTACAGTCATCTTCCTATCAAGTGTGAGTGTGAATTCAATACAGGCATAGCTTGTTTTATTGCACTTTGCAGATACTGCGTTTTTTACAAATTGAAGGTTTGTGGCAACTCTGTGTTGAGCAAGTCTATCGGTGCCATTTTTCCAACAGCACGTGCTCGCTTCGTGTCTCTGTGTCACATTTTGGTAATTCTCGCAATATTTCAAACTCTTTCATTATTATTATATTTGCTATGGTGATCTGTGATCAGTGATCTTTGATGTTGCTATTGTAACTGTTTTGGGGCGCCATGAACTGCACCCGTACAAGACAGTGAACTTAATCGATAAACGTTGTGTGTGTTCTGACTGCTCCACGGGCTGGCCGTTCCCCGTCTCTCTGCCTCTCCTCGCGCCTCCCTATTCCCTGGTACACAGCAATATTGAAATTAGGTCAATTAATTAATAACCCTACAGTGGCCTCTAAGTGTCCAAGTGAAAGGAAGAGTCAAAAGCTAGAAATGATGAGCTTAGTGAGGAAGGTGTGTCGAAAGCCGAGACAGGCCGAAAGCGAGGCCTCTTGCGCCAAGCAGGTAGCCAAGTTGTGAATGCAAAGGAAAAGCTCTTGAAGGCAATTCAAAGCGCTACTCCAGTGAACACACGAATGATAAGAAAGCAAAACAGCCTTATTGCAGCTGATATGGAGAAAGTTTTAGTGGTCTGGATAGAAGATCAAACCAGCCACAGCAGTCCCATAAGCCAAAGCCTCATCCAGAGCAAGGCCCTAACTCCCTTCAATTCTGTGAAGGCTGAGAGAAGTGAGGAAGCTGGAGAAGAAGAGGTTGAAGCTGGCAGAGGTTGGTTCGTGAGGCTTAGGAAAGAAGCCATCTCCATAACATAAAAGTGCAAAGCGAAGCAGCAAGTGCTGATGCAGAAGCTGCAGCAAGTTATCCAGAAGATCTAGCAAAGAGAATTGAGGAAGGTGGCTACACTAAACGACAGATTTTCAGTGTAGACGAAACAGCCTTATACTGGAAGAAGATGCCATCCAGGACTTTCATAGCTAGAGAGGAGAAGTCAATGCCTGGCTTCAAAGCTTCAAAGGACAGGCTGACTCCCTTGTTAGGGGCTAATGCAGCTGGTGACTAAGTTGGAGCCAGTGCTCATTTACCATTTCAAAAATCCTAGGGCCCTTAAGAATTATGCTCAATCATCTACTCTGCCTGTGCTCTATAAATGGAACAACAAAGCCTGGATGACGGCACATCTGTCTACAACATGGTTTACTGAATATCTTAAGGCCGCTGCTGAGACCTACTGCTCAGAAAAAAAAGACTCCTTTCAAAATATTACTGCGCATTGACAATGCACCTGGTCACCCAAGAGCTCTGATGGAGATGTACAACGAGATTAATGTTGTTTTCATGCCTGCTAACACAACATCCATTCTGCAGCCCATGGATCAAGGAGTAATATCGACTTTCAAGTCTTATTATTTAAGAAATACATTTTGTAAGGCTGTGGCTGCCATAGATAGTGATTCCTCTAATGGACCTGGGCAAAGTAAATTGAAAACCTTCTAGAAAGGAGTCACCATTCTGGATGTCATTAAGAACATTCGTGATTCATGGGAGGAGGTCAAAATATTGACATTAACAGGAGTTTGGAAGAAGTTGATTCCAACCCTCATGGATGACTTTGAGGGGTTCAAGACTTCAGCAGAGGAAGTAACTGCAGATGTGGTGGAAATGGCACAAGAACTAGACTTAGAAGTGGAGCCTGAAAATGTGACTGAATTGTTGCAATCTCATGATAAAACTTTAACGGATGAGGAGTTGCTTCTTCTGGATGAGCAAAGAAAGTGGTTGCTTGAGATGGAATCTGCTCCTGGTGAAGAGGCTGTGAACATTGTTGAAATGACAACCAAGGATTTAGAATATTACAGAAACTTAGTTGACAAAGCAGCGGCAGGGTTTGAGAGGACTGACTCCAGTTTTGAAAGAAGTTCTATTGTGGGTAAAATGCTATCAAACAGCATCGCCTGCTACAGAGAAATCCTTTGTGAAAGGAAGAGTCAATCAATGCGGCAAACTTCACTGCTGTCTTATTTGAAGAAATTGCCACAGCCACCCCAACCTTCAGCCGCCACCACCCTGATCAGTCAGCAGCCATCAACATCGAGGCAAGACCCCCATCAGCAAAAAGATTACGACTTGCTGAAGGCTCGGATGATGGTTAGCATTTTTTAAGCAATAAAGTATTCTTTAATTAAGGTATGTACTTTTTTTTTTAAGATATCATGCTATTGCACGCTTAATATGTTTACACTATACTGTAGACTAACTTTTATATGCACTGGGAAACCAAAAAAATTCATGTGACTCGCTTTATGGTGGTGGTCTGGAACCGAATCGCAGTATCTCCGTGCCTGTACTGCCTGACACTGAAGTTAACACTGAGCTGAGCTGTACAGAAGCGGTGTATGAGGCAAGAGTCAAAGTTGCTGGCTGAAACAAAAGGACCACAAGTCAGAGTTTCTGGGCTGACAATGGCCATGGAGCATATGGCACCTGCTGTTACTGATCTGTAAACCAGAAGGCCTAGTTAAAGCCCACCAAGTGTTTTGATAGTCTTAAGTAGAAAGTACCATGCAAGTTTAATATCTTAATATTGGACCTATTGGAACTGGTTCACCTTCATTCCTAAAGGCCTATGAACTGTGATGGAATATGTATTTTGAAATCCTATGGAAGATAAAGGGACCTTTTGAGTGCAACTCAGTAGCATAATCTGGTCATCTGTGTACACAGTATAACTTTATCAGCCATGAATGGTTTGAATGTGTGAAGCGACTTACAGAAATTGACTCTTCTTTTTCTGATTTAATGTAAAATCTTACCCAGCTGCTCCTTGGTCAGGTACTTTGAGGAAATCCAAGCTATCTGGTTGCTCTGAAATCCTGCCTGATCCTCCTGACAGCTGCTGTGGTAAAGGTGGTCGGATCATACTTGTGTACAGGTTTTTCTGATTGGCCTGTTGGTTTGCTGGGACTTGGGAATGTAGTACAGACTGTGGGGGAGTTAATACTCCATTTTGATGATGACCTAGAAGTAAAGAAAGCGTGAATACATCCAGTCTAAATTACGGCTCAGAAAAGATAGTCTTTTTTTTGTGTTGGTGGTTCAGCTGTCAGCTAGACTCAGCTCTCAAAGAACTTAAAAACAAAATAAAGCTATAATCCTAAAGTTTCACCTATACATAGTAGCAGGTTCACTGATGATCTGCTTTGGACTCATGACTTCATAGATTCTTGCTCAAGTTTGAGCCATGTGGCTAGAACGTTACAAGTGTACAAGAGGATTTGCAAAGCTCTCAGCTGAATTCAGCCTCATTAATATTACCTAACAAACATGTAACCACCATACCTCTCTTTAAAAACAGTGCATAAAATTTCATCCAGATGGTCTTAATCTGAAGCTATGTAGAGGTACTGGGCTCTCTGGATATTTATTTATTTATTTAAATTTAAAAGATAATAAATGCCTAAAATTCTGAGCTCTGTGAATACTTGGGGGACTTTTTTTTTTTTTTTTGAGTTGATACAAATATTTGCTTGTTTAGCAAGCAAGTTAGTTTAAAAAAAAAAAAAAGAAGAAAAAGAAAAATGGCTTGTTCCTACTTTGATAGCTCAAAATGAGTTTGAATTTTCCAGATGATGATAAAGGTAAATGCTTTTAAACAAACTATGTCTCTAAGTGAATTTAAAACAAACCCACCCATGTTTGAGCTACTTGCAGGATCAGGGCTTAAGGAGTTCAATTCTGCATTCTTTGCATTCCTGAAACTCCCACTGAATTAAATGGGAGCTATGTTTATATTAAAAATTAGACTGGTTAATGCTGTGGGGTGATCCTCTTCTTTTTCCCGTGTGATTATGCCAGCTGGAAATTAGCAGCATGAATAGCAATGCAGAGAGGAGAATTCATATTTGTGACACTAGAGAAAAGCCTGCTGCATTCAGCAGCTAGTCTTCACTTCTGATATTCTTTTGATGCTATGGCAGACCTTAAGTAGTCAAAAATTCATACATAAAACTCACTTTGGGGCCCAAATGTATCATTAAGCTAGCAGTGCGTGTACATTACGGTTAAATAAGTAAAGGTTTATTTAATTCTGAACATATAACAGCCTGTTCAGCTACTGGACCATTGTAATTTCAAAACAGACATATAGCGGAATACATTTCAAATGATGATGGATCACAGAGTTTCTTTCCCACAGTGTGGAAGCAGGATGCAGAAAGTTGTTTGCGACTTCCAAGGAGCCTGAGGCAGTTGGGTGATTTGGGCATCTACCTCCTTGAAAATCCTGGCCGATCTCTTTGGAACTCTTTTATACCAGTTGTCTTTTATCTCAGTTTCCAGCTCTAATTGGCTATTTTATAAAAGGGGTTTATTTTCTTTTTTAAAATAATATCTGATAAGGCAATTGAGTTGAGGTCTACGCAGAAGATTTCTGCTCATGCTTTAAACAGACTACCCTAATGCATAAGGGTCAATAGAGCATTTAACTTTAGTAGTTACACTGGTCCTGCCAGGAGGCCACAGAGAGGTACCAATGGTTCATGAACATCTGTAGTGTAACTTGAAAGCCCAGTGTCTTGCTGCACAAAAAGGCAGGGCCTTCTAATAAGGACCCTTTGACTTATCTGTTCAGTGGTTGTCACAAGCCCTGGGGGGATATATGATGATAAAAGGCCACACTGCAGGTATGGGCATCCACTGGAGCCAGTGGCTTGAGTACAAATCTACATTCAAACTATTTTAACATGAGGCGAGTTTGGGCTTGGTCTACAATCATGAGGCTTTCTCAACCAGTTATTTTTGTCTTTTTCATGCAGCTGTAAAACTACTGAAAGAGTCTTTGAAAATATTTTTAAAACAGACATCCCTTGTTCTAATTCACCCCGTATGACTATTTGGTATGAAGACAGTAGTGTTCTCTATCAACAGTCAGAAGCAGTGGTTTGCAGACTGGTTAACAACTTTAACTACAGTAATTTAAGTATCTTGCCACTTTACTACAAGCAGTTCTTGCAGACCGTGCACGTCTTAGTTTTTGACTCATACTGCTATGAGGTCTTACTTGGATCAGGAGCTACCTGTTTAATTTGATGACCAAGGCTGCTTGTACATCTGACATACTCTTAGCATTGTGCTTCTCAATAAACAGAAGCTGACTGAAAGAGAACCCTTTATCAAAAACACTCTGGGGAGTGTAAAGAAAAAAACACTTGGGAAATGGTGGGTCAATGGGATATTGTTCTCTCCTCTGAGTTCACAGGCTAAATTAATCATATCTTTCAAGGGCAGAAGTGAAACACCCTAATGACATCAATCTCATGCAAAAAAAAAAAAAATTACTTACTGGCATGGCTGATACGCTTCAGCATTTAGCCTATACAAAAGTTGTTACATAACAGGATAGGACAACCAGACATAAATTGCATTGCATATTGTTTTGCGTATTGTTTATGGCACTGAAAGCAGTTTCATTGCTAACCATTGTCTGTCTGTGCTGAGTGTATATATTTTGCCCTAAAAGGAGAGTGAACAAGGCTATGGGGTTAGTTTTATATTCAGTGTTTTATAGTAAGAGGCTTAACATGACAGTGTCCGTGACAACTGGGACATGTCTGGTGGAATACCAGTTTGATTGTCAACAACTTCCAACAACATAGTTGATTAAATCCCTACAGAGTTGAAAAGCCTTTTCAAATATATCTGTTTCAGTTAGGATCAATCAAAGAGTATTTCAAAGCTTTACTATGAAATTTTTACTGTGAAAAGATATCAGGTGACAACGGTAAAGAGAAAGACTGAATTTGGAACTTTGTTTTTGCCCAAGGCTAACACGACTTACCAGGAGGAGGAGGTGCGGCTCTCATAGGGTACGTCTGACCTTGAGACCTGCTGGAATATCCTCTGCTTTGGGTAAGGTTCCGTCTAGTAGGGCCTGTAAGAAACCAGCAACATTTTCTTTTCCTTTCTGGATTACATTCATAAGATAAGTCCTTCTGGCTGCCAGGCCTCTCCTCTGTGGTCAGACAGGGCTGATCTTTAGGAATAAAGAATCTGCCTCCTATGGTGTTTGTTGGCCAGGTCCTGCTCAAGCTTTCAGTGCAACAAGGATGACTTGGGCATATTCTCCCTTTTGTGATCCAGTTCAGTCACATGATTTAAATTTAAGCTGTCTGAAGGCTGCTGTAAATGGGACCCAAAATACCTTTCCTCATATCACAACCTGTACTATCCTGATGCAGACCTTTCTGTATCAGCAAGCCTGTAGGAACTGCAGGCGCTTAGAGCTTCGCTAATGTGCTGTTTGTAGTGTCACATGATTAAACATAACATTTCTTTTGCCACAGGGAAAAGAATTTCAGACACCTCAGGAACAGTCACTATAAAATGGTGAAGGAAACATTCCAGAAGGACTGCAGAGCAGCAGGGAAATCTGTTGTATCATTAGAATCTATAACTTGATCTTCATTTCAGTGTTACAGAGAAACAATAAAGAACAGGCTGAGTCTAGATGCAAGCAAGGAGAAAAAAGTCAACCATTCACTAAATTTCCAAACCATTCACTAATTTCTAAAGGAAATTCATACTTACGGGAATTCTTTGGTAGCCCTGGTCCAATGCTGATCTGCAGCACCTTATTACTTGGCTTGAGAATGGCTATATCACCTTGGCCTTGCATAAATTGTACTTGACGAGAACCACCAGAGCTCCAGGGCCCCCAATTCTCCTTTTTGAGCTTCACTTCAAGTCTAATATAAGCACATGAACATAAGCAAAAAAATCTAGAAAGCATTTACATGTGAAATCAGGACAATATCACTTAGCAGCAGATAACTTAGAATTATAAAAATAAAAAGGACTGTAAAGATAGCTAAGACTGAGAAACTGTATTCCTGGAGTAAATAAGCTAACATGAAACACCTAACTAAATCTGTTTCGTGCTTTTTTTAAATGTTCTACTTTACTGATGCTTTTAACTTTCCCAGCAGAGCCACTCAAAGGAAGTTGAGATGCTCTGGAAAGGAGGGAGAGTGTAGTGAGCTTTGGGGGAAAATTTGCAAAGATCTGAGCAACAGATGTGTCTGCCATCATGCAGATTCAGGCACTGCCTCTGCAGGAGCAAGCTAGTAAGATGCTCCATTCCTAAACAGTCTTCTGTATATGCTATTAGATGACCTATATATGCTTTAGGAGTGGGTTTTATGCATGTTCTGGGAGTGCACATTCTTGCATATATACTTGAATCTTCCTAATTTAGAGGAGTTTTTTTTTTTTCTCCACATGTATACTCTTTCCTAGTATTTCCGCACTATCTATCATCTGCTCTGTATTGTAACTGGATACAAGCTAACAAGACCATGATTTGTACTGGGCAGAACCCCAGAAGTGTAATACATTACATTTTACATGAACAAAAACAGTTACTCTGGATACTGGCTTTGGATTCCAAGACTATAAGAATATACACTACAGGAATGGTTCACACTTCACTCTGTCCTCCTGTGCCATTATAAAACTAAACTAATAATGTCCCTTTATAATTCTTACACTTCTTTGAAGGAAGCAAAATAAACATGCAAATCCCAGGCTTGCTGTTGCTAATCTGTTTAAAGGGTAGGAGTATTAACAAAAACACGTTTGTTGGGATAGTTTCCAGCATGTCCTTACAGCTAAAATGGACATCAAGCATTCTGTAGCTTTGCAGGTGTGTTTATGAAAATTGTTCACAAAATTATTTAGTTAATGAGGCTACTTCAGGCCCTCTCTCATCCTGCAGTTCTCTGCCTCTTCCCTCCCCTTCCCTCCCCCCACAAAAAAAAACCCTCAGAAGAGATGTTATTTCAGATTATCACATTATGACTCTGGAATTGTCTTCCGAACTCCTCATCATAATGTATCCACAGCACTGGGGCAAGGTTAAGGAGTTTGAAGAGGATGGGACGCTCCCTTCTTGTGCTAGAACCCAGCAGCCAGCTCAGAGACGGAGAGCTTGGACTATGGTTGCACCTTCACGGTGCAGAAACCGGCCTGGGCCCAGCCGTGGGGCAGGCTGGCACGGCTGCTCTGCGGCCCACCAAAGCTGCAGTCCCTTGGGCCCGATGCCTCCTTCAGTAGCACGAAGGCAGCTCAGCTACACTGAAGGCAACTCATCTACATGGAAGCCTTACAGCGCACAGACAGCAGAACCCAGCCGCAAGCCGAGGTACGATCCTAGCCTGTTACTCTGAACAGCTATGGCAGTCGGTCTCCTTCTTGCACACTTAGATTTTACACTGTGCTGCCTCCTATTAGTCTATAGCAAAGCTTAGTGTCAGGAGCTCAGAAACTAGCATTCACTTGTTTGCCAAGGCAGCAAGAGTAAAGATTATTCTTAGAAGCCTATTGCAAAAACATAACTCACGTATTGCTAAATTTCAGAGGTAGTTTTCTTTGTGTTTTCTCTTCATATCGTTTTGATAAAAGGCTTAAAAATTCAGTTTTGAAGACTGATTCAAGCAAACTATCGTATTCCTGTTCATGTAGAATGAAAATGTCATCCTGCATCGTACTGAAAAGAAAAAGCATATACCATTCAGATTAAAATTTTAACAGCAAATATACCCAGCATTAACTGTGAGTACTCTGAGAATCTCATTATAATTTTTTAAAAGTAAGAAAGAAGTCCAAGCAGCAGTAACTACAGAGCCTTGCTTTCAGCAGACATTTTTTTTGGGGGGGCAGCTGATAATAGAATACCCAAAACAATCCTTTCTGAGAGATACAAATGCTAATTTATCATTTTTAAGTAATTACTGTTATCATAAAATGAGAACATGTGCTACAATTTCAAGTCCATATCTTCAGTAATAGCAAAACATATGATTAGAGATGATTGATTTAGAAACTTGAAAGATACTAGTCTTAAAATAAGACTGAAACCCAACGCAATCAATTTCTGAATGAAAGCTCTGAGCTCGCCCTTGTCTTTCGCTTGCACTGGTTTAACACTGTCTAGAAAATACACATGTTGGGTAGTTAGTTCCACTGCCAGCCTTGGATCAACTCCTATTCACACCTGCTGCAGACACTGCAAACCACTTTAATATCCACATGCCAGTACTTTGCAAGACTGATTTGTGCCCTCCCAGAGTCCCCACAGTAAAACCATGTCCTTCATGAGCCTTAGCCAGGATTACTGTTGTTACAGCAGGCTTGTAATTTGTTTACATGTGCATCATGCTTTTAACAGCATGTTGGCTTACTTCCTAGCTTTAACTACATTGGTGCCTGTCTGCTTCTCTACAACAAGGTATAACCAAGCTTGCTAAATAAGCCTGCGAGACCTGAAAATGGAGTTCTTGATTATACCTCATACAGTGTAACCATGTAATGCCTCTGTGCAAGGAGGCTCCACTTTGCTTGGCCACGGGTCCCCCTTTCTTCCCGTCTCCAATAGCAAGCAAGCAACCATAAGATGCTCAGTTCAATTTGCTGATCCCACAGTAAACTAACTGGTTTTTCTGATGCTGGGTCAGGGTCCCATAGTGCCAACTTGCAGAAGCAGGTCACTACGTGGCAGGACAGTGCTGAATCAGACCCAGGAGCATGGTGGGGGGCATAATGCCAGGACAAGGGACTGCCCCATGGGCAGCACCCACGTTTGCACTGATGTGGCATGAAACCTCTAACTTCATGTGCGATTTCATGATCAGTTCAAATCAATTTGAAGTTGTCATGCTGTCAGAAGGGGCTGCCTTCCCATCTCTGCTTCTCGCCCCTTTTTCCCATGTGCATTTCTGTTCCTTCCCTAGTGCTAGAACATCCTCCCCACCCCACCCCACCCTTTTTCTGGTAGATTAATTTTCAGTTTTTTTTCTTGCTTTTCAGTTTCTCTGATCCAGGTCCCAAGGCAGCCACCCAAGCACTAGCTAGTGCTAGGGGTAGGAAACATGTATGGCAGGGAGAAGGGGCAGTGCAGGACTTCTGACGACTGTGCTGAGCTGAGACGTGCTTAAACTTGGACAAAACACTTATCACTGGCATGATACTTTCCCAAAATAGACTCCAAACAACGATTATTCATACTGTTGACAATGGGAGTCTGCATCAACATTGAAATTAGGCCTCTATCTCACTCTGTCTTTTAATGAAGAAAGAAGCATAGTTAAATATTGTTAAATATTCCCAGCAGGAAACGTGTGACTCCTTTTCATGGTGCTTCATTTCACTGCAGGGAGGCCGAAGCCAAAATTTCTCTGCTGTTTTGTCAGTGCTGTTGGGCAATTATTATTTGTTCTAATAGTGGACTAATTCTACCCTACTCCTGTGCATATAAAGCCATCTGTGAGATGGTTACAAGATAAATATGTATTTTTTTTTTAAGAGAAAAAATCTGAAAGTAAGAGAAAGAAAGTAAGACACAAATATGGCCACCAAACTATCCTAACTGTGATTGAGGAAGGGGTTGTTGCCTGAATGATTTGTAGCAACTTCCTCCACAGTTCCTCGGACTCAAAAAGAATCCCACAATTGTTTCACTCAAGAGCTATTTAAGAGGAAATTAATATAGTGAGGTTCCTCCCTTCAGCAAGCAGCTCCCCTCCCCAGCACAGCACATGCTGATGGTTATTAGACAGCACAGATGAAGTCGCAGATTTGTGTGTTATATTTGGATTCACACTTCGACTCTTACTAACATCCTTGGGCTGCAGTTTCTTCTAGAAGTTGAAACTCGTACACTATTTTTAAATGAACTGTGTTAGCGTGTTGCTCTGTTACCTGTTTGCTTCCATCTCATCTTCTGCTGCCGTTACTAACATTAGAAAATATTATTTTACCACTGTAATTTCTTTCAACACATTAGATATCACCTAAGCAAAAGAGGCAATCTCAGTTTGCATTTCTCTTTGGAGAAATGGGCCTTACATATCCTGTTGCATTTAGAATTAACATTTATTAAGTGATTTCAGAGTTTTTTCTAAACAAATGCATACTAAAAACTTGCCACTAGCACATCATTCAGCGTGTCAACATCTGCACTGTAGAGGTCAAGGCTGTGGAAAACCAGGCCTTTTTGCAGCCAGGTGAAGGGAAAGCCAAAATTATTTAACTTTCACTGAGGAACAACTTCTTTAAATGGTTTGCACAGCAATAAATCACATGGAGAAGGCATTGATATCTAATACAAATCTATATATGCCTTATTTCAACATTTCACAGTAACTAATTATAGCACCTAAGGAACTGAAAGAAGTTTCAGCTCAGAAGGGAGCTGCCTTCTATCACAGATACAATTAAGTCTGTTCACCCACACAATGTTTTCCAATCATCTAGCAATTAGCTGCTTCCCGCTTGGAGCATGCTCTCCCAGCAGGTGTGCCTGATTGCTGACTCTTTAAATCTGAAAAGGGTGACCAAGACCAGCCTTTCAATCATTGCTTTTCATCTGATTGCTGTGGGCAATGACTCTCTCTAGAGACTGTGAGTATCTTTTCATTTATTTTATGCAGAATTAAGAATAACTTTATTTATCTACTGGAAGTGCTCTCGACATCAGATACAAAATTACAGTTCTAACCTACTTAACACATTAGGTAAAGTATGAGTTGTACCGCTACTTATTTTTCTAAAAGTTTAACTACCACCATTGCACTTCATACCTCCTTTCAAACTCTGAAGTGCTGGGCTCATTCTGGGAAAGGATGCATGAAACTATGAATTTACCTAATCACATTAAAGTACCTAACTGTATTCAAAATAGCAATGAGAAATCTGTGAAAACAGAGTAAGAGCATGATCTTCTTGCCTACCACCTCAAATCAAGCAAAGCTACAGCCTCAGCAGGGCTCTGAAGGTGACCTGTAAGAAAAGCCCAAGAACGACATTAAATGTTACCCAGTCAGCGGTATTATTTTTGCTGACTTGGCAAGGAGCCTGACTTAACAAAACTGTTAGGATGGCCGGTCTCACTGCTTATCAGATGAACTATAAAGCTCAGTTATTCACTGCTACTAAAAACACAAGAATCCTTCCATAAGAGTGAAGGTTGTCATACTCAATACCTTAGACAGATTCCAAGCTGAGTGCTTTAAAGTGCAATTCCTTTACTAAGTTATTATACAGCATTACTTAATGTTAACACATGTCAATGCTGTTAATTATTCTGCCTTTCTTGTATATATCCAAGCTTACATCCATATACTGTGCATAGGTTTCTTGAGAGATAGTTATTGTTTAGGAATGTAAGGAACCAGTTATCCTCTCTCCCCCTTCCATTTAAAAATGCTATATTTTATTTTATATTAATCTAGTTAAAATATAGTTTAACCTGAAAAACAGTACAAACAAGAATATGAAGCTTCAGCTCGTTATGAAACTTCAAGGCTGCAATACAGACAATAGCTAAAAACCATTCTGGATAAGCTCATGAAGAATGTAATTTCAATTATTTCCCTCCAAGACAAGGGGTTTGAGATTCCTTTCAAAACCAGTGAGAAATCAATTATCTTAGATATGTAAAAATTTTAAACCATAGGGAGAATAAACCACAGTTTTGAAAACAAAAGAGAATGCAAGTTAGAGCTAATACAATTTTTGTTTTGAGCCTGACATGTCTGAAAAACTGCTTTCTCAAAAATACATAGTTGGCAATGTATGCCCCAATAAAGGTTTCATTCTGTTCTACTAGTTTAAAAGACTGTTTAATGTTACAAGCCCTAGCATTGCCACTGAGAATTTTATCTCAGATTCCAATGAAGCAGTAATTTTTGTAGCTTTTACAGGCTGTGCTGTATTACTATTATGCTGCGTCAGCACAGAGTTAAGATACCCCTTGAGTAATACCCATTTTGAACTCAGCCCATACAACCTGAAAACATGGAAAAGCCCTCTTGTGCCCCTTGGTTTTGTTTTTTGGGACTTTTTTGAGATATCTAGACAACTGGATAGGATGCAGTCCTGAATCTGCTTCCAGCATATACAAGAACCAATGGCTTTTACAACACAATAATATCAACGAAGTAAGCTTAAAACATTTTTAGACATAATACAATATACATATTTCTTCAGAACCAAGCACATTTGGTTTTACTTCAAAAAGTCTTGCTGAACTATTATTTACATGAGGAGTGTAACAGCTTTCACTAACTTGGCAGACAGCCGTCTCTTTAGCTGACTCAATGCAACTATGCCGTTGGAATGCTGCAGACCCAGTTTGAGTGTCTGGCTGCAGTCTGTTCAAGATTTGCACAGCACGCAGTCCAATCTTGCAGCAATAAAACAACAGGTTTCACTCTCATTTTTAACCTAGATTTACTACAGTTGCTCGCTGTTGCAACTTTTGTTATAAAGGTGTATGGTAAACAAACTACTGTCTTTGAAAAAGCCATTGTGTGTGCCGACACACTTTGCAGACTTTTCTCTCATCCTGAAATGGCTGTGAGTTAAAAACTCAGCAGAAATGTGAAATCTGCCATTTTTTTAAGCACTATAAAATATCTGTGAGAAGATTTCTGACTTCACTTTCTGATTTCAACATTTAAAGTACACTTGTTGCCCTATGAAGCTGGATCTGCATTCCTGTTATGTTAAATTACATTCAGCTACCAGCTCTGATAAACTGCAATAACAAATACAAAGGTATCCACAGACTTTGTCCCCTTTTCAAAGGTATAAAATGATGTAGACAAGAATACATTTGTCTCATGGGAAATCTCTTCCTGGTTTTACTTACTCAGCTAACTGGGTTCCCCAGCTCTCTGTGGAATCCCCAGATACTTCCTGCGATCTGGGATTGGTTTGACATTGAGCCAGCAGAAATGATGAGAAATCCAATAGAAATAAAAGGTTGGAATAGCCAACCAGAGAGAGAACATCCCCTTAGAAAGCAATGGACTCGCACAAATGTACTTACATAGAATCAAGAATTACTTACGGAATACAAGCTTGAGCCAAAACGCACTAGAACCTCCTTGCACTAATTATCACAGTGAATAATATCCTTCCCAGAATACATTTTGGGGGACACACCAGAGAAGTGAGACCTAGTGTAAGTGAGCCATTTTAACAACTACTCAGAAAATGTTCATGTGTTTGCTGTAAACATAAACATCTATTCCTAGAGCACACTTACAAGGGCTGGGAGTGATATACAGTTTCAGCTTTGCTTACGTACAAAATTTAATTGATATAGCTCATGAAACAGCCTTCATCAGTTGGTTTGTCTCCCCTTCCCTACACAAACTTCTGTCAATGTTTTCAAGGTACTGACCTTAGAGAAACTGAAAGAATTCTCTCCACTTCCATCCTCCGCTTTAAGACTTCCTTCACTTGGCCTTTCTCTGGACCCTGCTTTATCTTTTCACGCCCAATCAGGTATATGCACTTTGGAGTGAGGACAAGATCTCGCTTCACGCCCTGAAATACAAAATTGTTTGAAAATATATAGCTATATGAAGATCAGCTCCCTAATGTCATACAGCTATTCAAAATATATAATAATGTATTGTGATTTGGGGCAAGGTCATTGGCTTTACTTCGAGTAGGAAAATACTGATGTGAGCAATCACACGGCCTAAGAGTCAGACTACACTGGGCTAAAAAGTAGCCTGTGCTGGGACAATAGGGTTCAAAACAGCAATGTTCAGATCAAGAGAGTGTAATTGCTTCCCTGCGCCAAGTATCACATGTCTTTTAGGTTAAAGACAGTATTTTTTCAAGCTGTTGTCCTAGGTGGTATGACTAGTGTTGTGGCGTTTCTGTTACAGAATGGTGAAAAGACATTTGTATAACTCCCTAGCAGAACTGATGATTACTGGGTGTTCTTCTTAATCTTACCTTAAATCGCCTATCATATTTAGTGACGGTATCTGCAAAATCAATCTTCTCCCGTTTGCCCACAAACTGGCGTAGCTCTGGATGGTCTTCCATGCCTATGTAATCTCCCATAAAATTCCTGTTAATGCTGTTTCGTCTTCTCTCTTTCTTGTTCAGCAATAGATCAGAAGCTTAAATACCAAAAATAAACAGTGATTTGTAGTATTTACTATACAATTTTCTAAACTCATGCTCTGAAAGTGCTAACAGTTTCAAGCAGAACTATTGGGGAAGAAGCGATAATCAAACTGTTTATAACCTGAAGAAAATAGTGAGAAGCTGGTAATCCTTTATATAAGGAACCATGTGATTTTTAAATCCATTCCTACTGAAATACACTGATGGCAGGCTCAGCAGTCCTGATGAGTCAGAATTTCCATAGTTCCCAAAGTGCTCCTGATTCAGTATTTGCTGTTGGAAATTAAAGGTTAACTCTTCCAAACCCAGAATGTTGTTCATTCATACTTCAAAAAACTGAGCTGTTAAACAGGTGTTCCACCATTTACCAGGAAAGTAATTGGGCATTACAGTTCTTGTATTGCTTTGTATCATCCCCAGGCCATCCAGCTCCTGTATAACTGTGGGAAGCACTAATTTTCCCTTCCCCTTGAAAATCCCTGATCTCTCTTCTACCTGCTCTAGCTTTGTTTTGAGAGTGAAGTACCAAGAAACCCACGCATGTAGAGTACAGTGTAGAGCACCCAACCTCAGCAGTGGTACCTCAGGGTCTAACAGTTTGCAGTCATTCCCAATGGATTCCCCATCTGCAGTGCAATGGTTTGCTCTACAGAGGGAGCTATTTCCTTCATCTCTTGTAGCACTCTTTCTATTTCTGGAATCATGGGTGAAATATCTGTCATCAGAAGTTAGGACCTACCTTCTTCTCTCATTTGTACATATTTTTTCCTGGCCACATACTTCCTCCATGCCTTCTGGATGGCCCGGGCATACCCATCATACTTCCTTTCTCTCATCTCTTCCAACAAAAATAGCTGCACAAAGAAATGGTACAGTGGATCAAGCATTTTACAAGAAAGGAAAGTTGGGGAAAAGGTCATATTTTACTTTCAACTTTCCAGTGTATTTCAATCTAGACCCAAGCTGTTGCCTCTGCTACAACCAAGGGGTCCAAGATCAGAATGTCAAGGAAACATATTTGGGAGAGATCTCTGAAGTTGTCCTGGCTTATACCAGTCTACCCACCAACCCTGATACCACATTTTGAAGGAAGATGACTGTCGGTTCTCCCTGAAGTACTACTGCTGTACTGCAAGGTTCACCTGTGAGCATCTATCCAGTCTCCATCTCCAGCTCACCCTATTCTCAAAAATTCCCATTTCTCTATCAGAACCTTAGTGTGTATTAAGGGGATTGGTGCCACGCATAGCATAATGCACTGAAATCACATGCCGCTTCCTTCCTTGTCTGAATTTTATATTGGCATGGCCATTCGCTCCATCCTTCTCCAGCAGTTAAGTTTGCGGGCTGGCTGCAGTCTTTTACAATCTGACCTTATATTTTGCTACGACATAATGAGATATGAATCTAAAATGTTGGGGGAATTCAAGAAGAAATGCTGGTTTATTAAAAATGAAGTGCATCCCTTAATTTTTGAGAACTTGCCATGTCCACTGAAATATATGCAAGTTTAATGCATTAGAACAATTTTGTAATTACTGTAGGATACAGCATATTTCACCTTAGCCTTTTGCATACTGTAAATTTAGCTTAAAAAAAGAGAATTTCTTGTTTCTTCAGTAGCACAAGCACTTGGCTAACAATTATGGTATTACCTCACAGCCTGCTGACTTGACTGTTGTTTATTATTTCCCTCTACTGTGTGTTAAATATTCATAAGCATTTTACTTCTAGCTTTCAAGAGATAAAATTAATTAAAACAAGTATATTCAGAAGTAGACTGAATTGGGCATTGGGATCCCTTGTTCAGTTTGCTGTCTTAAACCATGCAAATCTAGAAAAACAGTGTTGCTTGTATTGATCTTAAAAGGAAACTAGATCTAGTGCAAACCATTTCCACAGGACCTCACTTGCTCTTGTGCAGAGTTATTTATTCAGGTGTTTGATGGAAATGTAAATAATAAAGCCTCCTGTCCACCACCCGTAAAACCTTACTTCACAGTTAGCTGGCAACTCTCCATCTAGAGAAAGCTTATAAAAATCCCTTCATAAACACGCAAGCATTAGATGGGATTTCAGCATGCAGCTTGAGTTCTCCTGGTGCAAAAACGTACTCCATGTCAGTGAGGGCCGTAATCAAGCCCTTAATCATTGCAATTCAAGTTATAGTAACAATAGTGATATTGTCTCTTGTGAACATGTGCCATTTATTTTCCTAACAGTAATGCTAACTGCAAAATCTCATTGCAAAAAGTCATCAGAATGACACTTAATGAAGTCCAATAAAAACATCGAGTTAAAAACATGCTTCAGTAAAAGATAAGTTATAAAATACAAATACTGGATAAACTATTTTTACAAATATGTATTTATTATACAGCCTCCTCTAACATTCCCTCTGAGCAAATCAAATCAAGTATTTTTTTCATCCTATTGGCAGTAACAGGTGCTCTTCTTTACTGAGGGAAAGAAGAATCTTAATTTACCATCTAAAGGTTCATTTTCCTTAAAAGTAATATGATCCTGGCCAATACTTTAGAAACAAGGTGAGAGCTATTTGTCTTTTGTACTAAAAATACAAAGTAAGCTTTAGAATACACAATTCACAGTACTAAAATATGGTTTTGAACTTAAAACAAAAAAAAGCCCCAAACTAATTTCGGTCCTCTCTTAAAAAATTAACTTCATGGCTTTTCAAAAAATACATTTTGAAAGAAACAGTATATAGTAATTGAAAACATGCGTTTAATTTAAATTGAAATGGAAGTGCAACAAAAAAAATTTACTCTTTTCAGTCAGCACCAGGTTGTCTTAAATGGCAGAACTGCCCTCCAGTGAAATTCACAGAAATGCTACTAAGTGGCATTTAAAGGCAACCAGGACATAGTATTACAGAAATGCATTAGAGTGGGAAGACCCAACATACTCTCCACTGACCACCACTGAAAGGATTGTTATAACAAGTGATGCTGGATTAAATGTTAAATGAGATGATAGTGCTTTTCCATTCTCCAATATTGTGTTCCAAAATGCAAAGATGTTTCTCATACAATGTATAACACAAGGTAATTTGCACCCCTTCAGCAGCCTAAAGCATATTAATATAAATTTAGTACTCCCAGGGAGGCAGAGCCAAAAGAGTCTATATAATAGAAGCAAGACTTTGCGAGAACTATGGCACCTACATTTGAAACTGCTTTTCCTGCTTGCTTGGCTGTGCCATGTTCCCTGGTAACACTTTATGTGCACAAACAGTCCTGGGCACACAATTGTCTTCTCCAGTAAAATTCCCTAACCAAAAAAGAGAAAGGCCACATTTCCTCTCCTTGGCCTGATGAATTCTTCTTTTCTTAGCAGAAAGTGGAAAAGTTTCAAAACAAATGGGAAACATGACTTCTTTCTCTTGGAGACAACCTAGTAATTAGCATATGATGTTGGGGTAGAGCAGATATAGGTTTTGGCCACTTCAGGCCAAGGAAGAACTAGATCCTGTCAACATGGGTCATGCACCCACAGCATCAAGGCACTGCCTGATGAGCATTTGAACCATTCAGCTATTAAAGACAGGCACTAACAAACTTGTTCACTTTAGTCTTTGAAAAAACAGGAATAAGCCTTACCCCATTTGAAAACATGGCTGCTGAAAATCTGTGCTTTAATAGGGGGCAAAGATACCAGTGTTTACGGTCTTTCAGCAGTCAGGCAAAGTTAGTTGCTTATATGATTTATTACATAAAATTGAAAAAATATGTTAAAATTCTGGACTTATCCATAAGATAGGGTAACATTGGGAAAGACAATCGCACAAAAATCATTTTAGTTTCTTCCTTAATTGTTAATCTCTCAAACAGATTGTATTGGGTCTGCAACTAACTGCACTGAATGGCATGGATGCAACATAATTTCATAGTGAAAACAAAATTAGCTTTGCTGTAGTGTAAGAAAATGAACATAGGACTAGAAGATGCCACTTGAGCTACCAATTCTGTTCCCTTGCAATTACAAGCAACTAACTAATCCAGATTAGTCTACACAGATACTTGACCAGAGCACGTACTTGCTGCTGCCCTATAACAAACTTGAGGTCAACAGTAAAGAACTAAAAGTCACATCTGTAACATCACAAGAAGATATCAAAGACATCACTAATGTCCTAGGCTATTGCATCAACTTTGTAGGACAAAACTCCCCAATGATCTTAGGACATAAACCATGCCCTGTGCTATAGAAGAAGGCAAAAGAACCTCACACTTCCTCATAGTTGTCTAAGCTAAGGTGTGTTGCTTGCAATGACTAAGTTGGATCAATCCTAGACTGGAATTTCCTGCTTTGCCAACAGAGCATGGATCTAAGAATCTAAAATATGCTGTACAGTTTAAACAATATATACTATATTATATAAACATGTTGTCTTTCTCAGATGGCAAGAATGGAAAGTCCTGAATGGATGATACTGTCTTAACCTATATATGCAAGAAACAACACAGTTTTGATTGGCTTAGAAGAAGGATTATTTTCCCCCCTCAGCAGGAGTCTTCTGGTGTGATTGGGCACAGCACAGTCATTACCTGAATTATGGCTACTCTGCAGACCAAAAATATGTTTCCACAGAAGAAAATGATAGTAATAAAAGCATTCTGCTTTTATTTTGATATGTAATTTCAGGTAAAGCACCAAGAAGCCAGCTAACCCTAGCTGCAAGGTGTGTTGCAGAAATGAAGCCTGATTGCTTCTGAAGCAATGAGGAATACATGCTTCTGAACAGAATATATTTTTTCCTTGTCAACTTTCCTGAATAGTGGTGTAAGAAAATTTTTTTCCAACAGACTTTGAGCAGTTTAGCAGCTACAGAATACAAACAGCTTTATGATGGCTCCCTAATGTTTTCTTTGAATGGGAGTTTGTTTCAGTCATTCTCTAAGGTCGAGTTATTCAATAATGCAGAATGTTTCCTTATTATATCTGGGGGCTATTCTCCTATCTTCATCAGTAGTTCTTGCACTGAGAAGACCCATTTTTTTTCTTGAGCTAATGGTCATAGATATGTTTTCATGCCATGACATTCCTTCATATGACAATTTCTCTGATGACTGAGTGTCATTAAATGCATCAGGAAGACAAGATGGGATATATGCCACCTTACACCAAAACATCTGCATATCCCATCTTGTTTTTCTGATGCATTTATGTTGCTTGTGTCAAACAGCATCATGATCACACAGGTTTTTTTATGTGCTGTGCCCATTATACAAGTGCCTAGAATCCCTGCTGCACCCACAGCATCAAGGCACTGCCTGATGAGCAGCTTGACTTAATTTTGATATTTCTCCCACCCTAGCAGATCGCATGCAGACCTCCTGAGTAGGCAGGTCTTTTATTTCAGCAAAACAGTGTCACATTTAAAGACTTGTATCCTGCCACACTTACAGATTCCGGAGCTTTGATGAAGACTTTAGATTTCCCAAGTTGGTATTGGTCAGGATCCATGTTGACTGACTGGAGCAGGTGGAGAACTCCTTGTTTCTCGTCTCCTTTCCAGGAAGGCCAGGTTGCTTTGGTCAGAATGGCATATCTGAACAACCAAAGAGAAGAAGATATTAAAACTTAGCATCACACAGCAGCAGCAGAATACCACTGACTCTTAGTCAGTATCACCCTTGGGGGTCTGACCATTTGGCAGGACTTGGAGAAGCATAGAAGGACTTACAGAAGATGCACAATTTTAAGGTGCTCTTTAGCAAGACCAAACAACTGCAAGGAGAAGGGCAACAGTGTCCAGGATACTCCATTTCCAGATGCTGAGTTATTATTTCATGACTGCAGTAGTTAACTGCAGAAAGTTTTGCTTGCTGTGCTCTCCTAAATCCAGGGTAAGGATATTTACTAGCAATGGTTTATAGCGCAGTGTTAAGTACCTCCATCCTTGGCATTTCACTGATTCCTTCCCAAGCATGGGGTCAGTTTCCCATTAAAGCCCTGCTCTGTCCCCTTCCTTGTTCTTACAAAGGCCTTTTGTGTTTCCAAGCAAGTGGCCAGCTTGTGCTCCTAACCTATCTGTGGACAACAGCTGGTCTGCCCTTAGCCACTGGCCTTTTCCCAGGAAGCTTTTGGCTTGGCCTGTGCTACAGGAGGGAAGATGCTGCGATGTCGTTGCTGCCTGGAGGGAGCACTGGGAACGGGCCACGACGTGGAGCAGGGAAGGAGGCAGAGAGGTGCTGTGATAGTGCATGGTGTTTGAGAGATTGAGGTGAGCAGTCCTGTCTCACAGTGTTCTCTGTAAGCCTTGGAAATGAGGTGGATGCCAGGTTACAGCTGCTTTTAAACTGCCCACCTTTTCAGGCCTAACGTGGGCTTTTGGAAGGGGCAGGCTGTATGTACAAAGCTGTCCTGTTCCACTGCCCCCCATGAGTCTGCTGACGAGCACTGATGGCCTTCAGCTGCTTCAGTGCGACTGGGGCAAGCAGCTTCTCTAGAAGCAACTATTCCAGGGCCTTCGAGAATGAGAGCGAAGAAAAGCTAAATCTGTGGCAAATTTTTCCCCAAAATCTTTTCTGTGCTCCACTCTTGACAATTTTCTTTCATAATGCCTTAAGTGTATTTGAGCTACATAAACTAAATTATGCTTATTCGTAAAACTATTCAACTAGTGAAAAAAGCAATAAAGGATGGATTCAGTTTGTTATAATTCCCAAGTTCCTGTTTTTCAGGAAGACCTAGGCAGCTGCTAAGTATTAATGAAAATGTTCTCAAAATCACACAGGGAGTTGTTAGAAGATTCATTCAGGGAATGTTCATTATTCATTTGTGACATGTCTAAAATGTTATCCAGCCAGGGAGCAGAAACAGTGTCATGCAACTTAGATAAGAATACCACACAAAGAAAAATAGCGAACAGTTAAAAAGAAATAGATTGCAGTAAGTCATAATACATATGTTGTTTGCTGAAACTACTCCAAACATTTCTGAATAGCAAGTACATGAAAAGAGTATAAGGCTAACTTGTGAACAATCCAACAGGATTCAAAAGCGTTTGTTATTTTGTTCAACTCTTATTTAGTTATCAAATGTTCAGGTAGTGTGCATAATGGTGTAACAAAGTATCCTTATACCATCTTAAATATGTAAGTACATTATATGTAATCTATGATCATAGATACATTTATATATTTATATGCTTTATTTATCAATATCATGGATAGATGCAAAGCTAAAGTAAGGGGTTGTAAGTTAAAGCAACTTGCAACTTATTTAACAACCTCTTTTTCAGGATCATCATGTACGTTCAACAGTATAGTTGTATAAGCAGGTCTAAGCAAGTCTGGATTTAAAGGAGCTGAAGTTAATACAGACCATCAAAGCCGTGATAGCTTCCACACAACAGAATTTTACACTACATTTCAGCATGCTACAAATTCTACCCTACATGTTCTGAGAGGAGGAAATAAAATAATGACTTAAAACAAGACACAACTTTAAGCCTTTTCATATAAATAGAGTTCTCAGGTACCAAGTAAGAGTAGACTTGAAATTCTCCTTTTTTATAAATTCAAGTTAATTTTATACATCTTACTAAGACTGAGAAGTCTAAAGGGCAGAAGAAACAGATTATTCTATAACATGCGTCAGTTAAGCCTTCCACAATTCTAGAATTAAATATTCTATAATGCGTGAATTCACTGCCATTTAGAAATAGCACTTTCCTCCAATGGATTTGTGCATGCTTAATTATACTTAATGTTGTCCTCTAAACTGGTCATGTCAATATCCATATATCTAGGTTTTTCAAGATTACATGCATGTAATTTGAGTTTGCAGGGGGATTTTGGCACAAGTACCAAGTATGTTCTTAAAATGCTTCTGAAAAAATTCCAACTCATGACTGCCAAACAAAAAGAAGTTATCTATTATAAACTCACAGTAAGCAGTTAGGTCATATGCCTAAATATGGGAATATGGAGTTCAGCTTTTGGATTGGCTATGCTTTAAAACACACAGGCCTTTTCAGTGACTGGCTTTTTTATGTCTGAAATTAACATTTGCATGCAAAGTCTATTCAGACTGTAAATGTCCACTTATATGAGCTGCCAAGGAACTCCCAATGAAAACAACTGTACAAGCATGCATTTCCTGTCCATCCGTGCCGCAGCCCGCTTCTACTCACACTGACTCACGGTGTCAGAACAGAGCTTGATCTGGGTGCTAGAGAACTGCGAATGGAAAGGTTGCAGCAAGTTTTACTCGTAGCAAAATGTTAGATTTAACAAGATTGATTCAAAACAAAGATCTAAATTCAATGGAGAATGGTTTCAGTTGCCTGTGGATCTCTGCATATGAAGAGAAGTATAGAAATATGTTCACCTTTCTGAAGTAGCATGTGGTTTGCTCTGTGTAGATCTCACAGGGAGATTTCCAGAGCTGCACAGCTGTCATGCATAATCAATGTTCAACAGTTATGGAGGCTACATTTAAAACTCATTATTCATTTGTTATTCTGTCTCAGCAATTGTATTCTAGTAGGGTAATGCAATCTGAAGCACATTTATGTTTATATAACTGGGTCTGAAGATGGTGAAGAAAAAAATAAGACTAGGAATTGTTCCATATTAGAAAATTGAGTTCCATACCTTAAAATATTTTAGGTCTATTACTAGATGATTAGAATACTCTCTCATATAATCAAGTATTTTCAGTGGCTTTGTTCTGTCCTGCCTGATGAATCATACTCTTATTCTTTGAAGCAACTAATTGCTTTTTTTGTTTTTAATTCTCAAATGTAACACAAAGACTTCTAACAAAAGCTCATGTGTCATGTAGTGTCCCAGTTTTAGCAGTAATTAGCTATATATCTCAATTTTCAAAAACAAAAGTTGAATGTTGTATAAATCTTGAAATTGCTTTCATTTAAGAGTGTTTCAGTAGCAATTGGAGGTAGTTAATCCATCCCAACAGCTGCTCCTAAGACACTGAAAAGGGATTTGATGTCACAGAGCTCTGACTTGTTTTCACTCAGTGAACAGCTGCAGTGGTTTGAGTTGTTACCATTCCCAGCTGTTTGAACACCAGCATAAGGATATAACATGAGCAAATTAAGCTAATATATTACTCTGTGCACTGGACTGGTTGAATGGCAGGCATACATTTCTTCACCCATCCTCTGTCATAGGGAAGAAGAGGTGGGAGAGCTGCAGCAGCAACGTTTTAAACAAAGCTTAGCAGCTAGACATTCAGATTCCAGTGTACACAACTCAATTCTTAAGTTTCTCTCTCCTATGTTTAATTCTTCTTACCTTTGAAGAACCCTCTTATAACACTACAAGAAGAGCTGAGGCCTTGGGCAAATTTACAGATAAATGAAAGACTTTCAAAGACAACAAGTTTAAAAAAAAAAAAATTTAATCTCTGCAGAGCCTGGATCCTGAGCATAGGTAAATGGGAAAAGGGAGAAGATGAATAGGAAATGAGAAATATTCAAAACTTGCAGCTTTTTGTTTTTCTCCTCATCACTGTGCTGTGATATTTCAAAATGAGTATTACCCTACCTCTGCAAAAACTTCTTGAAGACCCGTCGATAGGCGTAGCCAGCTCTTCTTACTCGAATATTTTCTTTCAGACCTAAGTATTCTACTTGATGTTTTACCCTGTGGACAACAATACAGTAAGATTTATAATCTGTTTCATTTCAGCATATTTGAAGATTGAGGTATTCTTAAAATTCCATATCCTGTTTAAAGACTCTACTTCTAAAATTCATGTACAGGTGTATGAATCTACTTATTCTTGCACATTAACATACACACTGCATGGTAAGATACACATTCAAGGCAGGTAGACTA
Organism: Apteryx mantelli; assembly: GCF_036417845.1. Classification (NCBI taxonomy): domain Eukaryota; kingdom Metazoa; phylum Chordata; class Aves; order Apterygiformes; family Apterygidae; genus Apteryx; species Apteryx mantelli. The sequence goes on from NC_089992.1 coordinate 17,490,009, forward strand.
CATTGCTGAAATATATGTAGTCAAGTTTAACTTTAATATTCTTTTTCGCTAGTTCAGCTTCCTAACTATCCCCTAATTTATGTATAAATTTTTAAACTAATATTATTACCCATAAAAGGACAAATAACTATTACCTACATGAATACAGAGCAGGTAATCTGAGGGAGAAGGGAATTGTTTTTTGTTATTTTGTTGCAGCTTTCATCAATGTTTTCCATAGCTTAAATATCAACAGTTACCCACAGTAGCTTGTATTTGGCTATTCTGAAGCATGTTTTGCTGGGAAGGATCCAGTGCAATGGCTGGAGACAGCCCAGGATGCCACGCTCCCATTACCCAAAGGGCCTGAAGAAGTCGTGAGCAGTTAGCTCTGCTCCTAACCTTACCCCGCAGTAGAGGGAGGATTTGAGATGGGCACAGCCTGCGCAGAAGTGCGTCGGGGAAGCTTGCTCACGATGTACACTTTAGTAACAAACAAAACCCGTGAGCTGGTATCAGTCCCGTGGGCAGCGTTAACAGCTGCGGAGTGGCTCTGCACTGCACACAGGACTGAAACACCCTTCCCCAACACCACGGCAGTTCCTTTGTGCAAAACACCTTCGTTTGGGCTCTAAACAGGGAAAGAATATTTCACCATAAATTTCAAAGAAGGAAAAAACCTTCCTTTTGGCATTTCTTTTTCTGTTTCAGGAGTTGTGGAACATATTTGACATTCTTTCTTAAATATCCTGCTAGTCTACTTTTTAATGCTTGGGAACTTGGCTTGAAGAATTTCAGTTAACTTCATTAATGATGGATGACTGTTGCTGTTTTTCTTTGCATCTTCTTAATTTTCTCATCTGAGTCGTGTGGTTGGAAGAAGCAATGCCAGTTTTTAATTCTAAATTCTGAAATGTGGTGTTTGGCAGATTCTGTGGCTATTCTTCGGTAGGGTGAAGTACAGAAGCTTACCTTTCAGTCAGAAATGTGAGAGTTGTTAAGATTTTAGTCCTGTAAGTTTAACAAACAGTATATAAAAGAGCCTTTCTTTACATATAATCATGGAAATGTGAGGCTCTAAGAAACCATTTCATCTTAATCCTGTTTTGGTTATTGTTTCTTTGTTTTTACAAAAGATTTTCAAAGCCTGGAACCTCTAGGCTGTTAATTCACTGTTATATCTCTAGCTATTTTGAAAGGTTAAATTCACTATAAAGTGTATTGCCTGTTGATTTTTTTTTTTCTTTTTTCTTTGCTCGAGACATTCCTATTACATGACTCGCAGTATAAAGGGAAAGAACTTTTGAAATGCCATGCAGCAAATGACAAAAGCCCTTCAGTTATTTCTTATTTTTAAATAACACTTAGAGGTATTTTATTAAATGATGAGAAGCACTCTTAAAACTCACAATAAAAAATACTGCACATTTTAATCTTGCGGTGTTCAAGGAATAAAGTATGTTTTGCACCCACTCCAAGAATGCCGGTGCAGTAACAGTAGAAAGCTGATGGTCAAAAATACATTTTCCTGTTTATAGCTTTCCCTCCTGTTCACATCTGGAATACTGCACTGGAGCAACAGCATTACTCCCTTTTTCTTACTGTCCTGCCAATACTACTGTCCAGCAACAGAGAATTTGAGACAGTTTTCTGTTTTTCCTTTTTTTCCTGAGAAAAGGCACTCTTGAAAATCTTCCTCCAGGCATCAACCTCAAGCAGGTCAGGGTCTGGGAATTCAGCTAATGCAGCAATTTTGAATACAAGGCCAAGTGGCTGTGCCAGGATCCGAACAAAAACACATTTCAAGGAACGGTCCAATTTTTGGAATAACTAAGGTATTATACAAGGTTTAGGTATTACACAAGGTCTATCTTAAAGTGCTAAATATTCTGAAACTATTCAACAGCAGTATGAACCTGGAGTGACATGGCTGCTCGGGGCATGAAGTAAAAAAGGCTTTGACAAGTCTTCTCCTTTATTCAAGAGCAGCATTTTCACAGCCTAGTAACATGCTACCAATAAGCAGATTATAGATGAACTACTGCAATCATTTTTAAGTACTGAAGCATGTGTATGGCACAAGATGATTAAATGATTACAGAAGAAAAAACAAAAAAAATCCACTAAACCAGCATTCAACAAAATACGGCCCATGCTCAGTTATATCTTGTATTTCTAGCATCACAGAACTTTCTCACAGTGAAATCGTGAAACAGCAAAATGAAACAAAGTTCGAGTTGCAATATGCTTATAATTAAATCTTTTCCATAGAAATGTCACTGCTATAGAAAATTTATACTTATGTGAGCTCTTAATATAATGTACCAAAAATTGTAGTTTGGAAAGGGAGAGAACGTTAGTATTTTTAAACAGGGATGGAAGTTCACTATCATAAGAACTACTTCCGTTCGTGTCTGATTTTGATACTATACAATCCTTTGCCACCTATCTGTATTTTAGCATCAGTAACTGCTGCATTTGCCAAATGTCATCCTCATTATGGGAAAAGGAGAAGAAATCTTGCCCGTTTTAGCTCTGAAGCGGGTTTCCTGAAAGCCAGCCTTTTGTCAGGATTCGGTTTTTGTTTGTTTGTTTCCATGGTTTCCTAGCAACACTTTCCACAATAATAGGCCTGTTTTCCAATATGTAAATGATTGATTTAAAAAGTCCCTCAATTATTTATAGCTTTTTGTTTTGTTACAAGTGTTAGACACACATTTTCTAGGACCCTTTCTCTCCTTTGACCCCAGTTTCAGTGGGAAATTCAGTGCTGCAATGTAGGTTTTTGGGGATCTGGATGGCCAGGGAAGAAAAGATAGAGAAAGAGAGCCTGCATTTAATTGGCAAGACCTAAATGACATTTTCAAGGGGCAGTCATGGCTGTGGCTTCTGGAAGTGCTCTACATCTGCATGTAATTGCGCTAGTCTGTGTGCCGAATGGCAGGAAGCGAGTTCTGGTGTGTTGCTGATGTGGTCAGGAATGCTCTTTATCAGACTTAGCAAATTGTTTTGCTGTGATAAAAATAACCAACTGCTATGTCAGCACTTTTACCAAAACCAAAAGTGCTTGGTAATATAATGATATATTTTGGTGTTAAATAATGTAGCCTGTCTCAGTGCAAAAAAAAAGAAAAGAAAATACCTTTTCTTTGATAATATGATGATGCTATATAGCACCGCACAGTTTAAAAAAAAAAAGTCTTAAAACAGATTCAGTAAACCAAACTGATGATTTAGGCATCTATTTTATGTCTATATAACCAGCTGCTATGATATTCAAGGGATTTCTCTGTAAAAAGCTGGCTAATGAAACTTTAAAGTCGAGAAGTAAAAAAAAAAAAACTTCTATATTCTTTGCTATAGGGTATTTTTTGGTATTTGAATAATTTTTAAAAAAATTTCTTTGAACCCTTTTTTGATACATAAAAGCAAATTTAGACATCATGCTGGCTTTCAGCTACCTAGTATTTTCAAAGGATAAAGCAAAAATTAGAGCTGATATATAAAGCGCTTGGTGTGTAAATTCTTCACTGAAAACTCAGTCTTTAATTTACCTGTTGTGTTACTGACACACATTCTGCAAATTTTGATTATCCATAACTGAAAGGAGAAAAACTAAGAATTGCTCATATTAACTGCTAATTTAAATTAAGAGATCACAGATAATCTTCAGAATTTAGGAGAGGTCATAGAACAAGTGGTAACATGGCAGATTTTTTCTGAAGGTTTTTAGAGGATCTGGTTCTGTTTGTCTGTAGGCTGTACGATTATAAATTATGAATGTTTGGACTATTACCCCTGGTTCTGCCTCACCGCATCCTTTGCTTATGCATACCTGCTCTCCTCCCAGTCTCGAGGCTTCTTTGTTTCATTGGGTTTGATGCAGCGGATGTAATGGGGTGTGCATTTCATCAGGGTGCCAACAAGGTCATTTGCTTGTTTCTGTAAAATTGAGGGAAAACATTAGGATCTGAGCTGAATAGGGTAAACCTCAGATATTTCTAAAAGTTATCAGCTATCTTCTGATCCATTTTGCATGTTACCCACAGTGTCTCAGGGTAATGCGCAGCTGTACTAGCACAGAGCTGCATTTCAGCCTAGAAGGACTCTCTGTAATCCTGTAAAAGCTCTGTGCAGAAAAGCCGTACACTTAAATGTATTCATTATATGTCTGTAAGGTAAGAGGGAGGAAGTAAAAAAAAAAAAAAAAAAAAAAAAAAAGTCAATATAAAAAAAAATCCAAAATGAATGCAAGGATGCAATTGATTACTGATTATATTATATTCTTTGCTTCTGTGTTTTTCAAATTCATCTTTGCTCTATCAAATCATTTTATTCTTTTGAGTTAAAAAGGTACCCACATTGGTCTCTAGGAATATACATGCAAAAGATGGACAAACACATGCACTAAGAAAATCATCACCCTACACCTGTCTATCATCTCAGAAAATATAATCTGGAAATAGACTCACATGGAGTTCTGCTCTGAGGGCACCATTTCTCCAGGCCCATAATATATTTAAACTAATAAATTTAAACATGGAGTGATGTGTTATGGGGAATGCATCAGATGAACTTGACTATAAGGTGAAATATGAGGAAAGAGGCTGAAAAAAATACGGATTTCCAAATTCTGCAAGCATGTCATCTAAGCATTTACTCTACATCCAGGCTCCAGAAAAGATGTGTAAACATTTGATGCCTGATTCAGTGTGCATTACGGTCAACAGAAAGCCCTCTGATTTCAGTGGGCATCAGATCAGGCCTGGCTGCATTTCTGCACTGTCTAAAGAGACGAATTATCTGTAGTTAATTGTAGGACATCAAGTGGCTGAGTGAAGGGGCTCATTCATTATGCACATGAGAGTACTGTTATCACTGCCATCAACTGCCCACTTGGAAAATTCATTGCTGCAGAATACAACTGAACAAAATGTTTAATGAACAGTGATGCTGGGTGAAATGTGAGTCTAACAGCTCAAACAATATATCACTTTGCAATCAGCATGTCCTTATGACTATCTTTAAAAATGTCTGGACAGTGAAAAACAGCAAACTGTTTTTTAATTCAGACATATGTACATACACTCATGCATGCATGCACATATCAACACAGCAAAACTAAACATACTTTAATTTTACTGCCCGCAGTGGTAGGACGGCCCTTCTTGTCTGCTTGGAGGTTTTCAGGAAACAGAGCCTTTATAAAAGGTCTAGAAAAGAATTAATAAAATACTGTTGGTATAGAAAGACAATTCAATGCAGGAATGTCATGGAATATGCTGTAAAAGTTGATAGTTGAGCAGAATATAAATAGCTATCTATGTTAATTTGGAGTTATATCAACTCAATTTTAAGATTAGTATTTTCCAAGAGCTTTATTCCTCATAGAGATCCTTTGCTATTTTAGTGAGCCCTTAGATACGTGATGTCCAAGTTCCAGACTCAAAGAAACAAGCACTTCTTAGAAAGTAAACATCAATTAAAGTGCATAACAAAAAAATGCTACTTAATACATTCAAGACAGAGCCTTCTCTGAGAGCGCTCCAAATCACTGATGGGCCTTGTTTGACGCCTGAACAAATGGTTATCATTAAACCATTTGATTCTGACGCTGCAGTACCTTACACGTTCATTCAGATTTGCAGAAAATGAAGATCAAGTATAATGCAAGTGATACTGTTCTACAAACTACTGTTTGGTGATGCTTATTTCCACTTTTATGCAAATGATTTCACAAGTTTAGTGGGGAAATCAGGCCCTCTGCATCCATCTGAACTAACACATTATTCCTAGCTTTAAGCAAGTTTTGCTTACGTACAAATCACTGCTCTGCATGAGTTCAATCAAGTCCATGAAAAGAACATCCCGATTTCTCTCGCAGAATCCATCCATATCATAAGATACCTGGGCCAAGGTGGAAATTGATTGTTTGTGGTAAGTTGAGAACCCAATAATTAAAGAAGCTTTAATTCTGTCCTCACCAGTAATTGTTCTGATCTTTTTGGTTAGTCTGGTATTACTTAAAGATGCTACGATCATTAATAAATCACTGCATATATTAGTTAAATCTTTCATAACAAACAAAGCAATTCTGGATATATATATTTACATTCAGTGGAAAAGAGTATTATGAAACTAGTGAATGGAATACAGCACAAGTGAATTTAATACTGAATTATAAAGAAGAAAAATATTTTGCATGTGTTTACTGATATCAAATATAGCAGCATTAAAATAAGTCATGAATACTCTGAGAAATATACCTAAATAAGATGGAACTGTATGTAATTATTCCAGATTTATTGGTATATCAACAGTTAAGGATCTCTTTTCTATCTGAATCCTTTTAACTTACTGCCATTATAACCAACAAGGAAATTAATAATTTTTCACTAATAAAGGATTAGAGGCACTTATTCATTACATAAATTTAATATTAAGTTTGGGTTAGTAAGTTTGCTAGCAGCAAGGCCCAGATTCATCTCTCCTAACTAGGGACATATGTTAGGGCATATTTGTTCTAAACTCCCCAGATTGTCTCCTGAGACAATCTGACTACTTAAAAATTAAAGTAGCCCTCTGCAGATACCACTTTCCCCTTAATTTCATTACTGTTCTTTCTTTTTCTTTAAAAATACATTAGGTAGATGTCATTGCTGATTGCCATATTACCTTTCCAGCATAATGATGAATGATAAACCCCTGGTTCCAGCTGTTGAAATGTTCATGAGTCCCAATCTGCATCTGGAGTTTCTGTAGTAGTGTTTGGTCAGCTCCTTCGCCCACCGCATGCATTGTGGCACACACGTCATCCAAAATGCTCATAATCCCTGGGGGATTCTAACACAGCAGAGAGAAATAACAAAAATAGCAAAAAGGAAGTGAAAAAGAAAAGAGTATGATGCCAGTTCCCCCCCGCCCCGCCCCCGAAAAAGAAAAGCGTTGCTGCTACAAAAGTGCTAGAGCACAGACATGGCAGGAGAAATTCCCCCTCAATCAGTGGAGTTCACAGTAGAGATTAATTTGTACAATAACATGCAAGCAATTTAAGGAGAGATGCTGGTTCATGGAACACTGGTGTTAGAGTGGGAAATGATAGGGAAAATCAACTGTTGTTCAAAAATATTTATTTAGTTTAGTTTATAATTACTTCACAAAGTAATCCCCTTTCTCATTCCAGTAAAAAACAAACCCCTATTTCAGATAAATATTTAAATTCTCAACCTGCAGTTTAACAAACTTCAACTTAAGTATCTAAGATTGTGACACAAACCCTATCCTTTTCCTAGTTATCTGATGCAGACAGACAGGAAATTGGCAAAATCTCAAGTGGTGTTAAACACAAGTCACCATTTTATGTGAACTACTGTTAAAGGTTATTGGCTTATATAAGGACAAAAGACTATCTGAAAAAACAAAACAAATTTCTATCCTAAAGGACTGTTTGATAACTCAACATTTGTTGTCATGCCAGATCAGGATATAAAGACTAAACTGTAGAACATTCCTTGGAACAAAGAAGTATGAATTTTTTAATCTATGAAATTTCCAAGTACTTTGTTTTCACTTGTTTGGTTAATTTGCTACAATACCTTAAAGGAAGCTAGTATTGTAGCTTCCCCAAGCTGAAATAGATCTCTCAGAGACCAGGGGGGCTTATATCTGAGCTACACTTGCATGTTGTAATGTCCTTGATAAATTTAGATGGATAAAGTTTCAATTTCCCACTAGTGAATTTTTTATTCATACTGTTTTCAACCATGCTAGCTTATAATTCTGTTTTTGGCCAATACCTTATATAACATGTATCTATCTTATAGCCCTTATAAGATATCTTATGTAAGATCTATATATAGGCTTAGTATGACTCAGTTACCAAAAAACAGTATTTGCATTTTTCCTGTGAATGTTCTTGACAGCAAAGCAGTTGCCCAATTACTTTAGAGAAAAATCTTCTTCTGTTTTTTCCATCTGTGTTTGTGCCAAACACTTACCACTTTGTTCTCTATAAGGTCACACACTATTTTGTTGTTGAAGTAATCTATTGGTGTCCATCTAATTCCCTCTTGCACATACTCTTCCTGTTAAGTAAAAAGACACACAGATATTCTCTTACACTGTGGATCTAGCAGCAGATTTACAATGAACTACGTACACACAAGCTCTGCACTACTCAGGCTTAGGAAGACCTGTCAGGTTTATGACTGCTTGGTGGCGGGGAGGGAAATAACTGATACGACAGCTAAATCCAGCTATTTACTGCCCAAAAGCTGAATTAAAATCCTTCTCTGTTCTCCCCACGCATCTTGTGTCACTCGTAGCCCTTGAGTAATTACTGAGAAGAGCAGGAATTTTTAATCAGTGAATAAGAGCAATGAAATGGGTTTTATAGTGTCTTGATAATGCAGCTAAGCATTCGTATCCTTAAAACTATTTAAAAAATGAAGGTTGTGACACAGATTAAGGATCAGACCCCCAAACCAACACACACAGAAGTGTACATAAAATGGAGATGCAGCCCTACTTTTTATTTCTGCATGCAATTACTGTAACCATAAGGACATCTAGAGACTGACTGAAAAAAAAATCATACTGAAATTTGATTAAAAGGGCTTACTCAGTAACAAACACATGAGTCCAGCTTAACAGGTCATTTGTGTGTTCAACTGCAATGATCAGTTACTTTTATACAAAAGCACTTGTCTAAGGGCATTCTTGAAAACATTGTCCCAAAGCCGGTGCCAGGCGTGGGCTCACACCACACACACTGCTCCTCTCAGCTGCATGCTCTCTGCTTCCCCATGCAGCAGCTCACATTCATGTAAAGAGATTTTACTTTCGTGAAGAGACTGCGAGCAGAGCAATGCAAATACTTTCAAAAGCATTTGTGCATTTGCCTCAATGATATTTCATTTTAAAAAAAGAAAAAAGGGAGTGAAATGGGTGTGGAGGAAACTAAGAAAAGTAGCGTTTTCCTGTTTAACTGTGTCAAGTCCAATGAAAGCAAAGGGATGGAACCAAGCTGCAGTTTTCCATTTCTGTCAATGAGTCAGGGTGTGCAGCTAGTCTGGGCAGAGTCATATGACTGCGCTAGTACACTGTATGAGGGACTCACTTTTGTACCGCTGTATTGGAGCATGTCTGAAACCGATGTGGTTTACATTTTTAGAGCTAGCCAACAGCAAAGATTTTTTCTTTGTCTTGCTTAACAAGGCAAATTTGATTGTTACCAGATGATAAAACCTCAATTTTCCACCAAATGAAAAGGCAATGGCTCAGTTTATGAATTCAAAAACAATAAATGTCTGATTACCTGCTCTGCTTTCAGTGTCAGTTCAATAAAAATCTGCTGCAGTTTTTCATTAACAAAGTTGATGCAGAACTGTTCAAAACCATTTTTCTACAATAAAGGAAAAAATTTACAAATTAGTCTCATGCTCTATATACAGTAGTTGCTAGTTCTTATGCTAGCAATATTAGGAGAAGCTTCAAAGGAATATTTTCAATGATGGATGGGTTGCTGATTTTATAGTCTTTCTGCATAATCTCAGATCTCAAAATAAAGATCAATGACCTAATTCCTTTGAAGTTTCTTCAATATTTCATGTTTATTAAGTGATACATTACCAGTGAGTACTGAATGTCCAGGAAGCTGATTTTTTTGCTTTCCATCTGGCCACAGGGTTTGGGGTTTTTTGTTCTTTTTGGGGGGGTTTTCCCCCTCTAAGTAACAAGAAGAAAATCTCTCTCAGGTCAGATCAGCTCAAACACTGAATTTTGCATTGCCTTACCTGAAATATTTCAAAGCCATAAATATCGAGGACACCAATGTTATATTCTTCATGGTTCTTCTCCATAGCCTTATTAATGGACTAATAAAAAAACCAAACACAAAATGTAAAATAAAGTGTAGTTAATACCTTAAATTATGTATTCGTATCCTTAAATCTTTATATTAAAATACTGAATTTCTTAAAAAATAACATATTTGAATGGAATACAAATGTATGTAATAGGGTATTTTACTTTTACTTTAATAAAAAGCTCTTATTAAGAGCTAGGAAATGAACAGTACAGTATCCTGTTTTCCAACTTAATGAGCCTTCAGAGCTACTGTTTGTAGAAACCATTTCTCATTCGGAGTAACCTATTCAGTTAAAGAAAAAGGGGCCAACAAAAAAAAAAAAGAACAGCCGTAAATTTGATATTTGAGGCATTCTACAGATAGTAACATGAATCTTTTCAGCAATTTCTGTATTCCCTCTTCTGCAGTGTCAGTGCTGGTAACAGAGACACCTAATAAGAGTTATGGAGATGTCATGACGAAGATGACTTTTGAGACACCAGCACTGCCAACACGGAGCAGCCCTCTGCTCCCGTGGCCAAAGGTAAGGCTTCCCCTCACCAGCACAGCCTGATGTTTCCCCCGAAGCAGAAAGTACTTCAACATGGAGATCAGAGCGCAGAAGAGACCGGCATTTGCTCAAATGTCCCAGCTTTGGGGTGCTGAAGGGATTTCTTGGCAGGAGAGTGGGCTAAGACAATAAGGGACCAGAAACATTACCTGCTGTAATTCTGCTCATCTGAAAATGCTTAACAACGTAGGATAAAGCAAGACTCTAGCTTCAGAGAAGTATGGATGCTGGCAGAAAGAAGGAAATGTCAGGGTCTCTCACAGGACAGTCACGGCAGGAGACAGTGCTGAAAGCACAGCTCACCCACTCACACCTTCAAAAAAGCTGAAAGCATTTGTCTTCTAACAAGTGCCTGGCATTTGATATCTGCGGTCCTGCTCCCACTAGACTCCTCAGTGCTACTGCTAATGTTTAGGCCAGGGAGCATATTTAGGTGAAGGAGATGATGGACAAAAGGAGCACTGCAAGAAATAGTCCCAATGTACTTTTACTTGTTTCAATACTTCAGTCGTAGACTTGATCAAATTCAACTTACATCCACCAGGTAATCAAAGACACGGGCGTGAAGGGCTTTGGCCAGCGCATCCCTGGTGTAGCAGGCCTGTTCCACATTCAGTGTTACGTTAATGGACTCGGATTTGCCTCCCCACTTGCTGTCCATCTGTCTGCTGGTCAGTTTTTCCTTTAGGCGGTCCTGGTTAATTCCCAGGAGGAAAGCAGGGAAAGCCAAAACTGTAAGAAAGATTAGGGCTGCTGGATTATGATTTACAGACTAAACCAGTACAAAATAAAATAAGAAACTCAGCAATATCTCAAATAACAATCAGCAGTAATAAGCCTCATGAGACATGGCTTAAAAGAAAAAGAGTAGGGATTTACATCTTAAAAATTTCCCTAAGCTCCCCAAAGGCATTTTCAACTCTTTACTTATATCACAGTTTTGAACTATGTGGTTCAAAGAAATCATTTTTGGAAGAGCTGGAAATAAGACATGGAACTCGCACATGAAATAAAACTGACACCACTGAAATTTCTTTGTAAAAAAGCATATGTTTAAAATATAATAAAATATAATACAGAAAGAATACTGTTATCCATCTCCTAATAGTCTTTCCCTTTCCTCTTCTAAGTTAGTATTTTGCAGAAAACTTCAATTGGCTTGCCATTTTTTTTCTTTTGTTTTATAAATCCTTTCTTCTGGAAGTACTTTGCAAATTGTTTTCTCTTGTGTAAAAGCAGAGCAGAAAAAGACATCTGTGCAATAAGAAGCCACAAGGCTAGAATTCGTTGCCTTTTTAGCACATGGCACAGAAGTTAGTTGCAAGCGTCACACACCTTAAGGAATGGAAAAAGAGAAACTGGCTTGAAAGCATACAGAAATAGCTCCCAAGGGCATCTCTTGGAGTTACTGTTGCCCCTCCACTAAACCACATAATCCTCTAACAACGTTTCATCAATGTTCCAGTGCTTTCAGATCCACTCTACTGTTGTGAAGAGGATGTCAAATAATCGCTAAGGCAGTTGCCACTTGTGCTTTGTACATCTGCAACATCCACAACATTATTTGACTTCTTTCAACCTTTTAGTACATTAATTCCCAAGTATTTTTAAAACTGCAGATAAATCCCCGCTTTCTGAAATCTAATTAATTGCAATCAGACAGGCTGATTAAATCTACCCTAGGGCACTAATAACCAAGGAACTAACCAAAGTCGAGTCATTGGCAACACCTCTGATAATTCACTGAGGACTGCAAGTTGAAGAGCACAGGAAAAGGACAAACATCATATCCCTTAAAAGGGAAGAGAGAATGTGGGGAATTACAGACCAAATACCTTCAGATATACTACCAGAATAAATAATTAGCTAGTATTACTGTAAGGATTTATGAAGATAGCAAAATAATAGATATCATTATACCATGGATATCTCAGAAACCCTTCATAGTGTTAGTGATTTACTGGAAAGGAAGAAGTGCTGAGCCTGATTTGACGTAACTTGACATTCTTAAGACACCAGATTATTTCCTCTAGTTAAGGACCGTATAGATATGGTCTAGAAAGTACTATAAAGTAGGCTATACATGTAACTGAAAAAATTATCCTCAAAGAGTAATTATCAAATATCCAGAATAGAACAACATCCAGAATAGTATTTGGAATGACTTGCAACAAGGAAGAATTAGTATAAATATTAAGAAAATCTTTTCAAGTACAAATATAATCAAGCAGTAGAACAGAAAATAGATTATTCACCACTGGCAGTTTTAAAGAACTATTTTCCTAAACGCCTGTCAAGAATGGTCTGTGTAGGTTTGATCCTGACTTAAGAGTAAGGGACTGGAGTCTTCAGCTTCTTGAAGAAGGGCCTTTGCAACTGTTTTTCTGTAAGTGGCTATATAATAACAAGAACACTACTGAGCCAAATTCTTAAACCTTACATTATTTCAGACACATGCAAAGCATGACTAGTCAGTGGTCAACTGTGTTATATCTCTCCTAGCTATCCAGGCTGTGATTAGATATAAACTCTTTACTCTTTAGTTGGCTAGTACAAACAACAAATTGTGCATGGAGTTGGGGGGTTATCAGTGGAGAGGGAAATGAATCCAGCTTTCAGCTTCATAATGTAGAAATTTTAGTAGACATTGCTATTTCTTTGCTGGCTTCTTTAAAGTGCAATATGTTTATGAGTAACTTCTGTATTCATTCTACCTGCTAAGTTTCTTCTGTGTATTATTCATACACAACTTCAGTATTTAGATCACAGTGAGCAAGAAAAACATGGTGTACTTGGCAATCCATTCACATTTACCAACGTTTTGTTTTTAATCCATGTGTTTTTTCAGTTTGTTACTTTTTGATGCAAAATGTTCAGTATCTGTCTTTTAAGTCTGGCTATTAAATATCTTGATTTCACTGAAAGATTTAATACTACAATTTAAATGGAAGCACGGTAGCTCATTTAGAATCTTATGGCATATCTAAAATCCTATATTTTTCTTTGGATGTATAAAGTGCCCCAAAATATTTTTCTTCAGGTTCGCTTACTATTCTTTTAAATTGCATATGAAGATTAGTCCTTTTAATTTGTCCATTTCTTAAAAACAAATAGCAGGAGAGCTATACACTTGAGTGGAAAGTCTTCTGCACAAGATATTTATATTTGATTTGCCTAAAACTCAACTAATAAATGCAGTTTTTCTGAACACGAACATTAAAAAAATCAACAAGGACCATTTTGGAATAAGAGAACAGATGGATATCTGTAAGCTACTACAGATACTGTGCTTATCCCTTGTAAGCTAATAAAGTCAAACAAGTATAAAATGAACGTTAACAACAATGTTAAACACTGTAGAACTATTAGTGCTTCAACATCTTACTGATGTGGGCCAAGCTGATATAAAACAACAGCAAGAGGTGAGGGAAGCCAGGACTGTGCAATGTGTATATAGAAGCAATAAGAAATACTTACAGGGTAGAAGTACCTACTAATGAGGCATGGGTCAAGAGATCCAAGCCAGGGAAGATAACATTTAATAATATAGTTTATAGTGAATTTCAATGTGTTTTCAAGGCAGCTCTTCTGGACGCATATGCATCTGACTGAGCACTGACTGTACCTGACACTGTACATGAAAACTGAGGATACTCCACAGGTTGGCAGCTGCTTCCATATGGTGGTGCGGTCAGACAGACCACATAAGGAACAGGTTTGCTCATGAATGAATGCTAATGCATTCAAAGAAGCAGAGCTCAAGTTTGCTCCAAAACATTTCTCACAATTTCTAGTATTTCGTACTCAAAAGCTGGAAAAGGATTCCTTAAATTCAAAATGCAAAATTATGTTGCTATTAATTAAGACAATGGCATTGTACAAGACAAAACAGGGGCCTCGGTACCATTATTGTTTTGGGGAGAGAATTTGAATTAGCAGCCTTGCACTATGAGAAATGATGCACTGTATTTGGACAAGCAATTCAAGACTGCAGTTCACCTCATGCCATCTGGGTTTCAGCCCATTGCTAATTCTATAACAGTTTCCAGAGGTACTTACACTCCTCGCTCTCCACTCCTGCATAGTTGCCAACTTCTTTGAAGCTGATGTTTCCCAAATGCAGTATTCCTGCCACTATCTGCAGTACCAATGACTGTTCCTCTGCAAAGATCCCAATCACATTCATTGCATGCTGGAAAGAGGAAAAAAAATCAACACTGAATCAGTCAAAGAATCTGTTCAACGAGGGTTGGGGTTTTTTTTGTTTTTTTTTTAATAAAAGTCCTTTTAAAAAGTTGATTAAAAAAAACATGAGTTCTTCAAAAGAGTTCATACACTTAAGGCAACCAATTTTCATTAGTCTGCACTGAAATTTCAGAAATTATAGATGTCCTACCTCATAGATTTTTTTTTAAATAATTAAGTACAGAAGCATCTAAACCATATAAAAGATGTGTTACTAAAATAAATTCTGGAGTAATTAAAGTTACTGAACAATGAGCATCAGCTTTTCCCTGTGCCACTGTGAAAATGAATTGTTTCATTGCAAAATGGGAAACAATGAACTCAAGATAGAACAATTTTACTCCTTCTACACAGATACTTTATCTACTGAGACTATCAAATGCAAAGCTGTAGTAGATGTCTCTGATCTATGTTTTTCAAGTCCCTTTTCCCAGCTTTTTCAGTTGTGCTGCTTTTAAACAGGTGTGAAAGAGCAGTCACGACTTAGAATTTGGCTAGCACTGTACTTTTTTTTTCTCTCTCTTTCAATGGAAGTTCCTCACTGTGTTGCATTTTCACATTTTTATGCTGCAGATTCCAAACACGTAGTTCACCTGCATTTAGTTAAACTCCATTATATCTGTACCTTTCTGAAAGGGGTGCAAACAAAACACAAAGGTGTTTAAAAGGTGTATAAATCCAAAGACTGGCAGCTATCTTTTCAAGATTGTTAGGCCGCAACAAAGGAGAAGCTCTTCAGGATAAAATGTAATTGTTGCAGCTGCATGAATTTCTCATTTCCACAATCATACATCAATGTCTTTGCTATAAATGGACAGTGGAATGAACACACATCCATCACTAAACCTATGAGAGAGAGAGAGTCAAAAACGCACCAGTGTTTCTTGGAAATCAGATTTGTCATTGATGTCATCTACTTTGTAGGACCCAGAGAGGCTCAGATAGTAATAGTAGTCCATACTGGTGATGCCAAGACTGCTTTTTTGCTCTGAGGAGGCCCCTTCAATTAGCTGCAAAAACAAAATTGCCAAATTAGGTATCATGTAATTATCTTCAGCAGAGACGAGGCAGGTTAGGAACAGGTGACTGAGTCTGGAACTGCTCGGATGGAGATACGGCTAAAGCTGTGGCAGATTCATATCCTTCCTGTGTTTTGCTAACTGTTTAACCAGAAAGACCAGATAGTCATTCCTATTCACGTGAATGACAGCTCTTTCTAACTTCCATATCCAATATAAAGGGCAAACTGGGACTGATTCGAATGTCTTTCATTATCTTTATCTCATAAAGATAAAGCAAAGGTGTTTTTCCACTCTGCAATGTTTTAGCCAAATCCTCAGGAGCAGCTTGCCTTCCATGCCTACTCAACAGCAGGCAGAGTTGAGAGAGCATACTGAGAAAGCACCATTTGTGACTCTGAGGCCAAGTATCCTCTATCCCCATTATGGGGCATGTCAAGCCGGTTTTGAACTGCTCCAATACTATGTTGATGTCTGATATATAATAACCTGTTATGACTGCTAGGAAATCAACCAAGTAAAACATGGTTCAGTCACACCTCTTTGCATCGTTTAGGCCAATAGGGCCGAGGACAAATGCCTTAGTGTAATTAAAAAAGGTTCCTGTCCTTCTTGTGATGGCTGAGAAGAGACTCCTCAGACTTATGCACAGTCTACACAGTTGTGTGTAGATACGGCTGCAGTAAAAAGCAACGAGCAAACTGATCTCCTAGTGGAGAAGTCAGAAGCCTGTAGTCTTTTAACTTTTATGTCAAAACCAAGAGACCAGCCAGACTGAGAAAAATCAGCAGGACAGTGCACAGCATTCACATACCTCGGAAGAGGGGACTGCACAGCTCCTGGAGCAATTCCAGGTTCTACTCAGCTTTCCATCCTCATAATGTCACTTCAATTTTATGTGAAGCTGTTACAGTCACTTACATTGCACTGCCTTTATTCTAGTTTTGTAGAACCTGATCAATTGGCACTTTAGCAAGTAAGGAACTTGCATGTCAAAGACCAATGAACACAAGAAAACCCATAAGGAAAAGCCTTAAGAAATGTGAAAAAAAGGGAGATGCTTGGAGGAGTCAACAGACATTATCCTAAATAACTCACAGAACTTAGTAGAGAATTAGATATCTCTTTCCAAGCTGTGCTACAGAATTCCAGAGCAGAAGGTCTAATTATATAGATCAGTTAAAAAAAAAAAAAAAAAAAAAGCTGTTGGAAAGTTCTCACTTCCTATTACATTCAATTGGACTTTTCCAATAGGACATCCGCTGTGAATTTCCAAGCTGAGACCCTGAAATACTTGAGTATTTTTTTTCTGGAACTGAAAGACAACTGTGTCTTAAGACATAGCATGTTAAGACACTGTCTTAACATGCTATGAAGCTTCCCAGTGATATAACCAGATCACCTTCTTGAATATGCATTTGATAATCTCATTGTACTGAGAAAGACTTTTCAATACAGAGGAAAAACTGGTAAAAGTTATTTTTAATAACTGATAGGGGAGATATACACTTCTGACCTGGTAAAAAATGTGAAAACTCCTCTCTCCAGGATTCCTCATTACGACTCGAGATTTTTCCAGTAGAAAGTTGGAGATTTTCCCACCATCTGGTTCTCCACCTGGGCTAAACTGGATTTCAAAGTATTTCCCCTGCAGTAAATAATTATAGAAGCTGTTGAATGATTAGTAAATACTAATTTGCAATCAGGTACTTGTTATACTATGCCTCAAGAAAGGTTATTAGGTTATTTAATATTTATGGATACAGAGGCTCAGATGCCTCAAGATTCAACTAAGCTTTTATTCCTAAACTATCACAAATCTTTCTTTCCATGTCCATTTATACGATGCTAGACTCAGGATAAGACATCATGCATTAATGCAAAGGTAGAGAGAAAGTGAGGGGCTTCCTTCCCCTGCTGGGAGTCTCACTTAGTGTAAATGAAACTGTAAGGGCCACCTGCACTGGAAGTAAATTTAACAGATTTAAGACCAATGGCAAATGTGGCCTTCTGCTTGAAAGCAAGGCAAACCAATATCTTTTTCTTTGGGGGAGACATTAATTGCATTGCTACTCATGTTGGCTATGGAATAAATCCTTGCATTAGCTTTGCATAATAAAATGGCCAAAAGGAACAGAAAACCAAGAGGTTAATTAGCTTTCATCCTCATTGTTGCCAATCTGACTGGGGAAAAAACAACAGATATCATTTAGAAGAAAAAAACTGACAGTTTTACAATTTTCTCCTCTTGCAGAATGCAGCAGTCATATTTTATATATCAACTTTCATCAAGATATTTATATGATATTATATACACATACAGTATATTTTCCACAAAGGCCTAAAATGAGGAAAAAGAAGCTTAGTTTCCTTATGGCTGCTAATGGACACAATTCTACTTGTAGCAAACAGAGCTCTGTCTAAGCAGCAGTGCAGTTAGCCTCAGATTTGTACTGTGATCTTGCTCTCACTCCATTTTACCCAAACTGTAGAAGGGAACATTCTTTCTTTCCAAATCTATAAAGCCTATGTGTAGCTTTTCAAAACTGACCCCACAGTATGTTATTTAGTAAACACCTATTTCACAATACTAAGTACTTTATAATGAGAGACTGAAAATAATTCCCCGCTACTTTTTGTACATGCTAGCAAATTTATTTCCCATTAATCAAGTCTAAGAATGGCTTCATATGTTTAAAAAACCCAAACACATTATTGCACATATTTACTGACCATGAAAGGCCACGTTTACATTTTACATGACCATGAGGCCAGTTCGTTGCTGGTAAAGCTATTTGCTTACAGATTGAGTACTTTAAAAATAACTTGTGACAAGTATGTATTGTAAGAGAAACAAATATGCAATCTATACAGAGTGAAATACAAGCCTCTCAAAATATACTTTATGTTTTAAAATATACTTTATACTTTACTTGTATTTACCTATTTTGTAGTCATTTGGTACTATACTCCTGAACAATGTCTATCTAATAGCACAGAAGTTGAAAGAATAAAGTAATCTCTTGGGGAAAGGAACTTACAAATCTGCTGGAGTTGTTGTTCCGTACAGTTTTTGCGTTCCCAAAGGCCTCCAGTAAAGGGTTGGACTGCAGAATAATGTCTTTCACGTGCTAAAATTTTATGAAACAGGAGAAATATAAATTTAGAAATACATATTTTTAAAGTTCTTAGAGCTTTTCTAGGAAACCATGACACCTAAATTATATGTAAAAGAAGCAAGAAAGCTTGCATCTGGAAAAAAATCCTCTTGCTCTGACAAGAAATACAATCTAACCGTCTTTTTTCTCAGAGGTTCTAGTTTCTATTTTTGAAGAAAATCCTATAAAACTAAACAAAATGGCTGAGGCTGCAAACAGCTCGTACTTCTGCCCACTGCTCTGCCAAGCAACACAGCCATTAAATTGAGCTGGGTTTTCTTCGTCGTCTCGTTCTTAAACAATTTCCTTCCTCCACACGAGCACTTAAATCTTTTTGGGGGGTCTGGAACTGCAGGCAGTGAAGGCAGAGCAGCAGGAACTGCAGGACTCAGCGAGGGCTTCAACAGCCTGCTTCAGGACCAGTGATGCTGCTGCCTAGTTGACTTAGACGGTAATAAACAGCCTGTTACTATTATTTCTGTCTCTGATTCCAGGAGATGGAATATTGTTAAGCTATTAGCTTCTGAACAGACCTAATGCATGCTAAGTTGTGTTGGGAAGACTGAATTTCATCCCAGGAGAAATGTTTGAGGCAGAGTGTCAACTTCATCAACTGTAACTTCGTAACCACTAACAGTATTTTTAATTTTATACAAAGAGCTGGATTTTTTTAAATCAACCAAAATATTTATTTTTGAAGTAAAGCATGATTAAATTCATTCCAAAAATAACACAATGCATACTTTCTCTAGATCGCTCCCTTTGCTATTGAATTATTCTGTGCACTGTTCCTCTATCACTTTTGCTCAAAATTAAACAGGAAGAACACACTCAACATTAGATTGTAACAAGGCAAATAAATAACAGTAAGCAGTCAAAAAGAGTAGACTTGTACAAGTAGCTACTACTTACCTATCACTGTCTGTCAATCAACAAATGACCTTATATAACTTCATTAAGGGAATTTTATGGCTAATTCACTACATTAGCTTTAGTTAACAGGCTTATATAGATAAAGCAGACATTGGTGATAAAGTTATTAACAAAAGCAGCTATTTGCTGTTTCAGCTAGCTTTTAGAAATGCTATTGCCTCATAAAACAAGACGATGTTCCTGCTCTTTGCTCTCTAATGTATACATACGGCTCATAATGGAAGTAACAAAAACACAAACAAGCAGTTCAGTTTTCAATAGAAAGCCAAGCCAGGGGAAAGAAGATCGTATCTACGAAGAGGAGATTGTCGTTGTTCTTAACAACAAGGCTGTTATTGGTGAAGAACAATAATTAAACTACTTTTTCCCCCTTAACTTAAAAATATACATAATTCAGCTTGGAAGCCGTGAAGCTTTTAACAGAGATCACGCTGGCCCCGTGGGTTTCGCCTGCGTGGGTGCCCACCGCACGGGGGGCCGGCGGACGCATAAGCGAGCAGCTCTGCGTCCCCTGCAGTCACCTCTGCTCAAGAGCGGGCACATGTGGGGCAGCTCGCGCCAAGCGGTGCGGCTGGAGAGCTCCCCGCTGCCCCTGCTCATGCTTCAGAGCGTTACTCTGTACCAACTCACCTGCACTTTAGGGCCACCTCCCGAAATTTTGGAGATGTAACTCATGATATACTTAGCTGCCACAGTCTTTCCAGCACCACTTTCCCCACTATGAAAAAAGAAACACAACAGCACTCCTGTTAGCTGGTTCAGGGTGAAAACCATGGGGAAATCGGTCAAATGCACACGGCCACTCTGCCTAGATACGTTATACCAAAAGGACAGAGAGAATGCTACAGAAAGCTTGAAATACCTAACATGAACAGACCACCATGATCCAGTTAGAAACAAACTCTAATGAAAACTTAACTGAAAGAAAAAAAATAAATTGTCACTCCTATCAAGCAGTCTTCCCACACAGGTATTTTCTGGCATGCTGCCAAATATCTGGAATCATTACTGAAGATTAACACAAATACAAAGTAACTCTGGTTTTCACTGGAGTTATTTAAGGCTTCTCTTGTTCAACCGTGACAAGGTACCTTAGCAAAGAATAATAATAAATATAAACCAAATTTACATTAGGTAAGTTGGGTCACATATAGACAGTGACATAGTATTGTAGCATGATACTTGGATATGTTTGTCAATAAATAATTTTGAATGAAACATCTCGCATGGACACCAACATCTCTGTTGGACTTCGAAAGCAGGAAAAAAATATAAATCAAGAAATAAATATGCTCAAACCAAGATACTCAAAACAGCACAAGTATGCTAAGAGCACAATTCCCATTTAAGTTCAGTGGGATTTTGGGCCTCGTATGCTATGCCAGATGCCTACCTTAGTTCAAGAGTCTTTTGTTTTAGGCGTTCCTGAATGAAATAATGAGACATTATTAATCACATCCTGAATGACGGAAGAACTACCTTCCTGTTCCTGTACCTCTTGACACAGGGTACAAGAAGTTTTAATATCCCATAGTAGCTTTCACAATTCCTTCCTTCCTTTAAAATGTTCACTTCAATGTGAATACATTTTACAGCGTTAGTTGATTTGCTTTCTCACAATTAGCATGAGTTTCTCGAGAGGCAGAAAAAGACTGGCATGGTAAAACTTTATTTCATACCTTAAAGCTATCCTCATTTCAAGAGAAGTGCTCCAGACTTTCATAAATCTTGATGCAAAAGTCAGCTTTGACTGTAAATACTTTACCCTGAGCTGGACAACTATAGTAATACAAAAACCAACAGGCACACATGTTGCTTCGATGTCACAGTGATATCTGAAACATTTTTTTCTTGTGTGAAAAACTGTGCTATCTTTGGGCTTCTGAATAATTTCAGTGAATATTGACTCTTCTGTTCTGTGCCTGCTTGTTCCTGGATGTGGATCAAGTGCACATCTTTTCCTGAGCAAATTTTAGCTACATTTGCCAGAGAAACATCAGCATGTCCTGCACAGCAAAAGGACTTGCTAAGAATGTCAGCTCATAGCTTCTTCTCAGCATGAGTAATGGAGACATTTCCAAATGTCTCCAAAAATTTAAAAAAGCTCCCCAAAACTGCCAAGCTGCAAATATTATTTTACATCTTTAAAGCTTCCAAACAATGCAAAAATACTGAAAGGAAATTTTGCCAGAAACGTTTTCACGCTTTTGTCTTCTCCTGACTGCAGTTGTACAAATCAGACAGGAAATGTGAAAACGTGAAAAAACATTTTTGATCAACTCAACTGTGTTCTGAGACCTCACTCAAGTATGCATCATGTCTTTTATTATTCAAACCAATTCATCTTTTCCTACGCATAAAGGAGAAGAAAACCTTTACTACTGACATCTACTATATTCACAGGAACAGGCTGAGTTTGCTGGATGGCAAACTATATTTAGAAGTCCATGTCAGCAATAGTTTGAGAATTAAAAATAACAGTTCTTCAACCCAAAATTTGCTAACAGTAAATTTGCTCATTGTATTGCAAAACAAGACACAAGCCAGTCTATCCTAAATCATATTCTTGAGCTTATAAATAAACGCAGTCCTCAGCAGAATACAGAAACAGATCTAGAGCCAAACGCCAAATGAATATGACCAGATATCATTTATCAAGCAGTAAAAAGTAACACATTTCTGCAAGATTCTATTAAGTATTTTCAACAAAAAGAACATCCAAAACAACTTGAACTTAACCCTAGTAAAATACAAGACAAAAATATTATCTACCTAAAATACATGTTCATCCACTATTTTGAAACCTAACCCTAAGAATCAGAATGACTTCAAACAGCTTCCGTTTCCTCTAACCTATCATAAAACCAAAATTCAAAGTTCTCAAATGTTGCTCAAGTACCTGTTCTAGTATTTTGCTATGTAACCAAAAAATAATACGTTTTAAAGGCTCCTATTTTGTCTGCTAACTCTGCACTAGAGTCAGAGAAGTGCTCTGCACTGTTCCATGTTATCCTCTCCCACCAGCAACAGACCGTTCATCCCGCCGGCCTACGTACGCTGCGGTCAGCTCTCTTCCAGCTTGTCCTGTTTCAGCACTTCCTTCCCTTTAACTAGATGGGCTTTGGAGACTTAAAATTGTTAAGTAGCCAATAATCGGCTGAAGAGCTGAAGCGATATGATGCTGTACGTTTAGCATAAGCCCGCAAAGCTTTTCCAAGAGCAGGGACGGTGCTGACCCGCGACAAGGGGCCATGCAGGAGGCAGACCGGGAGGGCGTCCGCGGGCAGCAGCGACACAGCCCCCCGGCGATGGCCGACCGGCCGCCCACGGCACGGCTGCGCACAGGGCAGTTCTGCCCCTTACAGATACTCAGGATATCTGGATACAGATAGATTATCACATGACTCCCTGCTATCAGGTATGGGACTTAGAAAAGATGTGTAGCCTCTGACGAAACGCTGACAGCATCGTCACAGAGATGCCCTAGGGTAGCCAGCAGGCTGCAAACTTCCTGTTACAGTTGCTCAACTGCCTTCAACCAGCATTTTGCCAGCTAGCTACCAGTAGTTGTCACAGACGTTGCCTGAATGGTATAGCAGATAAAAATCTGCATGTGACAACTTGGATCTTCAAAGACACCCAGCTAACCCTAAAATTTTGTGCAGTACAGATACATAATTTTCCTATGCTCTCTCAAGAATCCCAGCAAATACTGATATGCTGCAGTGTAAAACGAGCTGCAGCTGGGGAAATTTATAAACTTATCCCAAAAGTCGTACCTACATCTGGTCCACTTTTCATTTAGAATGTATTTTAAAAGCTCTACCTCTAAGCTACCTTCGGGTGATGAACAATGGTGCAGGAAGAGGCACTGGGGGTGAAGAAAGACATGCTTAGAACAGTGGCAGAAAAAGCTCTAAACAACAGTTTTCTTCAATGCCTAAATTACCCCCTTCTTTGTTCAAATTAAGTGTAGCTTTTAGTACTCATTCCACAGCGGCTGTCACAGAAATTGATCCAGAGGAACTTAATTCCATTTTATTGATAGTCGCTGTTGGGAGGTAAGAGGTCCTTTACATTAAATGCATTTGGCTGAAAGATTGCCTTTCAGAGTTTGCTTTAGATTTATGCACGCATATACCTTTTCCCACTTTTAAAGTTTATTGATCGAATATGAGTAAATTGCTCCAATTAAACTAGAATAAAACAGGATGCTGATACATTACTTATGAACTGAAGTAACTTTATCTGAGGGGATGGTATCTTGCCCGCAGTAAAGCTCAGGTGCCACATGGGAACTGCGGCAATGCCAGCAAATGATTCTCATGCAAAAGAATTCCCACATACATTTCACTGCTCTGTGGCTATTACAACTATTGCAAGATGATACAACAATCATTTTCTTGCTTTTTAGTTTTAAATACCTTGAAAGTACAAGGGTTTTTAAAAGTTGAAGAAGGAATACTAAATGGCTTAAAACAGCAAGAAGTGAATTATGGAAAGTAAACTATGGTACTGATAATTTTCAGCCTAGAGACTTCACTTACTAAAAATAAAAACATTATATATTCTCAATCACTAACAAAAAAGATAATGCTTTAACTGTTACAGAATCATACTGTTTCTTCTAGCACTATTTGCTACTTCAAAAAAGAGACTTTTTTTCAGCAATGTCAATTAACCCTTAGTTGAAATCAGAATTAAACTACAAATGCAGAGGGAAAATTTTTAGCTCCTTCCTTCCCAGAAGAAATGTAATCCAGTGATTAGAGAAGCAACATCCATACAGAGCCCCATTCTTCTCCCTAAAATTAATTTGCTGAGTGACATTTAATTCAGTCTCCCTGGCTATAGAACAATACAAGTAACACTTATCTACATCATCAGGACAATGTGGAAATTTTATTACTAAATATTTATAAAGAACGCTTGGATCTGCAAGTAAAGAACACTGTATAAGTAAAACATTCTGCTGTGCTTGGATGAGCTTGTTAGTTTGTTTACATACAAAATTTGCTTTCTTTAATTATGTTCAGAGCAACTTCAGTAGCATGACTTCAGTGGAATATTTTTCCCCTCTGCAACTGAGTTTTTGCCTAACTTTTCTGACTGCATTAGATTTATGTTCATACCACTTCCTCATTAAAATTCAACCACATCTCCAGCTGGATTCTGTACTGGAGAAGTTTTAGAAAAGTCAGTCATCTGAGGCTTCTGGAAAGTTGTGATATAGAAGCTGACTAGCAATTTCATATTAAATTTTGAACTTGATCAGTTTAAGACAGATATGAGTTCCTTACTAAAAAAAAGATGAGGTACGAGATCTCTCTGTTAACATGCATTTGTAATATTTAAGATGTTGAATTGTCTTTTCAGGTACGCAGCCATCACATACAGCTTTACTGTACCAAAGATTGCCTCATGGAGGTGGAACGTAAACTAAAATTAAAAACAAGAAGGACTGAAACACTGCTTTAAAGCAACTGCAGCATCTCATGGCAGGAATCACAAAGAAAGGGAAAATAAAGTCCTTAACTTTATGGAAATGTAAGACTTCAAGAACAATCTGAAAAGAAAGACATGTACTGCTACACAACAGAAAAGTACTCATCGTAAGCTCCACCGTCCTCATTAGAGGACAGCAGTAGCGCAGAAGGAGCCGAACGCCGCAGCAGCCAACCCTTCAGGATTAACACCTGGGTGGGACAACTCGCTACGGCTGTAACCGTCGCCAGTGAGGGAGAACTGCAAACAACCTCCTGTAGCGGACATTTCTAAGCCGGGTCCAACAGAGGCTTAAGTAACGCACCGTGCCTCAAGAACCATAAACGCAATGAGAAACCAGGCTGCAGCGGACGCAGAAGCGGTGTCCCGCGAGCAGCCCGCCTCTGCGGGAGGCGAGGAGCGGGCGCCTCCGCCCCCGCGCGCAGCCCGCCAGCCGCCGCTGCGCAGCGTTCAGACTAGCTCCCGGCTCCTCAGCTATAATTAGACCTGTGTACATGGAATTTTCTTAACTCATACGCACATATGCTGCAATTATTCCACTAACGAAACAGGCTTGTCTGGCCCTGGGAAGGTTGCTTGGTGAGGTTTTCTTTTTTAATTAGTATTATCATATAAGAAGATTGTATTTGGTTACTATCTATTAAGTCTTTCAGAGAACTGTATTTTCTTTTGGATCTGCTTTCCTAGTTAATGCTCCAGCTCTTTGAATAGGATGAACTTTTCCAGTCAGTGTCTAGATGCATTCCTGGGGGTTCTGGGATTAAACGTGCTGGTGAGAGCCCGTGCAACCCTCAGGCCCACGCTGCCGGCTCTTCCTCCGCCTGCCTGGAAGCCTGTGCCTCCTCTCTAGGCTCTAAAGCACTTCCCGCCCCGGTCTGGCGGGGGGCCAGACGGCACGGCACGGCGCGCACCAGCCCTTTCCCCACGGTCCTGCTGGCCCTGCTCCCTGGATTCCTCGTGCCCCACAAGCCAGGCACAGCCTTTTTGAGCTGATGGTCAATCAGCCCCGTTTACACATGATTTCCTCCCTTCTCTCTTTACAGGTCCTTCAAAAAAAAATTCATTGCCATCTTGAGGGGAAAAGAAAACCTGGGCCTGTTTCTGTACTAATTTGCTCTGTTTCTTCTGTTCCACCTGGGATTTTTGGTGAAGTCACTCCAAATTTAGACTTGTTGTGAATAAGAGAAGCAAATCTGCATCTCATAATAACCATACTGTCATCATCACTTTCTGGTTAAACTCCATGGAATAAAATGTAATATAAGAGAAAACAAAACAACCCATGAGACAAATTTTCATGGAAAAATTATGGTTCACTGAAATGCAAAGGTTCATTGGAAACCGCTTAAGTTCAGCAGACTTTTGTGGGACCCAAGACAGACAGACAGGTTTTTAAGAACCACCATTTCAGGGGCAGAGACTAGAAAGTCCTTGGCAGCTATGAAGTGAAATGGATGTTGTGGTAGTGGGCATGCAGCTAGCTAAAACATCCATTTCACTCAAGAGCTGCAGGATCTTGGAAGCTTCCAGTCTGCCAGGGATCTCAATGCTTTCTGGTGTAAATCCATTGAATAAAATGAAATGTAAGAGGAAACAAAACACTCAAATTCAAGAAATTTCTCTTTCAAGCCAGCTCTAGTCATTAGAAATTGTGATGACATTAAAATCAGAAAAATGTGGGAGGTATCTAAACAATTTAAATGAAATATGGTCAAAAGGATTAAAATATCAAACCAAACTAAAATCAGTTTTATGAATGGCCAAGTTACACGATTTCACAACAATCATTCTTCAGCGTCCCAAAATCAAATATCATCATCTGTAAATCTAGTCTCCAGCTTTTCTGGTTTTTGTCATAAGAATAATCTTAGGCCAAACAAACATGTAGAAGGGAAGAGGAACACTTTGAATAAAATGTCCCTGGAAAACATGATTTTTCTTTTCTTAGTTTTGCAGTATATTTCAAGTAACTCAAGCATGACACAGGAAGATTCTGAAGAGGCCATGCATACGTCTGAGAGAGAATTCACCCTGCACGTACACTGGGCAGGCTCTCCAAAGAGCGTACCACCCATCACTGTAAGCACAATTCCTGAGACAATTTAAACCTGTGGCTATTAGAAAAGATTAAGTCTGCATCTCAGTTCTCTGAAAATCTGACCCTCCGCATTCATTGCACTTTGGGGCATTAACAATGGATCAAAAATTGTGTTTTTTATCATAGTCCATGCCTTAAAGAACACATTTGAAATATTTTCAGCATAAATTTAGCTCCATGTGAAACATCCCAAGCTCTGGGATGTAATTTGCAAAATAAATCCCAATTTTATACCCATTCTTAACACGTCTGAATTCGACCAAACGGGACTAGGTAACTCCAGCATGGCATCAGAATTTTCGCCAAAGAAGGCCGAGCTCAGGGAAGGATTGAGGAAGAGGGAGGCAGGGTACAAGCGTTGGGCGTTGTGTGTCATGGGGCCCCATGCTGCAGCCAGGGCCAGGGCCAGCGAGACCCTTGCGGGAGTGCGTCCCTCGGGAGCTAACTCTTAGTTAACACCTGGCTGACCTTCACACATGTATAATCAACAGTTCTCACATATTTACAATGGATTTCCTCAGCCTAATAATTAAAATGGAATAATGGTGAGGACAAAATGAATTTGCTAATGTCTCTCCCCTTTGGTCTCTGACTGAATGCAAGCAAACTTCCTGAAAGCAACAACAGTACACTTATTTTTAACAGAAAAAAAAGAAATAGAATTAAAACCAGAGTATGTTAAATGCAATTAATGGGAGAGTGTCGGATTTAACAGTATCTATAGCTGTTATAGTTGTTAACCCATCTCTCATGGTGTCATTCAAGCTATTGCAATTTCAGTATTTGGCACAAAGCTGGTTACAGGAGAAAGCAATTTCTCACTGTTAAGTTACCATCAATATTCCACTCAAAACAAAAGGTAGGGTCAGAAAGTACTTAATTATCCTAGAAACCCCCAAAATATTCAGTGATCATGGACATAGCAGGTTTTTATTAATAAAATAAAAAAAGACTTTTCAGTTTCTTCAAGTTAAAAAAACATAAAAACAGCACAAAAGACGATTTCTTTCACCAAGCTTTTTCTTACCTAATAATGACACACTGATTTTCTCTGTCAATAATCATGTTTCTGTACATGTTGTCTGCAAGAGCATAAATATGTGGTGGGTTTTCATACTGTGCCTAGGAGGGGAAATAGAACATATATTTTCAACAGAGCTTTAAACAAAGCAGAAAGAGCAATATAAATCTTTATTTAAATCGGAAGAATTATTTTCCTGGAAAAACAATCCCATCTCCCAACTTTACACTGAATTTTCTCAGGAATTTTTTTTTGTTTGTTTAATAAAAACAAACCAAAGTCTCTGGTTTTGTTACTGATCTTTCAGTCATCCATAATTTTCTTGACTATTGTAAACACCCTGTTCTAAAAATGGCCTGTGCTTGAAATACAATACTTGTCCAAGGGAAACTCATATAATATAAGCCTATTCCACCCGTGGTCATATGCTAACAATAAACTAGCTAAACCACGGCACAGAGCCTGGTGCTGGATAGCTTTGGTTCACCCACTGAGCCCACTCAAACCCGGCGGCTTCCCTGATCTGTCCTCCATGGACCCTCCCGACTCGAGCACAGCACGAAGCCGAATTAAGACCCCAACGTCCTTACACTGACCCCCTCTTCAAGTTACATTCTCAAAACTGGCATCTAATCTTAGCATCTCCTTTTTGTCCACTTTTAGAGATCTCAAGCCATAGTCTCCAAGTCCACTAATGGCCATTTTTTATTACACACAACACTTTAAGGATACACTAGCTTAAAAACTGCCTTGGCAGGAGGACAGGCTTGCCAAGGGGAGAAAACTGATTTGGATCAGAATTAATCAGTACAAGAATTTTCTTGAAATACTAATTCGATGTTCCAGGCAATTAAACTCCAAGATGCTCTAGATGGTGACGGATACCAGCCAAGCTCTCACAGGCTAGTACCTGCAAAGCCCTGCAACAAGCGCTTCCAAGAGTTCAAGCACGCAGACCATCTTTGCAGGCCCCCAACACTGCGGTATATTATAGATTGTTTTACTTACAGCTCCCTGGTACATTTCAATTTCCTTTTCCCCAAAGTATGGCATCTGCTTGAAAGGATTCACAGAGATTAATACCGAGCCGATATATGTCTGTATTCAAAAGCAGTTAAGGTCTATAAGATCGTCTCAGTAACTATAATTTCATAAAATCTTATTACTAGTCATCACCATATAAAGTTTTTATATATTACATAAAACAACACAACTTCAAAGTAACATTAAATAACCATGGCTTGCAACAATTGTAATAAAAATGAAATTACTAGGCTTACAAGAATACAAACAGACCATACAATGGGATACTTTTATAATGTCAAAACATTCATCTTCTTAGGACAAGCTAAGTTTAAAAACATGTACTGGCAGCCCAAATCTGACACAATCTGAATAAAAATAGAAAAAGGAAATGGTATATTTGAACTGTTTCACCCCTTTGTAAGGGTCATTTTATCAGTGTTGGAAAAGGTTGTTTTGACCTTCACAGAATAAGCTACAGTGACAAATTTTGATCGCACAGAGACAGTGCTGAGCATGCACAGACATATGGAAACAGTCAGCACTGAGCTAAATTGGATGATTACTCAGCTGCATGTACTAGAGGGGGAGCTGGCATGTGCAGTTATTTTATTAACTGTCCCTAGAGAGGAGCATGTCTTACTCTGCAGGCTGCCCTACAAGACGACACTCCGAATTTCAGGCTATCATTAGTCCCACAAAGCTTTTTTGCAACATTCTGAACGTTGGCGTGGCACAGAGAAGTTCTCCTGAGCGCAGCTGTGGTGGGCTGAGACCCGAGCGCTGCTCTCCGTTCGCTGGCTTTCCTGACGTTTCTCACCGCAAGGGCAGCAGAGGCAGACCCGCGCCTGCGTTTTTGCCACGCCAGTTCACAATCCAGCATCCTTAACACAAACCTACCTTCGCTCACGCCCTAAATTGCAACGGGGCTACTGGAGAAGCAACCACAGGTTTCATTTCAGTCTCCCTGCTGCGGTGGAGGTGATTTCCAGCAGAGCACAAAACGGACAGCTAGAGCAAGCAGTTTAAACAGTCTAGCACTGACAGAGCGAATCTGCCAGTCCAGCCAAAATCCAGTTTAGATTGTTTTCAGCAGGTTGAACTCCCCTCTACAGAATCCAAAGGACACAAAACACTTTATCTCCTTTCCTAAACTGTAATATATTTATGCACCTTTGTAAGAGCCTGCAATTTTCTTCTCCAGATGGTGGCTTAATCTTACTGATGGAAGAGAGAATTCCTCTGTATATATCATACATATATCTACATGTATCATATACAAATACTTTAGAAACCTTTGGAGTTAGAGTTGCTACATACACGTACGAAGCAACTGAGACTACTTTAGAGGCAGGAGTGCTTCACTGATGCTGGAGTTACAGTGTGCCCATGGAAGCGAGTCCAAAACACTGTACTGCAGGTTTCATCTAATGATCTGGATTTGTTCACAGGCAAACTTACTGTCTAAGCTTTCCACACAAAAGTGGGAGAACTAACATATATTTTACATAAGAATATATTATTATGGTGCCACAGCACAAAATAGTATCATGTTAGTCAGAGAAGAACTATAAAACAGTGAACATAATTTCTGTATTGTTAATCTGCAATGTTTTCTTCACACATTTTTTAATTTAATTCAAAGAAGACTGACAACATCCGGGTCTCCAGTAAAATAAATCAAGCATTCATTGTGTCAGTACAAACATCTAAAGTGACAGTTTTCTGTTGGTAAACAATGTCAGCATTTTCTGGGAAGATTTGGTAATCTCTATGCAAAGTGGCACAGAGAAACGCTCATTCATGGGTGGACACATGAACAATTGAAAGATTGAAGAGATGATCTCCCGTGGAGAATGACAAGCCTGCAAAGAGCTGCAAAGGACTCTTCTTTTTTCCCCCCACAAAGGGATTATAATGCTCTAAAAGTAGAATCTGATACCTCATGTAACCACAAATCCCTTTGGAAAACACATTTAATCCTGCTTCAGTAGAAAGACCATCTCTTATGCAAAGCCTTCACATTTTATAAGAAACTGTAAAATGCTTTCATAAGCACAAAGCTCCCAAGAGTTGGAGAACGGGAAGTGTTCCAAAGGGACAAACGGGTCTGCGTTACTAACAGCAAGAACATGATTTTCTGCCCCTATACTATCAGTTTGACAAGTCACGCCTAACTTTATCACATTTCTATAAGGCAAAGTTGTTAATAGTGCTGTTTTCCTGAATGTAGGATACACAGAAATGTGAGCACACACATATGAAAAGCTTATGCAGTTTGGGATGGAAATGCCAGTGCAACCGCAACGCTACTTCTCTCTCAGTCCTGACTAAGTTGAGTTGTTATTTAGCTCTTACTGTCTGAAAGTATGGAAATAGCCAGGAGATGTTATTTTTCTCTCTCTCTCTGCAAAAAAAAATTAAACTCTTCAAGGAAACTATTCTCCGGATTCTTCTAGGAAGTACAAAGATCAGGCTAAAGCAGAGGGAGAAACAGAATCACCATCTAGTAGTAATTATGCTGACTAGTCTACCAAATTTGTCACTGCAGCTCATGTTATATTGTGAAAGCTAAAAATGAAATAGTGACTAGTGTTTTATTTCAAGGAAGTCCTTTGATACATTTCCAAAAGAAAAGCAAACTTTTGCTGCTAATATCTGTTTTTCCTGTTGGGTTATAAGTTCAGGTATTTTAATCTTTCATATTTCCATTAATCATAGTAAAAAAGAAAACAAAAAACAAGCCCAGACACTGTAGTTTTACAGATGTTCCCCTGTTTCCATCAGTCCATCACTCATGGTATTAACAATTCCAGACCAAGTTGTAAAACAGGGTTATGTCACAGAAGAAATGCTATTTTGAAAGCATCAGAATCTGGGAGGTAAAGAAGACAATATGATTATCATGAAATGTATATAAGGCTTAAACTTACTAATTCTTGAACATGGAAGTAGCCTCACTGAACTAACTTTAGGGCTCATGTGAATATGTAAATATATGGAGCTGTAAGCCTATCTGCAACAACGACAGGAGCAGTACTAAGTATCAGAAAGAATACCTTAAAAGAATTTTTCAGATCTGAATTTCAACACTCACATTAGCCCAGATTACAAAACGTTTTGCGTAATCTCAGATGAACTTTCACATAAAATGCTGAGGATCTTTGAGTAATCTGCTTAAACAGAACATATACAGCAAGCCCACAGGGCCCCAGCAGAAACAACGCCGTAAAGGATACGAAAATATAGTCATCCATGTATCGCTTCTTTAGGTTCTCCACTATAGAGTCCTCTGTGATTTTGGAGAGAAGGACCATATCATCCACTCCACTCTGCTTGACATTGTGGCTCTGCCAGTGGTATCTGTAGTGCCCTTTGCTGCCCTGCAGGAAAGTACATTAGCATTAAATAACTGCGAACCATCCATTCAAATTCCAACTTCCCAAATATTTTCCTCACATTGAATTCTATTGCTTGATCCAGGCACGTGTAAAAGCATACACAAACGACGTCAGCTTTCCCACCTCTCAACTGTTAAGCAAAGCATCGCACTGCCCTCAAAGATCAGAAGGTAGTTTGATGGGGTTTTGTAAATGTCTACACACAGAAGGGCTTTCAGATGGCAGGCATTTCCAAATCTAGCAGAAAAATCCTGCGTTTCCAACTGAGATATCATTTTTGGAAGCTAAGGATGCAAAAACTACACCACTACAGTGCAACTATTATAGTGAGGATAATTAATCATCTGAACTATTAAACAGGGATATGGTAGACTCTCCAGCCTTTGCAGCCTTTAAGTGAAACCTGGACATCTGCTGTTGCTCAAATGGAAGCTGTGGGCCTGATGCAGAAATTATGCAGTGATGTTCTGCAGATTACGTTACGCAGCCTGTCAGGCTGCCTGTCTTAACAGTCCCTTCTGATCTGTTAGTCACTGCGCTTAACTGACATCTAAATAGACATTTGCTCCCCACACTCGGAGACTACTATTTCAGGATGCTTCTGAAAACTTGTGACATTTCAAGTCGTACCAGCTGAAACCAAAATCTGTTTTCTCCAGCTGATTTGAAGAGTAACTAGGTTCTGTGGATACACTCATAAACTGATTAAAATCCACTCCAGATCAATGCAATTAACCAAGCTGTAAACCCACTATCTGATCCCAAGCCTGCCCTCTGCAGCCTGGCAGAAAAAGCAGTTCTGCCCTTTTGCCTTGTTTTTGGTCAAATTTTGTTTGCATCATACTGAAATTAGTAATGCTGAAATTAATACTTTTTATACAGGCACATTATCATGTATGCTGTAAAGCACATAAGGAAGAGGTGGCCAACAGAATGGCAATTTGATGTACTCCCCCCATCTTTTAACATCACAATGTCAAACACTGAGATTTGCTTACACCGCTCTCATGCATTTTATGGGACAAAGTCATATTCATCAGAATACAAGCAAGTTATTATTTTAGAGTATTTTGCAGAATAAGATAACACGCAATTACACAGTGCAAATTATAAAATTTTGAAAATGGGAACAGTATGGCTGCACTCAAGCATTTAGCAGTCGGAGTCAGTGATTTACACAATATTTGTGTACACAGCACTTCCACACTAGCAAACAACCTACTAGCTATGCAACTGTATTAATACAAAAGTGCTTCTACTGATTACTTTCCTTGTGTAAATAGTCAGGCACTTGCACCAACACAAGGTATAGGAAGGGAGCAACAACCGCAGTCCGGAGAGCACAAGGCTGTTATTTAGGTAGTGCTGGCTAAAAGTGTTCATCACAGTCTCAGAGTTAATTTTTTTCCACAAGCTTTGCTGGAACTATTAGGGGGAAAAAAAATATCAAAAACGAATGAAGACATAGATTTAATGCATATTAGCATATGGAGTCAGGCCGATACGGTGGCTTCATCTCAACTGAACAAACTAACTGACATAAAAAACAAGGACCAACTGGATTTTTATCTCAAGTTGAATTATTTGTGCTAGGAATGGACACATTTGCTTACTGCAGATAGCAAGGGACTCCTACTTTATGTGTGTTTTTTACTAGGTCTCTGGTCACTGCTACGGCCAGTTCAGCTCCGCCACTGCTAACTACACAGAACAGTTGTAATCCTGAATTAAGAAGAACACTTTTAAATGTAATATAGCAGAGGTAAATATATTTAAAAGCATACAAACGTAGCAATTCTCCTGAACATCTGCAACCTTACATTAACTTATTTAAAACAATAATCTTAAAATTCATTTAGTTTGCGTAAGACTTGCCAATTTGCTATTTGCACAATGGAAGCAATGATCTGGAAGCACTGAGAAAATGAAGGAACCAATTAATTTGGGGAAATTGCTGCAAGACATGTGACTGAAAGATCAGCTGAAGGTCAGGTTATTTGAGAAAACAGAAGTCCAACAGAAAAGCGTAACTTCCCTCAGTGTATTCATCAGCTATTTCAGATATTATACTTGGAAAAAGGGACTGGCAGCATGGACAAAGAGGTACAGTATCAGGATAAATGCAGAGGATGACAGTCATCACAAAGCTGCACAGAACATTGTTTAGTATCAGATAATTGAATAAGCTAAAGGAAAAGTGCAAGAAACGAGACAGAGGGAAAACAGTCAAGCTGCCATTGAAAGCAATGTTATCAGACCCAATAAATCAATGAGGAGAGGATTAAGATGAGGAAGCGGCGAGATGCCTGGAAACGCGCAGAGTTAAGGCGATGGCAGGCTTTACGCCAGCCCGCGGCTGCGACCGCACGGCACGCGCCAGGCCGACCGGCTCCTTCCCAACGTGGGGCGCCGGCGGCAGCAGCAACGGCGACCCGGGGGGCTCCCTTGCCCCGAGAGCCCTCCCCACGCTCACGTGCTCATCCGCAACCAGATCCCAGTACTGCTGTCTCACCCGCGGTCAAACGGCAAAGGCAGCAGAGACGTGCAGAAAAAGGCAACAGCCTACGCGGCCGGGCAAGCTACCAGCTGCGAGCGCTAGCACTGAGGAGTTCACGTTTACAGTGCGTCACAGTTTAAATGGCAGATCCTGCCCGGGGTTGGGGCTACTTATTTTCCTTGAAGCATGGCCCTACATGTAAATATAAGGCGAAGCAGCAAATCATCGATAGGAGATTACCGCCACGCTTCTCCTGAAGATCAAGATACGAGTCCAAGCATTAGGAGTGACTAACTTTGTCGATGGTTGCGTTTGCACCTTCACTTCTCGCGGGAACCGAGTGCCAGTCGGACGGCGACGTGGCCATGCCCCCTCCTGCGCAGGGGCCAGCAGGTCCGTGGTCTGTGCATGCAGCCAGGAGCCGGGCTTCCACGGGATAACCTACCCCCAAGCTCCCACGCTTCCAGGCACAGCCAACAACTACAGACTCCAACCCGACTACATCAACTTTAATCGCTTCCAACTGGCACTGTCACTTAACTATTTTTATATGCTTCTGAAACACAGAAAATCTTCCTGTAATAAATCAGCTAAACAAAGTCCAAGTCATAGCAGTCAAAACAGCAGCTCTTCAGACTTCTCCAGTGCTGCACATTTACTGAAGGGCAAGGATACAGATTTTAAACTTGTGGTGCTTTCATTCCATTTTCAAAACTTCTTCAAAAAGCAAATAATAGAAACATATGTTAAACATCTCTCCCAAAGTACTATAGTAAGTGAAAGCCTGTACAAATTATTTTCAGAATGGGAAACAAATACTGCGATATGTATGTACAGTGTGGACTTCTAAATGATAGCTTCACGTGGTACACTAAATCAGGTTTGCAAAAGGCTGCACGGACTTGGCAAACCGTAACTGGTCAAGTAGAACAAGACCTTCATAGAAAAGGACAAGAACTTCATATATTAATCCTAAGAACTGATATTGTTGCGCTACAAATGAAGACGCACGGACAGTGGATGGAAAAGGATCTGCTAATGGCACAGAAAATTCTAAGCAGTACGAAAGCAAGCAGGAAAACTCTGCATCTCATCACACCAGAAAGCAAGCCTTGTACTGCATGCTCCAAAGGAGCTACAAAAAAATCAAGACAACCAAGCAAGCAGGTTCTAATAATAATAAAGAATATTATAGGTAGTAATTGGAGCAGTGATTCATAAAGTTTCAAGTGCTGTTCAGAGGCTGCCTGAAATATTAACTCTGGCTCGAAGACAGACACTGATCTTATGTGGTCAAAAGTGAAATTTTTCATCTCTGACTCTCCTGCTCTGCTGCACTTCTAGGACACAGTGTTTCTTGTAAGACTATTTTAACTATGGAATGAAGAGACAAACAAAGTACATTTCAGATTTTAATCTTTCTTTGAGCCTCGATGCTTTGCATGGATTTCATCCTCACAGTCCCTGCAGATGAGAGCAAACCAGCAGAATCATTTTTAAATATGGGTTGTACCAACATTAGCTGTTTCATTAGCCTAAATTTTCACAGAAGTTAGATTTATCAGTGTCTTCACTACCAAAATTATGATTTCATTGTGAAATAATTAAGCAGGTTTGTCTATTTTGTCGTAAAATATAAGGGGAAGTGAAGGGCACTGAGCAGGGAGGGGGTAGGGACTGCAACGCATTGATGTTGACCCCCCTCGGCTGGCACAGGATAAACACGAATGCTGTTTCTACTGCACGTTTCATGAGGTTGGCCTGTGTTTTGGCTGGAGCTCTCTCCCATCCACATAAAAATGCATGATGCTAATGCGGGGGCACTTCGCCCCCGAGCTCGCTCCCTGGCACCCACCTTAACCGGCAGCTGCTCCGCGGGGAGGCACAGGCAACGCACCCGGCTGCTCGTGGGCTCTGCTGCCCGTCGCCCCCAGCCTCCGCCGGCCCCGGGACCCCGAGGGCTCCTGCGACCCGGGCCGGCGGCGCCAGCAGGGAAGGGCCAGTGGGAACAGTGCCGTGCGCCCACCACCGTGCTCCCGCAGCGATGCTCGTCAGGCAGCCAGAGCCACGCTGGGCCGCGGTCGGTGCGGGCCAGCGCCCCAGCGCAGACCTCGCTCTCGGTCCCTGCACCCTGCTGCGCCGCCCAGACCTCGGCCAAGAGCGCCTGAAGCCTTCTCCTCCTTGGCTTTCTGGGGAAAGATGTGATCTAACTGTACCATAAATAAACAAACAAAGCCTTTGTGTCAGCGCAAAACAAAGACCGAGCAGTCGAGAACAGATGAGCCTGGCAGATTAAAAATACCACAACCAAAAACACATCAGCAGCCTGCAAAAAGCCCTCAGCAGCTCAGCCTGGAGAAAAGCCGCAGAAATGGGAAGAGCAGTGCCTAAGAAGCCGGCTGCGCGCGCGGGGCGGCCGGCCCGGAGCTGCCCGGGGGCGGCACTGGGCCGGCCGGCAGGCAGGCAGCAATCCAAGGCGTGCGCTGCCCTGCTGTCAGCTCGTATCATTCGCTCGGGTGCCATCTCAGGCTCCAAATCAGATCAACTTTGCACTCTGAAAAGCATAATATTTGAGCTGACGGACCGTCGCAGCGCCGTCCCGCTCCAGGGCCTCACCTGCACGCGCGGGCCACGAGGACACCCCACGGCGCCATCCCGCAGGCTGCAGCCATCGCCATCTTCAGCACCAAAGCAACACAAGCTCCAAGAGTAAAAAATTCACTCTTCTGCCACACTGTAAATGTCACTCAACACCTGCTTGCAAACAGTTTCAGACAACTGCTACGTTAATACCAGGGGATACGGACATTTCACTGAAGACAGAAGGGTGACAGCACGGAGCACCAAAACGGAGCAGATTTGATCGCTTATTGCTAAGGAAGTGCTGGAGATTTACAACACCTCCTATATGCTAAATACTTTCTATATACTTTCTATACTACTTTAACCATATCATAGTATAAAGTACTGTTTTGTTCAGAATGAGTGATCAAACATTGATGAGGCTTTTGTTTATTTACAGAACTTTCGTTGCTGCCCTCCACCTTGTGTTACAATAGCAACTGCTGGCTTCTCATTTTTACCCTTATTAATTGTTTGTATATTTTTACAACATCCTAAGCAACAAGTATTTGATTTTGCTATAAAAAGATTGAGTCACGCTGTGTCACAACAGGGGGTTCTTTTAAACGGGAAAAAAGCAAATATTTTTGTATTTCAAGCTGCTTAAAAATAGTCTGTCTAAAATTAAAGCACTAAAAACAAGGGATAAGAAAAGACTGCATATTCAGTTCCTGAGAAAGTGCCTTCTCTCTCTCTCTCCCCTCCCTCCTTCCCTCCCTCCATCAAAATTGTGTCTGTCTAAACTACAAAAACTTACAAATCATAAAAACCTCCAGATTTCCATACAGGGACAAACTGCCATCTTGAGCTCCTGGCGCCTTTTTCCATAGCAAACGTGCACTCCCGTGGGGTGCAGAGAGGGACTCTCGGCCTCCGGGGGGACCGGCAGTGTCAGGCGATGCCAAGCACGACCTCGTCTTTCCCAAGGTTCAGGTACGATGCAGCTTTCTTGCTATCGCATAAAATCCTTGCAGTTTTGAATGCATTTGTCTCTCCACCCTGATTAGTGTTCTGAATACAATGCCAAATGATACAAAGCTATCTTTTTAACCGAGGATCTCACAACACTAAAAATGCTGCACCCCTTTTACTCGACCCCCGACATGGACACTTCTACCAACGGCAGCATATCACCAGTCTCATACACACATAGCTTATACCAGTTTTTTCCATCTTAACAGAAAAAGTCCAAGAAAAACAAACACACGTAATTTGCATTGATATAATATGCCAAAATAGTCAACTTTTACAATCTACTTGCATGAATCTTTCACATATTTCTATAAAGTGAAACAGTCTGCTCTTCTCAGCAGAAAATATTTTAGAAATACTGTAACATGAATTTTGATCTGAGATTGGCATACTCAAAACTGAGGAGCCATAGTAGACAGCAGTGCTTCAAAATAGCTCTTGCATATATAAGGTTAGAAAAAAATAGGAATATTGGCTGCAAAGATGGGACCATACTTCAGAAAGGAACTGAAATGAAGACAGCAGAAGCAGCTAGATGGACAAAGATAAAAAGCAAGTTATTTAAATTAAACATGAGGGAAACATTAAGGGAGGCAAAAAGCAGAGCTTACAGATTTGAGGAAATAGCAAAGAAATAACATTGAGCATCTAGCTGCAGGACAGACATTTTAAACAAAGAACTAAAAATACCAAAAATGTATTAAAGAACAGAAACTACTAGCAGGTAATACCCCCTGAAACACAGCTAGGGAAATAAAACAGGGAGAAGAAGATTTCTGGGAAAAGAAGAGGCAACAGTCTCGCTTTCTGCTCTCGGACAGGGCAGATTTGGCCCAATGTGACTACAGGGGCTGCCCGGGGGCCCGGGCACGGGGCGGCCGCGGGCAGCCCCCACCGTTCCCGGCTCGGGGCATGCCGCAGCCCTGCCCCGCGGCACCCTGCCTGCCGCCGCACCAGGAGTCAGGCAGCCGCAGACTCCGGAGCCTGCTTCCCATGGAAATGCATCGACGCGCACGCGGCGCGCAACAGCAGCCGGGGGCGCGCGAGGTGCCTGCAGGCACGCACCTTGCGCTCGTTTTCAGGAAAGGCTCCAACACTCTTGCAAGATAAATAAGCAGAGCATCACCAAAATTAAAGTTACTTCAGTGTTTGACTGTGTAAGGTTATTTTTTAAAAAGGTACATATATTCAATAGAACAAACTAAGGATGCAAATGAATTTAAGAGTAGATCATGCTAATGTGCATAAATATTTTATATAATTTACACAGACAGTGAACAGCTACCAAAAAGTAGTTAATGAATTGTAAACTCACATGCTTGCTTACCCCACAGTTTTTTGGGTGGCAGTGGTCTAATCTTCCACAAATAATCTTCTGAAGGAAATGCAATACTGTAGGTATTTAATATGGTTGCAGAAAGTGTCTCAGATTAGTCTTGAATATTAACTGGCTTACTTGACTAATTGAGCAGTCTCCATAGGTATTTTAAGTTTGACCTGTTCACCATGATATGAGTAGCAAAATTCCCTGTGTCTGTAGTGGATTAAGG
Source organism: Apteryx mantelli (assembly GCF_036417845.1). NCBI lineage: Eukaryota > Metazoa > Chordata > Aves > Apterygiformes > Apterygidae > Apteryx > Apteryx mantelli. Next base: position 17,530,450 of record NC_089992.1, read on the forward strand.
ACAGGTCTTGCGTGACAGAGATTTAGGCCCGCTGTGTATATATGCCATGCCAACAGTTTCCTTGAGCAGCATCCATTCACACTGACTCTTCATCTGTAAATTGTATGTGCAGTTTGCATTTATATATACTTCTTGTACAAGTTAAGAAAATGCAAGGAATCAATTATAATAAACAACTTTTACTTAGCATATCACTCTTCTCCATTAATATAGGTTTCAGAGGGTTTTGCACAATCACACATCTTGCATGCAATCCTGCAAAATGCTGTACATTTTTAACAGAAACTTGCCATCACAGTCCCACATATAAAAAGTCTTCTAGTAGAGACAGAGTGTTAAAATTAATTTTAGCATCTGTACAATACAGGGGTGTCTATGTGCACTTCTCTTCCCTTCTTCATAGTCGTTACAAAAAAGATGGTCACTGGTTCCCTCTCCTGAGAGCTCCCTTAAAAAAGGATTCTCTGAAACTCTTTATATACTATCTCCCAAAACATTACACAGCAACTTGGATCCCAAAGAGGCTAAAGATCATAAGACTTTCTACAGCTGGAATGCCCCCAAATGTCTCCTCCACCCCTTCTGGAATAACAGCACTATATATTTTTTTTTAAGCAACAGAAAACAATTTGTCTACAGTGAATTTATTCTTAGTCTTCCTGTATGTGTCATGGTTACAAAAAATGTTATTACGGGCTTTAGTTGAAACATACTGTTTGAAAACTCAATTAGTGAATTTAGACAAAATGCCACTGACTCTCCTTTAGCATCACACTGAAAACATTTTTCCTTGATCATTCTGAAGCTAAATAAGGAACAAAGGTCAACTGGGAGCTACCATCTGGTTTCCAGAGAGAGGAACCTAAGAAAGACATGACTCAGAAGCTCTCCATGCGGGCCAGTGTCTCACAGAGGCACTGCCAGAAAACAGCATTTGATGCTGTGTGGTACACGCTGCACACGGGTGCCAACCCAAGGTTTTGGAGAAGCCAGAGCAGCGACAGAGCGCAGCTCTCCCGCGCGGAGCCCTCCGCCGGCCTCCCTCGCTCCCTGCCTTGGCCATCTCAGCCCTTCGCCCCAGCGGCCACAGCCCACCCCGCTGAATTCCTTTCTGCTCACTCACTGCCCCTTTCCTATCGCTGCACAAACAGCAATTGGAAGTGGCTCCTTTCCCCCTGCTCCCGACCCTTTTGTTTGAAGGTGAAACCCAGGCGTTTGTCTCCTCACCGGGCTGATACTTATCGGCCGCTGAGGCGTTAGCCCCGGGGCCCGAGGCCCAAGCCTCTGCCCAGCCGTGCCCCAGCAGGAGGACCTTGTGACAGGGGGTTTAATGGGACACGATTCCTCCGGCCGCTGGCACCTGCCTGCTCTTGCCCCCTTTGGTTTCCCTCTCACGCTGAGGATTGCAGCGAGGCTCCGCGCATCAGCAGAGTCGCTCCGGGCTGCAGGCACATCAGACCTGCTGTTCACCAAGCTACCTGCTGAGAGCTGCTTAGCAGCTCCTTCGCCCATCTCTCCACACGCCACCTCCCTCCACTGCACTGCTCTCTTCTGCACAAAGATCTCAGTCTGCAGGAGACGGTGGCCACAGCATCTTCCCAGATCTAATCATCTGGCACACCAGCATGTGTTTAGGGGCACAAGCGGCGCATATCTGCTACAGCTGGCTCCTTTGGGCACCCGAGACCTGCCTCTGTTATTTCACTAATGGATATTAAATTGTTCCGGATAAAAAACCTAATGCTCAATAGTCATTACCCGAATTATACAATTCTTTGCTATCTGCACTGGAGGACCAGATGGTTTGCTGTTATGTCTTCTAGAAGGCCTGATCTCCAGCTGCATTTTAATGCTGTGTCTTGAGTTTCTTCCTGTCATGGTTCCCCTTTCTGCAGACATGCAGTCCTCCCACAAACATTACTGTAATTAGGTATAACATGAAAAGAAAATTAATTTTTATTGAAAAATAAGTATTTTACACTGAGGCATCAAAGGATAGTTCTACAGATTTTTGCAAGCATTAAAGATGTAAAAATCATTATAAGATTTGCAGTATTTCCAGGGAATAAAAGGGCTCCTATTACAGCACCACTTACATACTCCCTTGCAATTGAAGAGTATCAGTTACAACAAACCCACTCTGTCTGCATCCACCGAACCAAAGTTTCAATATTTCCAATTATGTCACTAACACTTTGAAGTGACTGAAAATATCTCATTCCAAACAACAAATGTTTACATAGTCAGCTCAATATTTTTATTATAAGCAGGAAAATACTATACTCTGAAATAATATACTCGTAGCTTTTAGTTTTAGTTACACCTCAACTAAATATGACTTAAAAACCAACATGCTCAGTAGTAATAAGGCCAGTAGTCAGGAAGCATGGCAAAAAGGGAGATGTGGAGGCATTAAAATTCTGAAACCATCTTTCCTTGCATTTAATATAGAACTTTGCTACCATAACATTATTCTATTGGCACACTATTTACTTTTCAGGAACTAATTTTCTTGAAATAACATTGCCAAAGGAAATGTTTGCATAATAAAACAGTGGTAAATTTCTTACATAATATATTGTATCACATAGAAATATTCTTTGGATTGAGAACTGTGTCTATCAGTAAGACTTTTGCTTCAATTTTTCATTAAGATTAAAATACTTTTCTATGAGGCACTGAGGGAGAAGTTGCATATAGTAACATAATAGGTACATTAAAGCTGGGTGGTAAACTGTTTTCCCAGACTGCTAAGGCTTTACAGTTCTTTTTTTTTTTTCTATTCTGCACCAGAACACACACAACATCTGTATTTTTTCACTGAAAATATTAAATCATTGAAAAAGCTTAATGAAATGAGAATAACCCAAATTTACTATATTTGTTTTCAACCTGTAGTCCACTATTTTTAAAAGATGTACAAAAGATAAATTTAACAAATTGCCTAATTAACAGCAAAGGTGTATCTGTGTCCAGGGGAAAAGGCCGCTGGGGTCCCTAAGCGGGCAGGGGCCGCGGCCTCCCGGCTGCACCGGCCAGCCTGCCCCAGCTCCCGGCTACTGCGCTTCCCAGCCTGCTTCAACCCTGCCGGAATAACTCATCCAGGGGAGGAGGTTTGCACAAATAATACTCTTATCAAATTGCTATTTATGACAGCCTTTCTAACCCTGCAATGACCTTTGCTGCTTGGCCCAAGATTGCCTCTATCTCTGTTGTTTTTAAGACTGTGTTCAAATTTAAGTTCTAGAGAAGGATGAATTATAACTGCATTATAACAACTTTGGGGTTTTTTTAATCCTTTTTAAGCATTTTAATCTTATATTTTACCTTTACCATAGCTTTTACCATAGCTTCTTTAAGGTTGCTGGGCACTGAACTCTGATCTGAAAAACACAGTTGTGATTCAGTGTGCTAACCAGCCCAATGAACAAAGTTCTTCTTTAAAAATACATTTGTGATACAGTGTACCAACTCTGATATGCAAGTTACAGGATGACAGAATAAGATAAAAAGCACATTTTAAAAAGAGCAAAACTATCCTATCAAAGTCTGTAAAGAAACTGGCTAAGTTATTGAAACATCTTCAGTACATGGTTGATTTTCTGCTTAGAGAGTTAACTAAAAAATAGATACTCCTAAGTTCCAGCATGCCCATTTCATTAACTTATGAGTACACTGCCTCTGAACACACCCTTTCTTGCCTATCACCCCAAACCTACTTATTTTTTTTATTATTATTTATTTTCTTAGCATACATATGTAAGACCTTTGGATACAAACCAATTTCATTCCAATGTGACATATTAACACACTCCAGCAATAATAAGGAATATTATATTTCCACATATGAAATTATATTATTTCTCACTAAATTATTAAATAACTACAATTTCTTTGGGCTTATTTGTCCTCATATCTCATAGATGGCTCATGGACTTTTAGTAAGAATATAACAGCTAGGGCAGATTGCAGAAATTGGTATGGAACTTTTTTCATTATTGCTGTTTTCAACCAAGAATAACAAGTTAAATATTTTTATGTTAACTGCTTTACCTAGTTGAGTAAAAGTATATACCAATTCTGGAAAAACTGAAAGACTGATGTGTAAAACAAGCATGTGAACCAAATCACCCCCCAGAATCACAGCTGGATTAAAAATCATGTTTAAAAACATGGTTGGAGCTCCTTATTTATGCCTTTTGGTTTCTGGAGCTTTTAGGTATTATACAGTCATTTTCTGCACACTTATTTACAAACCAAAGGGAATATAATTTTTTTTGCTCAAAGGAAGGATAGAGCCTCATGTAGTCACATGACTGTGACAGCTCAGGCTAAGGAAAACCACGGCTGATTGCAATGCTCAGGATGAAACTGCGAAAGCTGCACCACGGCAGGCAAGCGTGGCCGAGCTTGCTTTCCCGGCAGCACCTTCCAAAAGGGTCCCTGCACGGACACCTCCAAACCAAGCCACGCACTGCTCGCAGAGCTACAGCACTGAACTGCTCAGATGCCCCAAATAAGACACAGGCAACTGCTCCTTTACTAATCAGGGCCCTGGAGTTTTCCCTGCTTTCAAATTATTTTGAGATATTTGCTTTGATGTACATGACTTTTGGGACGGGGGACAGGGGAGCCCCAGGACCCGCCGTCCTGCAGCACCTGGCCTGCAACTGGGAGATGGGGGATGCCAGGAAAGACTACACGGCTTGCCCGAGAGAGGCAGGAGCGCTGCCTTGCCCCACCAGAACGCCCACCTGGCAGCGAAGAGGCAGCTCCTCACGCCGGCGGCGGGGCCAGGAGGCGCCTCGCTGCGGGGCAGGCTCCGGTGCCGAGGTTGCGCGCTTTGCCAGGTGCGACCGCACAGGCGGCTGAGCGGACGTACACGCACGCTGCGGGCTCCGCGACTGCCGCCGCTTCCCGCGCACCGCCGCGTGCTTTGGGGCGAAGGCTGCGGGAGCGGTGCCCACCCCACGTTTGTAAAGATGCGGGCGGCTCACGATACAAGCTTCCTTTTATTAGCATTTCGAGCTTGCTATTCAAGCAAAGCAGTCAGATTCAGAGATTAGGGTGCATAGTCTATTTGATGCGCTGGTTATCTCTCCTTTGATATGCTGATTAAACCTTTATTGTTTTAACTCTTTAAAAGAATGCAGCCTTAATATTTATTTCAGTAAACAAATAGACATGCTTGTTTAATTATTACATAAATACACACAAGAAACCCTTTGAGCATTCCACTTCAGAAATTATACATATATTTTTCCAAAGGGCCAAATCCTGCAAGTTCACACCAACTCCCCAAAAGCTGTTTTTAATTGAAAAGCAGCAGGAAGCAAAATATTAGGAAAAGGAGCATATGTCAGACCTGACAAATCTCCTGCACTGTGCGGGAGACTCGCTCACGTGGCTGTTCCTTCACTTGCTCAGTAGTGCTGCAGATCAGGCCGGAGATGCAAAAGTGCCAAGGGTTTGCTTCTGGCGCAGGGGTCAGTGGTGGCCCCCCCACCACACTAAAGCTGAGGAGCACATGCTTTCTGGTGCTCAGGTGCTTCCCAGCGCTCAGGGGGGTCCCCTTGCAAAGCAGGCGCCCTGGCCAGTCTGACAGCCCCCTCCTGCCTCGCCCTGTGGCGGGAACACCAAGGTCAGACCCATAAAGCTCCGCAGACCACGCCAAGTCTTCAGGTAGGTACGAAAGGACCACACCTAAACATCCTGGGGACAGAGAGCTCTTTCTTCTGCAAAACACAGGGTGAGAGAAGGGACAGGCTCAGCTACGCAGGGTAAGATGCACAACCGGAAGCTACACCGTGCCAGGGCAAGCAGGTCACAGCTGGAGTGTCTACACCCGAGAGAGGTGTTCAACAACCTCCTCCTCCACAAGCATCAGCTGAAAACTTCTACTAGAAAGAGTGAAGGAAATTTACTTTAGTTTCAAAGCTCACAAGCAATAGGGTTCAGTGAAGAGGGCTCCTTCCTCTCTGTATTCAGACTACTCGCACATTCAAGAAACCTACACTACTGCCTACATAACTCTTATGAGGAAAGTTATATTTGCCATTGTACGAATTTCCTAAAACAATTTTGATTCTTGAGTCCAGCTCTGCAGCAAGGGCAACTTTGGAGAGAAACTCTGCAGCAAAAAAATAGAGCGCATAATATTTCAGCTTTTGCAGAAGAATACTGCTTATTTTCATTAAAGGAATGTTTGTCTTCGTTTACTTCATTGACTAGAAAGATACTGTAATAACAGCCAATATTAGAGAATGCTATTTGAACATTTTTCTGAATAACAGCCTGCTTAAGATTTGGGGGTATCGTATCTTCTTCCTGTCAGATCCCACGCATCAAAGGATTTACTCTAACTTGTATTAAGCTGGTATCACTGCTCCCCTAGACTTTCACATTTCCCTAATAATCACATAAGGCACCCAGCAAAATAAAGCTAAAAATGAATACATGTGATCGCCCCTGGCTAAGTATCTAGAGATAAACAGTTCATAGCATCTTGCCAGTGAAGCTAGTATCCCCCAAAGGGATGAATGTATGGAAATGCATTGGGAATATGAAGAGTTCACTCCAGTGCAACACCACAGTTATTAGCTGAATTATGCTAGGGAAGTGTCTGGTCCAAAAGATTTTAATACAGCCTTTGGAGCAGGTAGGAGGCTGGGTTTTTATGGTTATGTAGGCTGCAGCCATACATATGATCCCTGCAACTGCAATGTCTTTGGTAAAACAACTGTGGGTGGAATTTCACCTAATGGGTAAAGTGATGGTTAACATTCGTCTACAAAAGCAAACTTTTAGCACAGAAAGTGATTCCCCCACCACTTGTTTTTATATCTTAGAATGTTTATTGTAAATATTTAGCATTCAAATTCATTAGTGGAGCAAGAAAACTAACTGAAAGATAATTTAGACATCTGGCTATCTTTATAGCCGAAAGGTTTTTACCACATGTGCTGACAATCTATTTCATTTGTAAATTAGCTTTCTTCATGTGTCTGCTATAGGAGACCGATACTATCAGGATACACATTAGATGCAGTCTCGCAGATGTTGTATTGGCATAATTATGTTTCAGGCAGAGATGCCAGCTAAACAAGCTCTGAATGCACTCTGGTAGGTTTAAAAGACTTCAAACAGAGTGCTGTTTCACAAAGCCAATAACTATCATCAACTTTGGAGAAAATGCAAAATATCAAATTTGAATGTCTGTTATGCCTTGAAATTCAATATCAGCATTATAAATATACATAGGTTTCAAACGATTTCTGCTAAAGGGAAACTGAGTGGAAGGTTAAGTATCAGCTTTGAAGAAAAACTGCTGCACACCACTGCAGATATATTATTCAAGTTTTATTTAAAAGAATCTCTGAGCTGGAGCAGTATGATGCTATATTCTCTTTCCCCTTTAATCTTCCACCTCTGTGTCTGACCTTGACTTTCTGCCAAGGAGTTATTAGCATTTGCCTTTTCAAAGGCACCTCATTTAAGTAAAAGTTTGTTCCATTTAAACACTCAAGTATGGTGAAAAGATGCAAGTATTCAAAAATTGAAGCCCAAACCAATAAATGATCCCCCCCAAATTTAATACAACTGTGATGCAAATCTGTACTGAGCATGATTTCACATTGTACAGTGGGTTCCCCTCTTCATTGCCATCTAAAATTCTTCTGTTGTATAACTTGAAATATGATTAGTCACCTACTTGTTCAGATTCCTTAACAGTAAAAAAGGTTAGCATTTTACCCCTAAAACAGAAGGCTAGTTAGCTTTTACCTTCTTAAGCAAACTCAGTACTCCATATTGAAAACTCAGAACAAGCCAAATCACCAGTTACTTTTCTGAGGTTTGCAATTTGAGAAAACCAGAAACAAATTTCAGGTGTTAAACTGTGGCTGAAGACTTTGGCTTGCAGGGCTTTGACATGAAACCAAGTTAAACTTTAACACTTGCGATGTATATTGCTTTGAACTTTTAGTCTTATTCAAACTCAGAGTTCTGAGTCAAAATTATAAGGATACAAACCCACAAGAACTAAAAAATTTGTTTTAATTGCAAACTAAAACCAGCTGAGTTTCATACAGCACTGAACTACTGCAAAACTCTGTTTATAATATCAACTTTTCATATAAGCTTAGCACTGCGATTCAGAAAAGACAGCTTCTTTCCCCCCCACCCTGGATAACTCAGATGAGGCAGATTATCAGCATCCATTTTATTTTTAGCTGCTACACTTCATTGCACTCCATTGAAAGCCCTTAGAGACGACTTCACCTTTTTCTTGTAAGCTCCATCTTTAAGCCATGGTTTGTAGTCCTTTTAAAATAAAATTTTGGTTCAAAAAGCTTACATGGCAGCTTGCTAAGCAACATACTCCTCATGGCCCCATCAGAGGCACAGCACTGCCTTGGGTCTTTCAACCGTGCCATAAAAGCTGCCTTTGACTCTGCCTTGTGGGAACATACAATTTCAAGTGATGTGCTGAAGACGTGACCCAAACACAATACGAGTAGCTGTACCTGGAGCCTCCACCAGGTCCCTTGCGGCCATGTACCCCTCAGCTGTGTATCATCACCATACAAGTGAGGCATGCAGACGGACAGAGATATTTGGTTAATAGGTACCCATGAGAGAAACTCTGTTATTTCCATTTATCCTGCACAGGGCTGTCATGAACTGTGACAAACCCTTCGAATACACTTCTTGCCTTCCTCACACCTGAGCTAGAAGCATTGTGAGACACCTGTAAGCTCGATTGAGAACTAGAGACAGAGGAAAGGAAAATGCTATGCATTGGAGAGCATCCCATGAGCAAGACCTGGGAGCAACTTCTTGAGAAGCAAGTATTAGCACTTTCTATGGACTTTCCTGGGTGCTGGCTCTAAGCATTCAATATGCTGTATTACTCTGTGGGTGATCCTAAACCTGCAGGCTCATCCCCACGGCTTGCACTTCAGTCACTGGAAGGGAGAGAGAGCTTTATTTCATCTTCCGACCGCCACAGAAAGAAATCTAGCCCTCCTCTCATCCCACTCCCAGGCTTTGTTCCTCTTTCCCCATGAGCAATACTCAGTCCCGTCTCAGCTGACCATCGCTTTCTGCGGCAGCAGCTGTCTGCAACTCATCTGCTTCTCAAGAGCGGTTCGAGAGTAGACAGATCTGAGTGCTGCTTAACCAACAGACCAGATTTTTATCTATTTCATCCTTCTGCTACTTCAAAAGGCTAGGAACAGCCACAAACACACTGCAGTTGCCTGCAGGCCACAACTACTGCATAATATTTGGTGTTTTCCCAAAATAATGTGGCAATATATGATTATGTGAGATTCAGACTATAAAAACTAAGTCAGTGCTATAACTGTTGAAGCTTTGACCCATGATGTCTGAATGCATGTGAGAGGATGCCAATGCACTGATAAGCATATGTTTCTACATTTATCAGATCACTTTCATAAAAATCTATTCTTTAAAGGAACAATTCAGTTATGAACTTACCAGGGAAATCCTTTCTAGCAACTGCAGGTGAAATTTTTTTATTTTATTTTTTATTTGTAATCCCAAACAATTCCTCAGCACTGGTAACCTCAGTTACTGACTGTTTGATAATGATTTACAATAAAATTGAGCTCTTCCTAGCCCACTTGATGCTATGGGAACCATCACTCCAGCACAGTCTGAAGAAGCCAAAGCTCAGAAAGTTTTCAAAGGACAAAGATGACACATTTGATAGTTTGGCTTGTCTGGAGATATCAAATGCATTCCAACACTTATTATTTATATTACTAAAGCACTAGTCAGCCCAGGTCACAGAGCAGTACGCCACTGTCCTAGGAGCAATGCAACCAGCAGAATTACTCGGGAACTCATTGCCTGCCTGTTATTGCTGCTTGCTCCAAACAGCTGACCAGTAAATACCACACCACACCAAAGACAAGTTCTCAGAAAAATCGAGTACAGTGCCTAGGTATTAACTTTTAAAATACTGGTGACATTGAAGACTTTTGGAAGGAGAAAGTTTAGCCTCACCACTACTTTTGCCTCTATGAATAAACCTAATATAAAACACTCCAGTCAGCTCATTTTGTACTCAGGCTGTTCATACTTGACTACAGCATCCACACAAACCTGAAAAAGAAAAGAGCCTTTACTAAAAGGAAAAGGTCAGACTAGAAAAAAAAAGAAAAAAAAAGTAGTGTTTGGAACATTTTTTTTCCACAGAATATGAAAAAATACAGAAGAGGAAAAAAGATTTGGGTGGCTCTCATAATGCAGTACTGAGGCTAGGCATAGTACCAGTCTTCACATAAACAGAGCAAAGATTTTGCCGAGATGACGTGTGTCTAAATGATATTAACAAGAGCAGCATTTTGTGAATAAAGGAATGTGGTTGGTAAGTCTTTTTAATCAGTTGCTTGAGGTTCCTTGGTGGCATAAGTAATATGTAAACAAACTCAAACATGAATAATTCAGAAGCTAAAATTATTAAACGCATTTAGGCTTTTGAAAACATAATGCTTCTAATTATGAACACATAATTAAAAATTAACAAAGAACCATGAAATATCCAGGTATTTGTAATAACTTGTCAACATATTTTGCCGTTTTCCACACTCCTAGTTCAGCTTTGCTGAAGAACAGCCATTCTCCCCTTGCTTTGGAGCGGGGCCTCCAGGCCGATTCTGAACTCTTGCTCCCGCCGGGCGGAAAGACAGACAATCCTGACGCAGCCCATCCACGTTTGAAGATCAACTGTCCTTCCAAGAAAGGAGGACATAGTCCACAAACCATGTTTTCCTCCTTATCTGCACTTTTCAGAGAACTGACTAGCTGAAAACTTCAGTCTGCAGCACTGTACAACGAAGGACATTTGTTTCTTTGCTCATGGACTTAGATCTTTAAATAACCCCAAGGCAACCTCTCACAGCAAAAGAGATGGGTATCAACAAACCATAATATCGCACAGAATTTTAACTTGTAGGATGTACAGAATAATTCATTACACAAACAGAAGAAAGATCACAACTCCAACAACTGAATGCCCTTGAAAATCTTTGCTATGTTACTATTGTGGGAATCTAATTTTTTTGTATTTCAGACTCACTCCACTTTTAATTCATGCAGTTAACAAAAGCTGTTTGAGAACTTTCCATGTGAATTAAGGAAAGAACCTCAGGAACAGAGGTTTCTTTGGTTTAGTTTTTTCTAGTGATAAAAAGGAATAAACTAGTAGAAAGGGTTTTTCAGTGGAATTTCTAAGCTATTTATAACAATACAAAATGCCTCTTCTGCAGGTTGTATTGCATTTAAATGCAGAGACATTATCTGAAAACCTGTATGCACTAGAGTGCATCATTTAGTTAAAAAAAAAAAATCTTGAAATATATAGATGAACCTAATTCACTTTACAATTCTCTATTCAATGTTTAAGTTTTATACACATACCATAAAACCTTGCTGCATACTTTCAGATCTCTATTGGTTTCACTTCAATTAAAACCTAGTGTTTTTTTCATTAAATTAAATATGTAACACATTATTTCCTTGTATTACTCTAGCACTTAGAAGTAGCTGTAGAGTAGGACTGAAATCGAGAAGAGTACACAGTTCAAAAATCATTCCCCTCACACACACACTTTAATGCTATTGGATATAGAAGTGGCGCTCATCTGGGGTAGACCATATCCCTCCTTAAGGTCACTTGAGAGTAGCAGGCTCCAACCTGTCCTGTCACACAATGAGAACATCCATTTAAGCATACAATGGCAAAGAAGCTAAAAAGCATGGGTTGCAGAATGGATTAACTGTTCCAGCAAACGAGGTGGGATTTGAATCTGCAAGGGTGATCATTTGGCGATGAAGGTTTGAGATTCCCACCCTTATTCTCAAAACCTCTGCTGAAGCCGCTACACTCTTTGCTTTATTTGAAGTCTAGTAACTGAGGAAAACTTGTGTTTTCTACAAAGTGCCTTAGTGCGCAGTTTTATTTATCATCTAGGTAAGCCATAGGGCAAATATACACACATCAGGCATGCAGCCCTTAACTATCCAAACCCTCTGCCTGAGCCTTTTTCCGTTCCCTACAAAACATTAATGCAAACAACTATAAGTATGAATACTTATGTTGTGTGGCTAAGCATGCCTCATTCAGTTAATAAAAAAAGCCTCTTAAAAGTCTGTAGATTAAAGAACTAAGCCATCAGATATGCAGATGTACTTCTGCACACTCCTTGTGCAGTGTCTGACTGCCAGAACCATTTAGTTTCCACTTATTCACAGTAAGCAAGCACAGGAGGCAGCCTGCAGCTATCTGCTTTGGGGTTTGCTCCTGTCAGATCTCATAACATTAAGCAAAGTTTGGCTTCCTCAGTATTTGCATGGGAGAGCAGCTAGGGAAGTCCAGGACTCTGCAGATAGTGATATTAGTAATCCAGTCACTGCTGCTCTTCTGAGTCAGTAATGGCCCACTGGTGCAGCAACAAGGTTATTACCAAAGGGAAAAACCTTGCAAAATACGTCAGAGAGGTTACAGCTAGTTGTAGGGATTAAAGGGGCATTGGAACATCGTGCAAGAAGAGGTGTGTTAGCTCTGGAGTCAGGTCCTAAAGCAACTGTATTGCTTTTAGGTGTAGTGTTGACAGCTGCTTCAAAAGATACTCTGCATTTGCAGTCACACCGTCACAGCCTTCTGCGCTACAATCGCAGAAAGGAAAGGGCTTCCCGTATCTTCTTTAACACACGCTTACGGTATGTGGGGTGCAGCTGATATTTAACACTAACTATTCCACAGATTCCTATTAGAGATTTACAGTGATGTTTTGCCAACTTAGTACTACCATACAAATCGGACAGTGTATATATTTCACTGCACTATTTTTAAGAATTCTCCAGCACCCTGTAGCAGTTGCTGCAAGCAGTATTACAAAGGTGAAAAATCATTTTTCATCCACTGTTGAAGCTGTATGCTCTTCAGTATACATGCGCTCTAAGTAATAACATGACTTGTATAAGTAGGTACGTGAGTGGAGATAACATCTGCACATCCATTTTTGTCTCTATCACCTTATTGCAAGTATAAAAGAGAACTTCCCTGCCTCTGTGCAAAGTGTTTTATTGTAAGCTTGCCTTTAGTACACATTAAATAGAGAACTACACATTGTAAATGGGACCAGAAGAATGGTTCAGTGTCTTCACACACCACCGCGGAGCTATTGCCTTGACAAGGTTAAACCCACGAGCATTTGCATGTTTACAGTTACAATTAGTAAACATGCAACTTGCACGTCACTTTACATACTACTAGGTTAACATTTAAGAGAGACACGGGAGCTCATGCTGGCAGTGCGCAGGGAAGCTGGGCAAGGCCTCTGGGCTGCGCCGCGGCAGACGGGGGCTCTGCTGGGGGCCGCTCTGTGCTGGGCGCGAAGGGGCGGCTGCGGGAGGCACCCACAGGAGCCAAGGGGACAGGGCGCCGCGGCGGGGGACCCATGTGCAGGTCGAGTACTGCCAGGGCAGGCGGCAGATCGCTGGGAGCAAGGACAAGCCTAAGTTCCGGTTCTAACCTTGTACAGGAAGAAGGTGTGAGACTGAACCCATTTCATGAGCAATACTGGAGGCCTGGAAACAGACGGATAGGAACTACGGTGGAACTGAAGGAGCAGAGCTTCTCATGGGAATCGGGAGCATTCGCCTAGATCACACCAGGCTCACACCACCCCTCCAAGTCAGGCCTCTCTGCCATCTCCTCTTAGGTTTAACTCCTTATTCTCTTTCTTATTTGAGAAAGTAACATCTGTCATTCAGTCTACTGCAAACCAAGTCCTGTTTCCCAAAACAGGGGGCACAATGTGGTTTGGATAAGCTGGTTGTCAAAATGGGCACAGGGTGCCAGCCCTTTTGCACACTGTAGTTTATTTAGGCTCTTAACGGTGCTCCACAACACAGAGGCTGTAGCAGCTATTAGGAATATGCCTGCTACACATATTCCCCAGTTCTTTCTCATTCAAACAGCACCAGAGCACAGAGCACGTGACGCCTGGGGCTCTGCACTGCTGCGCGGCTTTGGCGCTTCCCAGTTGAGTTCCCTCATACTGCTAATTAGCAAGACTGGAAAACAGGAACAGGAATTAAGAGAAAAATCGGATGTTTTAATATGGCTACAACTAGAGTAGATGTCAATAGAAAGTATTCCCCTACCTGCTAGTTATGATACTTTCATATCCTGATTTGCCATAATTGACCTAAAAGATATACTTAAGAACTAAAACTGGGTAAAAGGTATTTCCAAGTCTTCACAATGGCAAAGATGAAAATTTTTAATGACTGTAAGCTTCATGAAGCCATTATGCCAAAAAAGGAAACGGTTCCACCTTAACGAGGTGGAGTTCTACTCCCCACTCCAAGCATTTCAGTTGGCTTAGAGTAAGTGCAAAGCCACCCCTAAAAGGACACACTTCGCTGCAGAACTTAAAAACATCCTTCATTGTTCACCATATCCTGTCCCCAGCCTGGGCATAATTTTAGCTACTGAATCGGTGCCTTTGTGTTTTGGCAATCAGCAATGATATTAGCTTCCCTTTTGTTTTTTCTTTTCCTGTTTGTACACCTGCACTCAAATAATGAGAGCACAGCAACAGGAACAGTATTTTATAGTTAGCCTGCTACTCCAGGTCTGTAAAGAGCAGAATGACAAAACACTTTTTAAAGCCCTGGGAAAAACAATTACCTTAAGTTCTAACTTTAACATCTAATTGTATTCCTCATATTATATTTATTTTCTTGAACGACTGGGCCTTTCAAAAGCAAACTTTGGGACCTTAGCTGCCTGACAGCATCCCTTTTAAACATCCCAATTACTGACTTTTCCTGCTGCCTACTGAAGAGCAGACTAGGAAGAGATCCCCGCTGTCTGAAGTGCATTCTAGAAGTAGGAAGTTACCATCAATATTTGTGGCTGAAGTCTCTTTTCCACTATACTAAATTAAGAGTGACTGAGTTGCTCTTGAGTGTCAGAGATCCAGTACAAACCATAAGAGGCAGGTTACGGTCAAACTGACTGAAGTAGTTAGACTTGCTCTGTCCCTTCCAGTCCTCCACTGGACACTAGCCAGCTGCAAACCTGATGTATGCATGCTAGGAAGAGCAGCTTTGACGGGTATATGGTAGGGTTGGAGGAATTCCATGTTTGTCTGAGTAGCCTTGTACCTTTTGCCTCTTTTCCCACATAGACCTCAGGTCAGCAGCCCTTCTATTTGCTTGTAAAGAACATCCTACAAAAGGGAAAAACCAGCTGAGGTGCTGTCTGGGAAGAGGCTGCACAGAGGCTAACAAACCCCGAGAAGGGAGGGTGCACAGAGCTGCAGCTGCTAAAGGCTCAGGCCAAGGGGCATGTCTGATGCAGAGTTTTGTCAACAATTTCTGCTGTTTAGGTACCTGTGAAGTACTGACACCTATTTGATGCAAAGCATGAGGGATAGATAAAATCCATGCAGAAAAAAAACATCAAAAGCTTCTTTCCCCAATAACTAATTATATATAAGCTAACCAAAAAACAAAACAAAAACACACACACCGCAGTAGTGTCGGCCTGGAGTTGTTGCCGGTACTTCAACCTGCGGGCAGGAGGGTTGCTCAGTGCGCAGAGCCGCGAGTAAAGGCCGTGTGCTGTGCTGCTGTTCCAAGCTCGCCGCACTCGGCACAAAGGAAAATCCTGCCGTGCACTGCGAGAGGATGCCTAACTTGTTCAATTTTAAATGTATTTTATGCTGAGGACAGATCAATGTACTGAAAGAGGCACAAGTGACAAGCTACCTAATGGATTCATGCACAAAAATGCATCAGCCCATGTCATTAAGATATTATCTGAACCAAAAAAAAAGCCTCATTTCAGTAGGTGAGCACTCAAGGTGTGTCAGACTAAATAGCTGCTCGTAATTCATTAATTGTGGTGACAACATGCTTCTCTCCATTACATTCAAACCACTACTTTCAGAACAGACTCATCAGAACATCATTAATGACTAAGGCTTATGAAATATCAGCCTATGCAACTCAGGAGTACAGGCTGTACTGTCAATATAGCCTAAATATACTTGCTTCAGCACTTGTCTTTTTTCCACATAATTAAGTCTGTTTTCAGAATAAACACTCTAAGATTCCTGCCCACAAAGACTTTCGGAATTGGAAAAAAGTTGTTTGATACCTCTATAAACTGATCCTGTCATCAAAACAGGGTTCATTTAGAGAGCTGTATTGTGGTCTGCTGATCCAGGAGGGAGTTCTGGGGTTCCTACCCCAAGACATTCCTTTCTTACCCAGAAGTGGAAGTAATTAGTCCTCTTGAGAATGCATCCATAACAGCTTGATTTCAGGCAGGCAGCCTGACATTTTATACAACTGAATTTTAGTTAGTCTAAGCAGAGACTGCAATGCTTATTAAGACGAGGAGGTCAAGCTCAGGACTCCAAAAGTAAAGATCAAAATCTGCTCTCAAAGAAATAATTGGAATTTTTACAACTAAGTTATGTGGGAGCAGGTAAAACAGTGAGTGACATCAGCAGGAAGTAGGGAGTATGTGTCTCTATGATTACAATGCTTTATTCTGAATGATCCTGTATTTGCTTCTTTTTAAATACAGCTTTCTTTATTATTACCTAAGAAATCCAGCTTCGGATTTGGGCCCCCTCCCAAAATCTGTACCAGGGTAACACACAGTAACGTGAGCCCATCCAAGTACATGTCTCAAGAAAAAGAGAGAAAGGAACAAGTGGAGAGGTGCAACTGAACTGTACGTTTGCTTTATTTTCTTCTTCCACTATCAACAACCAAAGGCTGAATGTTCACTTTGCTAGAAGTACTTCGATGCTTTCACTAATTCCAGTTCTACTCATTTAATGTAACTAAAATATAAGGCTTTTAATGCACAGATCAATGCATTCACTGCTGTAGAACAAAGACTTGTAACATATAATGATACAAGATTTTAGTATTGTAAAGATGCAAAAACATTTATCTTGCTCCATTTTACTAGCTCCATTAGTGCTACTTGACTGCTTAGCACCACCATAACTCCATGTAGAAGACTGCATCACATGCAGCTACAAAGAAAACATGCCTGATGTGACCCTGTCAAGAATAACTCATGGTTCCAGGAAGGCTAGATTTTCCAGAAACACTGTATCACCTCTTTTCAATGGACAGGGGTATTCATTTTGTCTAGAATGATACCAAATATGGGAATAAGTAGCCAGTGTTGTTCTGTTTCCTCTCATGTGTTACTAGAGTGAATCAAAGATAAAAATACAAAGTAAGCTACAGGAAGAAACCACTGCTGGTCATGAACTTATTCTGCATATTGAGATCAGGTCTCCATGGACTGGGTGTGCCAGTATTTCAGGCATTAAGAGCTCTGGAACTAGAATTCCTATTTACCATTAGAAAAACTTTAAAGGGTAGCATTCATGGGAGCAGCTTTAAGACTTCTGAAGAAGTCAGCTGGGTAACTGACATTTAAGTTCAGTATTTCTTTTAATATTAAGTCTGTCTGTTAATGGAACCATACTATCTACATGAAGTCATTAGCCTATTCTCTACTTCTTTATGGTACTTGAAGTTTAACCACTTTGTAGCCTCAGAAAAGGTTCATGCACTTTATTAAGTTAACATATATTCCTGAGATGGATGTCAAGGCCAATGAGAACTACAGTAAGTTCTGTAAAGAATACATACTCTGAGGATAGCTTGAAACTAGAATAGTTTCATCTCCTTCATTATTGGATGTACTTCTATTTACCACAAGCAGAACCACATCAGTTGTATCAACTGTTTATTAACTGCAGAGCATCATACAAGCTGATCTAACTGCTATTTAAAGCAAGTATCAAATTGTGCAAATTATTTTCTTCACTACATTGAATCCACTCCTCTACTGCTTTGTAGGTGCAAATTATTATGCAGTGCTATAAGACAACAGTGACAGCTGTAGACAAATATCTAAAAGCTGTTGAAGAACCCAGACTAATGTTTTAATTACTGGAAGCAGTTGTTCAGACTTCAGGAAACCCAACATTCATCCCGAGGTCCACGCATTGGATACTCTTGCACTATCAGGTGTTCTTGCACTGCTCAGGCACTCCAGTAATTTCCCTTGCTCTGCTCCAGACACATCCCCAGCCTCTCCCATCTGAAAATCGTGTCTGAACTCTGTGGTTACAACCCAACACAGAGACAGAAAGCAAGTGTAACGTGGCCAAAAAACAAAAGCAGTGAACCTCTCCTACAATGAAGTCATTTTCCCTCCCCTGATACAGCTCTGGTTTAAGTGGAACTCAAGTGTTTGTTTATTAAAGGCCAAATGCTGAATCAGATCTCCATGGGAGTACAGGAGGTCACATCACAATCTCCATTTGCCACAGAATAACACTGGATTTCTCTTCCTCCTCCTAAATGTGTGAAGCCTAATTCCACCTTCAAAAAAAAAAAAGAAAACCCCACCACAAATGGCACAGTCTGTACAAGTGACTGCAACTCCAACCGTTATGAGCAGAGAATATTTGCTGATGCTCCATTCCTATGGACCAGGATCAACAACAGAACTAATGTGGGAGTTGGGTCCTTACAGCACTCAGAAGTTGCCACTGAGGAGACTCTGCCTTCCACAGAGCAAAACAGCAGCCATGGCCACGAACCCACTGAGTCCCCATCACCTCACTGGAAGGGGAAACGATCCTCCTCATGCAAGCACTGTTGACTAGGAGGGGAAGAGACGCTTTGCCAAGCCAACAGCCATTGCAGAGCAGGTGAAGGGCTCACTGCATGGAGACAGTTCAGGCTCAGCTTGGACCCAATTCATGTGTTTTTAGAGCTTTGGCCATAAGCGCCTCAGCAGCTTTAAGTAGCCGCTCTGTAGATACTACTAGGCCCATGCTTCCCCTTGCCCACCACCAATGAGCTGCAAAAGAGTCACCTTATGCCAGTCTATTCAAGTCTTGCGGGTTACACATACCACAGCCAGGATACCTTCAGAAACTGAGAACATATCTTAATTGCCTTGCCCTGAGAAAGTTATTTTGCTTTTCCAGTGCAAAGATCAGAATGTTTTTTGTAGGAGTCTTCAGTTTGCTGAATCTAGCAATTATTGACCAATATAGTAGCTTCCAGGGTATATTTAAAGTTGGGGGGAAAGCACTGAAAAAGGCTTTGGAGTCTGCCAGCAAAACAATACCAAGCCCTGGAAACATGATTGAGCGTAAGGCACAATTTTAAGTGGAAAGAAGTAAGCTGAAGTAATTCTGGACTTAGTGGGACTAAGTCTGCATTTTAATTTGTAAAGTCTTTTTGTACATTAAAAGAATTTAGGGTTCAGGAACAAGAAGTTTACTTGAGAACAGTTTCAGCAGGATATTAAATGGTATGTGGAATAGAAGCTATATGTAATAAAAATCACACTGTAATATATCAGAATAGTTTCACAGTATCCAGAATTTTAATTCTGACTGTGGTAGGAATGATGTCAGAAGTTTCACAGAAGTACTGTGTGTGGTCCATAACTTGCTTCCATAAAATTAAACTATAGCATCAAGAATCAACATACGAGTTACAGAACTAAATATGATACAAGGGTCTAAATCCAATGGTGGAATCCACTAATTAGTTTCTCCTGTAGATGAACTAGTCCTATATCACTAGAGCTTTCAAAAACTTCAGCTCTCCTGACTTATATTCCATAGGATTTTGTAAATACCAATACCAAGACATATGGAGGAAATACATGCATAGTTCGTTTCCCTTGGCTTTATCAGAAAAAGATACTGTGAAACTATTTCACAATTCAGACCAGGAATATGCACTTCAGATTACTGTGAAATGTCCTTTAAGATTAGGTCTATGAAAGACTACTCCTTCAATATGGCTCTTCAAGATTGCTTTCACTTAGCAAACAGAATTGCTTTCACGTGGCAAATAGAGCCTTTTCCAGCTCACATCCCCAAAACATCTGCAGTTAAGGTGGTCAAAAACTGTAAGTGATCAAAAGGTGTTCAGTACATGCCAGAAGAATCACAAGAGCTCAAAGCCCAACAACAGAATGCTAACTCTAAACATTTACAATACTTAGGTAAATCTTTGGCTTTTTTTTAAAACCTAAACTCCCCAAAGCGGTAGTAACTTCATACCAAAACAACTATTAGAGTGCATAGGAGTTGTAATCCAGGAGTAAAAGTGCTGGCAGCATTTGTTACAAGAAATTCAAATAAACTTTGTACTAGCTTTGTACGTCTTTACAAAGCTGGCAATAATATAGGGTTAAGGAAGTACTGCAAAAGCCAGTTTGGAAGCACAGAGGCATTGTACAGACTTGTACCCTTCCAGGCAGAAGAACAAAACAAGAGCGGACAAATTCATGACTACCGCTTGGCATTGCAAGTGCATTACTGATAAAGTAGTCCTAATTTCCATCTTTCTGTACTCCTGCTATTAGTAAGATACAACTGAAAGCACAGGAAGACATAAGTCACTGCAAAAATAACAGCAAGCACGGGTGAACTGCCTAGAATTTAAAGCCTCACAAATGTAGTGGAATGTCCACCTGCAAACAGCAGATTGCCCCAGGTGCAGGATCAAACATCTGGCAGCAGGGAACGGCACAATAAGACACAAGCATGACAGATTTGAAGTCCCAAGTGTTAACAACACTTGCCAGAATGGAGATGCCATGTTTTGGCAATGACATCAGGCTGTGTTGTTCAGACTTGAATGTGGCTTCGATACTTAAATTAGACATGGATGACAGCAGGGAACTGGTTAGAGACTCAGGCTCAGCTGACGAAGGTGATTCAGTGAGTGGTTCTGAGCTGGCAAAGAGAAACTCCTTCACACTTCCTGCACAGACACAAGTGCAGCGAGTCACTACGAGACTGCCGCTCCTGTTTGAAGGATGCCAAAAAAACCCCTCTCATTTAGAGGTCAGATTGCTGAACAAAGCATCAAAATAGCTTCTAGAAGCACATGCTTTCACTTAAACCATTCATGTTCAGTTTTTTTTAATAAGGAAGTAGGCTAAAGTAGTATCTATTGCTGTTGCACCCCAGCAGCCTGCTTTGGCATTGCTCCGCGAGAGCCTTCCCTTCTGGCAGGTGACAGGAGAGCAGAGCAGTGGCACGCTCACAGCCCCTGCTGCACTGCCAGAACAGCATGGACCATGAACCAGGGGCAAGATCCGGAACTTCTGGCCACTCTAAGTTCACATTTAGCAGTTGAATGTAATTTTAATATTTATTTTAATAGGTAGTTTCTTAGACTTGTATAGATCCTCTTAAATATGTTTTCCAACAAGCATCTCTGAGGGCATCCTGACTCATGTTCTTCTGATTACCAATATTTGTTTCCTTGTGAGCTCTCCCATTGGCTTCCTGTTTAAAAAAACCATGCATACACACACAAAAAACTTTCAAGTTTTAAGTGAAGAGTTTTAGAAATATAATTGACAGTTTATGCACCTAATTCCCCAGTGCTTTTAAAAACAATTACATTTGTGTCTTCAGTGAGGCTATCCTTGTCTACCCCACTTGCTAGGCTGTTTAGATTAAATAATCTTGAGCTTAGACATACTTTCTGTTGCACATTAAGGAATCAGTAACTCCAAGGCTAACTACTCATTTGTATGAGGCATATTTAATAAAAATAAGCAGATTAAACACCTGTAAGGTTCAGTGCGTGGAAGTACTTTACACCAAGAAACCTCTCCCTTACCATGGGAAGGATTCAGCGAAGGGCAGTGAGCAGATGCCCCGCGGCAGAGCTGGCCTCCAAGGGCAGCAGCAGCAGCATTGCTGAGGGGCCGGGGTGGGGACAGCGAGGAAGGCAGTAGGTGGGGGAGGAAGGCTGGGAGGTGAGGATGAGTCAGGAGCATGCGATAGCCGCACTTCCTGGGCACGGCAGCGACAACAGGGCGTCTCAGGGATGGGCGGGCAGGGAGCACACAAGGGCCAACTAAAATGCAAGCGCAGCCCTGGCAGCCTGGCTCTCCCAGGAGCGCAGTGGGACAACAGGAACCCCCACCACCAGGCCAGGTAAACGGCTGAACAACGTGTGGGAAGGAACAAGGCAGCTCTTGATTCTGATCCCAAGACAGGGAGGAAGAATTCTTTTCTTTGCCTTCTGTCATTTGTGTATCTGATATTTATTATTAATACTTTTATTCCCATGTATTAGAAATAATAGAAGCCAAATAACATAACAGCTATCGAACATGGTCCTTTGGATACAGCAGTCTCAAATGAACAAGCAGCCCATACACCTGTAATACCTGTCCATACCCAAGTAGTAAGAGACACTTCCACAGGGGTAATTTAATGGTGGTCGCTGGCTAGCGACCAGCATTATCCAGAAGAGCCCCTTGGCGTACAGTAGGAGGGTGGGGAAATGACTGAACTCCAGCAGAGAAGAAAATGTAACAGAACCTTAATAGGATTTTTCGCAGAAGGTTTAGTCTCACATGCTAATGTAAGCCCTTGTTGCACATATCCAAAATAAGATTTTAACTGGATAGTCCAGTGGCCTAGAGTGGCTTCATTTGGAAGGTTAACAACAGAGGAAGCCAGCATTTTCTTGCCAAAGCCTATGCCTGGTGATTCCTGTGTTTGCAGAGGACTGGACTGTTTTCCACATGCTTACTTCTGTAAGATAAATGTACACACACTCTTCCCAGTTCTGAGACTTGCTTCTTTGATTTTCTCCCAGAACAAGAACCATTTGAATTAGGTGCAAAAATCCCCTCCTAACATAGCTCTTAATGCTTTCCAGTTCCAGCACTCCATCGAGCACTAGAACCCAGGTCCTAGAAAAGCAGACCGAGGTCAGTTGTTACAGCAGTGCTTTAGGAAACTTGACAGAGAAGCAGACTGATTTGTCACTTATAAGCCATATACCATGGCAGCAACCAGAACCAAAGCGTAAGCAAAATATGACAACAGATAGGCTGACACAGTAAGGCAGATCCCAGGCTAGGCTGGCCCAGGACTACAATGCTTTATGTCGGAAAACTCCATGTTTAACACAGTAAGTCCACTCCTAGGGTTACCCAAGGTCCTTGACAAAGGAAAGATGACTTCCCACCTTTTTGCTCCATTCACCACCAGATGTAGCAATTGAAACCAATTAAATTTATGATATAAAGGATTATTTTGTAGTTCTGAAGATATTTGTGATCTCTATCTATACATTTAGTGGCACATGCATACTGTATTATATGGTAAATCTAAACATGCAGGCAATTCCTGGTTCTTTATGTTGAAGTTGGGAGTAGAGAAATAAAAATTTACTCTTTGCTATCACTTCATTAGAGCAGTGTGCGACCTTTCAGATCACTGTCACCTTTATACTCTAATTCCTAGAAGCAGGGAAGAGATCAAACTGATTTCTGAAGGAAAATATTTAAAATGATTACAAAAAGCTGAGAATTAGCACTCCTCTAAAGAGATGAGCACCTTCTAACTGTTTCAAGTAGGGAAAAAAAAAAATACCCTTCACATTACAGCGAGACTATTACTAAAATTACTACAGAGAACTTTCCAGGGAGCAGATTATTTTCGCTTGACAACCTGTCACTGGCTAGCAGTCACTACAGCTCTAAAAAGCTTGCTTTAACTTCCATCCCTCCCCCGTACGTACCAATGCTTTAAGACTAGGCAGCAAGACTGGGGCAAGTTATCCCTGACTTCAAGTCAGGAAAGTGGCTGTGAAGAGTTTAGTTACAAACTACTAATGGCATTATTACCCCAATTCCTTCACCACAAGCTAGATAAGTAGAGGGAAAAAAAAAAGCAACTCTGGAAGACGAAAACTTAGGGGGAAAATGCTGCCGATGTACATACGTACAAAGTTACACGCTCAGTTTTTAATCGCCTGCAAAAGCTGCATGTAGGCAACACTGCCTACATTAGTCTTGGTGGAAAAGTGCTTTAATATGCAATATATTCATTAACTGTTCTAAAAATCCAGGCTAGAAAGACACAGAGACAGCCATGCACACAGTGTAAACTTGAAAACAAAACACACCAAGTATGAATCATTAGTTTTGCTATTGAACATGCTACTGCATTTTACTTTATTTCATGTATCAGCCAGATATGAACAACATACAGCTGGAAGATTTTTCCATGAATGCACCTCTAGCCATAATGCAAAGCACATGCTGTTATCCTCTCTGCTATTCCACACTTGGCAGAGAGCAGGGCTATAGCTAATGCTACTGTCTGCACCACCAGACAGAAACACACCCTTCCAATACAGAAGCATAGTGTCCTGCCTGTGAATTTCTTACAGGAAAGAGACTTAGGACAGTGCTATAAAGTCCCAGTTCGCATTGTACATTGGGGATTTTAGGGCAAAATCCTAAAGCCTAGCAAGTACTTTAAGGCTAACCAACCTCAGGCTAACCAACCTGTTTTTTCATTTCTAGACTTTCACAGGCACTACATGCAATCAAGACATGCTCAGCATCTTGCTGGATTGGGCTATAAGTATTTGACCCCTACTGATATTAAGCAGCATAGAACTGCTAGAAAAAGTGTTCCTTTTCAAACTCCACCAGTTTGCCTTCCCTCTTTGTTAAAGAGGGGATAAAAGAGCAGGAAGCCACCAAATAAATACACCAGATGAAATGCACGTACTGACTGCAGCACTACAGCAAAACACTTAGCATTGAAACATTGGCTAAAGGCAATATATGAACACATGGTTTTGTTTGATATAACTGAACTTTATGACCTTGGCTTGTTGGGTGACTTGTAAGTTACTCCAGATATCGCTGATCCTGTTTTCTGCTGAAGCTCTCCCTTCTCACTCTTCCCAACCACAAACTGACAACAGGTAACACAGTAGAACAGAGATTACGCAAAAGCAGGCAAAACTGATCACTGATGAATTGTGGGGTTGTTTTCTTAAATATGGTAGCAGTTTATGCCTTAGTAGCAGTAACAGTACAATGTTTGCTCATTGACATCAAATATTTTATCCTGATGAACCAGGGAGCCAAAGCCAGCTGACAGCACTCAGGGGAACCATCTTTTATTGAAGGCTATTGAACTACTGTAAGTACAAGGTTCAAGACTGAATCTTTATCACATTACAAAAATAAAAACTCTTTTCATATTAATAATATGACTCAGATTCTCTACCCAATGCCAAACAGGATAGGCTACAGAAGGCTTCCCAATGCAACTCGGCAAAGACATAGTGGCTCTGTGAAGGCCAGATGAAAGTCATTTCAAACTGACACTATAAACCCAGACGCCACAAAGTTCACCTGATCTTGTGCTTGATTCCATGCAAGTTTCAGTTCAGTGTTGCTGGAAGGTTTCCTGAGCATTAAGGATCCAGTCCTTTACTGAATTGGCACTATTTTGTGCTTTCATAATGTAAATTTTTGAAGACTTACAAGTTGCAGCTAAGCTGTTAAGAGGATCTAGTTTGTTTTGAATTAAAATGGCTAGTTAACAAAATGCGTGCATTTGGATAGATCTGTGAGAGCAGACCACAGAGTGCTCAGGTGAGCAACACAAGGTTTTTGCAGGACTGGGGCTGGGATGACGTCTCTCCCTCGGTGAGCTAGGCATTTGTTTCCTTTAGGTAGATAAGGACAAAAACCAAGAGATGTACCCTGCAGCATTTTCAAGAAATAGCCTAGCAAGAGAAGCTGGCCTGGGCAAGAAGCCCCCACAATAAACACCACCATGCTGCAGGGACACAGCATCTCACTGGAAGCAGGTGCTCTCCCCACACAGGTCCTTCCTTGGAAGCATTCAGCCAGCAAGCATCAAGACAAGTGACCTGAACACTCAAATCTCAGTTTATGGAATCTTTTATAAGTTGTCAAGTGTTTCTTACAACTCAGCTTTAATGTACTTTGGCCCCACTGACTGTTGCTTGCTCCCACCTCATACAGCCACATAACAGCTCACCCATTCCATGTCTGCAAAGCTCTTCCTGAAACCACACCGTTAACCGGATACAGATATTGACCTGGATTAAAAATAAACCGGCAAAAGAGTGCTTACCTATTGCTCGATTGCATACGGCTGCACAGCCTCCCCAGCAGCCCTAGGGAGGAAGACACTGTGGCACAGGGGCTAGAGAAGGAGGCACATTTAAGCTAGTGTCACCTTCAAGTGCTCTGCTCTACCAGCCCACCACCTGCCTGCCGGGTATTAAACAAGGCTGCAGGCAGCAGCAACTCAGCCCGCTGCCCTGGGGCCTCGCAGCACCGGAGAGGGTCCCTGCAAAGCCACAGCGTCCATGCAGGCTTCACGCAGGGAACACAGAGCACCCTAAACATTCTGCTTATAAACATTCTGCATAAATAAGGGAACTGGTAAAAGTTTTTACACAGCACATGAAGAATGAGAGTAAAGTTTCAGGACATTAACGCTATGATTCATGTTCTTAAGCAGCCATTGTAAATACAGGTAATCCTGCCAGCTCTAAGTTGTAAAATACTACCTTGTAATGATTATCAAACAATGGTTTAGCCAGCAAATTTCTTAGAAAAAGGTTTTTTCGTTTGTTTGTTTTAAACAGCAATCTTTCCTGGTTGCGATCATCATTCTAATTTGCTTAAGGGTAATCTTAAAAATTCAGTTCACATCACCTTGAAACATCACATAATTATTTTGCTCAAGAATACTAAAGCACTTAATTAAATTATTCAGTTAAATATTATATAATAATCAGTTTTAAAATGCCAAGATCCTGATTTTGAGTAGATATCCTTTTTTTTTTTTTCTTTACAAGAATTTCCTCAGGAAAATACTTTTGTCTTTAGATGATAAGAAAAGTTCAAAAAGGAGTTTTTTTCCCTGTCATTTTCTACATAAGTCACTGGAAATCTTATCTCTTAGCTGTATAATGTAAGAATTTGTCTCCTTTACTGAAGGCAAGGGATTTGGCCCCAGGCCCCATAAGCACGCTGTGAAGCAGCAGGCACTGCATGTCATACAGCATAAACCAATTGCTGTATGCCCCACCACTGCTGGGACCGAGTGCACGAAGCACGAACAATCACAACACCTCCAACACAACACAAATAGCGACTACTGAGCAGCAACAGCATTCTTGCTTCAAACAGATGAATTTATGATATCCGCCAGACAGCGACGCACAGCCTTTGCCAGACAGTCTGCCATGCCACGAGTATCTCTGACACAGCAAACCCCAGGAGCAAAGGTTACAGTTAAAGGCTGATTTGAGCCACCTGGTTCAATAATCAACTCACAGGGATCACATGCACCACCTTATCCACAGCTCCTTACCCCAACAGCACTGGGAGAGCTGGGGGTATTCACTACCCCCATCTGTGGTAGAAGTTTTAGTCTCCTGTCCCCTAAAATGCTTTAGTTTAAAGGTCTGTGATCACCATAGGAGCAGCTTGGCACAACCCTGCTGGTCCCAGGAGGTCAGAGCACATGAGCTAGCGGGAGAGGAGCATCCTTTAAACTATATTGCATGTGAGGGGACCAACTTAAAACTCCACCTAAAGTCAATAAATGGGAGCTCTGAGTATGCACAGACGAGGTCAGTCAGTCTTCAAGTAAGGTTCAGCTTCAGTGGGAACGATGCAAAAAGCTTTTGTGTACCTGAGCTCTCAGCTCTGAGACGCAACTTCAGAACCAAGCTTTTGAATAAGCTGCTCAACTAAAGGCTGCAGATGCTAGCCCACTTCATTATTATACAGCGTTTTTCACTACTTACCCTAAACTCTTGTGTAACGTTAAAATAGTCAGGCTTGCAACAGGCAGTTGAAATCATTATTTGAAGCACTTTAGCATGAAAGTTATTAATCATCAGCAGCTAATTAATAAAAATTAGCCAGTTTCACCTGCTAGACCTCATTTTTCCCCACGGCCAACCTACCCGTGATGTGCGAGCGACGCTGCAGCCCCTCGTCGCGCTGCCCCGGCGGCGCAGGCGCGGCCCCGCGGCCGCCAGGCTCCGGCCCCGCGCCGAGCCCGGCCGGATCAGCACCGGCACCGGCGCGGGCCCCGACGGCAGCGGCCCAAAGCATCAGCCCCCGAGGCGAGAGGCACCGCCTGGTTAACAGCGCCGTGGCGTTGCCCTCCGGGACGCAAACGTGCAAAACACCTTTCGGTCTCCACACGGAGGCGGCGGCGCAGGAGTGAACTTCGCATCTGCAAAGCGCGGCGGGACCGCGCGCGGCGACGCGGGACCGGCCCGTCCCAACGCCGAAAACGCGTCGGAGCCGATCGCCAGGCGCCGGCAGCGCCGCTCCCCCACGCGCGACCGTGGGCGCCCGCCCCGCGCCGGACCCGCCCGGGGAGGAGGCGCGCTCCCCCGCGCCCCGCCGGCTCCCGCACGGCTCCGCCTCGCTCCGCCGGCGCCGGGTCCCCAACAAGAGTCGGAAAGAAAAAAAAAACCAACACCCTAACCCCCCCCCCCCCCAAAAAAAAACTTTAAAAAAAAGGCAGCCCAGCAGCACTGCCCCCGCCGCCCCGGCCCGCGCCGCGCCTACCATGGCGGCTCCGCGCCGCGCCGCTCCGCTGCCCGCGGCTCCGCTCAGACTCGCCGGCGCCCCGGCACGGACGGACAGACGGACGGAGCGACCCGCCCTCCCGCGCGCGCAGCTCCCCGGCGGGGCGGCGCTGCGCGGCGCGGGGAGGGGCGGCGCGGGGCGGGGCCGGCGCGGGCGGGGAGGGGCGGGAGCGCCGGGTGGGAGGGGGCCGGGGCGGGGGCCGGCGGCTACCCCGTGCCGGCCGCGCGGGCGATGTGTCCATAAATGGAGAACTCGCACGCCGCAGCCAATCGCCGCGCGCCGCCGGGACGTCACTCCTGAGGGAATCCCGGCGCCGGCGGCGCGCGGGGCGCCTGGGGGCCGCCGCCCGCGGCAGCGCCGCTCACCTGCCCCGCGGGGAGCGCGGGGCTGCGGCACCTCTTCGCCAGAACACCGGCACCCAGCAAGGCTGCTGGCGCCTCGCGTAGTCACAGCTCTTCTCTCGCCCCATGCAAAAACACCCACGGGACGGAAATACTTTTAAGCCCACGCTAGAAAGTACAACCTATCTTCATACCACGTACACACGAGTACCCCCAGCCGGGAAGACTCAAGTGTTTGCCTGGCGGTTGGCGTGCAGCCTACTTTGCTCACATCATTTCAACAGAATTCAAGCAATGAATTCCAGGGGCTGTGTTTTCTAAGGCGCCAACTAAGCAAACCCATTTACAGTCCAGGGCCATAGTCCTGCTAATGAACCTTTCTGCTCAAGTTTGAAGTCCTGGCGTTGACTTCAACGGATTTCTAACCACCACTTCTAAGCGAGAATATAAATTAAATGGTAATAACGAAACCATCTTACAACCAGTCCCCTAGTCATATGTTAATATTGCTTCAGAACCACTTGGAAAAGCACTACTTATTAGTGCCATTTCTTTGTTAGTCACTCTAAGTACTGTTTTTCAGTTAATCACTGATTAAAAAGAAGGGTAGTTACTGGAAAAAAACAGGGAGTAGTTTATACAGAATATACTCACTCAGGCAATTTTTATTTATAAGCAAAAGACTCACTTCCAAAATAACTTAGCAATTAGCAATAGGCAGATTCCTTTCTGCCGGGTGGTCGAGGCAGAGCAGGCCAGTGCTGGGCCTGCCGCAGGCAGCGGCTCCCCGCGCAGCTGAGGCCGGGCAGCTCAGCACAGGCGCCCACACCTGCCCTCAGCCAGCGACCCGGCCACGGCCGCAGCATGTCACTCTGCAAACGTTAAACTTGGCTGATAAAACATTACAAATTCAGACCACCACGGTGTGTTCAATACAGGAATGAGACAAAACTTACCCTGTTTACCTGGGCTTCTCTTTAGTCCCACAGACTTTGGCGCTGTGGATGAATCAGCAGCCTCCCTGGGTGTCCTGCATCCTTACTTTGAAAGCAAATGATTGCCTCCTCAGCTCAGCCGGGCTCGCACCGTAGGAGTACTGATCACGTGAAGCCTGGGACTCCTGCACTGGATTGCCTGGACACTAACTGGCATTGACATGAGGCAGAGGGAAACGGTTTCATTGAGAAAGTAGCTGGGTGGTAAATACAATCTGCAATTGCTATTGAAGCAAAAATACATCTGATGGTGCTAGAAGTGAGCAGAAGTTCACAGGACCCGAGTTTCACACTTGGATTCCCAACAGAAGGTGAGTAGCAGCAGTTCTAATGAAACAGGACAAAAATAGTTTGCCTAGTATTTCATTTGAACAAGAAAGTGTTACATAAATTTATGAGACATAGATAAACAGTGAAGAAAAACAACCTATAAGTATCAAGAGAGTGTATATACAGGACAGACGTAAGAAACAGAATCTATATAGGTTTTACGTAATTTTACTTTTGCTTTGCATGTGAGTCTTCTTTTAATGTCTAAGTTCATTTTCTTAAGATCTGTATGCATGTATGTTCATATACATACAAACATCTTTATAACAATTTATGAAAAAAATAAGAGAAAATAGGTGGTGGAAAAACCCAGTTCACAAGGATCTCACTAGAGCACTAAAAAAACTATGTTCATATCGGATGGCTCACTGAGAAACTAGTCCAGAGCTCACTGCATTTTACCTGTCCTGCTAGGATTCATCTACTCTAGACAGACTAGAAAACAACTTTCAATAAAAATTTTGGGGCCAGGGCATCTGTGCTCTCCTTTTGCACTAACCTTTTCTAAGCACTGTGTGTACCAGGCACAGTCTAATTCACAATAAACTCTTCTCATGCTTTTAAACATAGCAGTTTAATTCTGCTTATTTTAATGATAAACATCTAATTCCCAAGGTGACTATATTAAGTGAATTATACTTATTCAGCATCCACGCTCAGAAGCAAGGGCAGGCATTTCCCTTCCAACGTCAGCGGTGGTGTGCCTGCGCGGGCTGCACACCGAGCCTCTCCAGGCACTAACGTGCGATCGGCACCTCCGAGAAGGCAGAAGCCACGTGCGCAGCCTGAGGGGCTCCAGCAGAGCAGAAAGGAAACCGTGTACATTTAAAGTGAGTCACAAAACTTAAAAGTGGTGACAATTCTATCACAAAATTCATATTGACAGGTTAATTTTAGAAGAACTAACTTTAAAAGAAGAAAAATCCCCTGCATCGAGAACTTCTATCAGCATTTTTCAGTGACTTCATTTGTCTATATACAGCTTGGCAGTGTTGGGTTTGGCTGGTAACACTCCCATCTCAAGTACAGAAGTGGTAACACCAAGAATGATTTTTGGGGACGTTTTCTGGATGCAAACACTCACAGCACTTATCTTCCTGCCCTTGATCGCTATACTGAGCCTCAGTGAAACACCTCAGTGCTTGTCCAGGTTCAGGGACTGGACATCAGGGACACGTTTCGGGGTGGAGGCAGCTGCAGCGTGGCCGGGAGGGAGCGCAGGCTCTTTGCCCCCAGGCGACCTGGAGCACCCAGCGCCCGGCAGTGCCGCGCAGGGAGAAGCCGCTGCCTCCGTGGGGCCGGGGCAGCTCGGGCGCGTGTCCGACTGCCGCTGCCCGAGCAACGCCGTGTCCCAGCACCCAGCTGGAATCGGCTGATTCGGAAATGTCTACAGACCAAACTGTCTTCAAAAAAACATATTCCTAACCTCTGGGAACACCACAGAGTACAACTTTCCCTTGGCCTTCATTCTAAAATTTTTATTGTGGCTTCAGAAAGAAATAACTCTTATGAGAAGTCGGTGAATCTGGAAAAGATTAGAAATTTTAATGAAATAGGCACTGCCCTGTTTTTTAATTGGTTAAAACTGACAATAATTAAAAAAAAAGGCACTACTGGTTTTTCTCTTATTTCTGAAATATATTTAGAATAAGTTTCCCAAGCCACATATTTGTGTACTGTTGATCAGAACCATTTAATTAATAATTTAATTAATGCCTGAAAGTCACTAAAATAAGGCTTATTACCCTTAATAAAACATCAAACTTTTACTTAGAAAACCACACAATCCTGTATTTCTTAGAAAGATGAAGCATTTGTATCATAAAAAAACAAATGGTATAAAATTAAGCAAACTTTAGAAATTTAATGCAGGTATTTTTTGCTCTATGCTTTCCAAAGAATAAACATACACTTTAATAATCTTAACATTTTCTGCCAAAATGCAGATGGTTACATTCTGCCCTCCATTATACTTGGTGAACTTACAGAAAATAAAAAAGTCAGCAATTTCTTATTGTGAAATACAGGGAGAAATGAGATGGCATGTATAAAAAATGAGAGGGGATTATGACTTGAAAAGTGATGAAGTCACTTCATTGCCTAGAACAGATAAAACTTTCATGTTGGAAAACAGTATAATCACTTTCATTTTCTTTCAGTCCCTTTCTGTGTAGCTGACACTATCTTCCTCCTTTCCTCCCTTTCGCTGGCCTCAAATCAGAGAAGCATACCTGTGCGGGGAACGTGCTTACTCACATGCCAGGTTCAACGTGTCCATCTGAAGTGTCATTAGAATAAAAAAAAGTACAGTAACAAAGTCAACAACCTTCTTCACACATTTTACTGTTTTTCTGGGGAAAAAAATCATGTGCTTTTTTTACTCTG
Organism: Apteryx mantelli; assembly: GCF_036417845.1. Classification (NCBI taxonomy): domain Eukaryota; kingdom Metazoa; phylum Chordata; class Aves; order Apterygiformes; family Apterygidae; genus Apteryx; species Apteryx mantelli. Next base: position 17,563,047 of record NC_089992.1, read on the forward strand.
GATCTTATTAAGAGAAACCTCAGACGTAAGAGATACTCAGAACTCATGGAGTTGAATTATTCTCCAACTGCAAACCAAAATGTATGAATAATGTTGTTGTTCCCAAGACTGGTATGAATCTGGAAGAACTCTGCAAGGACTTGGTAAGCCAGGAGTTTTGTCTCCTGTATTCCTACGGTTTTAAGCTATGCAGGATCACATCAGCAAAAATACAAGTATTGTATTATTTTAATATTGTATTATTTTTCTTAGAGGGAGATTTACTGAAAATTTACAGAAGCTTTATGATCAAAACTTTATGTTACCATGAGCAACCTGATATAAAGTTGCTAACATCACATATGGTCACTATAGTGACTATATAGTCACTAACTAACGTTAGCCCTGCTTTGTGTGGGGAGTTGGACTGGATCATCTGCTGAGGTCCCCTCCAACCTAAATTATTCCATTCTGCAATGCTGTGATTATTTAAAACCGGGTTCCACTCATGAGTGAAACATTTGAACACTCCACAATAAATTACTGTTACTGTTGTTGTGCCTTGATAGGCAAAGTGATCTGAAATCACCTTTTAGAAAAAAAAAGTCTGTTCATTATCAACTACACTGAATATATAATTATATAAAACCCAACACTTTAGTACTGCTTCTGCTAGAAACATCGAAGAAGCAATATAAGTACAAAAATCGTGATTTTTGATAACACAAGATGAAAAGAATAGCTGTGCTGGGTCAAACCAAAGATCATTCACCCTAATACCATGTTTTTGACCGCAGCCAGTCTGAAAGCCTAGGGAAGAGCAGCATTTAAATGTCACCTGCCCATACAGCAGGCACCGCCTGCGCTCAGTGCTGTTGCACTGCTGGTCTGGACCAAAGGGCTAGCGGGAGAAAGCAGACAGAACTAGAACAGAGATACATTTTGATGGTAATTTCAAGACTTCAAGATGTGGCACAAATATTGGCATGTCTTTTAAATAAATACCCTTAATTAATTTGCTTAAAGTACGTGTCTCCATGGACCAAACAAATCAACTAGCATTGGGGGATGCCAGCGCTTCGAGTCTAGTTCTAGCACAGGATTTTGGGGACACGTTGGCACTGCTAGATCCAAGAGGTGAATTATACCTTTTTTATGTATTAGAGAGGCTTGAGAGAAGTGGTAGCTGTATCCATAACAGCTGCATTCTTTGCACACCAGAAACTCATTAAAATCAAGGCAAATTAAAGCAGTACAAATATTTGACCCTAGAGAACCATATGCCCACTGCTTAACTTTCAAGTTCCAGTCCTGCAAACATATATACCCAAGAAAACACTAAGTATCTGAGCAGTTCGTTAACAAGAAAAATCACTACACAAGCATATGAGAACTACACAGATGGGTGAAGTTATATGAAGTCGAGATATGTGCAGGGTCAGAGCATACATCTCTATTTCCTGTGAACGTCAGAACTGCATCCAGAGTGCTGTGTCCAGTTTGGGGCCCCCGACACGCGAGCGACATGCATGAAGTCGCGCCGTTCAGCACGGGCGGCCAGGCTGGCGGGGGCTGGAGCACAGGCCCTGAGAGGAGAGGCCACGGGTGCAGGGCCCGCGGCGCCTGGAGAAGGGGCGCCTCCGGGGGAGCTGAGATGCAGCCCTGCAAGGAGGTCACAGAGACGACGAGGCCAGGCCCTCTGCAGCGCTCACTCGTGGGAGGACACCAACGCAGCTCGGAACAAGAGAGGTTCAGGCTGGGCATAAGGAAAAACTTTTTCTCCCGGAGGCCAGTCAAGCATGGGAACAGGCGCCCAGAGAGGTTGCGCTGTCTCTGTCCTCGGAGGTTTTCAAGATCGGGCTGGATAAAACCCTGAGCAACCTCCTCTGGCCGCACAGGTGACCCTGCCTTCAGCAGAGGTGGCCTAGAGCCCTCCTGAGCGCCCTTCCGGCCCAAACTCGCCTACGAGGCTATGTCAGTCACTATTCCCTTTTGAAGGCACCTGTGGCATGTTTTGCTTTCAGCCTGATCCTTTGCTGTGGGAATTACTTTAAAACAAACAGGTCAATCAGGGAATGGATTCAGATGCCACTTTAGCCTTTATAATGGTCTGGGCGCTCTGTAAGACTTTCAACCTTCACATCCGCCAGATACCCAGTACTGCAATGGTTTGCCTATACAGCGGTATTTTAACCAAAACCAGAGGCAATTTGCTATTTTAGAGAGGCCGGATGCAGTAAGCGTGATCCTGATTGCACTTCCTGCCTGTTTACCCAAGGTGGTTGTGCCCCGTCCAAAGAATGACGTGAGCAGGAAGCAAAAGCGGAGGCAGAGACACACCTTACCGGTGCTTTCTTCTTCCAGCAACAATTCCTTGTCGGTCACATACCTTTGCCGGGCAAATGGAGAGATCATCTTTTCTGTGACACGGGAAGTTTGACCGAGGCTAGAAGCCAGATCTGGTTTGAAAATAAACCCTGCGGCCTTACAAACCCAAGTATTACCTGCCCTTGATTTACACCGACGGACCCAACGGTCTGGTATCCTGCGGGGATTGGCCGTGTGCTCCGGGCAGCGCCGCGCTCCCAGCCAGCTCTCGGCTCTCCCGCACCTTGGGAACGCAGCGTGCCGCCGCCCGGCCGGCGCTGCGGCGCGGTTCCCGGGCCGGCACCGGGGCTGCCCGTCGCCCGCCCGCTGCGCACGTCTCCGCCCGGCAGCGCGCGGCCGGCGGCGGCGGCGGCGGCGGCCCGCGGGCTGCGCGCGGGTTCCCATGGCGACGGCGTCCTGGCAACGGCTCCCTCCGCAGCGCCGCGCTCCCGGCAGCGGCCCCGCGCCGCCCCGCAGCCGGGCCTGCGGCAGCCGCCTCCGGCACCCCGCGACGGCAGCCGCGCCTGCGGCAGCGCCCCGCAGCCGCGCCTGCGGCCGCCGCCCCGCGCGGGGACCCGGCCGGCGGCGGCCGCGCAGCTCGGCCCGCCGGGCGGCCGCCAGCATGCGGGGCAGCGGCGGGCGGCGCCGTCCGGGCCTCCTCCGGCACTGGTGAGTGGGCCGCGGCAGCCCCGGCCGGCGCCGGGCTTCGCCGCTCCGCGGTGCGCGGCGCGGCGGCGATGCGGGCACGCGCCGTGCCGCCGCGGGCCGGGCTGCAGCGGGGCGGCGGCGGGGCGGCAGCGCGGCGGCCGGGCAGGGCCGGGCAGGGCAGGGCCGGGCCGGGCAGGGCAGGGCCGGGCCGGGGCGCAGCGCGGCGCAGCGCGGCGGCGGGCGGCGGGCGGCAGGCGGCGGTGGCCGTGCGGGCGCGCGGCGGCGGGCTGCGCCCGGGCTCGGGCACTTCCCGAGCGGCGGCGCGGCGACCTTCCCCCTCGCTCTGCCCCGAGGCGCTGCAGAGCGGCACCGGGCTGGGGCAGTGCTGCCGTATGCTCCCTGTAGAGCAACCGAAGCGGTTTCTATTTTAAGAAGAAAAGAGTGATTAAAGTGTTTGCCTAGGCAAGTCTTTGCTGCTTTGATTCCCTGTGTGACTTGCGGCAAGTCACACAGCCGCCCTGGGCTTCAGTTCTCTGCCAGCGAGATAACAACCCTTCCCTCCCAGGGAGAACAACCCTTTCCTACCTCCCGGGGATATTGCTAGGATAACGGTGGCAAGCGCTCTGAGGTGCTCCGGCATTACAGCAAGGATTACATGTGGATTGTAAGAGAAGATGGAGAACTGAACTCCTACAGTTGTGATTCTCTGTCACAAAAGCAGAAGTGGAGAACCCACCGAAAATAAACATGCGAGGCGGCCTGCTGAGGAGGGAAGGGATGCCACTGCACAGATAACAAGGAGTGAGCTCTGTATTGCTAACAGTGCTTCTTTAGCATGTCCCGTGTACATTTTTATTTCAAGCTTTTACATGCCTGAGGTCAGTGACTTAGGGAAACAATATAGAAGTATTGTAGGTTTGTATGGAATACCTGTTTTAAATCTCAAGTGAACTGTTAATTTTGGCAATCAGGCATACCACTTCTAACTGGGAAAGAAATCTTTGTCTCTTCCCTGGAACAAGGATATTTGGAATATTCAGTAAATTTAATAAATCACCCCAAATTTATTGGGTTAATATATTATGGTTTAAATTACAATGGTAATATCAAACAGAAGACAACCTCATTTTTAAAAAAAGAAAGCTAAACACTTAAAGCCAGTATTTCAACTGGCATCTATGCTGCTGCTATCAGTTTTGCACCATTAAATCTGGAGCCATGTGAAATTACACTCCTCAGGTACTATCCTAGGTATTAGAACTTATTTTTTCTTTTAGTTTATATTTATTACTTTGAATGGGTACCACACACACTCATAGAGAGGGAATATGTCATTAATTCTGACACCTAACTATTACTGTTCACTGGAAATACCTCCAAACTGCAACAAAGTTTTGTACACTTGCTGAACAGGATCCTTGCACATCCCTTCTGGATGTTGGAGCAGATCAAACCAGGAAATCTGACCAACGACTGAGGGAGATTTCAGTGTGTACTGAGTGATGTGCTTAAATTAACAACGCCAAATGAATGAGAAGTCCATCTGTGTACTTTTGTTTCATGTGCAGAGTTTCTCCAGACATTTGTGTTTAGCTGTATGGCTAATGGCAGTCAGGAAGAAAAAGTAAAAACTTCAAGCAATCCTACGCTAATTCTGCTCCAAATGTTTTTTTGAATTGATATGAAATGCATACCAAAGGCCATAGGATGAAACCACTGTGAGCTGAGGATTTTTTGTTTGGCTGTTTTTTATAAGGAGTATCCCACTAAGGTATTGCTAGACGTACATTTTAAAGACTTTAATATTTGTTCTTAGGTTTTTCAGGTAGCATCTAGTACTTTGCTGCTGTGATAAGCATAGCTCTACTTAAGCCAGTGGGATATTCCTGTGTTTACAGTTAAATTGTGTTTAAATGCTTTGCTGCATCAAGATCATTAAAATGTGCCATGGCCCAGAGGACTAAGAACAAATGAGCTCGGATCTGCTAAGAGCTTAGGCTCCATAGCAGGGTACCATCTAACCCCTCAGCACAGCGAGGAGTAGCTCCCCACCGGCTGGCGGAGGCGGACAGGGAACTCCGGAGGGGGACGGGGCTGCAGGACTGGCTGTTCGGTGCTGGTGTAGAACTGTGAATGCAGCAGCCGTCACAAGCGTCCCCAGCTCTTACAAAGTGCTTCCTACTCAGGGACATGTAAGAACTTAAACAAGGAGGTAGGTATCATTATCTCTGTTTTAAATATAGGGAAACTGAGTCATTGGACATGGAAATAACCTGTCCAAAGTCATCAGGATCAGAGACTGCGCAAGGAATTAAAATCAGATCTTCTGAATTCCAGTTTAGTGCCATTGCTGCTCAGCAACCCAGCCTCTCTTAAAACTATTTTTTTTCTAATTTGTAGTTTCTGAAGCACTGTGCTATAAATAGAACACGCATACTGTGACAATGTTTGCTCGCTGTTTTTTAGGCAGTGCTTTCATACGTTTCTAAAGCACAAACATGCTTTGCATTCTGAGATTTCCAAGGATACTCCTACCACTTTCTTATATTCAAAAGTTGATGGCTTTGTTTAAATAACCCTGATTTTCTCTTTCTATTTGTACACCATATTGCACCAGGTTTCATCAGCATTGCAAAATTGTTTTCATAGATCAGCCTTTGATTTTCAGTGAGGATTTTAGGATCCCAGGGAATTCAGGATCAGGCCTCCAGCAGGACTGTCATGCTCATTCATGCCATCTTCATATTAAAAAACATGCATTTGTTTTATATGGGGTGCAGTAGTTGGATTTGATTAAGGCTACCAACCTTTTTTTTTTTTTTAATTTTTGTCATCAGAGCAAAGCTACTGAGCCATATACTGGTCTCACACTAAGACAACTAAAATGTCTTACTGAAGCTATTTAACAGAGCTATCCTGGTTCAACATCTATCACAGTCTGGCTGGCTACGTCTAACAATTAAAAACAGAATTTATATACTTACCACATACAGAGTGTGGCCATTCAGATTTGAAAACAAATGGTTAAAAGACTCTGTTTTGCTAAATTATAGCGCCCACTAAAACAATTCAGTTAGGTATCTGACTGCCAGTATTTTTACGTGAAGAACACCTTATCCCTGATAATCTGTTGTCATGAAAAATTTTTACTTAATTCTTTAGCCCATGCATTCTTAAGCTTTACTATAATCTTGTATATCTTACTTTTGTATTCACTGACTGATAATGTCTGAGACCAGCAGACAGACTGGGGACAAGAAGTTTGTTTCCGTCCTGCTAAACCAGTTCTGTGGGTCAACAGCAGATTTCAGTTTCAAGGCTGTCAACCTTGCCCTTTTCAGGAGTATTGTTTTCACTATAAAAGGCTTTTTAGCTGTTTTTAGTTTTCATTCTTTTGCTCTTTTGTATCAATTTTTGTATGCATTTATTCCATAAATGATTTTTAAAGTCTTCTAAGATCAGAATTGTCAGCATAACCTTAAACTTTACTTAAAGGTTCACATAAAGCAAAAGCATTAAGTCATTTCACTGCCAGATATAAACTGTTAAATAATTCAATATGTACTTTTTCAACAGACATAAATTATTGACCGGAAAATGGCCCAGCGAAGCCCTATCTTCCCAACTCTTGCCCATTCTGAAAGGTACAGTCTGGAATGTAAAAAATAAAACCTTCATATTGCAGAGTATTATGTGACTCTCTTAATTCCCTATTTATAGTAATGCTGTAATTTTGAACTTTGGCGTTTAGTATGCAAAGTGAAATACTGTAGAGTCATTCAAATCATGGCCCAAATCACAATTCCTTACTTGGCTTCTACTTAACCCTTTTTCAAGGAAAATAAATGAAACTGTAACTGAATAAAAGTCCAAGGATACAATACTTTGGCCAAAGTCTTCTAACAGTATTGAATAAGTGTGAAAAGTCAGGGCAAGAACTGACCTTTGCTAGTCCTCATATATCTCTATCAACATCATTATGGTGATGATCACAGTAAATTGTGAATTTGGCTCATTAACATGAAACAGCATGGACAATGCACAGTAAATAACAGAGTCTGAAGAAAAACATCTCTTCTTTCAAAAGAGGTTGAACTCGTATCTTCTGCTTATACTTTTGAAAAATTTCCTTTATTCTTTACAGAACATAGCTGCTGAAAAAGACTGCATGCATCAATAGCCTGATTTTTTTAAGTTTGAGCATCAATGAACTTCCATTGCTTTTCATGGATGCAAGGCAGTGCAGAGCTCTCTCTCTCTCTTTTTTTTTTTTTGAGAATTTGACTTTTAAGACTATGAGAAGCCCTATGAAAAGCCTGTCATAATTTTGCTCTCTCCTCAGTTTCTACCTCTACATCTGTTCCTGTCCAGTTTAAGGGAGGACAAGCTTCTGTATGGTATTACAGTATAGCCGTATGTACAGAAAAAAAGGAATAGACGCAAGCTTCTCCTTTTTAATCTTGGTCTACTTTTATTTAATTTGCAGTATCTACTTTCTACAGTTACTGCTTTGATTAAGACTGAATGAAGATGAAAAGCATACAGACAAAGAGCATTACTTCTAAAATTCAATAAAAGTGTCTTGAGTTTGGGTTCTTAATCAAATTATCATTCTGAATTGCAACTACTTTTATAATGCTAATGTCCTTTTGTTAAGATTCTATCCCTTTGCAAGCTTCCTTAAAGAGTAGGAAAAAGATCCTGACCTGCCTTTGTACCAGATACATGTAGTAGCAAACAGTAGATCCATTTATTTGTAGCAGTGGGTCCTCTCTCTGTGAGTATGTTGGTGTTTCTACCCAGTACTGCTACTAAGATAGTACCCTAACATCTCCAGCTAAAAGACATTACGAGTTTTGGGTGAGCGCTTAACAATAGCTGAATATTCTTCACCAGACGGGTTCGAAACATACCACTGCATAGCCAAGCGTTGACAGCGGTCCCGTTGGCGTCTGCAAGCCTAGTGGATCAGCTAGAAGACAGGATCCTAAGCCATGAGAAAACAACGGCGGCCCTTGTGGAGCACGCTTTCCGCATTAAGGAGGACATTGTTTCCACTCTGCACAGAATGCAGAACAAAGGCGGGGGCGACCGCTTGGCTCGGCAGCTCTTGGAAGAACACATCCGAAACATAACCGCAATCGTGCGGCAGCTTAATCGGGACATTGAGGTATGTTCAGAATTTTTCATAGGACTAATACCATCCCAGCTACTTATTCCTTCTAATTTAGTAAGAACATTTAGCACAGGATAAGTGAAGTTAAGATAAGATCTGAAGATCCTGTAGGCTTGTAAGTTGTTTTTATAACTTGAAAAACTGTTTGCAAATTATATAATTCTTTCAATAGCTACAAAAATAGTTCAGGATATTAGCATATAAACACAGAAACCTTTGTGGTACTAATAAGCTTGCTTTCAAGAGCAACATGGAAAAGCTAGAGAAAATGAATTAATGTGACACTAATACCCAGCTGAACTTCAGTCCAAAGGCTGCGCTGCATAAACACTAGGAAATGCCTGAATTCTGCAATAACCTTTCTTTTACTTCCGACTTACTGACAACACAAGTAGCCAAACCCAAGTGCTCATTTTTATGAGCTAATTATATGCAGATATGTGGCTTCAGGTCTGACCTCTGCTGCAATGAGCAACATGGATGTGGTGGGAAAAACAGATGGATAAATGTCAGTATTTGAAGTCTTCATTCCATTGTCAATGTATACTTTATATAGATTATAGTATTTTATGTGCAGATTGGACAGTAAAAATAAGAAATAATAAATGACCTAAAGGTATCTGTTTCAGTATGATACCAGACAAAGGTTTTATTAAAGTAATAATAAAACCGTATCTGATTTTACTGAACTACTGAAAAATAAGGAGTGATTTTAAATGTACATTAAATGTGACAAACTGAATTTATATTTGCATATGAATGCTTTGTAGATGCTGCAGGAACAGATACGTGTCAGAGATAATCTCAGCTATGGAACAAATTCTACCCTAAAGAGTCTGGAAATGCGGCAGCTTTCTGGTTTAGGAGATCTTCGGGGAAGAGTTGCAAGGTAAATGTCAATATGGAAGTATATTTTGGGGACTAGCTAATGTTGTTTTAGTCTTGAAGTATGAATGTCAATGTTATTGATAAGGGTCTGAATTCAGCTTTGGCAAAATTCCCAGGATAATCTTGCTCACTGTTTTCAAGAAAACAAATAATAATCCAACATTCCAGTATTAAATATTAAATTTAACAATATGACCCTTAATTCCTGAAATTAACTTTGAATAAATGACCTCAGATTCCATAGCCGTTTGGTCTGGGTTTAGCTTTAGAAATTACTATGGTTAGATTGGTCTGTTTTTGAAACAAATTAATTAGCACAATTACTATAAAGGCAGCATGGAACAGTCTGCACTTGTAAAGAACATCATAATTGCACATTTTTGCATATATTTTAAGAAGTAAAAATATGGGCATTAAATTATTGGTTAGCCATTTTAAAAACATGGGCTACCTGACATGTAGGGAGCAGAAAAGCATATAATAATAGAGGTTTTCCAAGCTACTTCAAACTCTTGGTTACAACTGTGCAACTACACAGTCTTGAAGCTGTACCATCATTGGCACTTTTGCAAATGTACGTACAACAAAAATATTTGCTTAAGCGTCTGTAAAGATGAATTCAAAAGATGGAAGGTTTGTACAACTATGGAAACAGACCTACCTAATTTGTTATTTTGGCTGGTAATTTCAGTGGAATTACACTTGTCCTGAGTTTGTCCTATTATCTATATTGTATAGATAATTTCTTTCTTTTTTTGCACAACCAGTTCTGACAGCTATTTACCTTGGCTGATTTACTGATACCTTCAATAGCCTACAAAAAGTACTCAAGGAGGGATTTTCCTTTAATTAAAGTTTTCTGTTAGATTAATTGTTTGTCTTGGGTAGTCCAAAATTTCCACAATAACTTCATAGCCTACTTCATAAAGAATAGTGTAGAGAGGTTTTAAATACTCATTATGCACCTGATTTTTTTTAAAGTTACACACTGTCCTTTAATAAACAGGAATGTACTAGACAGGTTTATTTGTCTGATCAAAAAAGCAATTAAGAAATATTTATATGCCACTGAGGAATCCCCGCCCAATTTACATGCCTAGATCTGTTCTCTTTATGTAAAAGACCCACTCTGAGATCCTACAAGACGCTGAGAAAGGTCCATATTTGGAGCAACACAACTACTGCCAGTTTGCAAAGCTTTTATTCACATTGGTGAACAGTCACTCATGCAAATAGTGCCTTTACTTTCAATAAGAGATCTCACGTGAATAAGCACGTGCCAGCATGAGCCTCACGACGGGGCCCTACATGACTGAGTACTTGAAATGGGGAATGGTGGAGGACTAGCAGAGACTGTGCCAGGATTTCTTTTTTTATTTACTTAGGGCAACTCCCTTTCATTTCGCTTGGGCTGCAACTTACCTGAAAGCTGCAGGAGACTATACCAGTCTGCCTTATGGCAGACTGCGCAATGAAGGCCGCATGCTTGGGCTGATTACCGTAAGAGATTCAGTTTACTGTCTTTTAACTGTTACCTTCTATTCAGCATTAGGCACTCTACATAAGAACTTTCCTTGTGTGCAGAAGAAAATTAGCTTTCCTTTATCAGAAATCGAGTTAAAGCAGTGTTTCATAAGAGACAGTTATTTGCCCTTCTTTATTTAGTTTCTGCTATGAAAATTAGTGTTCCTGTGAATAATGATTATGGTAGTATCTAGAGACCATGAGCAAGATTGCAATCTTAAGCTATTGGTGCTATACAAATAGTTAATAGAAACTTTCCCTGTGATGAAACACTTTCTGATTACTCTATCCAATGTTCGTTATATAAAAGGGGATGAACTCACTTAATACAATTTTACTTTAACAATCCCTCCAGCAAAATCTAAGGAGTATATCTGGTCTTGCTGGCTTTCAGACGAGCTCAAAGACTGAAACCTTAGAACCATGATCAAGTTACTGTGGGTTACCAGCTTACTGGGCATCAGCGAAGCCAGTTCTGAGCCCTAGCGAAGGTGCCACGTATGCCTCCGGCTGCAGTGAAGGAGGCTCAGCTAACTGAACTCAGAGCTCCCGCTTGCTCTAGGCTAGAAGTGTGCACATGGACAATTGCTGGGACTCACTTTGTGTGTGGTGACTGACGACAAATTGCGTATGTTGATCCTGTACAAACTCTAGTGTCAATGTCAGGATTCTGGCCAAATTTCAGTTCCACTAATTACATGCATACTAACCATCCTATTCAACTTCAGTACTGCAGAAAGTATTATTTATTTCCTAACACCAACTGTTCTGTAACATATCAATACATCATTGAACAGCTGTCCTGTTAATTCCTGAGGGTTGCTGCTGTTAATGGTGAGAACGGGGATCACTACACACACATGCAGTTCTGGAGCACAGCTCCCAAACCACACTACCCACCGTCTGGAGAAGTGGGATTCGGACAGACCTCACCTGCATCAGCACATGAACTAAAAACCCTTGCAGGGGAAGGCTGTATCTACACTGCAGCTTGTGCCTCTAGGCCATTTCTAATTATGTATTATTTATCTATGGATGCGATGATAAAATATCATTACAGTGGTCAGCAAAAATGATGCTGTGCATTTTTCTAACAATCATTATTACTAATTTTAATATAAACAGTTACCTTTATTAAATTCAGTGACACATTACTAAAAGAGTTAACAGACCCAGATTACTCCAGCCTCCTGCCCCTGATGTTGGTAGTTTTATATAACACAGATTTACCGATTTTATTTCTAGAGATATTAGACAAGTACTGTCCTATCATTTATGTACAAAATATCTTATGGACTATGATGATTTCTCTGGAAAGTCTACACACAGGCAGCCTCATCAGAACAACAGCAATAGCTGTCTCTAGCGGCTGTCCGATAGCTGAAACCTCCAGGGAAGTGGCCACTATACATGTGTAGATTAGGCCTACTTTGCATATGCAGTTGATTTCTATGAGCATTATCGATCTGATTCATTCCACACACCCTGGACATATCACATGTTGGCAGATTTTGCTACACTGGACAATGAATCTGATGCATCTGGGAGGCACTACGTGTATGATCTTGGTAAGTACAATACATGTGCTGCACTCTGGGTACTTGCTGTGCAGGAGACATGCACAATGAGACCCACGCGGCCTTGCAGGTCCAGGCTATTCAGAATCTACAGCTCTTCTGTGCTTGCCCAGTGGATGCCCTGGACATATCAACTTGGTTTTCAGCTCCTTGTTTTTTCACTGAAACTTTGCCATTTTAATTGAAACATCTCCTGTTAATAATAACACAAGAATATTATAAATGTATACATGCCATGATGGCATATCTATATAGTATCCTATTGCAGAGTATTGATGTAGTTCTCAGCCTTATCTAGTCACTGATGATACAGAATAGAACAACCATCAGGTTTTGATTTCTTAAAGATCACCAGCAACAAAATTACTCTACAGTGTGCCAGAAAAATAACTACTGCCTTTGCAAACTATGATTTGGAAGACATTTTTTTGAAAATTTCACTGTTTATATTAAACATTATTGATTTCTGGATTTATACTGTATCCTGAAACTGTGAACACTTGGCACTACAAAATCATCTCTCCATTTATTCTTCATTTACTGGTTGCACATAAGTACACAGCTTGGTAATTGGAACTTTTAGAAAATGCCCTCCAAAATCAAGTAAGAGTAAAACAAACCCATTTTAATGCATATTTGCCCCAAATTTCAACAGTGTGTACTTGCAGTTGCACATGAAAAACTACAACGGGTTGTTTGTATGGCCTACTTCAACATTTTAGACATGAAGACAGAGAATTATTTGTTGTGCATTTCTTTGTACAAAATGGCTTTGTATACAATCTTAACTGTTGTGTGAGCAAGCTAGAAATATACCTATTTTTTTTAATTGACTTTTCATATCCTTATCCTCACCTCTTATGGTTTTGACTAGTATTCCTCCTAGAACTCTTAATCCATTTCTCATTGCTTTCCATGCACTTTTAAGATGACCAAACTTCAAAAAAGTTGTTTTCAACTTCTGTCTTTATATCCACACTCCACTAGCTACATTTATATAGATGGTCCGATTTTATTACCTAGGTATTAAATATTTCTGAACATTGGATTTAAGCTATATTTTAAAAAATGATTTTAGAGTCACTTATCATGAATCTATAAAGAAACATCAAATTGGAACTTTCAGAGATACAAAAAATTCAGTGGGGATTTGTCTAATTTTAGGGTTTTTTTAAACAAGGAAAAAGTCCAAACTCTAATGAGTAGTTTTTTTCAGATTGCTCATTTTCTTCAGACTCATCATGTAGTGTGAACTTGAATCAAAATTGTTGAAAAGACCATGGTTTTCCATATGCAAATCTTACTAATGTATTTTTGGCCATTTGAAAGCTAGTAGAAGCCTGGACTAAAATTATTTAATTGCTATAAATCTTCAACTTGAAATGTACACTGACAAAACCGATATCAGAATCTAATTCTGTGTTTGCAGCATACTAGTGTTTTCTTCCAAGTGAAAACTCACCAGGTGTTTGTGAGTGCATACAATACATAGAGCAAAGAGATGTCTTCTCTTTGACCCCTCTAATATATGGAATATTGTTTGAAAGAAACATAGCAGGATAAACATCAAATACATTCCATAACTACAGACAATGGGATTTAAAATTCACTTCAACTTTGTTTTAAATGGTGCTGATTACAGTATACCTGTAGAAATACTAAGTAATCTCATTAATATACACCAGGCTGACACTAGCATAACACAGATCGGAACTTTTACTATTTCAGTTACCTTACAAATATATGACCTCTCTGATCATATAAGTGAGTTCCCCAGAGAAGAGATGCACTGTAATCAAATCCAAAACAATAATTTGCCTGAAAACAATTACAGATGCCTGCTGTTCACATTTGCTGCAGTAGTTGCAAAGCTGTTGCTTTTTATATTTTCTGTCATGCCTCAGGGAAACAAAACTAACCACTTATTTGAGTCCATAGGCTTTTGGTGAATAGATACTAGATGATTTCATTCCTCTGCTTTTCTCTGATTGTAATGGCATGGAGGGATTTGACACCTCATCTTTCTAAACAGGCAGCCTGACTGTAAGATCTACAAGTACGGTTCACTGCTATGTAAATGTTAGCTGGTCTTTCTACAGATATTACTAACTGTTCCCACTATGCTGAGCTGCTAAATGATTTTCCACAGTTTTTCTAATTTTTATGCATTATTTTGCAGTACTTATTATTTTTGTATTGAAATTGTACCATATTATTAAGCAGATGCTCTATTTGTCATTTTAGCTATTACTTTCCTTTCATGTTTAATGATAACAATGGTAGTTACTATAATGGAGATGAAGAAAATGCATGTTGAAGTGAAAGCTTTCCAACTGAAATGTGACTTAAAAAAATGTTAAAATGTGTCATTGGTTTGTGTAATGACTTAAACTGCCGTAGTTGTCCAATTTTTACTGCCTTTTTCTCCCTCAAATTGTCAACTGCTGCCTGTTCTACATCAGTTTCATGTATCAGATTTGGTAACTTTGGCCATTACATATCTCCCTTAACAAAAAATATACATGACTCATACTTCTCAGAGGTCTTACTCCTGGAATTACAGTACCTATATTTTTACAGCTCAGTTAATGCCCTTACTGTATTACTGTAGACGAAACCCATCTGACAAAATCATTTTTGAAATGTGGTAGAAAATGCACAGATTCTATAGCACATTTGTCCTGAAAATGTTAGGGCATAGAGAAGTTTTCCAATGTGAAGAAAGGAATCAATAATTATTATGTTTCAGTACTGCATTTTTTAGTCCTTAGTGAGACAAAATTGCCATTGCTTTAAATGACAGTTTTAGCTAAATATAGATAAGTGGCTGTAATTTGCCTCACATTGCTTACTACATGCATTAATTGTGTACTGCTATTTTGCAAATAAAAGTATAAATAAGAATGCAAACCTCAGAAGAA
This sequence comes from Apteryx mantelli, assembly GCF_036417845.1. Taxonomy (NCBI): domain Eukaryota; kingdom Metazoa; phylum Chordata; class Aves; order Apterygiformes; family Apterygidae; genus Apteryx; species Apteryx mantelli. The sequence continues at coordinate 17,578,127 of NC_089992.1, forward strand.
CACAGTTACAATATGGAAAAAATAGTCTTCATAATTGTTTTTTCATTACATATAATAAGTAAACTCTGTGATGTGACTTACTGAAATCAAGCTAAAGGCCAAATTATACACACATTAGCAGCTGTCTGGTAGAGTATGGGAAAAGTATAACTTACTGAAATTCTGCATCTTTGAATTTCTAATGTGATTTCCCCAACTCTGATAACAACACAGTTAATACCTATTACATCAGAGCTGAGAAAACAGGAGTGTGCTTGTTAGACTATTTGACTCCTATTCCCATTTGGGAGCAATTTTCTGAATATTATGAGATATATCAGCATTTCTTAGAACCTTATAACATGATGTTTTGCTAGACAGCTTTCACAGAAATGCCCATTCTGGAATATATAATTTTAAAAGCCTGGCCCTTACATTCTATTCAGCTGTTGATTGGTATCATTTATCCAAACAGGTGTGATGCTGGGTTAGCCAGACTGTCTGCAGAGCATAAAATTACGTATGAAAGACTTCAGAGCCTAAGTAAAGATCAACACACCTCTAAACTGATCTTAGAATCTAAAGTCAAAGAGGCAGAAATACAGGTATGGTATGTAGACCGAAGTGCTCCGCGAATGGGTAAGAGTTATCATCTAATTCACACAGACACCAGCATTGTTAGCTATTATCATGGGAGGTCACAGATTTACAAATGGAGAGATATCTGCTCAGAGTCCTTATTACATTGAATACTGGTACCAAGCTGCATTCCTGTATTGGTCTGAGAAAAAAAAAGTCCTTAGCTTGCTGCCTTTTGCATGCTCTGTAAAGGGGGCTAGTATCATTTTAAAGGTACCTAAAAGAACTCCTGGAATGAGAAAACTTCAGTGACGACTAAAGAGAAAACTTTCTTGAGGGTAGATTGTTAACACAGATGCTATACAAAACTCTTGTAAAAATGCAGGCACCAGAGTTTCTCCCTGTGTGTTTTGACTTATCCAAATATTTTACCTGAAATGTTCATCTGGGATCACAAGTCTATTCCAAGGACCGGATTGTAGGAAGTGATGCCATGGCCTAGCTCTTCCTATTTCTGCCTCCTTTTCAGCAAAAATGCAAGTGAGAGTAGAACAGTTTTTGTTTCTGTGCTGTTATATGCTCTGATGCAGTCTAGATCTGTGTCTGGGAAATTAATAATTGCTAAACACAATAAGTAAACTCAGAGAATTAACCAATTGTATTGTACAGTCAGAAAGCAAAATCTATCCCAGGATATTTCTTGGAGTTGGGCAGAAAAGACATCAATGGAGACATTCTCTATGATTCTGTCATATTTACAGGTTTAAAAAATAGAAGGTCTGAATTCCATAACCTATTACAGGACCAGGTCACTCTTTATCTTCTGAAGTGGCAAGCAAGCATTTCTATCATATACAACAAAAATCGCATTGCTCTAAAGCTTGGCATAGATGAGACATTTTTTTCTTTGTGTGTGTGTGTGTGTGTGTGCGCACCACAAATAAAGAAATGGTGCATTTTCTACACTTACTAAATTATCAGAGTATTTTATAAACTCACAATATGCTATGCTAAGAAACACAAATATCTCATCACAAGATATTTTGGAAAAAATCCGGTAAATTAAAAACATAGTTTTAAGTAGCAACTTATAAAATTTAAATTTCACAAAGACTGTGAGTTGGCTTCCTGGAAGCAAGAGGTCTACCTTTGGCAGAATGAAATAGCATTGTGGCCAAGAAGAAGTTAGGACTGGAATAAAGACGTAATGTCTCCCAATGTATGTGCACGGACATTAATAGCTATTAGGGGTATTTTGCTACAGATTCAGCCCTTACAGATGCAGACTGGGGAGAAGAAAGGTGAAGAGGAGAAAGTACCTATATGTTCGTGTTGCACTAAGTGACTTGGATATTTATATGACCAGAGTACACACTTATTAAGTCCCTGTTTCCTCGGTATAAAAATAGATCATACCTCATGCACAGCCATGCCCTTTCATCTTCCCCCCAGCTTTTTGCATAACTTAGAAGTATATTTGGGACAATGGAGTTGACTCTTGGCCTTCCCAGGCTGATTTCATGTGTATGTGAACACTGGTTTTGAAGGTCTGCAACACAAAGCTGGCTTGGGGTTCTGTGACTCCAGTAATCTGTCTGCTGGGGTTTTCTTCCATTCTGTATGAGAATGGAAGGGAGCACTAAATGCAAGCAGAGGCTTAAGATATTAAGGATACTGCATACTTCCATCTCAGTGTCTTCCCATTTTCCTAGGCAACAAAACCATTTTACATCTTCATTTTATGGCGGGTAAATGGTTAAAATTCACTTTAGCTTCCTCGAAAGACTCTGGATAGTACCTTGGCATGTTAGCACGCTAGGAACATATTGTCACGCATCTTGTAAAATCAGATATATGCCTCTAAATATAAAACAGAACTTTGTAAAACTGGGATGATTGTTTTCGTGAGAAATATTTTGTTAGTAATAGGATATCTCCAATTAAATCCAGCAATTTTATCAATATAATAGCCATTATATATGAAGTGCTGAAGAATATCACTCAGTATTGGTGGAGTGCTTTGCTATTCATTTATTCTGCTTATGTGATATGTTCAGATGTATGGCTCTTGTAAATTCAGGTATCTCATGGATGGATCTTGTGAATTCAGGTATCTCAAAAGAGAGAGCAGGCAGATGCTTTCAAGGCAAGACTGCTCAAGCTAATTATGGCTGACAAATTACAGTTTTCTCAATGTTGCTGCTTTTGTTTTGTGAGATGGTATATTTTTCATGCTAAAAAGATGTGCAAATTTGATAATTTGGGAAATGTCAGCAAAAATGGCCCTTCTTTAATATCTCCTCTAATGTTATGAAAACGTCCCAAATGAGATTACATGATAAAATCTTGTCGAAAACTAGTAAATTCAGAATTCTGTTTCAGATTTCTCATCTTCTGAGCAGAGTAGAGCAATCAATAATGCAACAAGAAGCAAAGCTGAAGATCGCCTACAAAGAGAGCAACCAACAGCTCCACCTGCTGGACATTAAGTGAGTACTCGCCTTCCGGGACAACCTGCCTTGTCACCACCGTACAGCCCGAAAACCAGAGGGCCTTTGCATGCCTGTAATCTTCAGTTAAGGGACAGGTCTGCAAAAGCATTTAGCTGTCTAAATATGTGGATGTCACATGGTGTGTCAAGTGGTACTGGTTTGCAATGAGAAATAAGCCCCTAATCTGGTTAGGCATTTTTGAAAATCCCATTAAGTCCCTAGCTAAATATTCAGGCAGAACTTGTATTAATGCACATATAGTAAGTATTTTTGTAGAAGTGGCCCGGTACCATTTTGCAAGGAACGCATAAAGCAAAGAACGGCACATGTGAGTGCAGAGAGCTGGGCAAACCGGGAAGCCAGTCCCACAATTCACCAGGGGTTGCTGCTTTCAATTGGCTGCAGATATGTGTATACAACTACCTCGAACGCCTGAATCATCAGTGATGAACTAACGACGCAAACAGCTAAGAATTTAAACTACTACTAGAGATTTATAGGCATATATTTAATCCAAATATGGACTCCTCTCCACGCATTTCATTCAGAGGCAGTTCTGGCTTAAGCTGCCCTTCTCTTTCCCCCTTACCACTTATTGCCATCCTCATGCAATCCCATCAGTTATGTCAGTAAAACTATTAAAAAAGACAGATAAGAGATCCAGATTTCAAATATTCATTGTAAAAAAGCTTTTTTCCCCTCTTTGATCTTTTCCCCACTCTGTCTTAAGAAACAGTTTTACTGGCACAAGTGGTTGGTGTAAACTTGAGGTAGGTATAGGTGACACGAGTCAGGGCTATACAAACGGCCATTGCTACTAGCAGAAATGGTTATCAAATCTGTATTCAGGCTTAAGATCCATGGACATGAAGATTATAACACGAATGGATGATCACATTCTGTTTCCTAAACTGAGAAGAATTTGCATCTATCTTAGGATCATATATATTATTTGCATTTGTATTTGAGGCATATTGCCTCAAAATGTTGCGATGTGGTTCATATAAATAATTGCTATTTTGTCGTGTTCTTTCATGCTTTATTTACTAAAATAATTAAATATGTTACTTTATCCAATGTAATAGTCTTAAAGTTCATAATTTCACCTTAATATGTCAAAAATGTATTAAATTACCATTAAATTTTTATGAAAATCATCATAAACAATCACTGCTGAATGGCCAAAAGTTCTGCTCTCTTATATCTCCTAATTTATATTATGCTCTTAGATTAAAAAATGCTATTGAGGAACTCAGCAGCCAGATTTTGTCCGCACGTAGCTGGTTGGAACAGGAACACGAGAGGATTGAAAAAGAGCTCGTGCAAAAAATTGACCAGTTCTCACTGACTGTTAAGGAAAACGCTGTAAGTTTCAATAAAAATGTTCTAATAATAATTCTCAGAAAGTACACAAAAGCATTATTAATAACAATATAATGTAACTGAGCTATTATTTGAGTGGGGTTTTCAGTATCTGTGTAACTCTCTTCCCACTGATGTCAAATATAACACTCACATGGCCTGAGAATCTTGAAATAAATCAGAACACTTTTAAACACATCAGTATTTTAGCCTACAGTAATCAAGACAGTTTAAGATGTTTTATGAAATAAAGTATAATTCCTTACACCTTTAAATTTCACATAGGACATGATAATTAATTAATACCTATTGCATATCTGGAAAAGACCACTCTAATTTCATATGCAGAGTAACCCATTAAAATTATTTTTCTTGGCACCAGGAAATGAGTGAAAGGGCTATAGAGATGAAATTCAACCAAATGTCAGAGAAAATTGATAAAATAGAGGAACTGCAAAAGATAACCATGGAAGCACATGAAGCAAAACAGAATGAAGAAAAGATAAATCTTCGTATCGGCAAACTTCAAAACGAGATTAATGAAGATATAAAAGAAATGAAAGCTGAAGTTAATGCTGGTAGGACCATAGTTAACAAGTTCTTTATTCTGAATTATGGTGACAGTGCTTGACCTATAATAATTTGCAAAATGTGTTTGATTGTACCAAAGTAGTTTAAAGACTTTGGGGGACAGATGTAATGGCTGCACCTGTGGCATCCAGAAGGATTTTCACTAAGTTTGAAATTCACAGCAACAAGAGGTGACATCCTATTAGCTCAAAATTGTTCCCCCCCCCCTTATAAAATGTACCCAGGCATAGTTTGGCTGCGTTCGGGGCATTTTTTGCCATCAGCACAGCAGCACAATTAAAGCCCTATTTTTCTTGTGGACATTTGCCATCCTCCTAGTGTAAAAATGAACTGTCATGGTAGAAAGTGTATCCTGATATTAGTTATCTCATGTTCTTTTGCTTTTGATTATAAACTAATTCAACTTTCGCCTGCAATTAGGATTTGCAGCTATCTATGAGAGCATTGGGTCTCTACGACAGGTTCTAGAAGCAAAAATGAAACTTGACAAAGATGAACTCCAGAAGCAGATCCACCAGGTGAAACAGGAGCTTCCACCATGGGCAGAGGCTGGACCGTGACGGCAAGATTTTGTCTGAGAGCAGCTTGCTTACCTGTCTAAATAGCCAGGCTATAACCTTGTTCCAGTCTGTAATCTAAATGAAATGCATGTACCACATGACATGCTGCTGTCCCACAGGTCTGTATGTTGCTCTAAGTGGCAAATGCAAGCTTTTAATAGATCAACTGACAAGAACCTTTACAGCCTTCAGGTGCTGATTTGCCACTGCACTACTCCTGTTGGTTTCAGGAGATTTACAACTGTGTAAAACAGGAGTAATATATTGGTGAAGCTGGCACCTAATTTGCTAAAGGCGTATCAGTGGTCTCTAGTTTTGTAGGCTTGATCAGGCAGTTATATGCTTATATATATAAGCATCTGCACTCTCACTATTATTATTTTCTTTTTAAGAACAAGTTGATATCACTTGTTTAGCATCAGGTTGGCAAGGTTCTCCGTCTTGACATAGATTACTGTCTTTGAAGTCAATGGACATTTTTACAGTGACTTTCTATACTATTGACTTCCTAGGAAACAGAATTGGCACTGACCAGACCAATTTTCAAAACCTAGATACCATTAGAAAATCTTTATTTAGTTTTACAAATACCCTCTCTCTCTCTCTCTATGTGTGTGTGTGTGTGTAAACTAAATAGTGTTATATAATGTAGTTGTAGACTAAAATGACTCATGAGCAACATAATAAACTTAACTCGTGTATTTAAGTATTGTGACCTTTCTAAATTAATAAGCAAGTGGAGATGAGATGGGGTGAAAGATCTATATACAGTATTTTATAACTAGGCATGTGTTCCTGTGACTTGTTCCATTATATCAGTAAAAACTTTGAAGGTTTAAAGACAAAAGTAAAAGTGATACTCTAAAATATTCTGGAGAATGTAAGGTAAAATAAAATGTTTATGATCTGCTTAGCAATTTTTATTGATGAAGTAAAAAAAATGGCTCCTCAAATTGAGGTAATTTTAATAATTTAGTATATTCAAATTGGTAATTGAATTTAGAGTATTTCCAAATAAAAATGGTGCTTATTTCCATTCCCATAATAAATTACACAATGAAAGCCAGCACCCATATGGTATATTAATCTAGACTGGAAAATAAATATTTTTATTTTACATGTTCATTCATAGCTTAATACTGCTCTTAATGTTTTCAAATCATGCAGGATTAAGCATTCATGAAGAATAAAAGGCCTCATCCAGTATCCTATTTTACAATTAATATTAACTAATGAACAAAAATACTATTAACTTATATAGGCATTACTGTTAACATATACAAGTTAACAGGGTATCTTTGTACTGTCTTTAACGGACTTTTCTTTTGGCCAGTATCCCTAAACAGTGTTCCTATTTGGACAATCAGTGGCGAATACCTCGGCACTTCCATGAAGCGGGGTTTGGCCCGGGGAGTTACCACTATAAAGACTCAGTGACTTGAGTAGGACAGCACAGCGTGTAAAATCAAGAAAATCCCTAAGGCTTTGCAGGATTAGCGCCTAAGTTGGTATTCACTTCCTACATAGTTGAAAGTATTTTAATGTATCAAAGATACCTGAAATTTTTACGACTTCAGTTTCCAGTGCTCTCTGATAACAAAACTGCCTCTCTTATTCCTATTTTGTATCATCTAACTATGTGTTGTGAAATATTTTTACAGTGGCAGCTAAAGGAAAAGCCCAGTTCACTGAAGGGAGACAATGAAATGTTTGCAGATATTTCTTAAGAAACATCTTAAGAATTTGTTCTTTCTTCATGTCTGTATTCTTATCTATTCTTAAATATTTCGCCATGTGCAGTAGAGAAGCTATCACCGGCGTTTTGTAAAAAATATCCCAACAAACAAACAAAAAGAGACAGAACAAAAACTCAACAACTTTTTTCTTCTGTAGTTGGAAATCTGTACCTGAAAGAATCTTGTATGATATGAAGAAGCATACAGGAAGTCAGAGAAACAGTTTATATATGATTTTAATAAAAATGTTTCTCTTGTAAAGTCATGTGTGATTAATCTAGATACAAAACAACACAGAAGATATTAGCTAATTTTACTTCTGCTGTTTTGAAAATATTTTTTCCTAAATCTGAGTACAAGAAAATAATGAAAACCCCAAACAAAACAATTTTGAAATCTGAGCTACATTTTATCAGTGTCTTCAAATTACAAAGAAGTGCTGCTATGTGGGGGAAGACACAGGCTGAAGAAAGAGAATTGTATGTCAGGAGAAGGCAGAGAGAAACCGTGAGCTAGGCCTAGATGTACACACACACACGCGCGAGCACACCCAAGCACACGTTTAACCTTCCCACATTCCCTCCTTTTCCCCAGACTAGTCTAACTGGTCTACTCAGCCAGCTGTGAAATATGTGAAACATACTGCTGGTTACAGATGTAGTCAATAGTCCACCAACCTAAACTGTGCCTGCCTACAGCCATAATATTCAGCTCTGGGCCAGAAGGCTCATCAAGATCATGGCATGTATCCTTCTCAAACCTAGAGTGTCTGCCTGGGCTCTCTAGTTGGAGGAGGGATAGAAAGGACAGTCCTGCAGGGGTGTGCAGAAAAATCAAGACGGAAAGCAAGAGTGGAAAAAAGCATTACGAAGTAAGCTGAAAAAGCTGAAAGAGAAACAGAGAAAAAGAGATAAGACAGAATAATGAAGTGACGGAATGGTACCCGCCAGAGCAAAGGCGAGGAAGGGTACCTACCTGCTGATGCAGCAAAAGACAGGTTTGAAGATTAAAACAAAGCTAAAAATTACAGAAATGAACAATGATATATTTGTTACAAAACACAGAATCCACAAGAATTGACACATTTATTGACTTGTCATAATTTATGCTCCTACCTGCTTGCTGCGTTTTAGTTACTTTGAACAATAGGAAAAATAAACTGTTTTGTTTTTTTCCCTTCAATTACTCTCCCTTCTGTTTTTCCAGTTTTCTGCACAAGCTAGGCCTACAATGTCTTGTCTGCATATTCTGCCAGGGACTGTTCATACTCCTACTCCTCTAACGAACTGAAATATCTTATGCTGGAGACTGTTTTTGTTCCATATGCTTGTTTGTATTCCCCCAGTACCCTGAATAAAAATGCAGTAAGACTCTGTAAGGTCTTCACAGTTTGTGCCTACCATTAAGTTTAATAGATACAGAAGCTCATTAAATTGTGAGGCAGATTTTTTCTGGTCTTTCATTTTATAGATATACAGTGAGGGTGGAAAGACATACATACAACATTTTGGGCCGGGAGGACAGGAGACACTGACCTTCTGAACAAAGAGAACAAAACCAGGAAACCCAAGAAAGACCTGCTAACCCCTGCTACAACTGACTTCAGATACCAGAACGAGAGCGTGAATCATCAGGGCTGGCACTATGCGCCCTGAAGAAAACCTTCCTGTCTTGAAAGGTGTGGCAAGATTAGTTAAGAGCTCAGGCAGGAACGGGCATCTCACTCAGCTGGGTACTTTTGCTTTTTGGAAGTTTGGGAATAAGCAATGCTCAAAAGATAAGAATTATCACTATATTTTTTCTGGGCTGATTAAATTCTCCTTACAGAACCAGAAATTAGCAGGGTGTCTGCAACTCCAAACCTTGTTATTGGTTTAGCCTTCCCACTATTGGAGAATGTCCCAGTTCTATAAACGTAAATTCAAACTTCCTATCACTATGATGGCTTTCAGCAGTATGAGATAGAGAACAGACAAGAAATGCTGCAATGTACTGCTTAGAAGGTTGAAACATCCTCATGATTTAAACATAAGTTGCACTCCAAGAAACAGTTTCTGAAAACAGACGACTTCCTCCATCTTCCTTTCCCTCTACCACTTTACAGAAATAACAGTTATAAATGTCTACAACTGTGCAGACACCAGTGTTTTCTGATTTGCCTTTTAGAGAGTCATCTTTCCTTAAACTCACAAACTTGAATACGTAGGCTCCAACTCTGGATATCCTTAAGTTAAAACCAAACCAAACCAAATGCCAAAGCAAACTCAAGGCAAAACTCTGTAACGGGATAAAAAGCAGATGTTGCATGAAAGAACTGGCACTGGAGGGGGGAGCCCAGAGCTCCAGATGGGAACCTCAGGCTAATTCTGACAACATCTTCAAGCTCTTCCCATCGCCTAAACAACTGGCCAGACCCAAATCCATCAGCAAATAAAAAAGCAAGCAAGCATGTTCCCAAGTATCTACATGGCTTACTTAGAGCAACTTATCACACATCTAAGAGCTAGCTTTCCAGGGAAATACAAACAAAAGGCCTGTAGCTGAAGATGAAGAAAATAAAGACACACTCACAAATCTGACTTATTATTTTGTCTTTTAAATCTGAAAAGAAAAGTACAGCAGTTTTTTTTAAAACTATGCGCATACATCCCTTATTTACATATCCTGTGGCACTTCCGTCTTTGCCTTCTGTATCTGCTGGTTACAAGTACCTGCTGTTATCGGACACTATGTCACATCAGCAGTATGCTTGTATGTGGTCAACGCATCGCTGCATCTGGAAGATAATATCATTTTAAATCTTTCTATTTCTTCTTAACTTCTGCTTCTTACTTTACCATCTGGCAGTTTTAGTTAAAAAAAAAAAAAAAGGAAGAGAGACAAAACATACAGCTTTCTTTCTTTCCTCTTCAGAAAAATTTCTTAACCTGGTATTTATTTCTCATCATAGCATTTTATAGCCATACTCTTTTTGAGAAGTTTCACTCAAACAATATGCATGCACACTGCTATTTCACTATTATGAACAGATGATTAACAAAGACAAAAAGATTAAGCACCTCAAGCAGAAGGTTCCTGACTTGTCTTTTTAATTATTAAAAATAAAGAGATAGCACATACTATTATTCACAAATACTTTTTTAATATAACTTACTGTAACTCCCCATTGAGTTACTTCACTATGCCAATGTTGATGCAAGAACTGGCTAGAAAATGCAAGACCTGACATGGGAAAATTATTTCTGGAAGAAAGCTGGCAAAGTCTCTGTCATAAACCCAGCACTTTTTGAGAGGAGCGAAACAGCACAACAGTCAGAGGGGGCAGGGAGTTCTGTCCGCTCTTGCTGGGTCCAGCCGCTGCTGTGGCCTGGCCCCACGAGCACGAGCAGTACAGCCGCGCGAGAGGACGGCCACTGCAGAAGCAGGGTTGAGAAACCGGCACGTTAAGAAAGCTGTGCTTGTTAAGAAAGCCTTGTTTGCGTCTGCTTTGAACGCCTGCTGAAATAAAACTGCAGTTTGAACTTGACTCTGCCTGGGAACGTGGTTGTCCCTGTGATGACGCTCCCACACGCCTGCCTCGTGGCCAGCAGCGCAGCCATGGCTGCCTACAGGAGCCCGCGCCAGCCAGGCTCCTCTCCAGCGGTGGCCAGGCACAAAGCCTGCTCTGATATGCCGCAGGCTTGAGACAGTCCTCAGACTGGTGGCGCGGGTCTCGGAGCAACGCCGACCTTCGCCGGTGCCCCAGGGCCACCAGGGCAGGGCCGCGATCGACGGCCCTGCTCTCCCAGAGCTCTCCTGGGGCTGCCTGCGAGGACACCCGCGCCGCCGGCGCTCCCATGCGCGGCCACCCCTGCGGCACCACCGGGCAGCGAGCAGCGCAGCTGCGGCAGGACGGGGCCCACGGGGACCCGCGGCAGCCGCTGCAGGGGTGGCGAGCACGCGCCATGACTCCCTGTATGCTATGTGACACTACCGCTGCCCATCTACGGATACAGGGGCTCTCAGGCTTTAAAGTAAATGAAATATGTCTATACAAACGGTACAGAGCTACTGGTCCCTATGGCAGACCTGAATTTCTTGTCATTCAGTTTCACCTTTAAGTGGTTTCGTCTTAGATGATATAGCAAAGGCAGGGCCTTTTCAGGAAGGAAAGGCTAGGGTTTTGTGCCTTGTCATCGCTTCCGTTTTTTTCTTTATCCTGAGCACTATTTAGAGTTAGGAAAGAAAGCAAGTGAAACGGATAGACACACTGCCCTCCTGCTTGCGGAAAGGAATGTATTTCCTAATGATCTTGTCCCTTCTAGGAGAAATAACAGGTAGTGTAATATTTTCTCATTTCTCTCTCTACCAACCTGTAAGTTCCTTCTCCTTTTTACTTTACATATATATACATAAGACACTTAACAAAAGTATGCGAATGCAGAGATCAGTCCTCAGCTTGTACTAGGGAGTGGCTCTAGGCATGCTCCCCTTGTGGAAGGATCATGTCTTAAAACTGCAGAAAAGAGCACTTTCTTGTCTCAAAATGGCTTTGCAGCAACGAATGGCTAGCCCTGCTGGCAGGTACATGGCGAAAGCGGGTGAGGGGGAGCGTTCTCAGCTGCCTCCAGCGGCCCAGGGCCCAGCAGTTTTGGGCCCACTCCCGCCAGACCCCGGCCGTCAGCAACAGCCTTTGGGACTGTAGAAAGCTGCAAGCAGCCAGCTCGGGGCACCAGCAACACTTCCACTTCTTATGGTTGTCTCCTATATCTCCGCCAGTTATCTCAATTGAGAGTTTTCACAGCCGTCTAGACAGGCATGGACAGAAAAATTTCAAAGATTTTTCTTCCTCTTTTTAAAATGTTTAGTTCTCAATCTCACTTTATTCTAGAATATTACAGAGTATAAAGATGTAAAAGCTCAAGTGCTATGCCTAAACACATTCTTCCATCCTTGAGTTACACAGATCTAGGCCTACTTAATATTTTGCAGCTGGCTGTGGGGACTTCACACACGAGGACTCCAACTGACTAAAATGGCTTTATTTCTTTTTCTTTTTCTTTTTAGAAGAATATTGAAATGTACTGTTGGCTGCGTTTTGGATACATGCTCCATGAAATATTCATAATAAAGTTGGGCTTCAGTTCTGCAGTCAGTAGTGATGCATCAAACACTGCCTGCGTGTTTGCAAGATCAGAGACTGCATTTATGCCCAGCAAGCCACAAACAGACAGCAGGCTAAACCTGCCACACTAAAAGTGCAGTGGCTGATTGTGGCTCCTTACTTCTCAAGATAATTTATATGGGATTTTTAACTAAAGAAATATCTATCTGTACCATATTTTCATCTTTAAACTGTATTTAGTATCATTAATGTGATCAGAAATGTCCACAAAATTGCTCTATTAAAAAAACAGAGTACCTATACTATATCATTTGGTAAACATGAGTGATGCTTTGTTCACTAAACTGCTCACTCCAGTCGAAGAGTCCAGATCTGCGTTCAGAAGGCTTCATCTTAGAAACTGCCTCCAAGAGGACCGCAGCTGGATCCCTGAGGAGGACACGGTCCATCACTACATTGGCAATACAATAGGTTGTTTTGACAACACAAATGAATCTTAAGTTTTTAAAGATCTGGCTGTTTTTACAGATAATTTTGCTTTATTAACCATGTAAATATTCTTAACAGGTGAGACTTTCTTTCACCAACAAGAACATGGAAATCTTGTACTTCAGTGCAATCAGCCAGTTGCTAAAGAAAGTAAGAGAACAGATTGGTATAAGACAGCAGACGATATGCAACAATTTGAGTTAATTAACTGCTCTTCCAAGTGTAATCACTTGTGTACAGAAACAGTTTGCAATGAAACCTTAGAGGTGGCACGAGTTTCATCTGCTGGGAGGATGTTTGCATGTGGAGCACTTTCAAGTGATGAAGAACCAATGACTTCCCTACTATTCAGCAATGCGTCTCACTGCAGGCGCTATAGCTTCTTTCTTGTACAGACTAAAACCGAATCAGGTAAGTGATGCTTTTTATAAATACCTATTTCTATGCTTCTCTCAATAAGCTCATCTTCAGCTTGGAGGCCCATATAGGACATCAGTGAGTTTGCATTAAAGAGGAGATAATTAAGAGAACGTTGTACTGTGAAACATTTAGCCCATTTTCTTAGAAGGAAAAATACTTCAGTAAAAAAAAAACCCTATATCTTAGACACAGAAAAGGAATTCTTCAGAGGAGAGAAGGAACTTATTGAGTAAGGGTGAACGTGACTGTGACTTATGGTCTGAGTGGAACATAGGAGGAGAAATCACATAAACACAGAATTTAGGAGAAATGAGAAAGCTGAATGATTGAGAGAGGAGAAGAAGCTGTAAAAAAAAAATAATTCAAAATAAAAAAATCTGGTTGGTACCTTCAAAGATTTACACTTTTTACCAAAGTAATTTTATTGTTTCAGTCCATTTTAAGCCCTGACTCCTAGCACCTTCACTCACAGTATGCTCAACCTTTTTTAAATAACTCCCATTGAGCTTGGTACTCTTCCCCATAGAGACCTTTTTTTTCAAGATGAAGGAGCAAAGCAACAGCCACATATCTACTCTCTATCTAGCAGACAAAGTGAGCCACTGAGTTAATGATATAGTTTGATTTAGGAAAAATGAGCTTTAAGCTACAAGTAACACAGCACCAACAGTCTTGTTTTAACTCTGCTTTCTGAATTTCTGCACCCAGAACGAGATCTTTGCCAAGGCTTCAGGTCTTTTTGGCTGGCAAATGGGAGTAAAATAGCATAAAGGTTTTAAAAAGCTTTTAGATTAGACCTTTTCCCAATAGATGAACTAATGAAGACGGCTGCACATTGTCCTTCCAGAACACTCTTGAGAGTTCTGGCATTAAAAAGGAGCTACATTTTTTTGCTGGCTTATGTTATAATGGAAACTTGACCATTTAAATTTCAGATAGTCAAGAAAATGGAATTTTTCTATATAGCAAGTGATTTAATCTATATGTACAAGCAAATGGTTGCTGTTCTCACACTACCTTGTTTAAAGTTTAGTACAGCTGGACTGCCTTAAGTAGCTGGACTTCAATAGCTGTTTTATTATTTCTAAATCTTCTGAAAGCTTATTAAACATTTTTCTTAGAGGATACTGACAACAGGTTAGCCCTATTTCAGATCTGAAGCGAGCAGAAGAAATAACCCCCTGTGCCACCTCAAGTGCAGGAAAGGGCCCGGCCCGGATTGCGCCACTGCCTGGCAGGTTCCCGGCGCCAGGCAGGAGGGCGGCCGTGGGCAAGGGACCGCGCGCTGGTGCCAGGAGGGGCTTCGACTGCCACCTCTCCAGCACAGCTCAGAAAAGCCTGGATTTGCTACATAATGCCCCCAGATCCTGAGACTGGAGGTACCACTGACAGCGTATGCCACTGTGCTAATAACAGACAACTTCACCTTAGACAGGATTTTTTTTAATTATCAAAGCATCCTCTCCTTTGAAGAGCATTACTGCCTAGTGGTTTATGTTGAAGTTGAGTGTCAGAAAGATTACCAAAACTCACTTATCTCGGTGCCAGATAGTTGCCTCAGATGGCTTTGTTTTCCATGCTATCTACTGCCTAGACTTATCAATGAATATAATCCCTATTTGTCATTCAGGTACAACACAACAGAAATATTTTAACTGAATTACATGACTCAGTGTGTAAAACATCATTTCATTTGTGACCGAGATGGCATTTGTTTGTCATGCAGTTCTCACACTTCTCAAACTATTGCTAGACAAGTCTCATTTGTAATATCTTTTGTGTTTCAGGGAAAAAGAGCTCAGGCAATGTTCAGGAAAAATCCCAAGTCTCTCTCAAATTCAAAGAAACAGATAACATCACCCTGTCTTGTGAATTTTACACTAACTGCTCAGGACACTGTTTTTTTATGTACTGGATCAGAGTCAGTAAAACAAGTGAATGCCTTTTTTCTGCTGCGAATGAAGCCCTGGCCCCAAGCTTGACTTTTAATGAGCACTGCTGTGTTGATCGCAACATCCAGGAACGACTGCTGAACAATACAAACTTCAATTCCACTCACAAAAGACATAACATGACTATCCTGAACGTCACGAGTGCTGACAGCGGGCAATATTTATGCATTGTTGCTGCCTGGCAACATGGTAAACTTGAGTGGCAAGTTCCTACTAACCGGTCGGTGGATGTTCAGAAAGACCAAACGGCACGTAAGCAGCAACTGCATTCCTAATAGCCTCTAGCT
This sequence comes from Apteryx mantelli, assembly GCF_036417845.1. Classification (NCBI taxonomy): domain Eukaryota; kingdom Metazoa; phylum Chordata; class Aves; order Apterygiformes; family Apterygidae; genus Apteryx; species Apteryx mantelli. The sequence continues at coordinate 17,593,678 of NC_089992.1, forward strand.
GGTAGCGGGAACATCCGCGCTCTTCCGAGAAATTGCCCTTGTTTGGTTTAACCACTCTCTACTCCAGCACTAAAGCAAGCCACATAAAATCCTACATCCTGATAATGTGATCAAACACATTGCAATTCATTTTAAAAATCATTCATTTCCTAAGATTATTCTTCTTCCAGGGAATTAATCACTCTTTAAATAACTTAAAAGAGAAAGAGTAACTCTACATCACGAAGTGGCAGTGCATCAGGGACCATTTTGCCACTATTTCACGTAGAATGCTTTGTGGATGATTATTAATTGTATCATGTATAAAATGTAAACTCCATATTTGCAATAGGCTGTTTGTAAATGAAGGAAAATGAACGACAGTGTAAATGGTTTACAGTCTCACTATAATTTCTTTTTTATGACCAATGTTAGAAAAATCTCAGTGTAGAGGATAGTCTTTCAATATCACATTATACGCCGTAAAGGCATCTTTAACCCCCGATACATATTAACATTTTTCAGAGAAGCCGTATTTCACACCTTACTGATGAAGGGCAGGAAACCTAAGGCCTTGGAAAGGGGCAGGGTGCAGCAGGGCAGACAGCAGGCTGCACAGAGCCGCCACCTTCCCCTCTTCCTAAGACGAGGTGGAAAATAGAAAGATCCTGCTTGCCTTCCCACTCCACCCTCAACACACTACCTGGCATACCTTATATGATCGCACCAGGTATCCTAATTGCCAGGGACTAGAAACACTGGGGAGAGGATAGATTTTCATCTTTCCTAGGCTGACAGCAAAGCCTAACGCACCTCCCTGGGTGACTGCAGCATGCAGACAGAGCAGTCGAAGATGCCTTTCAAAATGCAGTTCTCTCCACTACTTTTTTCAAGTTGTGCTATGTGGACAAATACATACTGGACAACATCCTACAGCAAGCTTTGAAGATATCACAGTTTCACTACAGTAAAGATCTATTTTTTTGCTCATCAGTGTAGATGAAGGTAGTAATTATTTTAAAATGAGGGAAATTTGCTACAGAAATCAAGTTATTTCCCAGAATACAATACTCTGCAGTCATCCATAATAAGGGAGTTATATGTAAATTACATTCACAGCAGCTAAACATCAAGTGATCACTTGTAAAACACTGCAGATTATGATATCAACCAAATATCTTGATCCAAATGTCACTACTGATTCATGTGTTAAAAATATAAACAATTTTATTTAGCTATGCAGTGGCATGTCATCTCTGGAGCTGTAGCTGGGATTATTTTTCTCAATGTGACAGTAGGACTGATCTGTCTGAAGATATTCAAATCAAAAGGTAAGGAACATGTCCAATCATTCTCTAGAATTAAAGCAAAAAAACATCATTTGTAGGAATATTTTAATTACTAACACTTCATAATCTGTTTTATCTGTTTCAGGGAAAAAAACAACCACACAAGTTACCAGGTACTGCCTTGAAAAGACATATCTGATGGAATATCAAAAATTATTTTTAGAGTTATCTACATAGGATAGAGCGACTATAAACAGATCTTCTTACCATTTTTATTTTAGAGATCACGATGCTATTGGAATGACAGAAGATGAATGTAAGCATGAAGTTTTGAACAAACTTTTGAAGTGATTATCTTCAGAGTAGATTTAGGATGTCTTGCATTACAAATTTATCAGGGTTTGTCTGTATGGGAGGACTTGGATAGAACCTGACCCAGGGTAGCTATGGTGAGAATTTAGAGGACACAGGCTCTTTAGCATGAACTTCTTTATCGATAAACTTTCTCCTGATGAATGCCTCCGAAGATCAATGCTAATTAGCTTCCAAAGTGAATTTAAAAATAGTTTTGATGTAAAGATGATGCAGAAAAGATCCATAAAGGAAGTTCTGCAGAATAAGCTGTTGTTCAACAGCTGTTCACACTGCTCCAGACTTGTCTGCGTAGACAAACTCTTAGTTCACTGTTTATAGTTTTCAGGTGTCACACAATGCCAATTCTTTTTAGCAATTAAAAATATGCTAAGCAAATTAGTTAAACTGTAGATATCTGAGGAGGCCAGTACACATAAAATACTACAAGAGAATTGGAAGACATGGGCTCTGTTTTCTTTTCCCATCTCTTTTTTGGCTTTGATCAAGTCAGAATCTCCCTGTCTCAGGCTTTCATTCTCCACATGAGGTAAGAACCTAAGGTCTTTGTATCATCAGTGGAGAGGCCATAAAGAAATTTTTCTAGATAAGTGTTTCACAGACATTCGATCTTGCAGTCAATATACTATTGCTTGCACATCACTTATCTTAACGCTGACTTAGAACAGAATACAATCCAGCACTTGGGTGTAGGGCAGAGAAGATCCTCCCCACCCCCCTAAAAGGAGAGAATTATTTTTTGTTTAAATAATATCAAAATAAAATAACCAATTTTTATCCTGTGAAATTCATTCATTCTTTTGTTTTTCACAGGTTCTCCATATGCAGTAAGTGGCAGCAGCGACATGTACAGAAATGAGAGCCTTTACTCCCGTGTAACAAGGACCTGCACGGAGCCAAATGGGCCCTCTTCTAGCCCAGATAACAGGGCTACTGGGGCAGGACAGGGAGCAGATATACGTACTGTCTATGCACTGCTGAATAAATAGCTGTTTCAGATACCTTAGGAGGTGAAGGTGAAAGCATTACTTTTTGCAAATTACATGGCAGTCTGAATGCCAGCTGGCTAGATATATTAGCTTTATTGCTAGAATGTCTGTATATTCATGGATCAATATACTCCAAGTACACGAATTGCCTGGTAAAATGTTTCTTACTATAGCACTATGGAAAATTTACTTCTTACTTCTGCATCAAGAAAACTATGAGTTACAGGTTTTATTTCTGGCCAAAAAATCTTGCGAAACAGTGTGACTCATTTTCTGAAATCTTCTCCCAGTAACGCGTACAAGGAAGACTGTGACCACCTTCAAACCGGCACAGGGGTGGGGAAGCCAGAGCAGAAAGAGCGCTGCAGGGCGCTCGGCACCTCATGCCACTTCTAGAGCGCAGGAACTGCCCCGCTGGTGGCTCTGGGGGCCAGGCTGGCAGGGGAGCACGGCACGGGGAGAAGGGTCCCCTGCAGCCCCTGCCCGGGGGGGCCCGACATCACTGCAGGGCAGCACCAGCGTGGGGGCAGCTCCACAAAGCAAGTCAGTAGTTTGCCTCCTCGTTAGGCTGATCCAATATTTTGGCACATTAGATTTGTTACAGAACACTGTTTTACAAAAGTATTTGTGAATTCCGGCTGATTTCAGCAGCCAGGATTCCCTAAAATTACTTTCTGGGAAAGACAGAATATTTTATTTTGACATATATGAAGCAAATCTTTCTGATTTTTAGTTTATATATTAGTGTTTCTGCTTCAAGTTTGACTTTTTTTTTTTTTAAGGCATATTACCCCTTGATAATACAACATTTTTAGATGGACCTGAACTGAGATTCCAAATGAATTCACAAAATACTGAATAGCCTTTAGATGCAGATAATTTTTTTCTCTGCAGTCCAAACTATGTAAACTAATACATGGATTCTTCACTATTAGGCTACATGTATTAGCAGGTTCTAACTCTACAGTAGCTGCAAGAATAAAAGCAAAATAGCTTCTTTTTTTTTTCCTGGAAATCTGGAGTGTATGTAGAATTTAACTGACTGTACACCAACTTCCCACCTCTCAATTTTATTTTATCAAAAGATACCAAAAGCTTTAACAAGAAAGATATGTTAAAGAAAGCAAATATGAACATACTTGTGATATTTTGCAATTATTTGAAATAGGATACTTTTTGTTAGAGAAAGGTATATCTAAACAGGAGGAAAGGTGAATTAACTTACTCATTCAATTTGCTTTTTAACTAGGTCATTACTGAAGGTAGGATAAATTGGTCAGCCCTCAGAAAACAAATTAACTCCAGATCAAGTAGTTAAGGCTACAGAAGTTACATGGAATATCTCTGGAATATCTCTGGCTGCAGTCTGAGTTAAAATGCACTGATGTCCAGAGAAAAGCTGTTGTGAACTCAAAATGTAGGATGTCAGAGCTGTGGTTAATATCTTTTTTGGTGTAGTAAAAAGTCTGGCCTTCATTTTGCTATATGGCATTGGAATGCTTGCACTATGCACTAAGAATAATATGAAGATTCCATATGTTAAGCAGAAAACAATATAACACATCTGTTCACTGTTTAATTTCCACATTTTGTCCTGCCTTTTTTCCTTGTCCATCTGTTTGTAAGGATCACATCTGAAATTGTGGTTCCTTTCAAGCATGCCTGGAGTATATATGCCATGGTAATGTGTTTGTCTAAATTGCATAATATATACATTCTTATGAATTTATACAAACATATTTAAATAAAGAAAACTAAAAACATACATTGGTGAGTATTTGTAATATTAAGTAAGTGGCCCAGTATTTGTATTAAAAGACATAAAATAAGAAATACGTTGCTTGTACTCAGATCCTCATCTTGGATGGTATTTCAGGCTTCAAATTAATCTAAATCCCTCTGAGTTGTCAAACCTGATCACACACACGCACACAAACATCCAAGAACCCCCCCCACACACACACACACACATTGAAATCTCCACTGGTTTTCTAATACTTGCTTTTCACTAGGAAAAAATGTATCTTCCACACTCCTAGAAACAGGATAGCAGAATAGGTGTATTTTTTTCATGAAATAGTCAAACAATTTGTAATTTTATGGAAGTACACTGAAGATAAGGGAAGTTTTCTCTGAGCAGAGGGAAGACGACTATGTACATACAGGCAATCGGAGCAGTTTCACAGATAAGTAAGTTCCTTTGGGCAGAGACTCATCATCTCTTCAGAGCCCTGAACTGCTGCTAGGGCAAAACATGCATGGGAAGCTCCTGCTACGGAGGATGGTCCATTCCCTTCACGAGACACAGCCTGCTCTTAGCAAGGGCAGGGGAAAGCCCTCATCCCTACAACTTTATTCCAGCTCCCCAACTGATCTCTACCCTCCTGAGAGCTGGAGAAGAGCATGAGTAGGAATTGCTGGTGAGAAGAGGAGAAAGGAGAGTTGGTTTTTGCAGTGATAGGAATAGAAATAGGCCCCACCATCCACTGCCGAGTGTAGTCCAAGTTCAAACAGTTAATGCCGTTAAACCCAACTTCAGGTTCTCCTAAGGGTCATTTTCAAATGCCATTGAAATAACTAGGCTTCCATTACATGCAGCTGAAGTTGGAGCAGTCTACAAATCAGACTGATTTTACTGGCTTTGCTGTCTCATTCCTGGGCTACCATTTCCCGATGGCATCACAAGCACAAGACAGGCATCTGCTTCGCTAGTGGGCTTGGGTAGTCCTGCTAAGCATCCACGAAGAATAACTTAAAAGATTCAGTAATTGAGTATCTTAAAACGTATGTGCGTGTATACTTAACACCGAATTTTCATGTTGTGCCATGCTTTTTTCTTATTCACTAGCTTTCAGATTTGTGATTTTAGTACATTGCAAGTATGTTATATTATATACACCATGAAATCATAGGAAGGTATAACAACTCAAAGTAGAGCTTTTAAACTGCAAAAACTAGTTTTAGACAGCTGAAAACAGCAGAAGTTAAGAAAATTTTTATGCTACTGCCATGCTTTGTAAAGATAAATGCTAACTTGTTTATTACTATAAACACTAAACCATATTTACTTCACAAAGATCTTACAGGGATTGATCACTTTGTACCTTATATAGTTTTTGATATGTGAAACACTGTGACCCAATTCCTCACATACTTTCCTTTGTGAGATTAATCTCACTGAAATGAACACAGCAGCTTGCAGTTTATAGTAAACTGTTTGCTTACCTGCTTGTATGTATAATGTTTTATGTTGTAAAATAAAAAGGATTGCAGGTCCTGCCAATGCTCCCCTGGTATCTTGCCGCATCATCAACAAAATCTCAACCACTACTTAACCTTAGGAGTTTCCAGTTATCATGGACAAACGGGACAAAAATTGAATAGTGTAACAACATCTCTGTTAATTTGCATTATTCTATCTCCATTATCCAGAGTGAAGGGAGACTGGGAAAGCACGGATAATGCTGACATTGGAGGCAGAGCACAGTGGATCTCACGATTCACTTTGGGCCCATCACGGCTTATTACCTATAACTTTGTGCTCTTTGTCTCAGTAAAGCAAGTATCCATTGGTAAATTGATTATTTACATTCATTAAGTTGTCCTTTCTGTAGTATCTCCAGCACTATATTAAATTTAAAAAAAAATTAGAAGTAAGGAGTTGTTTTTTATTCTGTCCCTGAGGCCTTACAGCCACCAGATGTCACTGTTATTCTTGCCAAGTAGGAGAAAGCAGTTAGGTTGCACATCTGCAGGAACTGACAGCTCTGGAAATGATTTCAGCAGACAACAAGCACTTAGGAAGATCGTATGAATTATTCTGATAAGTCAAAAGATCACGCCTTACAGACAGCAGTTGTTAAAACAAAATCATAATCAAGAGCAAATACAGATATTCAGCTAAGCATGAGTGTCTCTGTGGCCGACAGGCAGGCACTGCCTAACCTCCGGGCACCGCGCAGGGGAACACCATGTGGGAACGCTGCACCAGGGACCAAAGCCCTCCTCCACCTGCACCAGCACAGCCTGGCTCACAAAACAGCCTAACCATACAGGAGAAGCTCCATAAAGAAAAAGGTAGTTATCTGATACACAAGGTCTAAATCCAAGCAGAAGCCAGAGAACCTCATACATTTCACAAGGATTGTGAAGCTGCTCCTGCTTGTTGCTGGCCCTGAAGAAAGTCCTCACCAAGCTCATGTGTGAACGCATGAGGAGTCAAGGCAAGCTCTAAGCCAAGGGAACAAGGAGGGAGTCATCTATACTACAGCAAGATAATAAACTTGCATTCACCTCTGGCAAGGTGATGGGATATTATGGTATTAAAAATAGAACAGCAAAATTTTTGCAAAGAAGATATTTTAATCATCATTCAGAAGGCTAAGATGGAGAAAGAAATTAAAATATACGGCTATGCTCCTTGGAGAGCCTCTCGCTATGGGGATGGTCAGAGAAGCAAGTCGGAACAGCAGCGGAGGGCCTGGCTCCTAGGGGCATCACAGCCCAAGGTCAAGTGGCAAATGCAGCATGATTAACTGCAAATGCTACACAAGCTCAACTTCTTCATACCCTGATCACAGAAGCATGTAATGGTAAATACTGAAACTTCAACACATACATTTTATATTTGGCATCTAAACAAGTTTGCAGCTTCATGTGTGATAGACTTCGTTTTCACACTAGTATGAGACATATTTTAAATGCTTGACTCATGTAGGATGTGTCAGATAGATCTTTCTGTAACTGTGGTTTCAGTTATACTATTAGCCAGCATCATACAGTCCCAGAAGAGTTTGTACTTATGCTAAAATTATTCATGAAAATTTACTACCAGTTAAATCATTGTTATCTCTGTGCTAATTACAAAAAATAGTCTGTACGTACAGACATATTAATGCAGTTGGTGCATGAGAGAAAAAGGAAACGTGAACAACCACAGGTAATGCAATGTAATATCCTAGTTCTTGCAAACAAACTGTGACAGATTTGAGCTTCTAGTTTGGTACCAATAGAAAAGAAAACCACTGCAAGATAGTATTCCAGATCAGTAGCATAACAGCCTTTCTTTCTGTACTGACTTTTCTTTAATACATTAATTGAGTTTAGTTATCTATTGTCTTTAAATCACCCACCCTTAAACCTGATATTTACAGTACGCAGAAGCTGAGGAATCTTTTCTAAAGAGATATTCTCAATGCACATTAGTTATGTTTAAGTACACTGCTATCACTTGGCTGTATAATAAAATGACAATTAATTTTACAATATCCTTGTTAGATAGATATTATAGCATTTAAAGTATAGGAAATGGTACACCATTAATTTAAGTCATCTTTCAAGATTACACAGCAAAGCTATAGCACAGCAGGCAGGCAAGAGACTTCATAGGTCCTGCTTACCAATGTTAGCCTTCCTCAAACATCAAGCTTTCAATTATACCATGGCAGTAAAAAAAACACTATTTATACTAAGTTTGCTGCTCAAGTGTTTTATAAATGAGTATGTGGAAGGGGTTGTGATATACCAACTGATAGTTAATATATAAATAAATGCTCATTTATAATTTTGGTAGGTTTCATTGCTGCTGTTTGCAAAGAATTTCGAAGCTCAGAGTTCAGCGATTCACTTCAAGAATTTCTAGAAGTATCATACATTTTTCATTTTTCAAAATTGTGCTAAGGAAGTCTTTTGAGTCACAAAGGAAACAATTGTCTTTGAAGACAGTAATACATTTTACCTAAAGAAAGAGATTCTTTGGTTTGTTTTATAACGAAAGCATTCAGGAAGGAAAGTATTCCTGACCCAGTCACCTAAACCTTTCAAAAGTCCCTCAGAAACATGAGGAAAATGATTCTACACAGGATAACCTGCAGTTTAAAACAATGCAAAAAGATATTACTAACTTTGATACCATGGTATCATTTACTTGCTTTATCCGGTGATGATTTATGTCATATACATAAACATGCTGTGTAATTAGGAGTCATTTCCACCAGTAATACAAGCATCAATTTAAACAGTCATATGCATCTTCCTGTCTAATGAATCTGGAATTTTTTTTTCTATAAGGTATAAGGATGGATAGGACATGAATGCCATTGAGAGAGGGAGAGAAAGAATATTTAAATCTTGCATGTCTCCGCAGTATTTCTTCATCGCTTCACCTTGGGCAGCTTTCTGCCCAACATACTGCTCTTCACAAGACCCAGTTCAAATTTTCCACAGGTACCTCGGCCAAAATGGGAACTTTGCATGGTTAGTATTGCTGCGCCTGCAGCCTTGTGTGAACCTGGGCTCCTTTTGTTAGGGTCTATGGCTTTAATGCTCAGGAGCTATTGAAGTTATATAGCTCAAGGTTACATTGGAATCATGCAGTTAAGCCTTGCAGCCTAGCACAGAGGAGATTGAGAAGTGGTGCTCTGCAGAGTGTCTTACCATATTAGATTTGAATCCTATTTTGTTTGAATTCAACAGAATTGCCCCAAAGAAAAACTCTCCAGAAACATCTGGCATAAGATATTCAGGATGTTCAAAGAAGAAAAAAAATTAAAAACCTACCTGGTGGCTTTCTTCCAACTTGCTTTGGGTCTCAGCTGTATCAGTCTTCCAGCAATGATATTCTTGTTTTCTTTAAGGGCTACGCAGTTCCTGTTGAAGAAAATGGATGCATGGAAAATATATGAATGTCCTCACTGGATTCTGAATTACAGAAGCACATTTCTCAAATAATTAACCTGAACATGTGCATACCAACAGTATGATACTGTATGAATCCACAAACTCTATAAAAAAGCAAAGGCAACAGCTGTTCTACAATTACTCAATTTCTTAAGAAAGCAAATGTCATATTAAATTTTCATCCAAAATTCAGTTAATCCTCCCCAAAGGTAAGCCAAAAAAGCCAAGCAGATTCCAGTTGAACCCTGGAAGAAAAAATAAAGCCTTCAATCTAATGAAAACATCACTGCTCCTAATAAAGCATCTCTGTCTCTCCTGTTCCTGGCCTTAATTCCCAAACTCAGTCAATGCCCTGATATTTATAATCTGGGAACTTTCACATGGGAACTTCCACATTCACAGAATAAACAAATTTTCTCCTCCTCGAAGGAACCCAGCCACTTTCTTGAACCTGCTATTTCCTCCTAAAACTAGAAAAATGATGAACTGAAATTGGGATTTGAGGTTGAACTGGCAATGTAATGCATGAATCATAAACAAACTGCTACATGTGAATAAAGAAGAAAGAGAAACCCTAGAGAAGTTCAGAACACACTAAAGAAACTGAATGATTTACTGGAGTGACTCAGCTTCAAACCAGGTCAGCAGTAATAAAAAATGTGTTACTTCCAGCTGCTGCTCAGTGAACTCTCCAAATTGAGATCATGTGGACCAGTTAGTAACCAGTCCTATGTCACAAAATACCCTAAAGCAATCGGCAGTATGTTGACACCTTTGCTGGGCTTACTTAAGACATATTCAGTTCACCTTCATTTTGCAAGAGGGATTTGGGAAAATGGTGTTCTTGTAACATACTTATTTGGGGATTTGTGGGCTTTGACATTCAGCACTTTCAAACTCAAACAGTTTAAATGAACCTTTAAATATTAAAATTAATGAATCCAAATGACAGGGTAAATTTTTCAAAGGCATTGTCACACTCATAAGAATAAAATACAGATCCCTGCTTAGAAATCCTGCTGTTAGGAACATGAATTCATTGGCTTCCTATAAGACTTAAGCTCCCAGGTGAACAGAATTTCTTTTAGAAGTAGGACATAGGCTCTAAATCCATCAAGTGTTCTTGAAAATTGCACTATTAATAATGTATTTTATCTACTGATTATCATCATGTGAATACAGTGACATCTTTGGCATATAAATATCATTACCACAGTGAATGCATCAGTAAACTGAAAGATTAAATTATTACTTAAAATATTCAAGCCATCCCAGTTACTAACACAGTATTCTCACAGCCTGGCATTAGCAATGTCATTGCTGTCTCTGACCTGCCACACTGCATTATCTTCATAATTAAGCAGGAATCCAGAGTAACAATTTTGACTGTGATAAAAAGATAGCCTTGAATTACAGCCATTAAAGAGGTGAACAGCATTTTTATTTAGGCATCTCAGAGGATTTTTTAGGAGTAATAGCTTCAATTACAAATTAAGATTCACTTAGGTGAATTAGCAAAAGCAGCAACACTGTTTTAGTTAGGTGCACTTTCTATGTACACAGTAACAACAGACAAATCTCCTGAAGTTTGGTTTCATTAAGAGAAGTCTGGGTATCCAAACATTTCTGGATGAAAAATCAACTTGAAATATGACAATATAAAGCTTTCAGGAACCTCCCTTATGCTTCTTGCTTAATTTGCCTGGCTCAGATAACCATGATAATTTTTCTCACGCTCTAACAATATTTCTGATGGATCAAATTGTCACTAGAGTCACAAAAGGATGGAGTTGGCTTCTTGTATCTGAGTTAGCAAGCCAGGTAGAAGAAGACAAATATTCATAAAGCAGTGTGAAGCAAGATTATCTCTGAATGTTAGGAGAGATTCCAAGAATGTTGATACGATTGGTAGATGAATTTTAGGTCAACTTTTTGTTTTATTTTAATCATACCTTCTATCTTATAGTTAGTCATTACAATTACCAACGGTTTAAAATTCCTCCTGCAAAACAAATGCTAGAAAAAATACCTGAAAGCTTATCCAAGCTTGAAAAATCCTCCAACTTAATTAAAACCCCGGAAAAAAGTAGGCAGTTTCTTTCCCTCTTCACTTCATTGCCTCATTCTCTCTTTCTTCACATTTATTCATCCACTCTGCCATGTTAAAAGGGAAGTTCTAGAACAAATTTGTCCATAGTAGCGGTATGAACTGCGTTCTTTTAAATGTAATTCAAGAAAAACACACTGAAAACAATTTGAATTCACTCAAGACTAACAAAACCCTTCTGATGTTACTGGAAAGCAGGCAAGTTTTGTTTTGAGAACTATCATTTTAAAACCAAAAGCAGGTGCACTGCTGGAAGAGTCTTTCCTTTGCGCATCTCCCTAATTTCTTTGTTACCAAACAGTTTGCTCATAAATGCTAACTTCAAATATCTCTGTTTGGATCATTATTCAGTCATTTAATCTGCTGGGTTCTTCTGTGCTGAGGAGATGAGTCATGTATGAGTGAGGGCTACATTTTCCATGTATTATTTCAATATGTGGTTGTGATACATCCATTCAGACTGATACTCCCTTAACTGATCAACTCACTTCTGTGGGGCTAGTTCCACCCAAGTATGTTCTTGAACACTGTGGAGGTAAGTGGCTCTTAAATACGCACTTAAAGTTGCGTATAGGCTTTGCTAAATTTGCCAACCCAATCTTATAAGCCTCTAAAATATTCTGGAACAGAACGCCAAGGTTCTGACAGGAGATCCCAAAGAACCTTCTCAAACCCGCACCCTTCGCTTGCCTGTTCAGAAACCTCCGCTTTTCTTGGTATTTGTGTCTAACTTATTCAAAGCGCACACTGTGTGGTATATTTTCCAGGGATAATACATGTCAAAGCCAATCCCAATAGTCCCTGAGGACTATCAGTAAACAACACACTGTGACTAACTGCCAGTGAATCACAATCCCCACACTGCTTGCTAAAAAGGAATCACATTTTTTGTGTTCCCTGAAAGAAAATGACTAACTAAAAAAGGAGCTGTGCCTTGGGAGCTGATACACAGCGCTTTAGACTTTCTCTTTGAGGGCTGCGTTTTCATGTACAGCAGTGAGAAGGGCTTGTGCGCGTTCTTCTGCTTCACGATTTATGCCCCTGCCACTTGCTACGCCCACTTGCAAACTGGCTTTGCAGCCAGCATAGTGACTAGACTAGTTGGTCTTCTTTTTACACCAAGAATGAGTAAGATGAAGTCCCACTCACTTTGCCACAAACAATAACATCAGAAGTCCAGCTGGAAGAGCCACTCACTACTCTTGCACTCTTGGCCATTTCTGAAAGCCCTAAGAGCCAGCAGGCTCCTTCAGTTGGTTACATTTGAGAGGTTTGGAAAGTCAAAGCCCAGTTACGCTGGGCTGCCCATGCGGAAAAGCCTAGCCTGCATTGCAGAACAACAGCAAAGCCAAAGTCGGTCTTCTTGGAACATTCTGGACATGGAAGATTTCTTTGCAAATAATTGAAGCCACTAGAAGTGGCTCGTTTCAACTGGATCCCTTAGATAAAGAAATGAGGTTACTGTAAAATACAGTGCTCTGATACTGAATGAACTGGGGATTTTTATTTCAGACACACAAGTCTTAATTAAAAAAAATCTATTCTAATGCAACATAACCTTCTAAGGACATCACATAATTCTTAGAAAAGAATTAACAATTGTTCACGTGACTGGAAAAACAGTCTTCAGAGCTAGCCTTACTGAAAGTAGGCATTTGCAAATAAAGTAAAACATTATGACAGAAAACGAAGACGTTCATCTCAACTATTTTTATATGTAGTTGAGATGCTCCAAAAGACATGACTAGCTACAATGTATTCTAACCACTTACTATTTAAAGGACTGTAATTGCTACGACTCTTCACTGGCCACTGGCACGGATGGAGGTCCGTAACTCTTGAGCAGGGACACAAGCTGGTAGCTGCTTTGAGACTTCCTTTCATTCCAGTGAGGAACCTCACTTTGAAAATATCCCTATCTCTAAAGGCTCCATGACCTCCAAAGATGCTGTATTCTGACAACAAAAATTATTCATTTCTGTTTCCATTCTCTGAACGCTACCATTTGCAAGACTTCCCTTGAAAAAGCTGTCACCAACTGTTTGGAGACAAACAGCATTTTTCATTGAGACATGACTGGCAGCCATTCGACAAAGCTGACAATGATGAATTCTCTTCTATCTCTAGTGAATCACCGTGACATTTGCTCTTTTGTAGACTTTTGATGATACCAGTGAAAGATGTTAGTATAAAGAATGCAATTATAGCAGAAGGACAAGATCTCATTTAAAAAATAGAAGATGATACATGATGTTTGTTGTTGCAAAAGCTTGGAAAATATCAACTTCACCTTCACCAGTGCTTAATTAAAATAAAACAAACATGGAATGGACTGATTTACTTCAGAAGTGATACTGAGACTTTTGGGGAGAAGCACGGAGGGAACACTGGGGACTGCTGCCTTTGTGCAATGTAAGAAATACACTTGAAAATTTTCAATGCATGCATTTCAAGACAAAATGCAGACACCTGAAAATGTAAAACACTTATAGAAATTGTGTATATTTGATGAACCCAATCTTAACCATAAAAAAATCTGAAGGCCAAAATTCAATACTGTGTAGCAGAAGAGTGCGTCCTGAGTGCTCTTCATTTTAGAAATTTTATCTTCAAAATTTGCCTTTGTAAAACTGGCCTGTTTCATATCCTGTGCTTCATCTGTATCTCAAAAGTTTAAATGAATTTTCTCTCAGTTTTGACCCAACAATATTTAGCATTGCCAGGAAAAATGTCACATTCCAAACATTTCTGTTTTTGAAAGGATTAGAGCTTAGCTTCAGAGTCAAAGGCCTTATTAGCATGGTCTTTTCAGATAGAATTATCATTTTTTGTAGAATGCATGTTAGCTTTTTAAAATGTAGCAGATGGTAATTTTTTTAGCAAATGAAAATTTGTAGTATGTTGCTTTAGGACAAGATAAATAAGGTTGATTTTCAGATGCTTATAGATCAGGAACTGTTAAAGCTGCAGGCCTGAAATACAGATTTCCTGTCAACTTTAATTGCCTTCTGCAAGCCTTAAATTATGTACAGTCATTTAAAATTAACTGGAGTGAAGAAGTTTTGCCAACTTTCTGGTGTTCCCACTGATGCAATAAGATGGTGATATGGTGCTGTGATGCAGTGGCTCTGTGTCAGTGAGAAACGAATGCAAAGACCTGGAACTACAAAAAGATGCAAAAGGACTTGACAGAGGCTGAAGTGGGAGCACTAAGTAATTACTTTTACAGAAGTCAAAATGGATATGTGCTAAGCATGACATGATTAAAAATTTGTAATAATTTTCAACAGAAAAAATACCTATTGGACAGATGATATGTTAAGAAATCTCTGCAATTACTTCATTTGACACAGTGATTGAGATCCAGCTGTCAGCAGCAGCAGTATCCATATGTATTTAGCTTTAGCTCCAATTACGAGAAGTGCCTAAGTTTTCTTCTGACACAATAACACAGTGGTGCTACCACTACTATTTAATAACTATACTCATATTTAATATTAGTGCATGCTAACAATAATAAAATAAAAAAGAATGAACTTTGAAATAGATTAGTGTGATAGAAAATGACCTGGGGCACTACTCATTAGTTACACAAATTCATTACACTAATTTCACAAATCTTTATTCTTTGCATCCGAGCACCAGCAGAAATGCGCTCCCTGTTGTTACGTTTTATGATTTGGGAGGATGGCAGCCATGCTATTTTTAACCACAGAATCACAGAATCGCTGGGGTTGGAAGGGACCTCTGGAGATCATCTAGTCCAACCCCCCTGCTCAAGCAGGGTCACCTAGAGCACATTGCACAGGATCGCATCCAGGCAGGTTTTGAATATCTCCAGAGAAGGAGACTCCACAACCTCTCTGCGCAACCTGTTCCAGTGCTCTGTCGCCCTCACAGTGAAAAAGTTTTTCCTCATGTTCAGATGGAAGCGTCTGTGTTTCAGTTTGTGCCCGTTGCCTCGCATCCTGTCACTGGGCACCACTGAAAAGAGTCTGGCCCCATCCTCTTGACACCCTCCCTTCAGATACTTGTACACGTTGATAAGATCTCCTCTCAACCTTCTCTTCTCCAGGCTAAACAGGCCCAGCTCTCTCAGCCTTTCCTCATAAGAGAGATGCTCCAGTCCCCTAATCATCTTTGTAGCCCTTCGCTGCACTTGCTCCAGTAGTGCCACATCCCTCTTGTACTGGGCAGCCCAGAACTGGACACAGCACTCCAGATGCGGCCTCACCAGGGCTGAGTAGAGGGGGAGAATCACCTCCCTCGACCTGCTGGCAACACTCTTCCTGATGCACCCCAGCATACCATTGGCCTTCTTGGCCACAAGGGCACATTGCTGCCTCATGCTTAACTTGGTGTCCACCAGCACTCCCAGGTCCTTCTCCGCAGAGCTGCTTTCCAGCAGGTCAACTCCCAACCTGTCCTGGTGCAGGGGGTTATTCCTCCCCAGGTGCAGGACCCTGCACTTGCCTTTGTTGAACTTCATGAGGTTCCTCTCCGCCCACCTCTCCAGCCTGTCCAGGTCTCTCTGAATGGCAGCACAGCCCTCTGGCGTATCGGCCACTCCTCCCAGTTTTGTATCATCAGCAAACTTGCTGAGGGTGCACTCTGTCCCTTCCTCCAGGTCATTGATGAAGAAGCTGAACAAGACTGGACCCAGGACTGACCCCTGGGGGACACCGCTAGCTACAGGCCTCCAACTAGACTCTGCGCCGCTGATCGCAACTCTCTGAGCTCTGCCATTCAGCCAGTTCTCAGTCCACCTCACTGTCCACTCAGCTAGCCCACACTTCCTGAGCTTGTCTATGAGGATGCTATGGGAGACAGTGTCGAAAGCCTTGCTGAAGTCAAGGGAGACAACATCCACTGCTCTCCCCTCATCTACCTAACTAGTCATTTCATCATAGAAGGCTATCAGATTGGTTAGGCATGATTTCCCCTTGGTGAAGCCATGCTGACTACTCCTGATCACCTTCTTGTCCTCCACATGCTTGGAGATGGTCTCCAGGATGAGCTGCTCCATCACCTTTCCAGGGATGGAGGTGAGGCTGACTGGCCTGTAGTTCCCTGGGTCCTCCTTCTTGCCCTTTTTGAAGACTGGGGTGACATTCGCCTTCTTCCAGTCCTCAGGCACCTCTCCTGTCCTCCATGACCTTTCAAAGATGATGGAGAGTGGCTTAGCAATGACATCCGCCAGCTCCCTCAGCACTCGTGGGTGCATCCCATCAGGGCCCATGGATTTGTGGGTGTCAAGTTTGCTTAAATGATCTCTAACCCACTCCTCCTCCACCAAGGGAAAGTCTTCCTTTCTCCAGACTTTCTCTCTTGCCTCCAGGCTCTGGGGTTCCTGAGGGCTGGCCTGAGCAGTAAAGACTGAAGCAAAGAAGGCATTCAGTAACTCTGCCTTCTCTGCATCCTTCGTCACCAGGGCACCCACCCCATTCAGCAAAGGCCCCACATTTTCCCTAGTCTTCCTCTTGCTACTGATGTGTTTGAAGAAGCCCTTCTTGCTGTCCTTGACATCTCTTGCCAGATTTAATTCCAAACGGGCCTTAGCCTTCCTTGTCACATCCCTGCATACTCTGACAATGTTCCTATATTCCTCCCAAGTGACCTGGCCCCCTTTCCACTTTCTGTAGACTTCCTTCTTCTGGTTGAGTTTTGCCAGGAGCTCCTTGCTCATCCATGCAGGTCTCCTACCTCCTTTGCTTGACTTCCTACTCATAGGGATGCACCGCTCTTGAGCCTGGAGGAAGTGATGTTTGAATATTAACCAGCTCTCTTGAACGCCCCTTCCTTCTAGGGCCCTAACCCATGGGATTCCAACAAACCAGATAACCAACAAAACAGTTGGTGGTCTACTTTATCCTTTACAACTAAAGATAATTTGGGGAATGGATTGTTTTCTGGAAATCCAACACTGATGTAGGAGCCAAGAATTTGGAAGGAGATTATCTTTGTGAACCTCTGTTTGAGACTGGATGTACAGAATATAAATAAATAAAGTTTAATTATGAAAATAACCAGATATCAAATCACTAATTTGTCCACCAGTAAAAAACTCATAATCAAAGCTACCTGATACCTCTTGGTGATGAAGAAGGTATACATTGTTTCAGGGCATTTTATGGAAAAAAACAAAGTCATCACAAATACATTCTCCATCACTGAGATTACCGCTTGTCCAAATTAAATAATAGAGAACAACTAATAACATGAGAAAAAATTACTAAGGCCATCTAAAAATCCAAAAATATCAGTAACAATGAAAGAGGTAATTTCACTTGAATAATTACCATTCAAATGAATTTAGGCATGACTTACTTACCCTACATACACCCTAAGTTACCATTTAAACTTCTAGCCTACTCTGCCTCTTCTCCTTCTCAAGAGAGATGAAGAAGCAGTGCTTGACCAGTGCTCCTGAGCATGGCCAGTGCCACGCAGGCCTTCAGTGCTGCCGCGACGGAGCTGCCAGCAAAGCAAAGGGCAGCCCAGCATGAGCCAACAGTAGATGTCAGCCTTGAACTATTGATTTCCTCTCCAGGTTTCCCATCTGAACAATTTATACTGCTCACCGGGCACCTAGAAAGATCTGAAGTACCTGTGTCAAAATAGCTCGGAGTAACAGGAGCAGGAGGAGAGAAAGGGAGTTTCCTTCCCAAAATGAGAAGGAGGCAAAAATCCGCATAGTTAGAGCACAGCCATGGGAGGGGTTAAACACAAATGGATAATAACGCTTGATTTCTCTGTGAAATAACACAGGGATCCCAGTAACTTGTTCTTGACTGCTTGCTGATCCAACAAGGTCAAGATCGTGCAGAAAACAAACAAATGGAAAGGAAATAATAAACTCAACCTGGATGGAGTGTTATAAAAGAAATACCCAAGAACTTTGTCAGTGTATGCCCCTACATCTGATATGTCTTGTCTTTTAGAGAATTACCGTTGCCACTTGCTGGCTTCCATTACCCCTTGGTAATGTTTGGCGAGCTGGCTTCATTACTAATGTGAGATCTGAAAAGGGGAATTTGCTTCAGTGCTGCTCTATTTTACTGGCCAAAACACATGACGCGGAAATGTTCTTGGCTCCGCAGGTTGCTTCGGTCCTGCGCTCAACATTTAAAAATATTTTAACTGCTCAACATTTAAAAATATTTTAACAGCTACATAAACTAAATCAGTGCTTTAGCCAAAAAGATCACCTGGATTTTTAAAGCTGAGAATTAATGCGGACTAATAAACTGCTGTTTGCTGGGTTATCTCAAGAACAAGCATTTGGTTTCCCCTTACAAATGGGGAGACTCTTCAGTACTATTTCCCCTTAAGTGCAGCTGGCTAGAACATTGATTTATTGCAACAACCAGGTTTGAAGGGCAGGGATTTGAACTGAGAGCAATAACCCACGCACAGTCTTGAAAATGTGCATTAAGTTGCAAACGGGAACCAGACAGCAAAACCCGTTGAATTTTCTAGGCCTGCTTTCCAACTGCAGTGCGTGATCATGGCACCAAGCAGGAGCTCTGGCATCATTTTACTCAGCCATGCGTTTGTCAAGCACTAAACGTGGTGCCCCTCAGCCATGGGTATTTTTCCCATACCCAGACAGAACATCTAGCACCTGAGCTCCCAGCCCCTTACCTCCACTGGGGATTTAACAGCCATGTGTGCTTTGAGCACCTACATCATTTTGCACATGTCCCTCTCCTCCCCAAAATGTGACTGAAGCCAAATCCTGGCCTAAGGCCAGCAGGGAGGTGAACCAGGGCATGAAGGGCCTGGGGACACGGCCCCGGCTTCCCCACCCTGCACACCTTCCCCTCCCGCTGGCCCCAGGCAGGCGCTGTCCGGCCCAGGGCCCCTTCACTGCCTTCACTGATGGCAAGCGAGAACAACGGGACACTTGGGCTGAGAAGGGCAGAGGAGCTGGGGGGGCGGCTCTGAGCTCCTGGGGAGCTGCCGCCCTTTGGCTTTCTGGCTAACCAGGGGCCGCCCACCTCCCCCAGGCACCTGAAACCGCTCCCTGCCTGCGAGGAGCTGCCGGCCGGGCGGGGGGGCCCTTCCCCATCCCGGAGAAGTCCCCGCACTTCGGGGGCTCTGGGACAGGCCCGGGAGGAGCGCGGCCGCCCGGGAGCCCGCGGCCCCGCTCCCGCACCCGTAAAGCCGGGACGGCTCTGCCCAGCGCCCCGCGCCCGCAGCAGCCGCCGCCAGCGGGCGGCTCCAATCCCGCCCCTCCGGCCGGGGATCCGCAGGGATTAGGGAGAGGAGGGAAATCCGTCACGTGGAGCGGGAGGAGGCGGCGGTGGAGGCCGTTGCCATTCCCGTTGCCATTCCCGTGCTCTGCCCGAGCCGGCAGCACCGCAGGGCGAGCTCCGGCGCGGCGCGGCGCAGCAAGGGGCCGAGCGGCAGCTGCGAGGGGTCCCCGGGGCCGGCGGCGGCTGCCTGCGGCCGCGGTCCGCGGCTCGGCCCCGCCCGGGCGGCTCGGGGCCGGACCCGGCTCCGGCTCCGGCTCCGGCTCCGGCTCGGCGGGGAGAAGGTGCTGCTGCGGCGGCCGCGATGGGCCTCCGGGCGCTGGCGGCGGCGCTGCTGGCGGCGGCGCTCGTGCGCGGTGAGTGACCCGGGCCGGGGCCGGGGCAGCCGGGGCAGGGGCAGCCGGGGCCGGGGCAGCCGGGGCAGGGGCAGCCGGGGCCGGGGCAGCCGGGGCTTCCGGGGCTCGCCCGCCCCTTCATCCTCTGCCCGCACGGCGCCGCCGGGGCTGGGCGCTGCCCGGCGCCCCGGGCCGCTCCGCGCGCTCTCCGGCACCAGGAGCTGGACAGAGCAAACGGCGGGGCGGAGAGAAAAGTCCCTCCAGGCACCTGAACTGCAGCCGCTGCAGGGCAGGGACCGTGGCTTTTCTGTGGGGGCGATTCAGGACTGGAAAACAAGTGGGAAGAGGAAAGTCTGCCTGCACTGGGGACAGCGACAGACCACGTATCCAGAAGCCCTGATCTTATGCTGACCCAGATTTCCTCATTCTGAAGCTGCCTCTGTGCCTGGTCTACTCTGCTCCATCCATGCAGAGCTGCTCCCTCTCCCGCCACAAAAAAACTGGCAGAATAAAAATCCTTCCTGGATCTGAGGTGTGAAAGGATAGAAATCCCTGAATATTGCTGTGCATATTAATGTAGTGCCTACAATGCCTGGTGGGAACCAGGTACCCATTTTATTTGTAGCTGCCCCAGCAGAGAACAAAGCAGAAAACACTTTCCCCAAAGAGTTTTCAGCCTAAAGCAGCCTGAGCGCATGATTTCATCCTATCCTGTAGCCATTTTCCTGCCACTGTCTTGCTGAAGCGCTCTGCTGTGTCTGTGTGCTCCTTTCCCGGCCGTAGCCGTGCTAGGAGAGGTGTCCAGATCCCAGCCGTGTACGTTCTCCTTATGGCTGCTGGGCCAAAGGTGCCTATGCTGACACGGCACCTTTACCATTCCTGGCCATCCCAGAAGTGATCAAAGAGGGAGACCCCCTCCCAGACTGGGGATGAAAAGAAAGGATAATAAATTCGGGATAACATTTTGCTGTAGTAGCTAATGAATTATGGAAATTACAGTGGTGTTCTTCTGGTAATGGAACATATAAAATAGTAGATACATAATATCTTATAACCAGAAAAGAGTATACATTCTTTTTGGTGTAGAATCCTAATTATTTATCTATTCCTATGTTTAAAGAGTCCCTGCAAGGAGAATTTCAAAGGAAGCTGTATAAGGAGCTGCTGAAAAACTACAACCCTCTGGAACGACCAGTCGCAAACGATTCCCAGCCGCTCACTGTCTATTTCACTCTCAGCCTCATGCAGATCATGGATGTGGTGAGTCTGTAACTTTGCAGGAAGCTATTTCTTTAAAAGGCTGGAATTTTTCCTGCCCAGCAAGGAGACAGGATTGTGAAGGAAGACTGCACAATCTTGGGGAGCGCAAGTAATTCCAGGGACAAAGACAACTTTTGATTGTCCTTTTAAAAGAAGTAATTTTAAAGTTTGTGTCTTTCCTAGAGCTCTGGTCAATATTCCCCAATCTTCAAAGTAAAGCTCAAACTTTATACTTTGTTGCCTTTTAAATCCTTAATTACACTTAGATCCAACACCAGGTGCTGTCTCTGGGAGGATACGTAAAACAAAGCTCCTCATTATTGGTCATCACTGAAGAGCTGCTGATTCGGTGGTGGTGGTGGCGGGGAGATTCTGGCCAAAATGCAAGCTGTATTTTTGGCCATCCTATTTAGACAAGATATTCTTAAATTCTATATGCTTACATTTTAGCTGTTCAATTCCATATCAAAGGTGGTTGGTGTATCAGTGGATATTCCTGTGCAGTGTTTGCCAGGCTTGTAAAAGGCAGTGTAAGATCTTTTTGATTCAAATATGAGTAATTTAAACTTCAATCTGTCATAGCTGTGTAGTGATCAAACTCTCTATGTAAGTGGGTATACAGTATTCATTTTTTGCTGAATTCAGATAGCTATGGTCATTAATAAAGAAGTTAATTACTTAAAACTAATAGTTAACCTCAAACTGCCATTATCTTTCCATCAGATGCTTAAAGTACAAAACAGGAGGCAACAAAATAAAAAAAAGATGGGATTATTCATGACAAGTGGCTTGCTTTCTGTTCCCTTACAAACTGCTGATTGCCAAAATCCAGACACTGTTCATTTAGTATCTAAGGGTCAGTACACATACAGAGAACTCTCCAGGTTTAAGTGCTCATAGCTTCTCTGCACATTTTGCGAGTCTTAGATTTATTAGACCAAGGGTGAAAACTAGGGTATGTATTTCCAGTGTGAGAGTTAATACTTGCTCAAGTGAGAGTAGGCAGTAGTAATCAGTGAGTTGTTTCAGTGTCTGTGCCACTAAAGCCAACAGGCAAAATCTGCCAGTTAGTTACATCCCGTCTATGGCAGCTGAGATACCGGCGAGCAGGAAAGAAGTGATACGGAGCGTGCTTCTTCGAATAAAGGTGAGGGAAGAATGCAGAGTGCAACAGTTTCAGAAGGTGCTGGCAGATTAAACTTGATGCAGATTGTGGCTGTATTTCATGGACACCTGGGATCTAGGAGAGCACATCTAGCATTAGACCAAAACTTTGACATGAGTTAAAAGCCAGTCCCAGTGGTCTGATATATGAGATTACACTAATATCCCACTAGGACTGTATATGGGCATGCTGCTGTTATTAATGATTCTTACTATGGTGAGCTTAAAGATTGCAAAAGAATGGGATTTCCTCACACTGAGCACTGCAGCCATCAGTAGTAGGCAACTCCTGACACAAACAGCCAGTCTAAATAGACAAATAAGCAAGAATGTCTTTGGACAATCTAAATAGAGACAATATGAACAGTGTAAAAACAAAGGACAATACAAAAAGAACAACTGATGCAGTGTTAATAAGGGATACATTAGTTTCATGATTATTCTTCTAGCTGGATTCAATTAGGATGTGTCAAGACAAATGAAAAACAAAAACCAGAGGCATCTGAAGGGCAGTGAGAGTCACGAGGCCAAGGCAGATCAGAGGAAAGTAAGAGTGAAGCTGAACTGAAGAGAATGAAGGACAGCATGGGACAGACAGAGCTTCAAAGCTCTGAATGTCTGATGGTCCCCACCTGGGCTACTGCTGCAGCTATTCCTGCTGCCTGAAATCTCCATTTGTCTCTGCCATGTATGTTAGGGAATGTGGAGGAGTGGGCAGAAGTAACCACTAGGCCCTCTTGGCTCCAGGTGGTCTGTGGAGTGTGATGGTGCTTCAGGCTCCCTCCTCTTTCCACGCAGCTGGCTCTTTCGTGGCTTCTGCAGCAGCTCCTGCAGGTTGCAGTCTCCAGTTGTGGTTGTACTTTCTGTATCGACCTGTTTTAGATTATTTTCTCTTTGTGTTTCTTGGCAGCGACATGCCAATGTGCTCAGGAAAGCTTAGCCAGTCTGTTCAAGGCCAGACAGAGCTCTTGAACACACCTGAACACAGCTCCAGTCTTGTGTATTTTTGCAGAGTTCAGCACAGTACACAGTGCTTCAGCTGAACCTTACACCAGGCTTCAAGGAAAGCCCTTCCTGCCCACTGACTTGTTTTCCAACATGAACTTCTGTAGCTCCCTCCTTGGCAATCATCTCCTGCTGCAGCACGTGCTTTCTCAGAGCTACTGGAGAAACTTTGGCTTCATTACAGGATAACATGGTCCACTCTGAAGGAGTTCTGTACAACTCTGTTCTTGAAACACTTTTCAAGTGCTTGGTTTATTCTAATATCCAGGGGAAAAGAAAATGCTATTCTGTTTGGTTGGTTGGTTTTGTTACTGTTAGCATTACTTCATGCAATTCATTTCAGAATTATACTAATACAAGAGAGCTCAAGAAAGCACTTTGAGCCAAAACAAAACAGAGTTGTGAAAAGACCAATCCCCCCCCCCCAATCTTTAAGAAAATACACTTCTGGTGTCATTGTATCTGGATGTATTTGGCCTGAATGTGTTAAACTAGCATGTTGTTTTTAAGCCTTAACCACACAGGAAAGGATTGTCGTATGGGCAAACCCTCCTAGTGCAGACACAGCTCACAGAGGCCTAGCCTACACCATCAGAAAAGTTCCCTGAATGGAATGAGTTGAACAGCTAAAGAGGTTTTTTTTCAAACTCAAATTGTAGCTTTATTGTAGAGGTTTTTCTTGCATTTCTATGTCAATTAAGAGTGGGACTTTCTCTTCCCCATACTCCTGACATGGCTATAACCTTAACTACTGTCTAAACAGTTGGCTGTTGGATACACAAATGGCTAAAGGCCAACAGGCAGACAGCTTTACAGAGTTATATTCTTCTGGAGTTGTCAAGTTTAATAAGAAATACAGAACTGAAGGGCAAATATCCACTGATAGCTAGCCAATCTGGTATCAATCAATAACTGGCAGTCTTACCTAATATGATTCAAGAAGGAGGTTTTGATCCTATGTGCATTTAAAAAGAATCCCTTTATTATCAGTAAGAAGCCACAGGCTTTTTTGTACTGGCAGTTTAGTTACAGCCCATTCTGCTTGCTATAAAACTGACTGCAATTTTCTCAGTGACCTGGGATCAACAGGCTAAGAAAGAAACCAACCATGAAGTAAACCAAGCTTCACAGTATAAAACAAATGAGTTTTCTTCATTTACAACAAGAAGGAAATACTGGTGGGAACAACAGCTAGTTGTGGTAACAATTATTGGTTTAACGAACTAGAAACAAAACATGCCACCATCATGCTTTCCTGTAGTTTATATACTCACTTTACTTGGCTCCTCAGCTGATAAAAGATGTACTGGGAGTTAGTCCCATCCAGAGGAGAGGTACCAAATCCCCCGCACAATGAAGTGAACCACGCTAAATCCCAGCTGCCGCTATTTCTTGTTTCCATTCGCTTCCACTCCATTCTCACTTTGCAGATAGGAAAGGGGAGAAAATATATGAAACACTTCCCAAATATAGTGGAGTTTTCTTACCTTGCATAGTCAATTTAACCCTTTCCTTCTAAGAACTAGCAAATATTTCCATCCTAATACCCTGCACCCACCAGACAAAACGGTAATGAGAGATATTTTGAAAATTTAAAAAGATGGTGCTGTCACTCAGAGAAGCAGAACAGTTTCCGTAAAGAAATGGACTATGAAACAAACACTTTCCCACTCCCCAAAGGAAAAGAAATTTAAATCTGGAAAGATGAATAAAACAACCAAATCAACGAGCTCATTGAGAAAGGGCGCTAAAGAAGTTTCTAAGCTGTTTATCAAGCCTCAACAGCCTCTCTGTAAACAATCGTTGCAGGAGAAGCTCATCAAAGCTGCATTATTCTTTTAATTTTTAGCATTCATTTGTGTACATTAGAAAAAAGTCTCTCCAAGTCTCTTGCTCTGTTGCTCAGTTTTTATTCCCTCCATCCTGAAGGGAGAAAATATTCTCACTTTCATCTTGCAGCCATTTCCCATACTACTACATTTTATTCTTTAGAGTTTAGAAAAGCAGAGCAGTGCGGGGATATGTTTTCCAATATTTTTAATTGATTTAATATCTATGAAAGTTACTGGATTACAACAGAAAACAAAGCTTTCTGCTTCCCCATGAAACATGAACAACAGATCTTTTCAAATAACATAGTCTAAAATATTCTGAAAACTGTTATCTTAAAATAAGCAAACAACACCTTTCCCATATTATTTATTAAGAGAAATTGCAACCTTATTTCTTTGTCTATTTTCTTCTGCTTCTAAATTTCTTTAATTCATAATTTCTGACTTTTATGACTAATAATTTTTTCTTCAACATCTTTCTCTTACCTACCCTTCTCAAGCTGTTAATATCCAGAAAGATTTTAAACAGAGAGTCTATATTCTGTAGGATAAAATGGAAAACAATGAATTTAAACTAATTTAAAAGTTTGCACAAAGGAAAAAAAAGACTAAGTAAATGCTATAAAAAAACTAATAATAATTAGCTGGAGCACATTAGAGATGTTCATCGTATGTGAACATCAGGACTTTTATTCTATTTTCTAGTTCCACATGAGAAATCCTCCACTTAAGGCACCTTGGAATTGTAATCCAAATCAGTGTATCTTTTTATGAGTAAAGTAAATTAGTTTCTCTAACATTTCTCTCATCCTCTTAATTAGCAATAATCATAAAATCATCAAAAAATGTACTTTGCTTTCCAACCATGTAGGTGTGGATGCTCCATTAACCAAAAAAGGGTAACAGCTAACACATCTTTTTGTGAGTGGACATCTAATGACATTCATTTTGATGAAGGAGGTTTGCAGCTTTACTAAGGAAAATGATTAAGGTCCTAGAAAATAGATTCTGTGATGATGGATTGTGGTAGAGCACAGGAACATAAAGCTTTCACATTTTACACGGGACCTCTTACTAAAACAACAAAATTGGTAAATTTACATCATCTAATAATTATTACTAGTCCTTAGTAATCAGCTAATAAAGTAAAATTACATCACTTGTCACAACTTCTGAGAGTCAGATCTGACTAACTAGTACTTGTTCTTATACACGGATTTTCATTCCCAGAAGTTTGGGGAATGATATGAATATGCTCGCTCTAATTTTCAGGGTTGTTCTTCTCTTTGTTAGAAGACATTATTTACAGTTAAAATGCCAAAATTTCTATGTCATACTCAAGTACTAGGCCATACATCAGGTCACTGCTTAATCCCCAAGTCTGTATCTTTTGTTTTGACCAATATGGACGAGCTTGTTACAGTCTGAGAAAGTTTGTATGAAATGCTTAAAGGCCCCGTATTTTTCTTTTGCAATGTTTCTCTCCTCAGATAGTGGAGCTACACCGACTTGCCTCAGTTGGGGATCTGGCTCCACAAAGTAATGTATTAGATCAGCATTGTCCAACCTTTTTCACCGATTAAAGTGCTTAACCTGCTTCCAGTCTCCTGGGAGACCTGCAGGCTCGGTCCTGCCCAGGCCACGAGCTGATGCGCTGCGTGTGGGCAGTACCGTCTCTCTGCTCCGGCGCGGTAGCTTTTGTGTACGCACACACTAACTATACGCTCTATAAATCTAGTGCTTCTTGGGAAAACCTGCTTTGCTCTGCGGGTACAGATGGGAGTTGACCTGGTTCTTCCTGGATTTGATCTGCCTCCAAGGGCAGTGTCAGGGCACGCTGAGGAAAGAGCCCAGCTGGTCCTGCTGGACCCCCTTCTTTTCTGGGAAGGCTCCTGAAGTGCTACGGGAAGATGCAGTGGGCTGGATGAGTTCTGTGGGGGGGAGCAAGCCACAGCGCACCCCCCGGCCTCTCCCCCTCCGGTGCCGCGACCCGTGCAGGCCCGCGCGCGGCAAGGTGCTGCAGGCAGCCCGGGAGGGCGGCGGGGGAGCCCAACGCTGTCCCCGGGGCCCTCGCGTAACATGTTGGTGCTAGTCCTGCAGGGCCGCGTGCGAGTCCGGGCTGCCCCAGCTCCGATGCCTTTGGCTGCAGCTCCGTACGCGCAGGCCTGTGCGGAGCCGGGGTGGCCTTGCTCTCAGAGCAGCGCGCGCCACACAGGTGCCGGCCGTTCACAGGTGCCAGAGCGCGCCGCCAGCGTCCGAGCAAAGGACCGAGAACGGAGCGCAAGCAACCCTTTCCTATCCGCAAACAGCGTATTAACGCAGAAACATTCAAATGGTAATTGCTTCAAATTTAGATGATACTGAGTGGAATTCTTCAGTTTCTCCTGAACTCCTCACCCTGTTTGCCTGAACAGGCTGCTAAATGATCCAACTGCTCCCCACCTAATTATGTCTCCAGCTTACAAAAAAGGAAAAATAAAAAAGGGGGAAAAGATATGACAATGGGTTGACAGAGGGGACTATATATGTACAAGCATTTATATAGAAAAAGAAACCTTTTAAAATTAACTTAAAATTTTAAGTATTTAGCTGCTTTTTAATGTATTAATTTATTTTAATTTTTAATTTATTAAAAATCAAAATAGATTATTTCCTATGAATAGCTAGAGAAAAACAAAATTACAGCTACATTCAGATTCAAACTTCATTTATGCTTGCACAATCATGACTGTTAACTGAAACAAGATTTGGATTTGTAAAGAAGAAAGACTGTTAACACTTTGGCTTGAACAACAGCTCTGCTGGGGAGCGCTACGAGCACAAGCATAAACCACTTCATTGGCAGCAACATAAGAGTACGAAATGTGGCCAGTTCATCTCTCCAGAATACTCTGGTAGTGACGTGAAACCAGATTTGTATGGCCCGCAGTCACATGTCCCCTTATTGCTTATGTAATCCTCTTAATGGAGTAACCTAAGGGAAGCCATCGAGCGCTAACCATGGGCAGAGCTGCGGACCAATGCACATGGTTATTCACACAGCACAACTACTTGGGGCTTTTATGGGCTTGCTCTCTGTGTTCAGCTGTGAGAATTAGGATAGTTCTGTGGTTGGCATCCCCCTAATTACTCTTGATAACTATGTAGTTGGGTCAGTTGAGTATTTGGAGGCAAGAAGCAGGACTTTCACCCTGCAACACCAATGGTACTAAATGCAAGAATGGAGACAGAAAAAATAATGAGCAGTGGTAAGTTTGGCTGAACCACTCACTGAGCTAAGGAAATACAAATAAGCATTTTAATTGGATTTTCAAGTGCTCACTCCATCTCCAGCCCCACCAGCTTGAAATGTTCTTTTCATAGGAGAGAGTTTGCTCTTTTGTGTTGCCGCAAACAGCAGCCTGCAGGACTGTGTAGGTGTGCTGACATTTCAGTAATGACGCTCCTCTCATTTGAGAAGCAACAGGCACATACAGTTGCTTTCCATCGACATATTCCTCCCAGCCAAGCTCATGCTTTCTCAAGATCTTTTTCAGTAACTCTGTATAGACACAAGAGAGAAGCGGGGAGTGTATGGATTTTTAGGGACACTTGAAAATAAAGACTCTGTAGAAGAGGGCTCTGTCACCTTTCTCTCTGAGGACGCAGTGAGGAATAACTAGGATTTTTGCAGTGTTGCCTCACCCCCCTTGCTGTGTGAGTAAGGCGTTTGTAATACCTTGTGCATTACTCTGTCAAGAGCTGCAGAGACATTCAGCAGGATAAGCAATGTGTTTTGTAGTATAGTTTTCCCCAAGGTTATTTTCAATTGCCACAGTGATGTCTCTGTGCTGTACCATAGTTTGAATAGACTCTGAGACACCTAGAAAACTGGTTTATGTTACATATTATAGGAATTTTGGAGCTAGTCCTTCTTGCTTAATTTGCCCACACCTGGAAAGCTGGAGACAGGACAGGGTAGCTGGAGAGACTGGTTGGGATCAGTAATGCAGTTTGCTAACTATGGTGCTCTGAAGTCAGCTTTAGTGTCCATTTGTAGCGGACAGAGACACTCCTCAGGGCTGTGTCCTGGTCAGATGCCTCTAACTCTGCGGCTCTGGTGTTCCTCTGCTTCTGCAGTTTCTGCATGTGAAATGATGCCAAAATGTGGACAACATGCTCTGGTCAGGTGTGGAAATTTCTATTGCTCTTATTTATAAAAATAGCATAGAGGAGTGCCGAGAGCTGGCTCACGCTAGAGCTCAGTACTCTGATCCCATTGAGGGAGGGGAAGAGCCTCTGTCGATGAGCTAGGCAGAGGCTGCTCTGGGTTCAGCTCCTAGCTCTTCCATGAGCTCTCTCTTCCCTCCCTGAAGAAATCACCTGCTTTCCTTCTATTTTTGTTTGTTAAACATGAATCAATCAATCCAATATCCAATCCAATATCAATATCAATATTTCCATATCACTTATGAATATTGTGAGGAGAAATACTTAAGAAAAGTTCAAATATGACAAAGTTGATAAGCAAGAATAAAAATTCAGCCAAATCCTTCAATATAATGCTAACCTGGCTTGATCATTACATCAGGGTGAAACAACCTGGCCTTTCAATGTTTATGTTTTGCAGCTGACCTCTGTGCAAATACATAAAGTCCAAAGGCTTTGATTCCCCCTTGTGTTTAAACTCCCCCCGGGGAAGGGGCTCTGAGGGCTCTTATTCCCTCTCAGTTTGTGGAATGGCCTGTACTTGCCAGAACCGCATGTGCTGGACGCTAGAATGCCCAGCTGTGTCAGATTGGCAATGATAATCAACACCTACAGCCAGTATTTAACACTAACTCAGGGTTCAATCCTCTCAATGAGAGTCTGCCATGGAATACAATTAAATCAAGATTTATTTGTAAATAAAGTCACAGAACACGGTTATTACTCTGCATTCTTGCAATAAATCTAACCACACTTTTAGCTCTATATTTTAAAATTGAACTAAGCAAAACCTACAGTGAATCACGAGAATTCATAAAATAAGGCGATAAAATGCAACCTCCCTCTCTTGCTCTTAAAAAGAATCTTTTTTCCACACAAGATGTGCTGAAGTGTGTTATTAGCTAAGCAACACTCTGCTCGTTTAATAAGCCTTGTTCTGGCTTGTCTTTGCAAAGATGAATGTGTTCAAATCTAAATGCAACCTCTTGTTAACAATGATGTATTGAAAAATAAAAATAAAATGACTACTATTACAATTATGTCTCCATGGTAGCAGAAGCGGTACATCATGTGGCTGTTACACATATTTATAATCTCCACTTCTTTTCTGTGAAGCTATGTGAAAATATGTTTCAAGTCCATTGCCAGGAAAGAACCCTATTACAGTCAATGGCATGAAAGGCTATCAGACCTTGCCCGAGTAGATCTGGAATGGAAACCCATGTCCAGGTTTCAAGGAGGCTCCTTGCACAGACCCTCTGTCCAGGCTTAAGCTGGCTCTTCCATGTTGTTTTCCCAGCAGCTTGGCTGCTGTGCAAGATTTGTGTGGATCTGGGAAGATCCGTGCACTTTTTGAGCAAACTGCGCCTTTCTTCCGAAGCAAGAAAAAGTAGTGGGGGAGAGAGCAAAGACTGCCTCTTGCAAAAGTATGTAGAGACCGTTTCGTGTACAGAAGCCACTGGAGGTTTTCAGACTTGCAAAATAGGCAGAGCACATATGGCACTACTTGAAAAAAAAAAACCTCACAATTTTACCTGTAATTAATGTTAAACAAAGCAATCAGAATCCTCATCTCACACTCCAAACAACCTTAACCCAGGTAAGTTTCAAATATTGACTTTTTTTTCCCATTTTTATTTTAAATAAAATATTAAGATGTTCAAGGGCAGCAAAATGAGCATCGACTCCCACCCCAGGCAGCACAGAATGCATTAATAAAAAATCAGCAGCATTTTAATTCTAGAAACCTTTAAAACTTTCACAGAACTTTAACTAAAAGCAGAAGTGTACTTTCTGTTGTGTTTGGGTTTACTTCTTCACTGTTTTGTTTCTCTTCTTCTTATGCACCTAAGCAGTACAGTGGGACAGGGCAACTCCTGGCTTGAATTCTTATGTAGAACACATACCAAAAAATCCCGATTTTTTTAGGCTTACACGTAGGTCAAGCTGTACAGTCACTAAGACTGATTTTTTACTGCAGTATGTTCTTAGCAAACTTTGTATTAAGTATGTCCAGCTCAACTGTTAAACGTAGGCCAGAACCATTGCTAGCCTACTGCGCAGGGCATCTTTCCATTGCTCACACCAGCAGCTTTCCTTTTCTCCTCTCCTCTTCCCTGCTGCTCTTTCTAACCACTGTGGCCCCACTCACTTGCAGACCATCTTACTGCTGTTTCCACCACATGAAATCAAAAGCTCACCATAATAGACTTTGCCGCGATTAAAGCTTGCAGCTTTGAATACACTGTCCCAGGACCCCCTATACCCAGTAACAGACGGCTGTTTCCATTTGTGGCAGCGCTTTGCACTATTTCTGCTTTGTTCCTCAGCCTGACTCTTCTGCTTGTCCTTGTTACTGTACACAAACATCTGGAACTAATGCAGCATGTTTGGCAGCCTAAGCTGCTACATGTGGAGCTGCGTAACTCTGTGCAAAGACGGCACTGGTGAGGATATTTATAGCAGTGCTGAAATCTGTGATGCTATGTAATAGCTTTGTTGCAGTACTCTAAAGTACTAATTTGGCAGTTTTGCATTGTTGTTTCTAGCCAGGCTCCCATTTCCTTTTCCCTGTTTTGCTGAAAATAATATGCTTGTAGGTTACAAGGAAGATTTACAAAGTTACTTTTTAAGGGGTTTGTTGGTTTTCTATTCAATTTAATCACATTTATAATGATTCATTAAAAAAAAAGTAACTAGTCTGAACAATTTCACACATTCCTGAGGGAAGGAACAACCTTACAGACTGTCAAAACAGAAAAATGCTCTATAAATAGTACCAAATGCCATGAATGTAATACACAGAAGTTAGACTCAGTACAGCATAGCTTGCTAGCGTCAAATACTGCTGGCACCATTTTATTCCACAGCCCAGTTAATAAAGAAAATGGAATTAGAGCGATATGCATATAGGCCAGCCTGGATGTATACATTTCAAAGATGACTTAAGTAGATACTGCTTTGAAATAAGATCTTCCACATCTGGAAGTTTAAACATTATACTTGGATCTAATAAACACTCACAAAGATAGGTCACATTTTGAAGGTGAGAAGCTGGACAAAATAGAAGTAATAGCAAGGTAGCGTCTCAGCTGTCACAGAGCACTGCCTACTAAAGAGAGTTAGTTTGAGTTGCAATGTGTGGTTTAATCGGAATTATTTCTATTAAGTGTGACCGACTCCTTAATTTCCACAAGAAATAGTTCTACTAAATATGGCCAGACAAAGAACTCATTGAAAGTAGGTCCTGGTTATAAAACACAAAGAGAACAATAAATAAACAGAATGAGATCACAGAGTCAGACCTTAATCGCACCTGTCTCACCCAGGAAACTTCACAGATTAACAGCGGCCCTTATCCTACAAATATTTATGAATGTGTTTATAAAATTAGGCCAATATACACACCAGTCATAGCCTGTACACTTTTCAGGGATGATTTAACCCATTCATACACATTCTTCAATTGTGTTCTCTTCTTCAATCGTCCATTCAGGCTCCCTTCTTACCCAGCTCTACCGTACCACTCGCATGATGGGAAAAGGCTGATTTCTCACTTCAAATAGCAAATAGAGGAACTATCTGTCACTGTATCTGGGATCACTACTCCCACTCTTTATACTTCAAGATTACGGAGACCGTTTAGGACAGCAGATTGTGTTGGGAATCTGCCAAAGATTTGCTCTGCACTGTTTCTGGCTGGAGATTTAGGGCGCTCCAATAAACTTTACTCACTGCATCACAAACGAAAACGGTGGGTGAGGGCCTCCCTGCAGGGAAAGGCTGTTTGTTTCTCATATAAGTCTAAGTATTCTAGTTAATCCCAGAATAGCCATTTACTTCCTTGCTCCTCTTTTAATTTACAGTCCAAAGTCAGCCTTCTTAATAAATAAAAAGGGATAGTGGCAGCTCTCTGTGCCAGTCAGGATTACCTCCAGCATCAAAACTCCACTCTCCCCAGTCTGGAGCACGTCTGCAGAGACTTCTGACTTGAGCATTCCTAGCAAAATTCTGTCTCCTCCTGGCTTTGGCTCCTCGAGATGGTCATTACTCAAAGATGAAGTCTCAGGGGCTCACATGGCATTCTGCCACAACACTGCCATCATTTGATATGAGTTTAAGAGGTAAATCTCCAAAACCAAGTCATACTTGTTATTAGATACAAGTTTCTAGTATAGACGGAGATATTTGATCTAACCCTCTTTGTTTATCACAGTAGTCATAGACAAACCTACTTTATTTTCCAGCCTCCCTCTCCATCCTTGTTCCTCCTTACATGAGAAGCTGGACGAGTTTTATATGTATTAAGTTCGGAGGGTGATTCTGTTTTTTGAAACAAAAATTAGGCTGGCTTTGTTTCTAAGTCCCTCTTAATCATTTTCTTTGCCCTTGTTCCTTTAGTAAATGTTATAAAGCTCTCTGTGCCGGCCCATTTGACATCAAGCTCACGAAGCCGGGCAGAATGTGATTAAAGCCCTTCTTCCTTGCTCAGTCTTTGGAACGCAATAGCTCCTGGGCGCTCCCTACACTTGGATTGTTCTTGTGCCAATAATCAGCTGTGAGATGTATTAATGTAAAGACGTTCAGCCTTAGAGACAATTTCGGGCAGTTAATAAGAGTTCATTGCTACTGCTAGGCAGCTCTCATGACTGACAGGCTCCTAGTTCACTGAAGAGTCCTGCAAGTGTAGTGATCTGCTAGTATGTTGAACCATTTTCTGTATTGGTGAAATGTGTTACTGATTGCTGGACTTCCTTTCTTCCAAAGTGAGGTTTACTTTTAGTGCACGACTTTGAGTCATACCAGTATTCTTCTGCAAAATACCATGTGACAAAATTGCCACTCTCTTTATCCCTCACATGATGATATCTTGTATGACAGAATTATTTGCTCAAGTCAGACTGATCTATTTGCTCAAGTTGGACTGAGAACTAATTAGCTTTTCAGTCTCCAAGAAAGCACTCTTTTCACAAGAGGCTCTTGTTCCTCAAAAGCTGTAATTGCTCCAGAAGTTTTGATGTGTTTTTGATAATTTAACACGCACAAGTATATTCATAGCTTCTTCTTGTATTTCAAGAGGTTGGGCATGTTTAGTTGCCATGACTATGTCTCCTTCTCTCCTGGTCTTATGTAGCCAGAATATAATAAAAGGAAACATTTTTCGCGTTATTTTTGTCTTTAATCATCTTATCCAATGTCATCAGAGTCCAGCTGGGAATTTAACATAAATCCTCCTGCAGCACATGCAACTCCTTTTGATATTTTTCTAAGGTTCCTGGGAAACTTTCACATGCTAACAGTATTCTGGGGAGCCTTGTTATGTTTTTTTCTTTTCTACAGTTTTGTAAAGGGCAGTGATTAGTTCAGTGCACAGTGTGTTTTCAGTACTGCAGGGAAATTGTTGCTTATTTTAACTGCATTGCAGGCAGAGTGGGGGGAAACGAAACCTCCTCAATGACTGCACAGATAGGAAAAAGAGCAGAGGAAGCCGGTTCCACCTCACAGGACAGGGAATAGCCCAGGTCACGTGGTGGCTCCCCTTTGGGTGGGAGGCACTGTCTCCTGGATGGGCTCAGGGAAAAAATACATGCATCTGTGTGCAAGTATAAAAATTATGTTTTTCTGTTAACAGATTGATCACTTTAGTTCTAAGGAAAAAATGATTTGTTTTTAAAAACAGATATTCCACTTATACTATGTAATTAAAAACAAAACAAGGGTTGCAAATACCTGGCAGTTGCCTATTTTATGAAGAGCTTTAGCATTTAGAGAGCCTGAACAGCTATTCATATGCCATCCATCACAAATATAATAAAATGTAAGGTCACTCAGAGCTGAATAGAAGTTTCCTTTTCAACTTTCACGTTAATTAACTACATATATTTTTGTTTGCTTTCAGATTTTAATTCTTTGATTAAAAAAAGCTAAAAAAAATTAAATGAAAGAATAAGAAGCACACACAGTAAGGAAGACAACTGCAAAACTCGCATTAAAGTTACACAAGACATTTAGCTAAATCCCTGAGCACAGCTGCAATATTTTATCCATAAAGGTCTGACAGAGTAAGAGAGAGTCTGAGCTGAAAGGTGTGCAAGTCACCGAGTCAAGTGTCAGGCTAGCAGTGAAGGAGCCTCAGGGCTGAATTTGGCATTAAAGTGTAATGTACAGGAGAAGAAAAGGTGATGCCCTAAATGCCTTCAACTTTCACTAAGGTCATTAGCAGTGTAGAGTGGCCAAGTGTAAAATAACCAATAAAGACCAGCTTTCAAGAGGGACTCAGGACCCAACATAATCAGGGTGAATGAGCAGCTGAGGGAAAGGGAGCCGGAGCCAGGCAAGCGCTGGCCCGCGGCCCTGCGGAGCTGACAGCCTGTGCACACTATGCTGTGCAACAAAACACGTCACCTTTAGCTCCATTTGTTAGTTTGCAACAACTGCTGTGATTTTTCGGGAGTGCGCCATACCAGCACTAGGTTGCACCACTATAAGATGGTGTCACAGATGTCACAGAGCTCAGTTTTAACAGGAACGTTGAACCTGTATTTTATAAAAATCTCATTGAAATGGCAAAAGTCAGAATACCAAATAAAAGCATGTATTTAGGTTTGAAGTGGTCTGGAGAAAAATGCAGTAATGCAGTAAAAATTTAATAATCTCTACGCTTGACATTTTATTGAGTTATCTTGCACTTTTTGCACCCCTTCTTCAAGAAATCAGAAACATTCTGTGGCCTGTTTCTGCTCTTGAGCATCACGTGCTGTAACGTGGAATATTACTTATGCATTGGTAATGTCCATCTATACAGCATTTTCCGCATAATTGGAAATATGTACTGTAAGCTGAACCAGAAACATTTTAGTATGATAAAAAAGCCTATCACTGACTACTGAAGAAGGGAAGGGTAAATTCACCAACCTGTTCCTTTTGTGGTGACAGGGAAGTCAGGTGGGAAGGAGAGATGAGGAATTCAAATCTCACCTTCATCTGACAAATCCTGTACACAGCCTTTCTTTTCACCTTTATGTTGCCTAAAAACCTGTTTCACCTGCCAGCTGTGTGGCTTTTTATTCCCATGCAAAACCAAACATTCCTTAATTCCATCCAGATGTGTATTTTAATTAATCTTGCCTTTGGGCAGGGGCAACATAGGTGGTGCCGTAGAGACACAGGGTAATAAACATGCCCCCGTTTAGGGCAGCCTGACTCTGCCCCCTCCAGCCCATTCCTCCAGAGTGAGACTTGCTGCCCTCAATGATGGAGGCCCAGGGCAGGGGTACAGAGGTAGGTAGTCCTTAGCAAGCAGCAGCATCTTCATTTCTGTGTCTCACCAGAAGCATCAGGATGGCTTTTCTGAGCAACTGATTTTTATCTTCATCCTCAAGATAGCAAGATTCAATTTGGCCTACACCACTAAGAAGCCTTGAGCCACCTCTGACTTCAATACAAAAATTTAGGCATAACCTCAGCACATGAAGACATGATCATTTCAGCATGCAGAAGTCCCCCATGTTGATGCAGAATTAATTCAGGCCCTTTCACTTTATACAGTTTAGTGAGCTCAGTGTGTGACCCTAAAAAAGGAGGAAGAAAACTCCAAGCTGTGTTGAGAAAAAAATTCCCATGAATTAAACATATCAATGTTTTAAATAAGGTGGGAAAAAACTTCATTAGGTGCTAGTAACCTAATTGACCTTGTGGATTAGAAGATGCTGAGAATGTTTAATGAGCAAGTGCCGAGACAACGAGATAAGAGCTAATGAACTGATGAAGCTTCTGGTTTTGACAGGGTACCCTTCAAGCAGACAAAAGAGCAAATGTCTACAGGAAGGGCTTGCGCAGTCTCTCCGTGGCTGCCAGCCGTTGTTGCTTTCAGCCTACAGCAATTCACTGCAGGCTTGCTAGCAGCTATCCATCAGGAACCTGGCATTTTTGCTATAATGAGCAATGTCTTAAAATGTTTCTACAAATCTTTTATGAAGGTTCATAGTAATTGAAGTCCAGTTCAAAGAGGCCTTAAAGAAGCCTGAAAGCAAGGTGTGTCTCTAAAGCCTTATAGTATTCAGCAATAAAATGCTCAAAAGCCTTGCTCTGAAATCATGGGGTGAAAACTTAACCACACTGCTATAAAGAGGAGCTCTGCCACTTACTTTGATGCAGTCTGCTCATTTATGTTTAGCTAACCTTAAGAGTTACACAGTATGCCACTACTATGCCAAATCATTCAGAGTTAAGGCTCTAAACCAAGTTAGATTAACTGTATTTTTCATATAACTGTATGTCATATGAATTACCCTTCAACTGTGAAGTCAAAGACTGCTGATGCTAAGATTTTCCTAGTGATGTTTGAGGCTTTTTTTTTGGATGATAGAAGTGGGACAATTTAAAAGTACTTCTGAAAACGGGGGGCCTTTTAAATTTTGTATCCATAAATGAAGGCTCCTGGAATTATAAAACATTTCTGAAAATTCTCACCTGGGAAAATAATTCTCAAAAATGAATTCTGGGACGTGTGACTTTGTTTTTCAACAAAGCAAGTGATCTTTTTTCTTTACAGCTGTATGTATCTCCTTATCAAAACATTTAGAAGACTAAAGTGATCTGAAAAGTTAACAGAAGTGCTTTTACAGAAGGAAAGCAGATTAATTGGATGCACTAAAGAAAAAAGCTTTTAGAAAATGTCTTTACTAAAAAAGCATTTAGAAAATGTGACTGTTTCACATTAAAATGAGGTGGGGAATAAACTTTCATTATGTCCAGTTAACTCAGGCTTAAAGATAATTTAGCACCTTATACTAGGTTTGAATTCCACTGCAGCACAGCCCTTTTCGGAAAAATGTGGGAGCACAAAATTGGGAAATTTCTAATTCCTTGGATATGACACTGCAAAATTCTGTTTTGGGTATGTTTCAAGCTTGTCATCCAGTAGAACATAACTAAGGTTGCTATTAACTTCACCTACCTGTAGTTGCCTAATTTCTGGCTACGCTGTCGAAACTGGTTGTGCAGGCTTTTTCTTTGGTCAGTGGAGTCACAGATATGTCCAGAAGGCAATTCACATCATCCACAGTTTGAGGTATGAAATGTATAAATCATTCCCTACAGTCAAGTGACTATCCTACTCCACTGACATCTGAGGCAATCTAGATTACTAGAGTAAACAAAGTGCCTAACTTTAAAATAGCTAAAACGAGGTGAATTCAATCTCACATCAGGCTCCAAGTACTAACAGTCACTGTGCAAATGCTGAGGTTTAAATAAAACTGCTGCAAATTTATACATGTGTTTAGAGCATAATATACAAATTTTGTATGGATTACAGTGTATGTTGGAATTACTGTTCTTGAAGGCTGGGAAGGACTTTCAAAAGTCTCCAGTTCTGTACGTTTAACAGACTTAGTGATAATTCCAGAATATAATCCTGTGAAAAATGTTTGAAAAAATTCCCTATCCTTGCCAGTAGAATAAAGTAAAAATGCAGCAGGACCTGCATCATGTCTGACCAAAGTCCATCTAAGCTTAATACAGTATTATGTTTCTGATAGTGGTTTGTAGTACATGCCTAGGAAATAGTACAAGAGCAGGGGAATATTAGTGATAATTTCATCGTATACTTTCCAACCCCTAATGATCAACTACTTGGGACTTTTTTGAGCCACATGTGATGGTGATCTTTTTGTGTCTAAGCTAGCCATCTAGCTATGCCACTGTGTGTACCTAAAATATGAAATTAGCAGTCATTAAAGAAAACAAGTGAAAAATCACACCTACATAAACACTAATACTAAAATACAAGAGTAAGAATCTCTTCTATCCTTCATGCAGCTGTTGTAGGATGACAAGATTAAAATAAAGCTTTAGCTCCAGCGTTCTTACCAGAGAAAAGGTTGAATGTGCCCAGTTCAGCCTCCTTTTCTTCACCACAGGTAGTGGGAAAAGGGTACAAAG
Organism: Apteryx mantelli; assembly: GCF_036417845.1. Lineage (NCBI taxonomy): Eukaryota > Metazoa > Chordata > Aves > Apterygiformes > Apterygidae > Apteryx > Apteryx mantelli. The sequence continues at coordinate 17,633,076 of NC_089992.1, forward strand.
AAAAAGTCAGCAAAGCTAGTGTTCTAGAAAGCAAGAGGAGAGAGAGAGGTTCCCTCCACCCTCCCTAGGAAGGCACAGGGCCTTCGGAGATTTCCCCGCTAGGAACTGGTGCTACTTCTTACTGAAGGCGAGTGTGAAAGCACAGCGTAACATTAGCGTCCACAAGCTCAAGAGTGGAGAACCTAGCTGGGCTGTGGGGGAGAAAACGTCTGTCTCTTCCAAATGTGCATTTCCTTAGGGGCCTTGCAGATAATGGCTAAGAAGAGGGAAAACATTGCCTAGGAGCAGATGAGGGTGGGAGGAGGGAAGAAGCTTTCTTTCTGTAGGGTATGACAGTGAATATAAATTCTCTCCCTCCTCAGGCCCAAGGTGCCTGCAAAGGAGCATTTTAATGATGAACAGCCACGTTGCCTCGCCCCGTGCCCAGAAATGCGGTGTCTGTTGTGGCCCTGAGAGATGTGAGTGCGGAGCGTGCCTGCAGAAGGAGCTGAGCAGGCCCTAGTATATGAGCAGTGACAAGCAAAAAGATTTCTGTCAGGTGTTTATTCTCTGAAAAAAAAGTAACTTCAGTCATCTGGAAGCAGTTTGCAAACTTGGACTGAATTGTGTTGAAAAGTTTTGGTCTAGAAGGGCTTGTGGAAAAACCAGAAAACTGACATGGTTGGTGCTGACGGTTCCATCAGTCCTCTCTTTCCATCAGCCCAGTGGTTTGCACTCTTACTCAAGACACTACTTGTCATGGTCTCAGTTCCTCCTGTTCATGCTATTACTCTCTTTTAGAAAAATGATTAAAAAGTCTATAGAGCAGGAAATAAATCCTGCTTTTTTCAATGCCTGTGTTATTACCAGACTAGAGGGTAATTATTCTTTTTTTCAATAAATGTTTAATTTCTTCTCTCCGAGAGGGGAAGGAATGTGATGACGCCCCCCCCTCCCCCCCGGTAGCACTGTGTTTTCAAAGAGGTGGCACGACAGGAGCAGCTGCTCCCTGAAGACAGGTCTGAAAACTGCCACAGGCAGCAGCCATCTCCTCCCAGGAACCCCAGGCACAGCTGCCCGTCGTTGCTGCGGCTGGCTAACCTCCCTGCTGCCTTTGGGAACATAACTTTCTTTCCCCAGGTCTTACTTTTTCTGTGATTGAGGTGGGATTCTACCATGTAAAAATAATTAAAGAATAAAGCTGGATTTGAACTGCAAGAGTTTATTCTGGACATAGCTCTATGCAAGTCAGTTGGAAACTATGCCTTTCTTTCTAGGTGCCACATGCCACTGCCTGCATGCCAGTCTATGGGCATGCAGACTTACTTCACTTCTTTTTCCCCTTGCTTTTCGCTGCATAGCTTTTCTAGTGTGGATACTAGGTGCACTGTCATCCCTTTGAAATTATATTCTTTTACGTATTTTGTTGAAGATAGGGTAAGGAAAAGATAATATAGAAATCTGATGTGGGGTTTTCAAAGGTGATCAATCTGACAATTTGTTTAAGGTTAAAAGGTAGGCAAAAACAGAGATGAGAACTGGCAGGGTGGAAACAGTGTGAGTGCCTTCAAAAACTTACAGAAATTTTTGATACCTCTGCCTTCAAAAATGAGTGAAGGACCAGTCAAGTCTCCCTGATGTCAGCTACCTGCCCTTCATAAATTACACAGCCATAAAATTACATGATAATCAGTCCGGCAGCAGTTTGCTTTCTGCAGTGATGCCGAGGGTTGTGAATGAGGTAGGCAGAGGCAGCCTGCCACCTTCAGCTGCCGTCCTGCCTCACTGCCCCCTGCCTCGCCACCTCGCTCAGCGGCACCACCACACCATCGCAACAGCAACTGCCCCCAAGCAGCTGCTCGGGGAAAACACACACACCAGCTCCAGCTCCTCTTACTCTCCACCACTTACTCATCCACTTACTGGCCTCATTTTCTGGTTGTTTTTCCCAGCACCTCAGGCTATATCATGAAGTCCTTTTTCTTCCCCCCTTTATATTAGAAGTGATTTGTAATAGGAGCTGCCTTGCCTGCGTGTCCAACACTTTTTTGTAAGTGTTTACAAAATATTGTAAAGTGACAAAAAAATTGGTGAAGTTCTATGAAGCATTCCAAGTCCTCCAAACATGTCAAGGGGCAGTACTGCACAGCACTGCTGAAAAACATCAATGTAGTTTGCTGTAAAGCTTTCAAAACAGCATCCAAAAGACTCCCCTGGCCAGGAGAAGCGCTGGAGAACGTCTCTTGCCCCCACCATTCACCAGCTTCGCTCGCGCGGGCTGAAAGGAACAAAACCTCTAAAATCAGAATCTCTCCTCTGGTGATGGGCAGAGTCAAGTCAGTAATGACTAAAATTTTATAAAACATCTTCTCCTGGGAAAAACACTATAAACCAAGCCTCAGCATGCAGCAAAGGTTTTCTGGCTGAGGAACAATGATGGGATTTATGTTCAAACACTGATGAAACCTTAAATATAGTGATCCAAATGGGAGCTATTTTGTTCAATATACTCTTTCAGGCTCTAAATGTTTAAAATAACTGAAAGAAACACCAGGAAAACAGCATGTTTCATCTTCATTTAGGGCTTGTCTTCACTGCAAGAGTTATTTTTGAGTTAGTACTCTCAAGATACCCTCTTTGAGCTGGGCTACACTGAAGGGTCACCATACAGAATAACTCCTGGCTTTCAGCGGCTGGATCAGTGTCCCTGACTATGCCCGCAGTCTCCTGCGGACGCTCCTGAGCTGCCTCTGCCATGCGTCCAGAGTGCTGCCAGGGCGGCAGGCGGCTGAGTTGTCCTGCCAGCAGCACACTGGATTCAATGCTCCTTTGCTGCTATTCAAAAGGGAACTTTTAAAACATCACTGACCTAGTGCTGGAGCCATTTCTGTGCAGAGAGAGATCAGGCCAGGAGTAAAACGTGAGCCTAACTCAAGAGTTTAACAATGCAGGAGCACAAGCCATTCCGCTAATGGTTTGGAACAAGTTTTCCACAGCGTAATGGATTCTGAATTGCTCTGCACCTTTGGGTAGCCGTTTACCCCTGTGCACCTACCCCCTGCCCGGCAGCGAGTCCCACAGCAGCAGTGCTCTCGCCTTCACCCAGGTGTAGTAGACAAGATGTTGTGCCACGGAAACTTGGCACGTTCACCCAGGACAGCACTCAGGGCCTTGGGAGAATGACACGGAGCTTTTAATGATAAGTTATCACCGGTGAGGTTTGCATTTGACCCCAAAATGGCTATAATTAACAAAGTACATACAGGTTTTATATATCCTTAATTTGCAACACTTGTTTAGTTCATGATGGTGTAAATGATCTCTTGTGCATTGCTTCTTCATTCATTCATGAAATAAAGATCCTGTGCAAACTAGTTTTGTTGTGCTGTAACAACACATGCAGGTTGTTGAGAGCGGCATCAAATTAACGTTTGTATGGCTGGAGAATGACAGCTGCTACTACAAATCAATCGCTCCTTTGACTGGCTGACATGTTCAGCAGTGCCGTCAGCACTTCCATGCAGCAACATGAGGTACTCCTAGCACTAAAGGGTTAATGAGACCTGTTTCTCCAGGCAGCCATTTAAATGAGTCGCTCACTTGAGGTAGATCTGGTGAAAAAGTAAGGTTCAAGGAGGTGGTAAGGCAGAAAATAAAGAGGAAAAGTGCTGAATCACTGGCTATGATCTATGCTTCCCTATATATTTCATTTCATTTTATTTTAAAGGACAGTAGGAATGTGCATTTGCGGCAGACTCTCTTCATGCACTGTACCACTCTTTGCCTATGTATCTTTTTTATTTGTCTCATGCTGTACATTTAGTTGTGAGCATACACAATCTAGTAACACGCCTGTACCTTTACTGATGCTGCTCTTCAAAAGGCTCCACTTGCTTCTAAAATACCATTGTCTCTGGCAGCCGTATTTGGTTTTACATGCTAGGTAACTTTTTCCTATTGTGCTGCCCTAATATGGGTTCAATTAAAGGTCTCTCAGTACTTTTGTTCACTTAAAAGTGCACTAAACAGCAGCAAAAAAGAGTATTTACCTTTTAAAGAGAGCTTTTTTTGCATAAAATGTGATTAAACCTTTTCTGGCCATTTTTGGGGGGGTTAGGAACAAAATTTTAAGTTCAGGGGTGACAGATTTAAGTTTAAGGATGTAGACACATGAGCAACTCTGACGGCCCATGCTATACAGGTAACTGAAACTTGCTATGACATTTCTTTAGACTAAATGAAGCTCTGGCTGGTGGCCTTCAGCAGTGAAGAGCTGTGTGCTGGACAGGTATTTTGCATTCAGCTCAGCAAGTGCACAATAATGACAGCATAGAGTGTATTCCATTAGCTTCGCACAACCTGAGTGGATATTGATATGGTTTGAGGGATGAGTAATTGCTGGTACCTCCAGAGAAATGAGGTCACCAACATTTTCCTGTGTCTGAGAAGTGAAGAATTAATCTTTCTAATTAACTGCAGCATTAAGATGCCAATTCTGTCACCTCAAGTTACATCAAGTAGTCGCAGGAGGCAAGGGGGAAGGCCTTCAAATTGTAACTTTTCCAGGCAGAATAATAATGTTTTGCCCTGACAACAGTTTTCTGGTAAAGCTGCGATACAACACTTTTATGTGGAGTTCCACTGAAAGCAGTGGCACTGCTTGCCTGATAAGAAGCTACTCAGTATGGCCTCAATGTGCCACCTGCGCTTAGTCCCACTGTCTGTGCTCATACTGTGTCTATTCTCTGCATACGTCTGCGGTGTAAGGCAATTAGTGAGAGGCTGCTCCCGAGCAACGGTGAAACAGGCAAACTGTAGCATAACCTGTTTTGCCTTTGAGATACTTATTAAAGAAGGATCCCCAGGAAAGAGCCTGGCAGAAGGATCTCCTCAGGGGACAACTGGTTTGATTGTGGCATTATGAAATGCACTAAAAAGCACCCATGAAAACTTCTGTCACAGTGAGCAAGAGGCAATGATTCTCTTTGTTTTAAAAGGTATATTAGCAAAACTATTTCATAATAGTCAAGTATATTGATTGGTGTCATCTTTCCTGTACGATACTAAACTGTGTTTTGTTTTTGTCTTCCTCCTATCCTTCTCCTTCCTCCCAGGATGAAAAGAATCAAGTATTAACAACAAACATCTGGCTACAAATGGTGAGTTTGGGGGAAAAAAAAAAGTATCTTTTCCGCTGCCTCAGTCTTTGAGTTTAATCTCATGAGGGTTTGAATTTTATGAAGCTTTCAAGCTTTTGTTCTCCATCTTGCTATGTAATGGACAGCTTTGAGGTGAATGGAGAACTGTAAGATTGAGGTTTAGGACTTGATGGTGCTTCAGGTATTTCTGAAACTTCAAGAATTTGAGTCACCACATCTGAATGAATTATAAACTCATTGTAGTCGATTTAGTCACTCTAAACTCTAAACCAACATAAGATACTGGTGTCCTAAGAGTCCCAGGAAGGTAACTACAGCTGCAAGTTCCATCACCCATTTCAACAAATCCATTATGTTTTGGTAAATCATTTGGTTGTGAAAGGGAACATATACATGTATGAAATGCATTTCTTGCACAGTAACTGTTGTGATCAGCATTCTGGAAATCTCCAGATAGTTCTTCTGATGTAGAGGAAAATTTATTCTAAAGAAGTTCATTCACTCCTGAGATCTGCTGCCATTCTTCTGCCTGAAGGCCTCTGTTTTTCTATTTGCTTTGCTTTCAGTCTGCCTCCTTAAGAGGCATTTTAATTAAAATGGCCATGCCGTTCTCACGTTGTTCAAAATGCTATCATTTAAACATAAATCATCATCAGAAGTTAACTGCTAAAGATGAAAGCTTTTTATGTTACTTTTTCAAACTCTGTATCTCTGTTACCTGGCTAAAATGGCTACTGGAACATAGGTTCAGTTTCCTGATGTTCAGCTGTGAACTCTCTACATTCCCTAGTTTCCCAGTTTCTTTTGCATACGCATCGTGTTTATTTTTCTAACAATAGCTTTATTTTACTTTTTGCTGCAATACAAAAAAGCCCCCCCCCAAGTTGTCACAGAATTTCTGGTTCTCTCTTATCACTTAACCAAACTCTATTGCCACCACAAGATAATGCAGCAGAGAGCTTTGCCCGCTGTTAACTCATGGCTGACATTACTGGGCAGGAGTAAGTTTCACTCACTTTTTAATAAATGGAACAGATAATACAATATTCAAGAACTTGGTAAGGGTATTTTGAATTTCTTTTCCCCGTCAGTTTAACTAGCAAGAGAGCTGCTCCTAAGCGAAGGAGCCTACACAGCTTTATTCTGCTTGACTGGTTATCTTTTTGCATTAGTTCGGTACTAAGGCTTAGACCGAACCAGGTGCTTCTACCACCCTGACTACTGTGGGCTCCTAATGCTTCCACACAGAATGTCTACTGTAAATCAGTGTTTCACAAAGAAAAGAGTAATATGGGGAGCTTTTGCCATACTATAGAAGCTAGGGTGAGAATCTGTCATACTTTAATTTCTATCTATATTAAAGAAACTGAACTGATTGGGTTAAGTAAAGATTTAGAGAAGAGTTTTATTACTCAAGACACTCATGCTGCTTCAGTAGAAACTTTACACCTCTCAGTTTCTTCAGTCGGCTCATTCAGTTTAAATGAATTCTTTTTCCTTTTATGATACCATTTTTATAGAATGCCTCTCTTGCACTGGTAGGCCTTAGGAAACAAATGAAAGATTAGTTTGGTGATCTGCAAAGGACAGCGTGGCTATGCCATTTATTCACAAAGAGAAGCTGACATGGAAGAAGCATTCAGCTCATGCTGTTTACAGACTTGTTTTACAGTAAGATTCAAACTGTCAGATGTACTATTTTTGGCTTTAAGCTACAAAGACAACAGTTGCTATGATTTCTTCCCAGGATAACAGACAGCAGTTCATACTCAAGAAGCTATCATTTTTTTGTCTCTCTCTCTTATCCTACAGTGTCCTTATCATTTCTGAGATTTTTTTTTCCCAAGGAAATTCTTGATTCTTTTAAATATTCACTGTATTTTTTTGTGATTTATTCACCTTTGTACACGCTCTATGTGGAGCGTGTTAAGACAGCAATGGGCAAATCAGTTGATTACTACAAAAAATTTAGCCACTGCTCATGGCCTCCGAAAAAAACAAGAACTGTGTTTGTGCATTAGCTATCTATTAATGGCATGCTAGATACATTCAAAGCATGCTTAAGGTAAATGGATGTCATTTGATTATGCTAAATAGTCTGAAATCTTAAGACGTCTTTCCCTGAATGTCACTCTCCACTACCTTCCTTGATTTAAGTGTGTATAATCAGAGATGTATCTTACATATATTTTATCTAATCATCACTGAAATACTAAAATACAAAACTAATCTGAGAAGGAAGGGAATATAAACCTAGTATTTATACATTTAGACTTTTTGGTCCTGAACACTATCTCCATGGTGATACTGTTTAGATTCAAAATCTTAAGTTTGATCTAAGTTATAGCAGGAGCCTTACCTAGTCACGCAGATTAATATTAACCCCAGTACTCCTAGCTGTTCTCTATCTTACTCTGCATCAAACATACTTTAGCCACAGTGGAAACTGTAGCTCCAAAGTTAAAACAAAATGAAACAGCTTGTGTCCAGCTTGACAGGTATGGAAGTATTTCTACACATGGCTAAACTGAGCAAGCCCAACCTGAAATACCTAGCATTATTTCCAGTATGGACTTCAGTGTCAAGCTTTCTATCGCCCCTTGGACAGTCTTTACACCATTCAGTGTTGCACTAGGCTATGTTGTATTGGGCCATGATAACTGCTAAAAGAAGCTATAATAGGAAAGTATTGGGTATATCACTATTATTTTAATGGAGTTTAGACAGAAACCAAGAGGCGAGCCAGCTCCACACAGCCTGTCGGGTGGGCATCGGCTGCCCCACAGACCACGAGCCCCCAGGCTGCGCACCGCCAAGCAGAGAGGGGCTTGTCCTGCTCACTCGGGCAAAGGCAGCGCCCAAAGAGAGCCCCGGTGTTTAAACACCATGCCTCCAAACAGCACGTACGTACATTTACATTGCTGGACTTGGTAAAAAACACTGGTGCTGTGAGAATCTCACTATTTCTAAATCCTGTGAAAGGATGAAGTGGTAAAAAAAAGTAATGACTTTTTGTAGGGATCAGCAAGTTAATATAAAACTAAGAATTTAATTGGTGATGCATTTACTGTAAAAATGGACATAAGATTTCTGGAAAAAAAAAGAACAGAAAATGAGAAATAGTTGATTGGCTTATAGAAACTGCCTGTGCACAAGAAATGTACAGCTCAGATAATCTGTCCAGGTGATAAGGCACTGCAAATTTGTTGTAAAAAATGAATGAGATAAATCATGGGAGCACATGCCAACAAACTGTATAGCAAAAGCTTTACAAAATGTGAGTGTGTGATAAATATTATTATATGTGTTACATGCACCAAAACCAGTCATTTACAATTACTGTTCTAGAGACGCAAAAAAGAACTTGAATCCATGCAGTATGAGGCTAACCGGGGACTTGTTTGGTGAATGAAAATGAATTTTTCCTTTGACTGTAAGGCAAGGAATTGCACAGAACAATTTGATGCGAATGCCCCATGAAAATAATCAATAATATTATTTCTGCAATGCCCAAGGTAGAATTTCTCTGCTACTAATGTCTGTCAAAGACTTTGGCAAGGGCCACTTGACTGCTGAAGTGCTAAGTGGTATACACAACCTATTTGGAAGGTTTACATTTAAAAGACTAACATTTGGCATTACGACAGCACTGCAAACATAGAGAGGCGTTCACTGTAACTTATGTGATGCCTACCGTTATTTGAAGTTAACGTAAATAACAAAGTGAACTGTATTTCTTCTTTACACCTTTTGCACCCACAGTAACCACCCTTACATCCTGACAAGTCAGCTGCCTAGTATGGGGTGAAGCGCGACATCAGGTTCAGAGAAATACAGGAGGTCGTGGCAGCAAGTCGCAGGACAGCATGGGGGAAACAGCTTGCTAGAGCATCCAGGGTGCTCCATGTCACGCAGTTTGGGCAAGTGCTTTGGTCTGTGCTTCAAAGGCAGCACCTGGGATTAAGGAACACTAATGCAGTGAAAGCCCCGGGCGTTTGACTGCGATAAATTGGCGCCTACACCGGCGGGCGAGGAAGGGCTGGGCCAAGCGCTGGTGCTCCTCAGGGCTGGGGCAGCCCCTGTCAGCCCGGGACACACATCCCCCAGGCTGGCTGACTCGAGGCCACAGCAGCTGCTGAGGCCTCCCCGTGCTTGGCGGTATTAACTATCCTGCCATTGCAGTTGTTCTCCCTCTCAGCAGAGACTGTTGGCAACTCTGCCATGTCTCACAGTTACCATAACCTAAGAATTTCCACCAACAGCAAGCAGAGTTGCCTCTAAAGAAAAATGTAATTGAAGTTAATGTATGAATAATAATTAAAAAAAGCTGTTCCTTCCCAAATTGGTGCCTGAGACAGCATGAACAATAAAATACAAGCACTCCTAATCTTATTTTATAGGCTGTTTTATGCATTGCAGTGTGAATTGAAAAATGAGATTTTTATGCTTTTCAGTGAGCTCTGGCTGGCCTATTTCACCTTTTCTAAACATTTCACTGTCTGAACCTTAATAGTATTTCTTTAACAAAAAAACACTTTTTGTTTCAGGATATACAATCCCCTGGAGAACTACAGTAAACCAGTTGATGGGAAAAGTGACATAACTTACCTTTTTTTGTGTGTATGTCTTAGTACTGGACAGATTATTATTTACAGTGGAATGTGTCTGAATACCCTGGCGTGAAGAACGTCCGTTTTCCTGATGGCCTGATATGGAAGCCAGATATTCTTCTCTATAACAGGTAGACACACTTTTTTGGGGTGGGAAAAGAGAAAAGATAAGGTGAATGACAATTATCCCATCAAAATGCCTAAGTTTTGCAAATCTGGAATACTGGTCTCCCGTTTACACAATGGGAGGTCAAATTTGCAAATACTTAATGACCAAAAACACCCTCACTGCCAACAACACCAGTCAGAGTTTGTCTGACAATTAGAAAACTAAACTTTGCTAGCAGTGTTTAATGCTACAGGTAGTCATAATTTTCTCTTAAATTATTTGCTTGGTCTAAGTATTTGCTTTGAATTCAGGTCTGCAAACTTTTGACTGCTTTTCTAGTTTTAGTTTGGGTTTCACTAAAAGCCAAATAGGTAAATGCCAGTAGGTATGTCCGCATTTCCTCATGTCCAGTTTTGGTGTCACTCTGTCCTTCCCCCTACAAAATTAGCTAGAATATTTGCTGCTCTTCTCTTCAAACTGTCTGTTCATAGCTGGGCTTATTTGAGGGGCAGCGAGATTGCTATCAATTCACTGCAGAAGCTCTGGCTGACATGGATAGATTCACCATTACGTGACAGTGCCCACTGTGCAATTTAGTTAGTTTAAAAAGATCACACAGTATTATTTCTTAAAAAGAACATAAAATCAAATATGAGATTCTTCAGTAACATGCTTTTTTTGGTAGAGTATGTAAGAAGAAACTTAATACATGGCAATTTTTTGTATTTAAAGTACAGAGAAAATGGGGCATTAAACAAAAAAACAGAACAAATGTTGACTGCTTACTGCCCAGCTCATGAAAGCTATGCATAGTGGAGTCCTGCAACCTTCTAGAAGATTACAGATAATAAATTAATGACTCACTTTTTGTAGCATTTTCAGTAAGCTTTAACTATGGAATCATACTACCTTAACAAATTATGGCAGTAAGTGTCAGGAGAAATCGTGTGCTAGTCCATTTAAGATAGAGTTCCGAGAGTAAATTTACTACAAACCCCAAATCCATCTCAAATAGCATGTTGAAAAACAAAAATAACATTGCTTCTTAAGTAGCAAAATTACTAGCTTTAATGGGAGTCTTGTGCAAAACCTAGGCATACATTAAGCCTTTCAAGCTGAAGTGCTTTGTTAACATTTCTTCAGTGGAACACAGCAAAACTTATGTCCAAGCTGGACTTGTGTTATTTTAGTCTAAGGTATTTTTGCATTTGTTCTGCCAGGTAAGTGTCTCTGAAAAGGCAACACATACTCATCTACGTTCAATTACTTTTTTCTTTTTTTTTTTTTGCGGGTCTACAAATTAGAACAAATAGCCTGCTCAAGCTATTTGTTCATTTCAAAAATGAGATTTTCTTCCATCCTAAGAGACCAGTTTGGGACACTATAGTGTGTTTTCTAGTTAAGCACTGATAATGTATGGGGGAAAGGAGGGGGAATGACACCAGTGAAAGTGTTTGGTATCGCAAGAGCAAAATACGAGGATGTTCGACAGGATTGATGAGATTCACAGAACCAAAGAAGCAGGATTCAGAATAGCAGTATCTAATACTATTGAAAAAAAAGGAGTCCATTTTGTTGTGAATTAGCTCATTAATAGAAATATCTTTTGAGAAAGATTTCTATTGTGATCTCCCATTCACAGCCCAATATATTGCAAAACCCAGTGATACACAGTGACAATGAAAGACATAATTTGTCTGCCATCTTTCGCCTGTTGTCCGATAGCAGAATGTTTATCTCTAGACAGTGTAGGCACAGTCTTGTTAAAGGGCAAAATTATTAGTAAATCTGACAGCGTGACAGGCCTCAAGTCAATGTACATTAAGTATTGTGCTGTGGTTTCTGTTTGCATAGCAGTGATCTGGTGACACAGAAGAAACTGAATAGAAGAAATAAGAGTAGTGTTACCTACACCAGAAGAGTTAGGAAAGTACTTAAGCTTAGTCTTCAGAGCTTTATTATTAGCTTAATCAAGTGACTTTTATAGCCCTGTTGGCTGAGTTTTAAATAGATTTTTTGAAGCCTGAACTTCAAAGACATGAAAATAGAAAAGGCAGCACTCATTTAGTAAAATCTGTTGTATACGTGCATTATTAAAGAGCTTGACAGCACTTAAATTTAGCAGACAATGTTAGTTAAGCACTATTCATACTATCTTCCCATATATCACACATGATTTTGACATATTTACAATGAAATCCCCTGCACTGTAGGTTTCTGTTATGAAGCAAAAAGAGCTGCTGGATTTTCTGTCTGAAAAAGAAGGGCTTGTTCTGACTTTCTGCTGAATCCCGTGAACTAAATTCTTCCCTGAGTTACATGCATGCAATGTCTGCACAGCTGTGGTCAAGGAAAAAAACCCAGTTCTATCACATCAGTCTTGCGAGGGGGAAGGGAAAGGAAGTATATGAACACCCTGGTCTCAGTGGATGCATACACCTTTATATAAGCAGTATCATGCTTTCAACTAGGTCTTTTGTACAATGGCATTGTGCAGAATCATACTATCCACCGCTGAACTACTTCATCAGCTACAGCACCATATGCAAATATGAAAGACAAAATATCCATGTAGACAAGCTGCCATCTGTCCTATATCTTGTACTAATTACTTCTTTGCTCACCTCACTGTTGAACAATAACTAGACCATGAAGTTCACACTGGAGCAGGACAACGATCATTACCACTCTTTGCCTCCTTCCCAATGATATACAAGTTTTCTACTTGCTCCATGTTAGTAATTAAGAGAGGAAAACCCTGAGGAAAAGTAAAGTTCTTTATCTCTAACCATCCCAGGTTAAACAGAAGGCCTGGCACGTGCTTACAACATTACATCTCAACAAGCTGGCTTGATGATACCCCAATTTCCATCTGCCTGTTGTGCACAATGAAGACTCTGTTTCCGCCTCTCTCAAGAGGATCCTGTTGGAGTACAGTTAGCACCCTTAACAGTGGGATTCCCCTGTCTCATTGCTCAAGCTACCCTTTATAAAGATCATTTCTTTGTGGCTGAGGATCTACTGCTGTCTCCAGCATGGATGTAACCACATGCATCAGACAGCTCCACATAAAATAAGCAGGGACCATGTGGCAACCTTCTTAATGATCTCAAACTGCCACTGGTGTAAGCTGAAGCACAATCAAAGCTCTGCTGATGGCAAGCAGGAGTCTCCCTGGAGTGCTGGGGCAGCAGTGGTCTGCCAGGAGACCGCGCGCTCTTCCTGCAGGGCTCTGACTAGGGCAGGGGTCTGGCTGATGCCGCATTTGGGAAGGCTGTGCCTCAGCTCTTTCTTTCACCATATCTCTTCAGAATACGTTGTTCCACTAACAGCGACGACGAGAGTCTCCCTTCCCATCCCTGCGGCCCCGTTACAGCACTGGAAGGGGTCTCTCCTTAACAACTTGCCTTTCTCTGCTGTTACTGTGGGCCCAACTGTGCAGTGCCCCAGGTACTGGAAAGACCGTACATCTGCTCTGCACATGTTTTACTGCTTCTTCTGTGGTACATAGGATACTTTTTTTTTTTTTTGCCCATGGAGACAACATGATACTTTTGTCTTCCTGACAGCTTTTTTTCTGCTGTTTTCCTACCATATGCTGCTAAGAAGACAACCCTGCTCTGTACATCAGCCTGATTCCCCCTCTTCTTCTCAGGAGCTGCTTTTTGTTTCAGCAAGACCTACACAATAGCTGCACCCAATATGTCAGCCGCAGTTATGCTGCCCTTTTTCCATTTGGCGATCGCCTTGATGATTAATGCCATTGTCACAGGTGTTGTTGAATTATAATATTGTTCTAACAGCTCACAGTGACAGCATTTGTCAGCCACATGAGCATTTCTCTCTAGGGCCTACATTACTGCTTTGCTTACGGCATGCTTCAAGTGCTTCTCTCAACGGGACATTCAGTGCTAAATGATTTGGGGAGAACTCTGCTAGGGTTCACCAGACCTACTGTAGCTGCCTGTCAAGATTACTTCTTGTTTCTGGTTGAAGCATTGCAATTAGTGCTTCAGTTGGCCATACAACAGCCTAAAAAAATCTTTCAGATGTTCTGTACAAATTTGTTTTCTCTTGAGCATCTTTTCCTGGCTACATTGATTTCATAAATGACAACGTTCTTGGGAGAATCGGCCAAATAATTCATTCATTTCCATACTCTGCTGAATAACACAGTGTGTATGCCATAAAATGGATACTCTACACAGGCAGTTTAGAGATTTACAAAATAATGAGTTATGACACGTAAATCCCTCTCTCACATATACCACAGACACGAGAGAGAATTTCTAATGGAATTTATGTGTCTGAGATTTACGTCTCAATATCTCTATGTGTATCCAAAATTAAAGGGCCATTTTAGAAATTTTCTACTGCTCTTCATAATACTACTACATGTATGCTAACTGTAGCTCATTCACAATATAGAAGCAGAAGAGTAACTTAATACCTGAATAAATGAAAATACTATTTTTGTGTTAATAGAGGTTTTATAATCATGGCATATTAACTATGACATAGTCATACAGTAATTATTCTACAGTATTACTATCTGGAAAACACATTCATTCCAGAATCTTATTCAGAGTTAGTCAGAGGACGAAGCTGACTATTTAAAATGAGTTCTTATTCCTGTGTGAAATTGCATTGGGAATGTGAATATGTTCTCTTATAGAGACATGGCATTTTGAGATAGATGCTTTCAATTTCCATACACTTCACTAGGGACAGGCATCTGCAATTACAAACCGAAAGGAATTAATGAACAATAAATTCATTTTTCATTTTAATGAATACATGTTTTAATATGTCTTGAATCCTTACACATCTTGCTGCAGCCTAGTAGAGAGAAACTTGCAGGAGCTATCCTAAATTTTACTACTAGTCTATTGTGCTACTGCATAATCTCTGCCATTTATTTTTAAATAGTTGAAGAAATTCTGTTTGTGTTTGAATTGTCAATATAACAACCTAAATATATTAATCTATTCCCCTACATCAGCTAAGGCTTTTTGGTTCTCTACACAGTTCTATTTAATGCTGTATTCTTTAGATTATAAACAGGGGAAGAAAAAAGGGCCAGTTCATCTATGGTTTTTCTCAGGGAACCTAGATCTTGGCCTATGTACAAATTCCAGGACTGACTGTGTTAGGGTCATGTGAGGCCCTCTTCCACCTTCTTAATTATACCAGATTCATTAAAAGTGCTTATTTCTGGTGGTATTATTTTCCAAATAGCCACATAGTATTCACTGCTTCATGGAATAATAACATTTCTGTCAGTTATATCTTATTCTAACAGTTTCATTTTTTCAGTTTTTATAATCCTGAGATCGTTCCAGACATATCTCAGTAGGATTTTATTTGATACATACAGCTTTGTCATCTTAACATACTGCAGTAAATATCTGCTCTTAAGTAGCTATACCCCAAAGAAGAAACGTAGCAGAAATGATTTTCTATAATTACACGTGAGCATTAAGTGTCACCAAGTAAAGGCTACTAATTTCATGTATTCTCAACTGAAGCACTGCACTTCAAAAAACAATTAGAAGCAGTGTAGTTTCACTTCAGTTTGTGCAATTAATGTCAGAGAGGGATCCTAAATTTAAAGGTATCTTTGAGTTTTTAATTTTTTGTAAAAACTGAGTTGTTTGGAAAAATGAGTTGTGAATGTTCACAGTAAACCACAACGGTATTATGATGTACATACACAGATCAGAAAAATTTCTCATGAGAGAAATGCAGAAGCTAGACTTTTCCAAAGTCCCACTAGGTATTCTATATAAAGTGTGTATTAAAAGACTTTTCCACCAACAACTAGAATACTCACATAGTTTAAAACAGCCTCAGAATTTGTTTTGAATGTAATAATTTCTAACATGAGTTTAGTTTTCTGAAACACCTCTCCAAAAGAAAGGCATCTATTTGGAAACTATAAACAATACAACAGAGCATAATAGCACATGTCTCATTTTGCTTATTCCCCGTACAAATGAAAGCCTAAGAAAAGAGACTGGGCCTATAATCACTACCAACAGCCATCACACCTGAACTGGACACAGAGCAATTGCTGAACCAATTGCCAGATGCAAGGAGAATCCACTGCCAGTACCTTCCCACTGCCTTCCAGGCAATTTAATCTAGGCACCAATTTCAGTAACTGTGACAGTGAATTGGAAAAGAAACAATTTCTTTAATACATAGGTCCCAAACCTTTATGGATGTACAGACTGGAGTCTACAATAACTTGCAACAAGAACCTACAGGAGTAAATATCAATTGGGCATAATACTCTACAAGCATATATGTATTGCAAAACTAAGTAATCTAAACAGCTTTCATATAGTGATTTAAGTGAGCAAATTTACTAACTTTTTAATAGAAAAGCCAATTTGGTCATTTAAATATTTGAAAATATTTTGTATCCCATCTAGAAGTTTCCAAAATCTTATTGCCTAATAAATTCCTGGGTCGCAGTATGCATGGAGATAGCGTTTGGTGGTAGCTGCCAATTCATAATTTGAAGCACCTTACAAAGTAACATAATGATTCTTTTCCAGTGAAGTAAGAACAGCACACCAGTAGTACTAATAGAAACACTCCTGTACAGCATCATTGGACTAAAAACGTAGCCCTAAAAGGTTGGGTTTTTTTGCAGAACCTTGTTTGTGGATTCTGAAGTAGGTAGTGAAGGCTGGAGCTACGTTAAACAGTCTTTCATATAACATGTAGTAATAATGTTGACCAGTGCAAAGGGCAGGATGAGATAGGAAGCTGGAGTGTTGGTCTTTTCCATGCTCACTAGCTGCTGTTAATGTAGACAGCAAGAGGAGAATAGATTTCCTTGTACAGTTGCTCCAGCAATTTTTAAAAAGTGCTTACTTTGCAAATGGAAGTCAATAGAGCCAAGGTGCGGTAATGAATCTGGCTGGCCAGGAGAGCAGGGACAGATGGAATGAGGCAGGTCACCTTCACTTGCAGCTGTTAATCAGGAACAAATCCGATACTATCAGGCCAGTTACCCTGAGGCCACAGAAAACTGGTGCCAGGAGACAAGCTGTCAAGTTTTATTTTGGGCAGAAATAATCCTTTTAAAAAGAACAGATTCTTCCCAGGTATTATTGAGCCAATCACAGAGTATATAACTCATTTTGTTTCTTCCCTGTTCTAGTGCTGATGAAAGATTTGATGCTACATTTCACACTAATGTTTTAGTCAATTCTTCAGGACATTGCCAATATCTGCCACCAGGTAAGAAGTCAGCTGTTTTGATATGATAAATTTTAGTAACTCAGACTACTCATGTATGATGCAGTTTTAAATTTTACATCAATACTTGAATAATTCATTTATCTAGCTAGCCATCATTTGACAGATTTAAACCTAGATGCATCATGAATTACATGGAAAATGCTTCTGTAGGAAAGCCATCATGCAAGATGCATATTTAATAGTAACTATGTAAATTCTTCTGTCATAATCTACTGATTTCGGAAGTGTGGAAGTATGAAAGAACATTAAAAAAACAAAAGCCCTTTATATAAAGAGATATTGTTCACTAAAGTAAAGGTAATACCTCTTAATAAAAATGTATTTCATTAATTTCACTGTTTCTTCTATTAATAAGTTCACTTTACAAAAAGATGCTTAGCAATATCTTGGATGCGTCTACTATCTGAAATGATTTACTCTATATTTTATCAAAACAATTCTTAGTCTGAAAGTAGGCTGTGCTTGATCTTTATTTGATATCAGAAACACATCACGGAATCTCGGGCTGTAGAGCAGGTGGAGTACTGTTTCTGTTCCCCAATTCAATTAGCATAATTCTTAGAATTTGACTGTTCCTAGAATTTGAATTTTAGAAACTACAGCAACAGAGCCAAGTGCTTTCCACACATATTAGATTTTCCTTCTAAGACCCCAGAGGACTTTAGGGATTCACCTGTTATTCTTTCAATATAAGATATTCCATTGGGTTTTTTCAATTTGATTCTGAAAGCTGATAAATGACAGGGCTCTGTCAAACAAAAGAAAAATAAGAAGCTACCATTCCTGAATAAATCAGGTTCATGTAACCTTAAAAATACAGTAAATAATCTTTCAGCAGTTCTCACTTTATTCAGTAACAGATATAAGAGAAACAGATTGCATTTTCTGCTGCATTTCAATCTGATAAATAGTAACCAGAAATCTGAGCTCTTTCTTCTCTAATCTTTTCCTACTATGTGGCAAAACGTGAATGCAGTTCAAAAAAATAGTTTATAACATCAATAAATGAATGGTGCAATTCCTTCCCTTTTGTATGACTGAATTTTGCTTTCTACATCTTAAGTCATGACTGACATATTTAAATATGCTTTACAAGTAAACATCAGAGGGTGCAATGTAGAACAAGGCCTGGTTACAAAATGGACGTGGAATTATGTGGAACAAACATTTCAGTTTAGTGTTCTTGTTTACAATCCAACCTAGGCATATTTAAAAGCTCATGCTACATAGATGTGCGCTGGTTTCCATTTGATGTTCAGAAGTGTAACTTGAAGTTTGGATCCTGGACCTATGGAGGCTGGTCCTTGGACTTACAAATGCAAGAAGCAGACATATCTGGCTATATTTCAAATGGAGAGTGGGATTTAGTAGGTAAGCTCTCGATTTCTTATTTATACTGTGAACCTGCAGCCTCCTTTCCATTGCCAAAATGGATGGAAATAATGATTGGGAAATGAAGACAGAAATGAAATTAAAAAAGGGCCTTAGTGTAAATAAGGAACAAACATTATGGAGTCATACAGCTACTGAACTATTATACTACTCAAAGCAATGTCATCCGTACAGATTTGTACTGATTCGTTAATCTAGTTAACCAGTAATTTCTAGATAGATATACAAACTTGTAGTCTTTATAGATGCCCAAACAAATACACTGAGTAGCGGATTGCTAACAACCTTTAACTTTGAATGTCTAGCTAGTGGCATTTGAATCTCTGAGAAAAGACCTAAGATGAAAATCAGCGTAAAACAGTCAGTGACAAAATTGCTTCTTGAATTCAGTGAGTATCTTTCATCTGACTTTCCTTTATTATCTGACAAAAAACCACATAACCGAAATTAAAGAAGTTGTTTTACCTACAGTAAAACTTAGAAAGCTATATTTATCCTTTTCTATCTAAAAGTAACCGCTACACTAATATAGAGGTTATTGAAATTAATTTCTGGTTTTCTTTCTTTTCCCTCCTATATAGGAGTTCCTGGGAAGAGAACCGAGAGTTTTTACGAATGCTGTAAAGAACCTTACCCAGATGTAACATTCACAGTAACTATGAGACGTAGGACACTCTATTACGGACTCAATCTTCTTATTCCCTGTGTGCTAATATCAGCACTTGCCTTACTAGTTTTTCTGCTTCCAGCAGACTCGGGAGAAAAGATCTCACTAGGTAAATCCTTAATAGGATATTGTAAATATCATTGAACCAAAAAAGTTGCCTATATTTCAGGGTATTTAAACAGTCTTAGTAGACAAGCAGGAATAGTTTGTGTGTCCTTTTCTAGCTCATAAAATATTTCAACGTGTGATGCTCAAGCACGGTGGTCATGGTTAGTCCCTGCTGGGAGCTTAGGGGAGGCGAAGTTATGGAAGGGAAAAATTTCAGGCAATCAGACAGAAGCATGACAACTTCTGACTAACTTACTTAAGCAGCAGGGTTTCAATTTTTTACATTTGTTGAATAAAAAACCCACATTCACGGAGTAAAGCTTAAGTTTATAAATATGCCTTTGAACACTTTAAACTAGAATTCTTAATATTTCCTTTTAATAGTGAGTAATACTAAGAGCCTAAGATTACTTTTTGCCTCCTCACAAAAGACTTATTCCATCTAACTACTACTAAATACTATTCTAATTTTTATAGAGTTCTTCAGCTGAATTATTGACTTGTGGAACAAATCTGATGGCTTTAATTACTCTTAAGATGGTTGTTAAATATGTAATGAAACTTTCTGCCCCACACAAAACCACAAACGCACTGGCTACTGTGTGAACGGAGCTGTTACAAGGCAGAAATAAAACAGACGTTTCTCCACAGCCTGGCTTGACTGAGCAGCAGCCTCCCAAACCAGGGACTCCGGGCCCATATAATTCTTTGTTCCCAAGTGCTTTTCCACCACCGGCAGGTGCGGCCCTGAGAAAAGAGCGGCGCCTCGCTCCCAAGGGCTGGACACTGAGCACCGCGCAGCAGAAGTCAAACTCCAAAAATCAACATGCAGACAGCTCGGACATAGCCGCATGCAGAACCCAACAGCTATATCAAGAGATATTAAAGTCTGTCCTTAAAAATAAATTTGCTCTATTAGAATCCTGTCTATCACAACTGTGGCTTCCACACCAATGAATCAAAGTGTCTCATGCTCATATACTCAAAATCACGCCACATTTCTACAGCAAACAAACAGCAAGAAGTACTTTGATTTACCTCAGTTTAATAGCAAATGATAAAAACTGAACAGTTTTGCAATCATTGTTATGAGATTTAAAAATATGTACATTTGTACACGTTCAGAATACTCAAACCTATCCAAACAGAATAAAAAATCTTGTATTCACACCAGTATTGTGGAACAGTATTGATACTAGTTTGGCAGCACTGCTACCCCGATCCTGAACTAGCCTGAGAAAGGACAGGAGTACCACCACTGTGCTGGCACGAGGGTAACAGCGAGGATACACCTTGCTGAGAGCACCCCTTAGGATTAATTTTCTTCTTATTATTGCCTTGTAATTACAAGCCACTGATCTAATTCCAAACTTCATGTTTATCTTTCAGGTATAACAGTTTTATTGTCTCTCACTGTCTTCATGTTACTTGTGGCTGAAATTATGCCAGCAACATCTGATTCTGTGCCATTAATCGGTAAGCTAACGACAGCTTTTATTAACTTTTATTTTTTGTCAAACGAGCTGCAATGACTTTGCATCAAGGCCAGCAGTAAGGCAAATTACAGCGCGTACAACGGCTTACTGCAGCTGAATGAGACAGCAGTGTTTAGGCTTAACCCTGCGGGAGTATCCAGCAGGGCCTCCAGGAAGCCCTGAATGTGCTGGACCCCCGCAGGAACATGACGGCAGAGAGCCGAGGGCCCAGCGCTGGCAGCCGAGGCCACAGAGCCCAGAGCCACCGGCAGGAGAGCACCAGGCTGGGGAGACGCGAGAAAGGCCAGGATACCGCTGGGCTGCACTGGGGGATCACCAGCCCCCAGGGGCTGCCAAGCTGCCCTTTTGCCTAGTGCTGCCCTTAACAGGAGTCCCCCATGGGGACAGTGACCTCCAATGCGTCCGCGGGCTCTCTGCTCTGGAGAAGGGTCAAGAGCAAAGTAAACACAGACACTCCAGAGCACAGGGGAAAGCGCGAGGGAGGCAGTTCCCCAGGAGAAGCTGCTGCAGCTTGCGCAGCTGGTGGGACCTCAGGGAGACAGAACAGAGCCTGCTGGAAGTCCCCCACTGCAACTGTGCAAACACAAAGAGAAACTTTTCAAAAGAAAGACTAGCCAATCTCTAAAGTACTGGTGAATGAAAATCGGAGGATGATTTTTTCCAAGGTTGTTTAGAACAGGTACAGGATCAGTTTCCCCGAGAAAACTGATACAGGCTGGCTCCCCTCGGCCAAAAGAGTTGCTGCTCCTCCCGCTTTGGAGAAATCTTTCCCAAGCACCCGAAGTAGCACGTGTAGCCCTAGTGAAAAGCTGACAAAAGGACTGAACAGTAACACGTGTGCATGCACACAAACACCCACTATAATATAGTGTATATGTATATAGATATGCACATAGATGCAACGCAGTATCACTCAAAGTACATTGCTGTAATTATCTGTTTGCTTTGCAGCTCAGTATTTTGCCAGCACTATGATTATTGTTGGTCTTTCTGTTGTTGTTACTGTTATTGTTCTGCAATATCACCATCACGATCCAGATGGGGGGAAAATGCCAAAATGGGTAAGCTTTGATTTTAATGCATTATCCATTTTACAAATGTCCAGATGAGAGACGTGATACAGTAGCTGGTAACCCATACTTACTTCCCGCTGTTAAAAAAAATAAATCCTTCCCCAACATTTTGCTTTGAAAGGTAGTTTCACCATAAATGAATTTTCAAAATATCTTTCTTTTGGTGGACTTTTATGTGCGAGAGTGTGAGTGAGAGAGAGAAAGAGAATATTCATCTTGCTTCTAAATTAAGAATGTCCTTCACAACAGTTAGGGGCATCTCAAGATTTTGATAAAACCTAACTAAATAGATGAAGGTGATTTTCAAATGAGCTGCAATGGTCAGTGGTGCAACAGGTAGGAGAAAAGAGTCAGCTACTGATGGAGATTATAAATGCACGAAACATGCTAGCCTCAAGGTGTGACTGCGCAGCTGCTATATATTTTTGTGCCGTGCATAAGGAAACAGGAATAGCCAAAAGAGCCACAGTTGCTCAAGTGGAAATGAAACTTGCTCTTACAATTCTGATCTTAACATCTCTGGTCAAGAACATCTGTTGAGTGCAAATGAAAATTAAGTTCTTTTTTTAAGCGCATAAGGCTTTCTTCCTAATGTACTTCTATGAGTGTTGTTTTTTTTTTAAAAAAAAAACAACAACAAAGAACATTATCCTGCTATTGGAGTTCTCTTTGCAGAAAACAAAATTAAATACTGAGTATCGATGAATATCAGTTGTCCACCCTTCCTGACTTCACCCAGCACAAGGCAACACCAGGCACTGGTGAAGATGGAAAGACCTTTCTCTTTTTCTCTCTAGAAAAATATGAGTTATTATTAGCCTTACTAGTCAAAAAGAACATGCATACAACAGTGCCCTATAGACAAGAGAACGAGAGGTTCTCTGGCCCATCCTGGGATAGTGAGCTAAAAAAAAAAAATTGTATGAAGAGAATAAAAGGTATATATCTTTAGATTGATGTCTGGTGACCTACAAGGGACAAATCTGTAGTACTGAGTCAAACATCCTCAGAAGACCAGAGTACTTGATATTGAGGAGCAAGCTTTGGTGTTGAGAAGCTGAAGTCCATTGGACTCTATTTTGATGCTGGTGGGTTTTGGATCAGGCCCTCAGTTAAGAAAATATTATCCTTCTAGGTGAAACAAAATAATGGAAATAGAATAAGAAGGCAAGATCTGTCTTTGGTTTGGATGTTTGCCTGGATATAACATCTACTCTGAGTAGCAATCTGCAGTCAGAATAAATCAACCAGATCTAACATTAATTACAGTGCAAGGGTTGCATGTTATATGAGACGATAATATTTCATTAGTGCTCTGAAAAGAAACACTGGAATGTGCTCTTGAAATCTGATCGAAATAAATTATAGAAGCTTGAATCTGAACTGGGGCAGTCTCTGGCTTGCCTGCACATTCTGTAAGGCTGGATTAAGGCAACATGGAAAACAATAAAATGAAATCTAGTGATTAAATTTTCAGCAGTATTTCTTTTTTAAAATCAAGATCTTTTTTCCATCTTTTCTGCGTTATATCCACATCTCTTTTCTAAAATATGCCATCAACTGTTGTGGAAGTCATGTGACAACATAGCCAAAACACTGCAAAATTTAGTAGTCCAGTCCAATCAGTATAGCACCTGTTTAGCAGCCACCTCCAAACAGTAACGCCACGCAAAATTAATCTTAAAGCAGAAATATGAGTAAAAGAATTCACTAAGTCTAAAACAGAGCTTAGACTATTCAAAAATAATCGTTCTTTAATAAATGAAAAATTTTTATTCATGATTTCTAGTAAAAGCTGAAAAGGCTGTCGTATTGCTGTTCAAGTGTAACAAGTATCAGCCCTACGCAGACTCCCATCGGGGTGGGGGGACTCACCAGCAATAGTTTAACAGCAGCCCGAGGCAATCAACAGCACGGCTGCAGTAGGGAAGCAGACTGAATGGCTGGCAAACAAATCAATTGGAAAACTATGGTACCTTCTAAAACTGCTGTGTGGGACAAGCAGTGACCAGACAGTCACCCAGGCTGTAAAAATGCAAATAGCTACTGAGGAGAGTAGTTGTGTACAGCAATGCTTATTCTCAGTAATTATCTTCCAGACAAGGATTATTCTTCTGAACTGGTGTGCTTGGTTTCTGAGGATGAAAAGACCAGGGGAAGATAAAGTGCGTCCTGCCTGTCAACATAAACAGCGTCGATGTAGCCTATCAAGCGTGGAGATGAACACCGTGAGTGGACAGCAATCCAGCAATGGGAATATGCTCTACATTGGGTTTAGGGGGCTGGAAGGGGTTCACTGTACACCTACCACTGATTCAGGGGTGATCTGTGGGAGGATGACCTGCTCACCAACAGAAGAAGAAAACCTCCTGCACAGTGGCCACCCTTCTGAAGGTGACCCAGATTTGGCTAAGATCTTGGAAGAGGTCCGCTATATCGCAAACCGATTCAGAGACCAGGATGAAGAGGAAGCCATATGCAACGAATGGAAGTTTGCAGCCTCTGTAGTGGATCGGCTCTGCTTGATGGCTTTTTCAGTCTTCACAATCATTTGTACAATTGGTATTTTAATGTCAGCACCAAACTTTGTAGAGGCCGTGTCTAAAGATTTTGCTTAACTCCTAACTACAACATGATTCTCTGAGGTATGATATGTAGCAAATCAGAGTGGTTTTTGTTAGTTTAACTGCTTGTTTTTAATAAGTATTCTGCTTCTCATTGTCCTCATTCTTTTGACCCCTCTTGCATCCATCCCTGGCCTGGAGCTCCCTCTGAACAGGGGCAGCGTTTCAGCAGGGGAGCCAAGGAATGTGCTGCCTGGGAGAGCTCCTTCACGCACCCTGGTGTGGGAGACGCGAAGTGGCTGTGAGCCCCTTCAGAACGGCAGGGTATTGCACCAGGAGCTCTTACGGATTTTTGAACCAAATGGCTATTTTTAAAAATAATAGGTAGGCAATGGCAGAATGTCATTTCTTCCTGACTGTTTTAAAAGAATGAAGGTAGCCCATCTGAATTTGAATAAGTGATTATAAGCACTTAACTTTAGGAAAGGATTAAATACAAATGGATGGAAGCTCAAACAGCACAGAGAGAAGTGGAAAATTGCAAGCCCATCAGTTACTGTTTCTTACTGAGTGGCAGTACGTAGCTCTCTACTTCAGTTCACTAGTCAGCCCCGTAACTCCTTCCATGCGATGTATAGGGAACATCAGTGCTAATACAGGATGCAGAAATTTCTCCGAGAGGCAAGAAACCTGAAAGTTAAGATGACAGAGCACATAACGTGTCCTTCTGTATTTTTCTGGATTTGACCTAGAAGTTTGGCCTGAATTCTTAAAACAGGTTTCACAGTAACTTTTGAGGTGTTTTCTTCTTCTTCCTTCTCCTCAAAAAGACATTCTTTCAACTGATGACTTTTGTTGGTCTTTACTTTTTTTTTTAGCTATCATTAAAAAAAATGAAGAATTTAAGATGCCTTATATTTGTTTAAAAAAAAAATACACACACTTTTTTCTCTACTGTTAAGTGCATTCCAACGTGGAAAA
Source organism: Apteryx mantelli (assembly GCF_036417845.1). NCBI lineage: Eukaryota > Metazoa > Chordata > Aves > Apterygiformes > Apterygidae > Apteryx > Apteryx mantelli. The sequence continues at coordinate 17,658,489 of NC_089992.1, forward strand.
AGTAAATCAGCGTGTCATCTCTACAGACTCAAGTATAAATGAAAAATCTAAAGCAAAACAAGCCATTAAGTCTTGAGATCAAGATTTGAATTTCAAAATTAAATGTTTGATCTGTTGCATGCATAGCCTTTTATAGGCATCTTTCTGTTGAGTCACTATAACATGTCATTACAAGAAAACTATACCCTTTCTGCTCAGTGTATCATCCCAAGAACACTAATGAATAATAAAGATTTACTGGGTTCAATATGAACCATATATACTGTTCATATATATATTCATACAGATATGTCCCAGGAAAGCTTAAGATTTAAAAACAAATTCTTTTAAATTTAGTCAGACATTTGCAAAGGCAAAGCAAATAGTTCATTACCTTATTTGTCATTTACGACTCTGAAATTCTCCCCCTCAAAATATGTTTAGTTTTCATGTGACTTTAATGTCTTAAGAAAAGGGAAGAGCTGAGAATACTAGAACCTGAAACTTTGTGTGCACAAAATAGCTGATAAGTAGTCTCACGCTGACATGCCAGCATTACTGACCAGCAATCTAAGGGATAAAAGGTGTGCGGGGAGGATTACTTCAGCACCATCTGCTTGTTTCATCCTACAGAACCCCAGCTTCTTGGCTGAGGTGGCCAACAGGGACGCAGACTGAGACCTGTTGTAGGACCTTGTTTTTACTGTGAGACTCAAGGCCTCAGTTTTTAGATGGATTAAAAGAAAGCAACTGAAAAGGTTGCTGTTTCTAAGCATCAATTTCTTGTTCAGAGGCTGCTCCCCTAATCAGGAAAATCAAATTTCATGTGAATTAAATCCAGAGTTACCACTGGTACAGTCCATTCCCCTGAGCGAAGACCTTGCTCAACCCTATTTGTGCCAGATAAAAGGGCAGGACAAGTGAGAGCAAGGCAGGATTTTTCTTACAGCCTGTGAATTTGGTACTGTCCTCTTGAAAGATCATTCAGACTCTCAACACACACTGCAAAGATCTGGGCAAAGCATTTGTGTCCTTCTGTTCCATTATGAAACCTTCTCACTTCAGTTATCTGTGAGGAAGGTATTTTTCAGGCACAGTTACTAAGAATTAGCAACACAATAATTCCTGCAATTATTTCTGGCTTGTAGGTTGCATATGAATAGGAAACTGTGAGTATCCACAATCTGAAATGTGAGTTTTGTTCATTTGTGAATGACTACAAATAACAAGTGGCACGTGCTGCTCTTCTGAGCATTTCTGGAATAGGCTTCCTGATGCGAATGTTGATTTGCATTAATATTTTTCCTTCAGTAAGTATCCCTGAATAGCCACCTAAAATGTTTCATTTAGTCTTTGCAAAGTTTTGGGGTCCTTCTGAATAAGAAAATTTTAAAAAGAAATAATATGTTTTAGCAACTATCTCGTGCAATGGGACATAAAAATTAAAGACATGTAATACACTAAAGGAAGCAAGAGAATACCCCTCTTTCCATCAGAATCCATTTAGAATATCAGTAGAAATCATCTTGCTAAATACAGTTATTTACAGAAGGATGGGGAAAGCAATTTACAATTTGACAGTAAACTTTATTACCAGTGACAGACTGTGCCTACACTTAAAAACCGGAGACTGGTAACTGGCCTTTAAATGAAGCCCTATCACAGTTAGTAAAACTGGGATTACACTGTCAAAGACCAAGCGTTAGACAAATTAGTGGTAAAACATCAGCATTGTGCCTACTCTACTGCCCTCATCATTGCCAGGATTAATGAAAGAGAGCCAAGGGGACAAGTGAATCTTAATTTTCTTATTGTCAACACAACCTGTAAACATTTTATAACAAGATGGTTATAAACCATAAATATAACAGTGACTTCTTCTCAATTACATTATTTTGCAGCTAAGAGTTAAATTTTCATATCACTGAGCTGAGCAAATTGGTAGGATTATTGTCAAATTGTGTACGTCTTAAATATATTTGTGTATGTGCTAAAAATATTCTGATCTAAATGCTGGGAAAAATATTTATTTAAAAACCCAGGCATAGAGATGGGAATTAAATACTGTATACAGTATGTGTATATAATAGAATAGAATATATACTGATGGTAAGGATCTGTTATGATCTTAGAAGTCCAGAGAGTAGAATATCCAAGTGGTTCACCACAACTAAGCTATGACTTGTCTGACAACTTCAAAAGCTCACTCTAGAGCTCAGCTATCATGTACAGTACTATGTGTGAACAATGTACATTATTTTTTCTGTTTTTATATTGAATTGTATTGAATATTAAAAAAAACTTTCTAATATTTAAAAATAATTTAAGTGTTAATGCCAAAAAAATTCCAATTGTAAAATTTTAAAAGGTTAGTTTTAAATACAGATAAATTATTTAAACAGTATTTAAAATAGTAAATTATTTTATATAGGAATTGATAATACTATGTAAGACTTTTTTTTTTTTTTTTAAAGGTTTCTTTAAATTCTCTTTACATTCTCTATAGTTGCAGGATGTAATCTCAATTCACCTGCGACAAATCTACTTTTCACTTTCTTTTACAAGAAAAGAAGGTAAACCAAAGTCCTGGATTTTCTTTCCTTTTGTTACACTATTTTTTACATTAAGAAACATTGCACAGAGGACATCAGAAAGTGGTGTTACATCTGCTAGGTACTGATTGTCATATAAGTAATTTAATATCTTTTCAGTTCAGTACAAATAAAAAATTTAGATCAAGAGACTTACGATTCTTTCTTATTTTGGTATGATGGAAATAAACTCAAGCAGTAGAAAACCTGAATAACCATAAAAGAAAGAAAAATTTCTTTGGAAATATTCTGGGATGACAAAGGTCTTTGATAACTACAAGTATGTTCATATCCTCCTAGAAAACCACTCCCACACCAAAGTTTATACATCAGTCTTACATCAGGTGTCAAGTAAGCAGGACTGAAATACCAGCTACGCTTTGGGCTTGCCTCAATGTCCAGATGAATTTAACTCTTGAAGATTAACACAAAAGATAAATAAGACAGAAAAAACAAGTCTTTACCAGCTGAATAAACTGCTGGTTTTGGCAGCTGCAAGGTTTGTTCATTGGCTAGTGGTGAAAAAATACCAGGTCAGTGGAATACCCCTGGACAGGGCTCTAGACGGTAAAGCGTAGCCATCTGGTTTTAAACTCATCAGAGCAATCAGGATACACTTCCTCTTCAGCCAAACTGATTTTTTAGCCTAACCTCATGATATTAAGATGTAAATCTTAAAATGTTGTGAACAGAGTCAGCACATACAATTGCAGCAAATCTAACCTGGTAATTAAACAGGATCCTAACAGGACTAGAGCCGCAAAAGAAAGCCTGCTGCTGCTTTTCTTTTTTTCCTTTTCCTTTTCTTTCCCTTTTTTTTTTTTTTTTTTTAAACACAGCATCGTCTGCTTAAAGGAAATCTTAGTGTTCATGTAACAGTTATTTGTGCCATTAAGCAATTTTCAGATGATGACATATAGAGAGAATAAACAACGATCTCTCACACGCGCTCTCTCTCTTCTGACCCAGAAGAGTCTTTCCACTCCTCATTGAGCCGGTTCACTCCAATCACAACATTCAGAACTGCAATTAACAGAGTTAAAGGCAAAAAATACAAACCCATGGCAATTTTAATTCTGAACTTGGAAGGGTCCAGAACCAGCTTAGCATCAAAGCCACTTAGTTTTATCTATATCCTCACAGCAAGGATATAACTAGTAAATCATTGAGCTTTCAAAACTGCACTGATTTGTCTCTGTAATTAAAGCCATAGAGGAATGCAACAGTTTAAATTCCCAAATGATCTGAATATAAACCTTATAAAACCAAAAATCCACAGTCATGACATCATCTAATACTAATTCGGGATTTGCGTACACGTGGATAACAACCATAGAGGTTTTCCTCTTACCTAACCAATAAACAATATAATCCAGTGCCTATGAAAGCCAGCGAAATCTTTCTGCTGATTCAGGGAGCCTGGGATCAGGACCATATTCAGTCCAACAAATTTCACAGCTATCATTTATGTATTACACTGATTCGCTGTAGGCATGCAAATGAATTAAGAATGAGCCAGCTATTAAATATTTATATTAGAAAAATTTGCTTTAGGTTTAGAAACCAAAAATCTGGGATCTGATCCCAAAGCGAGATATACGAACAATATTATCTTACTTCATGGTACACATGGATTACATAGAGCTGTGAAGCATTTTCATAATGTCACCATACAACAATTCCTGTTCAAGACTGCTTTTGCTGACACAACACATGTATGTTGCTCCCTCTCCTCCTCATCTCCTATTTCTGGCCAAATAAAGTCTAACTGGCAGGGGTTATCTGATCACAGAAAGTGTTACAGACCAACATTCAGGAAGAGCATATAATAAGTTTAACCCCTGAATCAAGAGAGACTGTCCTCACAGAATTTGACAACTTCATGCCAAATTGCACACTACAAGACAATACTCTCCAATCAAAAATTCATGCCAACACTGCAGTGCAGGAAGCCTTCCACTGCTGACAGCGGCTCCTTGCAGGGTGACGCCAGCTAGGCGATTCACTGGAGAGGCATGAAAGGTGGTAAGTGTTTTCCTGATTTTTCTGTCTATGCTATGTATTGTGGGTACAATGACAATACACTGTCTTCACTGGGAAGACATGGAGATTAGCAATAAGTCTAGCTTGTAAGATATTTCTTCCCTTTGACTAGGTAACAATGCAAGAAACCTAGAAGCAGTGGGTTGCAACATGTAGCCTAATACAATAACTAGTTGGCTAGTAGACCAAGGATTGATTTCTCCATCTTGCTGTCTTCCCTACTGAATGAAAGGGTGTTCTCTCAGCTATTAAACAGGTAAGAGACAGGTGTATTGTAGGTACTCCTGCCCTCCCTCAGTGTAATCCTCCAGAAACTACTGTTGTAGACTGACCATGCCATTGTTCCCACAGATCAGTCAGGCACATTCAGATACTGGAGTCCAGCTCACTGTTGCTAATGTATTTTCAAAATACCTGAAGCTTTAAATAACTTTACTTTGGGAGCAAATGCAAGTCTGCACACCTTTCAGTCCTGTTGGTAAAAGATGGCTTTTACAATACAGCAATAACCCTTCTGCACAAGCAGCAAATCCACATCGAATAGGTGATGATAAAACACAAAATATGTGTTGACTACATGACATATCTTCCAACAGGCCAAGGTAGGCTTTGCTGTTGATCCTGTTGAGGGATGCAAATCAGCACTTTTCCTGCAGGGATCAGGCTCCCTACTACATTTCTGCTAGTAAACTCCACATGAAACCCAAAGAGCTCCAATATGATCCAGACCAGCAGCACTGAGCCAGGATAATATTGTCTGTTTCAGCCTCCACTGCTACAGGTGTACATGCACACTTAAAGACTGTGTAATCAGCAAAACCCATGGATTTAAAATAATTTCAAACAGACTATATCACTTTAAGAGGCTATTATTTCTCCTTTTCACTGCCATCCCCACTTTCTCCAGCCATCTATCCTTCCATCAAGTATAGATTCAGAATATGAATCCTGCTCATTGAGCTTAGCTTTAGCCAGCACCAATTGATGGAAGCATGTTGTGGGGCTCCTACCCTTGCAGACAGGCAGAACGTCCAGTTATCTGCACTTCTGTGTAGCCCTAGCCAGGGCTGAATTCTCTAGGCAGATGCTTAATCTCATCTAAGTAAAAGTTCTTTATAGGACTGACAGCTGGTTAGGATTTCAAAGTACAAGAAAGGACATGTAGAACACCTGATTTCACAGGATCATAGGATAATGCAGGTTGGAAGGGACTTCAGAAGCACCCCACCCTCAGCCTCTCCTCATCAGGCCTGCGCCCCAGCCCCCGACTTCCTTGGCAGCCCTCCACTGATCTCACTTCAGTTCATCAGTGTCCTCCTCGTACTGGGGGACCCAAAACTAGACACAGTATTCTAGATGCAGTCTCATGAGTACAGAGGGATAATCATTTCCCCCATCAATGGGCTATGCCCCTGCTGATACAAGGCAGTGTACTGTTGGATTCCTTTGCTGCTGGGGCTCACAGCTGGCTCCTGCGCAGCTTGCTGGCTACCAAGATCCCCCAGGGCCTTTTCTGCAGATCTGCTCCCCAGCTGCTCAGCCCCCAGCCTGTATTGCTGCAACGAGTTCTTCCTTGCCAAGGGCAGGACTTTGCACTTGGCCTTACTGAATTTTATCAGGGTCCTGTTGGCCTATTCCTCCAGCTCCTCTAGGTCTCCCTAAATGGCAGCACTGCTATCACTGATACCCCTAGTTTGGTGTCACTGCAAACTTGATGAAAGAGCACTCCACCGTCTCCTCCAGGTCACTGATAAACATGCTGAACAGGACAGGTCCAAGGACAGACCCCTGCAGTGCTCCTCGTTACCAGCCTTGTGGTAGAGAATGACCCATTAACTGCTACTCCCACAGCCCAGTCATCAGTTCAGCTTTTTACCCATCTAGCTGTCATCTACATCTTGACCTTTTTTTTTTTAAACAAGCATAGTTTGTTTTTTTTTCAGATAAGCATTTGACACAGATCTAGCAGTCCTTCATAACCACCTTTAAAAATAATGCCCCCCATCAGCTCACAGAAAGTCAGTTAGACTTGGCATTGAGAAAAAGTTGCACTGGTTCCAGGAAAGCTGTAACTCAACCTAGGCTTCATTCAGCTAATGCAAAGGGCAATATACAGTTCCTTATTTCAAATTTTCTTGACTCTATTAGAAACTGGCTTAAACTGAACTAAGCTGAAATCAGGTTAACAATATGCACAGTTTGTACTTTTTCAGTTTTAAAAGCTACTGAAGTTAAACTGTTGCATTGCTGTCTGCAGACAAGGTTAATACTCATTCATTATCTTGTTGGGAATTAACGAAGACCTGTTGTAACATTGCTTAATGATATTTAACAACCTCTCCATGTTGTTTATAATTTAAAGTACCTTGGGGTTAAGAGACTAGAAATCCCTACAGGAGAAGCCGCCAAAGTATTTTATCTTTTAAATTAGGCTGCTAAAGGTAAAAGGGGGATTTGAGGGATTGACACAGAAAAGGGGGGGGCAGGGGCAGATTCCAGTGGGAGCTGTGACATCTGTCTCTGTTACCAGGCGTGTATAACAAAACTCGGACAGCCCATGGGACAATTTCTTTGGTCGCTGGCTGCTGAGTGACAGCATGTGCTGTTTGGTGCAGATGGGGCTGGAGAGAGGGCAGGTCCACACTGACCACAGGGGCACAGAGCAGTCACAGCTGGCCACACTTCCATTTGTGCCCTTGACGTACATGTGCAGAGCCTCATTCGTGAGGCAACTGACCTGAACCGCGTTTCTTTTAATGACATATGCAAGGATCCAGAGCTGTTCATAGCTTGAAGCTTTCCTGTCCCTTTTATCCAACTCGGAGAGAACTAGAGAACATCTCCATCCTCCTTCCCCTTTTCCTGTATCTACATTTATAATCTGCCTCCTCAGGAAGACTGAGTTAAAACAAAACCTACTCAAAGATGTAAATAAATGTAGATAATAATATTCTGCAAAATAGAGAGAAGTGTGCTTAAATTATGGTATATATTAGCTTAAAAATAATATGGCATTTGTTGCTAAAATTATGCCAGAATTCATAGTCTTCCAGTAATTTTTTCAGTTGCAGTAATACTGCCTGGGCTATTAGTATGCCATCTAATAAATGGGTTGAGGGGGAAAAAAACCTTCTTACTGAAATTCTGAAGCAATCAGTGTGGGTTGAACTAGGAGGTGGTGGTGAAAAGTCCCTAAGGCCACAAGAGCTTTTAGCCCTAGTGCTTGTCTTTGAAGAAAGCTCCTTGTTTGCAATCACTTAGTGGGTTGTTCTCTGCACCCAATGGAAGGCAACCCAGAATGAATTGCAGTGCACAGATCTAAGGCATCCAACTTTAGTTCTGAAAGACTGGATTCATGCCCACTAAATACGGCAATAAAAGCCTATTTATTTTCTCATGTATTTTTTGTAATGCAGTGGAAAATGTCCTACTTACTGCTTGCAGCAATATAAACCTGCAGAGTGCAAATTCTGAGGCTTGCATCTCCAGGCATCAGCTTTAATGTATTTTAAGAGTAACCCTACATCAGTGTAAATGACAGGACATTTAGCCTAGTATTATACACAAAACATACCCTCATTCTACAGCTTTTGCTAGTTCAATCTGTTCTGTTCCATCCTCCAAAGGCCCCAAGAATAGCAGTACCATTTTTTTTCCACAGAAGACAGGGCTGTAACAGTGACAGAAAGATGTTTTACCAGCACTACACAAGGTCAGAACTTTTTGCATAAAATTAGAGCACTTTTTGAATTATAATATTTGTCACCTCTGATATAGACACCTAATTTGGACCACGGAGACTCAAAATTAACTTATTTTCCAGTTTCATGAGATCAGATATGGCATTTTTCATGCCTCAGTTTTCTCATTAGTATGCTGTATGTTTGGTCAAAGACCTTTCATTACTGACCATTTTCATATGTGGACTTCACCTCACTGAGTACAGTTAGTATTTTCTCTCGAATAGTGACCTAGTATGGAAAACTTCAGTAGTTTTTATGTAATGCCATAAACCGCATAATTGATTTGGAAAATGATTTGTGTTAGGGAGCATCATGAGATTACAGGTAATCCATAGCACTTTCCTCAGACAGTAACAGCACTGATTTCCCATTTACTTGAGAAAAATAAACTTTTGGCATTCCATAAAATGCTTTAAGAAACACAGTCCTCACATTACCCGACACACAGGTTTGGGCCTATGCCCCAAACATATTTCCTTTGCTTAACTTAGGCAGCGTGAGTGAATGCTATTGATTATAGTCCAAAGTGTAACTATTATTACAGGATTTCTCTCTATATATTTTTTACTTTTCTTTAGCCTAAAGGATAAAATCACACAGGAGCTAGATCGCAGTGTACGTGATAGCAGACGAAAGCCAGGAAGGCAGACATACTTAAAGAAGCTGGTGAACCGAGAGGTATTTTTCATCACAAGAGTAGCTCAAAGGCAACCGTAAGGCAGTAAATTCCCAGTTCCCACACTGCTGAGCACTCGCTCGGTCTGTGGTTCTGTGATGGAAGAGAGCCCAAGCTCTTGCTGAGTCAGAAAGCTGGTGAAGACATGCAAGTGTAGAAATGCTGGTCTGCAGAGAGAGACAGTGAGTCATATCAGCATTTGATACAAACCTAGAATCTGAAAGGCAGCTGAAAAGGCTATGCAGAACTTCAGCAAGAGCTAAGCTCTACCAGGAAGCAGTTCAACCTTTTCTCCAGGAGTTTTACTCTTTGCCTATCTAGCTAACATTACTGTCAACGTAGATGAAGAATATTATAGTGTATTTAGAGAGCTCTATGTGCAATTTTTTTAAATCCTGATAAAGGGAAGTATGCACATACATACAACCCTGCTGGAAAAAGAATCTTTTCTGGATAAGGTGTTTGCTTTTCATTTTTATTAAAACATAGATTTTGTTTGCCTGCAATTCACTGGCTGCAGAGTCTGAGAAAGAACCTCAGCTGCTGAAAATTATACATACCATTCCATGGATGTTACTAATTTGTAGTGCCTGAACATTGAACCAAACCCTTTTCCTTTTCAATTTTTTATGCTCTTTGTCTGTCTAAACTATAAAAGTTGTAAGCTTTTTAAACAATGAAGTTTTAGGTAATGCTTTCAAAGCCGTTTAAATGCCATAAGAACTTCAGCCCTCCCTCCTTTCAAAGCAGGTTTACATACGTGGAGCTGAGGCGCACACGTTCTCAAAGGCAGCCAAGTGCTTCTAAGAATTTGGATCAAATACATTTTGGAAAAGAGAAATCTGGCAACCCTTCACTTGCACTAAGAAAATCTCTATGTGAAAAATACCGAACAGCTTAGGTGGAAAGCATCAAAGCTCACATTCATTCACTGATGGTGGTAATAGTGCAAATGCACAACTGTGTTTTGTGATGAACAGAGCTAGTGGTAGTGATTATATACTGATTGTTTAGCTTCTATTATGAATTCCCCCACTGCAGATGCTGGCCTAGTTACCCCAGAGGTATGGGTAAGAATTTGCCCTGTAAATGAAACTTGTCTTTTCACGATAGCTCAAGAAGTTCACTTGGGATGACCTGGGTCTCTAAAGTGATGAATTGCATGTGTTATGATTGCAGATAATGCCCACAAAAGAGAGACAGTTCCACTATTTTCTATCTACTGGTGTGTTTTTCCCACTATAAGGAAATTACTTCTAAAAGATTAGGGAACTAAAATGGAAAGGAAGTCTCATTAATTATTATTTGTTTGAGGAAACAATATGCTAGGTCTTCAGACACTAAGACAGACCAGCAATATTACATGCCCAATACTGAAACTTGCAAAATGACTGCAGCCATTTCATCTCAGTTTTACCAAAATACCCAAACCAAGCAACAAAAATCCAAAGAAGCCAAACTCTCCCAACAGCCCTGTCAGCACGATCATCATTTGCTCAGCGTACCATTGGGTTCCAGAAGAACAGAGCCACGCTAGGAGAGCCACCTTTCACTTATTCGCGATACACAACTGAACTTGTGGCATTTGACAGCTATTTGAAACACACAACTTTCTGCCTCAGCTTTGGTCTGCTCCATTTCAGCTTTACTTCTCACTTGCTCCTGTCACATGATGTCCCAAGACAAAATCATGGCTGATCCCCAGGATCATGCTACTGGCTTTCAATACAAAGTAGAAAATTAGAGCATGGAGGAAGACTAACTACTATTTACAATGCACACACATTGCTGAAGTTACCCTAGAGGGAACCCAGACTGCAGCAAATGGAAAAAAACAAACTTGTGCTTTAAAAGGTTGCTTATTATGAGATTGCTCATTCTTGTCTGCTGCTCTGAAAGGAACAAGGCCTGTGAATTAGCTGATCAAGATGTGAATGTGCATATCTCACTCTGAAGAATGGAGGAAGAGGGAAACAGGGGGTGCTAACTGGGAAAGGCAAGCGACTTCTCAGGAGACCTGAAAGGCGACTTAGGAATCCCCAAAAAGGAAAAGTATGAAGAGAACGATTATGGTGGAGATAGCCGGCCCTTAGACATACAGCAGGGCCAGTGCCCTATACGATGGCTTGAATCTTTTAAGTACTATACCCACATGTGTTACAAATGGTTTCTATGAAAAGTTTGGAATTTGCTGAAAACCACAAGGTTAAAAAACCTGATGTCCAATTACAGGTTGAAATTTCAAGGGTGCATGATGAGATTTCCAGATCTCAATAGGCTTCCAAGTCTGCCATAGTCACCTCTGGTAGGAAGGAGAAGGGGTAGAACTGAGCTGGTGATAGGGATGACAGGATCGCCCCATGAAAACAAGGACAGTATTTTGGGAAAAAATCCTTGAAACTATTAAAAAGCTTCTTTGGTTTTTATTTGCAACAGTTTTTTCAGTTATTGGCAATATGACTGTCCCTAAAACTTATTAAATTTTTACTTTATTTAACTGAAAAGCTTGTCTAGTGTTAACATCAAAGCAAACTGATAAGCCTCTGATTCTGCAGAGGCAACAAATCACAAGTCAGTACTGAGAGACGTGTGCCTTGAGGATATGCTTAGGGAGCCCAAGAGCCACAGGCCTGAGCAACGCACACTCTCCGTTTGTAAAGAATTAATGTCAGTGCTTGTATCGGGAGGAAATGTGCCTTGTCCCTCCTTACATTCCTCCTGCAGTGAGAACAAACAAGCTCCTCTTCATGGGTGACACTGATTCATCTTCTAACCTGGAGTACCTCCTCCTCCTGAGGCTTCACAATGACCCAGAGCCTTATCTGGCCTAGTGTGACTGGTACCTACACCCAGACCCGTAAGAAACCCACCATTTGGTCCTGGCAGTATTTATTAGCTCCTTATATTTCCTGTGAGAGTTACTGGCACCGATATTTAAAAGGGCAGCTGCTGGGCCATCAAACCTCCTCCCTTCTATCTGGAAAAACACTTTGAGTCACTGATGAGAATAGCCTAATAAAATAAACTGTTTGTTCTGATAAAAACAGTGTTTGGACCAGTATACAAAAGAAAGGGAACAAGGCCTATTTCATGCTATGCTCTTGTAAATCCCAGCACATTGTTTTAAAGGCCTTCAAAATTTGAGAAGAAGTGCTCCTGCTTCAGCAGAAGAGATACCATGTAGTATGTTCATCACACCGATTTCTGACTAGCTTCCAGATGCTACTGCATTATAAATAGCTATCTTTATGATAATAATTTATTACTTAAGCTAAACTGACACATGCCTAAACAGAAATCTTACTTATAAAAAAAAAAAAAGGTGGGGGGAGGGGACAACAGCCAATTTCACTTGGAAGGGTTGCATGTTGGGGGTATTTTGAAAGTCCTCACAGTAAAAATACAGACAGTGCATTAAGAATGATACAATGGAGCCATCCCAGTAGGGAACAGGGCACAACACTGTGTACAAAGGAAACATCGCAGCGGTGGAACAGGGCAGCACAAGAAACGCAGCAGTATTAACCTGAACCTGTTTTATTATTATTAACCTGTGAACTATGGATGTGAAATATTAGCATCAAGAAGATCTATTAAACATAAAGAATGAGTTTTTGTCAACATATGAACTACAGCTTAAACTTTTATTAGCCATACATTAATTTCAAATTGACTATAACTATTATTTTACTACTCTGCTTAAAATTCAGCCTACACCTACAGCTGCATTATACATTTTTCTAATTCACAGTTGTCAGCAGTCCTCATGCGAGCGATACCTCTGCGAAGCACTCCTAATGCAGAACAACTGAAATGGCAGATTCAGCACCTCAGCCTTCTCCACTCGGAGAATAGCACAACCAAACAGGCAAAATACAACAAAAAATGCCTGGTGCTGGTGTTCTCATGTTATGAATGAAATTAAAAGAAAGGCTGGGAGAGTACTTGAATTTCTATTTAAGCAACAGACTAAACACTACAGTAAGACCAGATCTGTTCCCATAATTCTGCTTTTCCTTATTTTATCATTGCAGGAGTTCTCCAATGACTTAGGCTGAATCATATATTATTTCTAGCCTTGTGCCTTCCAAGGCACAAGGGTCCTCTACTGAAATTGGTGGCAAAACTCCAACTGAAAAAGAACTGCGGAGCAGGACTGAGATCTCAGTATAAAACTTTGATAAAACTTAAGCAGAGGATCTCAAACAGATTAAGATTCAGAGACACCAGCAGGTAAGGGAGACAAAATCCTCTGGAAGTTACCAAGCTTAATACGACCCCCTCCCCCCCAAGAACAACCCCCCCCAAACCCCACACTCCAACAGTTGCTGCAAATCAACAACACTGTGACAAATAGCTTAGCTTATGAAGTTGGCAGGTCTTCAAATAGCTGTTACTACTCTGTCTACAATCCAGATTTAATTGTTTTCTTAATGACAGTTCCCCATACTGGCCATTTAACAGTTAGTTAAATGATAATTACGTAATCTATAGATATTGGTAACTTAAAACCTACCACTGCTATTATTTTCTTCATGTAACTCAAATAAAAATGAGCATTTACACAGTTCAGATTTATTTGCATAATTCTGCAGTTTTTGGAAGCTGTTTACAAGATACTGAACAAACTTTCTATGTTTTGCAAACTTCTAACTTATTCCTCTTGTATTGCTGGTTGTAGCATTCACCACATAGTAATATTTGGGTTTTAATAATACAATTCTGAAGCAAGGAAAACATCTTGTATTCAGTATATAACTCCTCTTGTGTATTCAAGGGCACCTAGTTCTAAAAAGAGCAACCCGAAATCCTCTCCGACATACTTAATTCAGCCGTTTTGAGCGTGGTTCAGACACTGCGGATTATGGGCTTGAGTTAACACCCGGGAAGCGGAAGGCATGCACGGGTAAGGGCGCAGGAACGTTCATGCTCTGACGCTTCATTCATAAAACTAGAAAGCCTCCAACTGCACCATACCAACGCGGGAGCAATGACCTGTCGTGACGGTGACTGCCGTTATGCGAGCCAGTGATGTGTCCGTGCACCCTTTACAACTCAAGGGTCAAACCGGTGACCTGCATGTGCAAATGCTCCACAAACATCAAAGCTGTCACAAACAAACTTGCATCCTGTCATCGCGCTCATGTACCAGCACCAAATCCTCGGAATTTCAAAGTCAAGTCTTTTATATTACTTGATAATAAAAGGTCAGAAGTTATTTGAACAATCTGCTTTAAAAAAAAAAAAAAGTGCACTGTTTGCCCAGGAGTCCCACAGGACATAAGCTACGACAGTCCTGATCTCGGACCGTCCAGCTCTCTACCTGTAATCTGCTGACATTATCCCTCGTCTTCATTTCTAGCAGCATCTTAATGCTGCCTGCAAATGCACCAATTTTAGCTCTTCTGAGAGCAACCATCTGTATTAATTTGAAAGCCAAAAAGTTCAGTCAACTATTGGGCCATTTGTTTTTAACACATTCTTAAAAACGGATTATTGCAAACTAGTGAGAAAACAGCAACTAAAGGACAGAAAAAATAGGCCAGTTATTGCAGCCTCTTCCCTTCAGTGCCAAATGAGCAGTTTACCTGCAAATTCTCCCTAGTAATAACAGTTCCATTTGGTTTGGTGGAAACCTGGTTCTCTTTTCATCACCACTGCATGTGCATTCAAAAATGGAAGTAGTTTGTAACCAGTGAAACGCAAAACTCCTCAGATGTAAAACTCCTCCCCTTCCAAAATTTGCCTCTTTCCAAGCACAAATTTATCAGCTTATAAGCACCCAAGGCCTTGTGTTTACCATAAGTTTCCATCCTCATGGCCCATTAAAAAATTCAGAATCTATTCCAAAACTCAATGAAGAAAATCTGTATCCATCTATGCACTCCAACTATTTTAGGTTTTCTGAAAATGAAGCTCCTAAAGACAACTAATTTCTGTATCTGAAGCTTTCCAGACAAGTGGAAAAGAAGGGATACATATTTCTGTTGGATCCATCAGTTTAACATTGCCTAGCACCTGAAAGCTCTGAAGCCTGGCAGTGCTCTGCACTTAAGAACAGCAAGGAGCACGGTAATGATTCAGTTTTTTAATTTCTTTAAAAACTCACTATTTTGGGCATCAGAAAATGAATTAGAAAGAGGCTATGCAGTAACAAGCTCATTTCTTTGAAGAATTACTATTATACAGTGCTTTGTAAATCTGTAAATATAGTTCTGAAAATACATCCAATTCACTTGATAGCTTGTACATTTACTGCAGCTATATACATTTGCATTTTCGACGGAAAAATAGGCAAAATTTTATCATAGTCTCTTTATGAAATCACAACATCTTCAAAGCAACTTTCAGACAAAACAATTACCTTTTTTAAAAGCCATGACGGGTACTGCAAAGAGTAGAATAAATATTATCTGGAGATTCTGTTGCCCCACTTTTGGGGATTTATTTTTTTAGTGAGTGTTCTTTAAACCTACTGTATTTCTGAAGCTTGCATTGCTAACCTCATTCTGTCTTCCAAAAAGGCACTTCCCTGTAAAACTGTATAATCTTAAACAGCAAAGGAAAAAAGCAAGCCATCTAAAAACCTTTGGAGGGATTCAGTTCTCATGCCATTCTAATTAAATATTTTGCAAGCTGGTTAAATAAAATGTATAATGACTTTCAACAGACAGACCCACTTTGAAGAAAAAAGTTAGTTCAAAGATGAGAAATAAGACCAGTAAAAGAATTAGATGGCACCAGAGAATTTGAACTGCAGTAGGGTCATACATTTGACTATGGGTTTGAGATTGAGTTTACTAAAGCCATTAACACTGAAGACTCTCATTGAGTGCAATGAAGTTTTGATTCATCTCTATATAAGAAAGGGCACCTTTTTAACTCAACTTTTTCATTCTGAATAGGTGAAGTTTACCCTGTGTAAATCACCATCTGCAGATAGAGAAGGTTTTCATGAGTAAAGAAATATAAATAAACTATTCTGTAATACTGCCTTCATTTTATAATTACCCCTAGTTTCTTGGAAGCTTAGGAAAACTAATTCTTTACAGAAGGTAAATAATATGTAAACTTTATACAAAGGTTTATAGCCTTGGGCAGGATTTTGTCTTTTCTTTTTCTTTTCCTTTTTTTTTTTTTTTTTGGTCAAATGGCATTACATGAACTTATTTCCTAATGCAGAAATGGAAAAGAAGCCTACCCTTGCCTGCTGCTTTCCTAATGCTGTATTTATTGGCTAGCTAATCTGAGCATATGACTGGAGCATGGGAAACCACCCAACAGCTGCCCCTGGAGAGCTGGCATCACAGCGTGTACCGCTGGGTCACATTCGTTTCCCGCTTCCTATAGGAGCTATGCCAGCAGTTTGTGAAGACCTGGATGCGGCACAGATGAAGAATAGAACATACCTTTTCAGATGGTGAACATAGAATAATATATTATGGAGAATCATGACTAGGTACATTCATTAAATACATTCAAAAGACTGAGAAAGAAATGCTAAAAATGATCATATGCTTTAAATTACAACCTCCTTTTGTCTGAAACAACAAAGCCAAAGCAAGGATATTCAAAAAGACATCTTAAATTAACAATAAAGGGGTCATCCTTCGCACAATAAACTTATAAAATTTAGTGAAAGATATTCTCAGGCATTAACTAGAAAATAGATTCTGTACATGTTTTACTGACAAATCTTTAAGCCATCTTGCTGTTATTACTATGCACTAAGAAGGTGCTAGTTACCATTAAAAGACATAACGTACTTACTAGTTCTATAAACACCAGACTGCTTTTTTGGTTCTCTATGTGACTAAAGGTTTCAATACCTTTTTAAAGATTAAATGTGACACAGAATACATGATTTTTGCTTTAGCAAAGACATGAAAACCAATTTGGCTGAGGTTAATTCTTGTTTACAAAATCGCTACCCAAGGCTTGCTTATAAAAAGCTTTGAGTAGCCAAATGCATCATACCTGAGAAATGCAGCATTTTTTATTAACTTTTCACAGGACTTGAGCAAATCATATTTCCCTCTAAGAAACAGAATCTACTCACCCACCTACCAACCTCCCTGCTAACATCAAAATCCTTTCAAAAGGATGCCAACAACGTTTATTCCCTATTTGTTTTTGCTATACATTAAAACCAATTAACAAATGGCATTTTTTTCCATCTCCAGGATAATTAGCAGAATGGGTGAGAGCTAACTACTTAGGAGCCTGTTTATACAGTACACTGGCACGCTATAGGAATGAAAAGGAAAGATATGGATTCTCGCTTTGCCTGTGATCTGATAAAGAGTGAAAGTGAGAAATTTGCCATGCGGTTTTCACTCCTCAAACTTGGCTTTCTGTCTTCACCACAAAACAGGCCTGTAAATCAGAAACCTTTTTCACACCATTTCATCCTTAAGTTGAGCTTTCTTTACAAGATGTTACATTCATAAATGTATTTGCTATTTTTATGCCAGCTGGAGCATTACCTCATAGGAGTGCACATTACAGAGAATACTAACTTTTCCATATAATATTAGTTATCCCACACCACAGCTAATAAACCAATAAAATGAAAGTCAAATTAAAAGAGTAATACAAGTAAATACTTTTAAACATCTGAAGAACCTATGGATCAGTTCCAGAGAGCACAGCAACATTAACAGGTTACAACATAATTTAATCTACTACAGAGCAAATCCAGTTCCACCTTGTATGGGGAAGATTAAGGACCAGATTTTCACTGACTGCTCCAAGATGCAGAAAGTAGCAGGGATCCTCCTAACTCTCCCTGTTTGCACCACTGTTGGAGGACACAGTGCCTGCATCTAGATGAAAACAAAAATGGCATTTGAATACTGCTCTTCCCAATGCTACCACTTTGAGAGCAGGAGAGGACTAGGTCAAGGCTCTGTTCTCCACTTTGCACCCTGCTGACCATGGAGAACCTGTTACAAACTGCTAAGGTCCAGATCCAGTCAAGCTGCTTCCATTCGGAGCTGAAGCAAAAGGAGCAAACGCTTTAAAGTTCCTACTGGATACGGACTGTGGACTATGAAGTCTGTTTTGAGGACACACAAGGGATTGGTGAAGGGAGGTTGTATTAATGTAGATATATCCACGCAGCAATTTCTTAAGTGCATTTCCTACACTACCAATAAAAAGCACATTTTTTTAAGCACACTCTTAACACCTTTTTCCCCCACTACAAGTGTTTGTTTTCTAAAGGACTGACTTATCAGCACCAGGAAAACACCTAGAATTTGTAGATGTTCTTTTTCCTCAGACTACTGCTATAGGGCTTGGTTAACCTACTATGATACCTTATCCCAAATCTCAAGTGCTTGTAGTCAAAAACATGAGGGTAACCTGTTGCATGACTACCTTGTATTATGGAAAATCAATAACTTTTACAGTCATCAGATGGTTTTTCAGCAGAAGACTTTTCAGGTACCTAAACATTTAACACACCATAGCTTCTATGCACAGCAGTTCTCCATTAGGCTGCAATTTTCTTGTAATTGGCAAGATAAAGGCATGAGTGAAATCCATGAAATTTCAGTGTTACAAACAAATTTGCTTGCATTCTCCTTTTAGAGATAAGGGAATTGCATTTAGGAAATTTATTTAGGAAGGTGTCTTAAAATGCATGCTGATTTCTATGAAGTGCACTAAAAACAATTTAGGATTATATCAGCAAAACGTCAGAACAACAGGCTCCAAGTCACAGTGTTTTAAGGCCAAAAGGGTCACACAACCACCCAAGTCTTACTTTCTGTATGTCATAGTCCATTAATATTTTGTCCAGGTACCTTTGCATTGAAGAAAATAACTTGTGTTTGGCTAAGACACAATATCTAGAAAATTGAAAAGTTCCCACATAGGTAAATGAAGTGCAAAGAAAATTTTATTACTGCGTACTTTTGTTATTGTGAGTTTTTACCTGCTGTAGAAATTGGCTAATATTTACCCTTAGTTATAGATAAGATGCCACATAGCTTATCTGCAGGAAGCAAAATAATGGAGGGCACGAGTTGCAAATACCAAATCCAAGGCTTTGTTCAAAATAAGACTTCCTCGGGGACAGTGCGAGACTTAAGTTTTGGGTTGAACTGCCTTCAGCAACCACATCTATCATTAAATCATTAAATTCTTTCTTGCAATAGCTTGTTCTAAACTGATTTTTAAATCTGCATAAAAGGATTAGGTGCTTCACTGCTACTGAAGGTCAATGAATTTTTGGTGTCTGACATATTAAAGCATTTTTAAAAATGCTTCCTAAACTCATTATTCACAGTGCAAAATCATAAAGACACAGTGTTCTTGGTAGGATTCATTTCAAGGAGCGTTACCCTCACCATCTTCACCAAGGCCAAGTGCAAGGTTCCCTGCAGTAAGGTCTATCTGGACACAGCACTCCCGACCATGCCCATGTCGAGCACTGACTGCAAGTTCAGATCCACCATAAATGGTATCTGCATAATGAAGCTATTTCCTCAATTAGTGTCAACAGTCACAGGACTCTTACCACTCTATCAGTATTTTAAACATTCCTCCTTTTGCATTTTTAATTGCTGTGCGCAGTAGAACATACAATAATGAATTTCTTTCAAGAACAGATTGAGCTAATTAAAACAATCATGATTCTAATGAATTTCTTACTTCTGCCAAAAAACCCACACTGCACTTACTTGTTCAGATACAAATCCCTACATACTAGCCAGAAACATTTCAACAGCTAAAAAAAAAGTTACAGCCACCTTCAGTTCTTGGGAAACTTGGCAAAGAATCGGAAGGGATTTAAATCAAGACTTCTGTATCACTTAATTCTATTGCAATAGAAGGCAAAGACCAATCTGTTAGTATTTCTGCCTCCCTAATAGCCTTAGAAAATATCAAAATTCAACTGGACAAGGTCCTGAGCAACATTATCTAATTTTGAAGTTGGTAGAAATGGTTAGTAGTAGTAGACAATGCCTCTTCCATACTACATAATTTTATGACTCTAACAGAGAAACACATATTGGATAAAATTTATATCTTCCAATTTAGAGAGAGTGAAATGTATGGTACTGGAGATTGATAAAGAAAAATTATTTCAGCTCTCTTTAGAACTGAAATTATTTACAATAAAACATTTTTTCAGATGTACATAGAAAAGCACCTTCAAAGGTGCAAATATCAGTGCTCATTCACACATGCTCACATAAGGGGCAGAGATTTCTTTCAGCCAGACAGATAAATAGTAGAAAAAAACAACAGTAGACTCTAGATGGCTTTCTAAGGACAAGCTTAACCAGTTTATTTTTCTCTTTTTTTCCGTGCTTTTTACCCTACCTTCACACCCAGATATCCTAGCATTTCAATCCACGTATCACTGGCTCCTGAGGCTGTTAAATGCTTTGGGTATTTTGGTTACCTACCACAACCATTAACTAACAGGCACGGGTACATGAGCTAGCTATTCCAATCCAGCCAGCTGAGAAAAACCTGCTAAATGGGAACATCCCGAATCTGTGAACTCCCAGGCTTTTTGAAGTGAACAGTAGCAAGAGCAATGTTGGTTTTGTTCACAAGGGCAGTATCCCACCCCCGAGCAGTAAGAATTGCAATAATACCGATTCCGTCATTATACTATTAATGATCTGTTAGAATTTGCTATAAACTCTCACAATGCAGCTCAATTAACCAAATTTGTAATTCCTAGACACCCAAGAGAATTTCTACATAACATTGGAAAAGACTAAAAACAGTCTTTAACTGCATGCCATGTAATTTTTAAACAAACTAAATAGGATATGCTGAAGTAAATTTAATAGGATATTTCTGAAATAACAGGATATTTCCCAAATAAAATGACAGAGAATATAAATAACATGAAAAAATAGTAAAACTTCTTTCAAACTTTTTTTTAAGAATAAAAAGAAAACTACTTAGGGTTAATAAAACCCAACAGCCTGATCCATATATTAAATACACACATATAATGGCAAAGTTCCACTCTCCATCTCATAAGGATTAATAATTCTCTGAACATTTGTCATTCTTCCTAGATTTTTCAATAGCTAAACAAATCTGAATTAATACACCAGATAAATTTAACAGAAAATTAGTATTTTGATATACTGCTCTGTACCCTATCATCTGACATTAGTATTTATTGCCATAAACTGTGCTTAGCTTTCAATTCGACTTCTCAAATGAAATAAATACAATAGTGGGAGAAGAAAATTTCAGCAGTGTGCAGTAAAAAAGATAATGATTCACATTTATGCTTCATCTGTCACCTTGAAGCAACCCAGAATAAGTCTACTCTACACAGGAATCATTTCACACTTGTCTGCAAAACACCCACATTTAGATAACAACTTCTTGGGAGTGCAAACATTTCCCTGAATTATTCTGAACTAAGTATACATTGTGAACACATCAATATTTAAGATTATTATGTCAAAGCAGTAAGTATTCTTGTTTTCTTAGCTTGATGTGCATGTTTCCTGAAGAACCTAAAATGCCAGAGATGGTGATTAACTGAATCACAAATGTAGACAACTGGCTGAGATTCTTCCTTGGAGTACCAGCACAGAGCAGCTTACTCTGGTTTTAAATAACTAAAACAAACAAAGCCCCAAACCTCTTCATCACAGAATAGGCACATGCACACAAACAGTCTTACAGGAAAACCCAGAACCAATAAATCAAACACTGAACCTGTCAGGATCCTATGTAAAGGAGTTATAAACTGCACTAGAGGTATAAACTCTGCACACACTGAAGCTCCATTATCTTGTATTTTCTGGCCCTGCTTTGAAAAGTGGCTGTTCATCCAGTAATGCAGTTATCTTCCTTGAGAAGTAGCAGACCGGCAGATGCTGACCTGACCTCAGAGTAGATGGAGCAGATGTAGCGCACTGCAGAGACAAAAGCCCAGGAAAAAAGAGCTCTTATGTGGATATGGACGTCCCTCCCTAGTGTGTTGCTGCACAGCCTCCTCAGCCTGGGCTCTCCGCAAGGGTGGCTGGAGCTGCCCGCTCTCATCCCCTCCTTGTGCAGGGATCCGTGTTCACACTCCAAAACCAGCCGTTGTGACAGATCCAGTGACTGCACCAGCACAAGGGAAAGTGGCCTGTTTATTTAGAAAGCAACATAAATATGCCTCGACTCGAGCTAACCTCAGGGATTTAGGCTATTTAAAAGCAACCGAGTTTTGGGCCCTGGCTCTACTACACAGCCTATTTCCTTTGGTTCGGCACACACAGAATTGTGGAAGAACTGAGGTCGGAAGGGATCTTTGCAGAGACCGGATCCCTCCGGCACACAGCAGCGCCGGCCTGGGAGGAGGGACCCAGCAGCTCAGCATGCCAGGAAGACCCGGGCAGGCCTGGAGAGCACCAGGCCTCTTCACTCGCACGTCAGTAGAAGGGGTCAAGATCGGATTGCCTGAAAAGATGAAGGAGATTGTCAGCAGGCAGAGACCACCCCAGAGCTCCCTGGCCACGCTCCCATGTGATTGCCACCCTGGAAGACAGTATTTCGTCTTTATTGGACACATTACTGCGTAAATCACTCAGCATTTTCTCTCTGCTTCTTGTATTGCTTTGCATTCAGTACAGGAGCAGGCAACAATTTAGAGACCAGTGGAGGGTTTGAAAAACACAATTTGCAGGGATTATATGAACGGCTCTGCAGGCACACGCAAGTCTTCGGCAACGGGACTAGCAGCTCACAGAGGAACTCCTTCCTGTAGCAAATGACAGAACACTTGCAAGTTGAAACAAATTATGCCTGTGTCTGCAAATTCACTATGTACTTACTAGGGAATGAGCATTATATAAACAATGGACCTTGCAGAAAGTGGACCAAATAATATTAAAACAAAAGTATTTGTAAATGAAATGCTTCGAAAAATTGTATTGCTCTAAATAAAATTTTTCTGCCAAATAACTCTTGCAGCTGTAGCCCATCAATAAACAGATTACCAAATTAAATGTGTATTTAAACTACAATTTCAATGTGATAAGAAAAAGAAATCTAAGGTATACAAGCCCCACTGACAGGACCCAACGCTCGCTGCCTATCACTGGTATCTTGCATGGGCCAGCTGTACGCTTCAGCATGATTTCAAAACATAGCACCTGCTTAGCTTCCCATTTTGATCAAATTACTTTGCATTATGTTATTACAATGAAAATAAAAACAGAATGATGCATTTAATAGTGCAGTCACTTAGGTAATCCCTTTAAAGATAGAAAAGTACTGTTATTCTCTCTGCCTGCATCTCTCAACCTGCTCATGTAGGTAGACTGTAGATGAAGCCAGAGAACAAACAGCGCTCTAAAGCTATAATGAGAAAAAAAGGTCTATAAATCAGACCTGCCTGCCCTGTAACAAACCAACTGTTTTCTGTCAACAGAGTAAGATTTCATCTACTGCAGAGATGAATAAGAAAAAAACAGAAGAATGAAATTTGACAAATCAGATCTCATGGTTCAGGAGGTAAAAATCCCAGAACAAAGCAATAAGAGAATGTCCCCTGCAACGTAACTCCTACTGAGAGCATCACAGCTGTCATCTGCTTTTTGGGTAACACTGAAATTGATTGGAACCGAGTGTAGGATGCTCTCATGAGAATAAAATATTTGCAAACAAAATTTTTTTTATTTCATTATAAAGCTGTTAGACCTGGAGCACTGGACAAATTCCAATCTGGGTAATTGCATTCTGTCTACCTAAATTCCCTCTCCAGCCTTAATTGGGAATGATATTTTTCTTCATTTCCTGCCCTACATTATAGTTCCACCACCGAAGCGCCTGCACTTGAGCAAAATGATTTTTTATAGCCAGCATAAAGGACAGCCTAGCATGAAAGGACAGCACACAGTTGTTACAAATGTAAAAACAATAGAGAACTATGTAAGTGAGCAATATAAAGACCTTTTAGACTCCTCTCTCTGGTGAGGTAAGCCCAGGGAAAAGCACGCTCCTCTCAGTACCAATGGAACCATAAAGACCCCACCGAGTTTCTCAGCAAATCACTGAGCCACCTCCAAAGATCTTATTTCCCTTGCTGAGTGCTAATGCCACTGTTAACACCCCATGCAAATATTAATGAACTCACATTTATTTTATTCTTTAATGATCTCTAAATTCTGTTATGATTAATTGTATTCAAGTTAAAAATTACACACTAAACAAAAACTAACCAATGTCCTTGTTAATAAGTAACATCTGACTTGCTAAATATTTAGACTTAGGTAAAACTAACAGCCTTGTGACTGGTTTGGGTTGGATAACAGCATGTACAGCACATTCTCCCTAGCACCTCGCACTGGTCCTTCAGACCCCAAATCAACTATTCAGATACCCTGGTAATGTTTCGGGGCTAAAATCTTTAGATCAACAACATAACAGTGTCAAAACAATTGTACGTATTTCTATTCTGAGTGCCAAGAGCTAAGCACTCCCTTACACTTGGAAAACAACATCCTGAAGTTAGTTCAAAAGTAATAACTTGCTCCCTCTCCAACTATTTCATGTAACAATAATCAGCAGTCATAAAATGATGGAAATCAAATATACTCCTTCCTATGTGTACAGCTAGAAAAATTGGTTGAAAATGAATAAAAAGGGATAATAAAACAGAAGTAAAATTATATATAATTTACTAAAGGAAACTACCTTTAATGTAAATAAAAAATATTTCCAAAGAATTCCCAACATGTTACACACAGATTCTTCTGATCCTTATTAAAAACAAACAAACAAACAAACAAATTTCTATTTGTCCCAAAAGCATTTATTTCATGAGCTGCTCGTGAACTGCATTGCTGACATTTTGTAACCTGAACACCTAAATGTCTGGATTATATGAATTAATATTACTCTGTGCATATAATAAACTTCATTGCTTCTCTGAGGTATTGTCTCTTGTGTATTCATTTAGAGGTATTGCCAACTGAGAGCACCATGCCTCTTGATTTTAAACTACATTGCACACACGTGGGTGACATAGATAGAAGGTGAAAAGCAGCATGTCTCCAGATGTAACACACAGGGGTCAGATTGCTGTTTTCTTTAGCAGTTCTAACAGGACGTCTACAAATAATCATCTGCTTAAAATAAAATCTAAGGAAACTCATGCATGCTTGAAATAGTACTTGCTATGCTGAGAACATGGCAGCCAGTATCATGCAGATTGCTGTTTTAGTTCTCAACGGTAGTCGTGTGACTATTTAAAACGGATACAAGCCCAAGTTGCGTCTCCAAGGCGCATTTCTGACTCCTCATGTAGACTGGTTAGCAAGTTACCTCAGGGAACTGATCCAGCTGAAAACTTACCTAACCACAAAAAAAAATTCTAGCATCAGCTAGAATTTATGCTATATGAAAGTGTTGGGTACTATGGCCTAACACAAGAACTTTAATCAAGATTAAAAAATAAAAATAAAAATAAATCAGAAAACAATTACCTAATGGAACAATATCCTGGCGTCTCACAAGCCACTTTTTCAAAGGCTACCATTCACAAATGAACACGTATTTTTTAAAAAAAAAGTCTGTACAATTTTGATCAGTAGAGAGACTCACAAGACCGTGGGCTACCTAAGGTTCGGGCATGGGCCTTACAAGTACCTTTTCCAAAGCTGTCACCGAGTTGGTTTACAAACTGTACTGATTTGAAACAGAATTTTTCCATATTCTACCCTGTTTTCTAGTGAACAGCCACACATTTGAAGAATCAAATCAATGGGTCTTCTAATGCAAAGGAGAAAACTGATGTGAAACAGGAGGTAACGTGCGGGTCTCACCCCTTGGTGAGGAGCAGCCCCACAAAGCTGCAGCCAGTGCCTGAGCCTCCAGGCCTCGCTGAGGGAGCTCGCGCAAAAGGGCCAACTCATCAATTCAAATTTTACCCATGAGAATACCCAGGAGTAGGTGTCATCACATTTCCTATCTACTATTTACTAAGAAGTTTATATGCTGGAAAGTTCAATCATAGGTGTCTGCTTTCAGGACTGAGATGAAGATGTGTTGTGGTTTTTTGTTTCTAAGAGAAGAGTAAAGTTCTTAAAAAGAAGCTTTATCTGCGTTCCTTTTGCTGGAACAGCGACAATGTATTTTCAACAGTTACATTTTCATGGGGTGAAAGTGCAAATGTTTGATTTGGAACTCCTGATTTGAAATATTTTATTTAAAAATGTTCAAAGCAAAAGTTTTAAAAATATATTTGAAATTACTTTGTTTTGCTAAATGCTTTTATTAATAAAACTCAATTTGTTTCAAATCTCTGGATAATCTTTGACTGTATTATAATGCTCAGATGAAATTATACCCACTTGAATTCATATTCTGCTTTCTACAAAATACAGTTTTGAAGTATTTGTAGAGAGTAAATACAAAGGGCTAGAACCATGACTAAAAACAAATACTGAACAAAATGAAAAGGCTTGGTATTCATTGCCTGGATTACCTGGCCATGTCTACTGACTTTTGAGGTTCTGGATTTTAAGGCCCATAGGGCCTGTCAGATCATCTAGATTAATGCAAGGCTGGAAAGAACATTTTAAAGTGAAAGCTGGACCCCAGAGTAGAGCTGTGTGAGTAATTACTTTCCCTTTTGCTGGCTCAACAGGTTAAGGGCAAAAAAAAAGAAAAAAAGTTTAAGAAAAATTACATATTTCAAAACCTGCCAAATAAAACATTTTCTCAGTTGACAAATAATATTTAAAAATTAAGCATGTAAAAATATCAAACAGAAGACAAAACAGCAGCTGTTTACTTCTTAAAAATTTCTTTCTTTCTTTCTTACAAAAGACTAAGGATAGACAACGTTTGATAGTATTTTAAATTGACTGATAACAAATGAAATCAGATTTGCTGCAAAGATTTTGCTACTTTCCATAAATTTGCACCGACTGTTACAACTTGCATTTACATCTTGTGACTCATCTTTTAATTCTGCATCAGATTTTCTACTGTTTTGCCTAGGACTGATTTTAAGAGTCATTTCATGGTTGTTTTGCAGTTTCTTAGTTCTGCTCCTAAATGAATTATAATTTAGCAATTATTGTTGTATAAAAAGCCTTTAAGTCACCCAAACTTTATAAACCTGGGTTAGATATATTTAGTTCTGTATCCACTGCATTCCTGTGCAATGTTAGTGATAGTGTTTCAAAGAGCAGTTATTTACCATTCTCCAAATTCTTAAAGCTAGTTCAGATTCAATTTTCTGAAAAAATTATAGTTCAAACACTTTTCACCATTACAGAATGAATCCACCCATCTGCCATTTCACATAAAATTGGATTCTCAGAATAGTATTTCAAAATGTCAACAGGCACCAAAAGTTTTGATTAGCAGATTCCCTACTATTACTCAGGAAATCAAGCATCTAATCTGAGCTTCTGGCAGATAATTTTAAAATAGGTTGTTTGTGAATAGCAGATAATTTTTAATTAACTCCCAATACTACACAAAGCTGAATTCTTCACTACTTACACATCTCTAAATAGATCTGCTTTACTGCTTCGGAGAACAAGAAGTGTTATCAAAAACCTGGTATCAGCTCCCTGAAGAGCAGAATTCAGGCTACTTAATATTCTGGTGCTCCTGCAGCCTGATTTAATCCTCAGTGAACTGCAGGGATGAGAAAGTATTAATTGTAGACAAATTTTGCTTCATTATTTATACCTCTTCCAAAATGTAATGTTTAAGAAACAAATCCCTCATGTTTAATTTTCTATCATCTTCTGCTAATTATCATAGCAGGAGGGATGCGGATTTAAATCAAATCAGTTGACTCGTACTGTTTGCTGCCTCTCAAACATGTATTCTGCTTGTAAGATGCACTTAAACCAGGTATAAAGGTCATATTTGCATATACTGCTATTCCTAATGCAGAAATACTTTATAATTTCTATAATTTTTAATTTCAATGACAGTATATCAACTGGATTTAACCTCATTATAAATGTCAGCACCTGCTCTCAATGGAGAAACCCTTGCACTGCTCTTCTCCGGGTAGGTATTCAACAGGGGTTTCTGTTTCGCGCAGAATGAGTGAGCCTACAGACAGGTATTGCGGGAGCCCCACTGCTCACAGCTAGCCTCGCTGCTTGGGCGCTGCAAGAGAGGGAGGCGGTGAAGGGGGGCCGGCCGCGTCCCAGTGGCGAAGGCGCAGGCTCCCTGGGGCGCCAAACGGGCGCCACTGGCAGCCTCTGCCGGAGGAGCTGCTCTGTCATCCCAGGGGAGTCGAGGAGACCGGCTTCGCAGCACGGACAGGCAAACAGCCTCAGCTGCTTATCATGCCCATGCCCTCCTCCACCCCCAGACTGCCCACGCGAGGGCAAGGGCCCATCCAGCAAAGGCACAGAACTATTGATTTAGACCACAAGAATATCAAGTCTGACAGGAAATGGATATAAATATATAGATGCTGATGAAATGCATCTAGTCCTTTTCCTAGGAATTCTCTTTAAGCTACTCATATCAAAATATTTTTTTCTCTCTTTTTTGAGAGCCAAAGTAATAGACCACAATTTTAGAGATGACACAGGCACACGCAGTATGGCAAAATTTATCTCACAATATTAACTCCTTTCTTGAGAGACCACGATTTGAAAGCCCCAAAGCAATGGAAGAGCATTACACTGGAAATGTGAGCAGAAGCCCCACATCATTTTAACACAACTGTGGTTCCTCTTAATTGGCAAATAAGGCATCACAGCTAAAACTAACATTTTTGTTCCTCACTGCTGTAGAATGTAATAAAAGGGATTTTATTTCTTTCCTCCCCTCTTACAAGTATTCTACCTTTTGAATCAAGCAATTGGTCTTCTAATGATATCTTTGAGGGGACATTCTGCAAAAATAGTCTGCTTTATTCACTAGCTATATTATTAGCTATCTGAAGC
Organism: Apteryx mantelli; assembly: GCF_036417845.1. Taxonomy (NCBI): domain Eukaryota; kingdom Metazoa; phylum Chordata; class Aves; order Apterygiformes; family Apterygidae; genus Apteryx; species Apteryx mantelli. The sequence goes on from NC_089992.1 coordinate 17,687,431, forward strand.
AGCAAATAAGGGAAGGAGATCCAAAAAATTCTTTCCTTCTTTGGTGAAGTTAAAATGAGTACTGAAGTGACCTGGAACAGTACTATAGTTTCTTTGTGTTAAGCTGCTTGCAAATAGTTGGCAGCGATCTGGCCGAGGCTCTCGCTTGGCTACGGAGCTACGCCGCTTACCCACCGACACGTCCCCCAGAGACCGCAAGCTGCACGCGCCAGCTATTCTGCTCCTGCACCGCTCCCACCGGTGGCAGAAGGAATTCCTGGCTCAGGCTTTCAAGCAGCTTTTCAGCTACTACGTGCTATTGCAGGGTCTCACCCAAAGTACAGCAAGCAATAGAGGCAAAATAAACAAACAAACAATAACTAATCTTTCCAGAAAGCATCTAGCTGTGAAGATAGGGTAGATAGATTAATTAAAAGGAAAAAAATAATTTCTTTAAACAGTTAAGTGTAAAAAAAGCACAATATGGCCAGCACTACCGAACGGCAGTTTTACAATGACATCAAAGTGCTTTTTATTTATTCCAGCTGAAGACCATGAGCTAAATTCTTGGCTGATATTGACACATACATGAGAATCATTTATAAATTTACCTTGAAAACCTAGGAAAATTCCATTAGCTCGCTTAGAATCACACTCTGGAGTGTTGAACTCAACTAAAATGTACACTTCCATGGCAAAAAACGCATTTATACACACACACACGTTTTTTATGTATATAAAACCTGAACATTACCAATTGATACAATTACCTTTAACTGTCTCTTTGCATTTATACACATTTCTTTTGAAGCTTGTTCCCAAGCCTCTTATTGTAAATATTCACTTCCTGAAAGAAATTAGAGTTGCAGAAGTATATTCTTATTTTTTATTCATGACAAGCCCCCTCAAGCTGCTACTCTTTGTAAGCAACCAGCATAGACGGGCACACACAAAACACTTCATCATTATACTATGGATTCTAAAAACATTACATCAGGGAAACACAAGACAAGTGAAAGGCAATATTTTATTTTCCTATTACACTAATTATCAGCATCTGTAAATTTTCCATAAGATTGTACAAGAACCGTGACGCCCAAAACAGTTCTCATCTATCCTAGTTAATAATCTGCAACTCTGAAGACATATTACATTACCAACATTGTTAGTGGCATTGCTATTAATTTTGCCTAGACAAAAAAAATTACAATATATTTATTCTAATTCAATCCTTTTGTTTATATTCAAATCTTCCAATCTGAATACAAGACAGCAACTGGGGGCCTTGGTAAGGCATATCGTGTAAGAGCCCAGGCAGAGCACTCGGGACAACAGCAGCATTTGTACCATTGAAGTTACTGTGCTCCTACTGTCAGTTCTCTCCTAAAACACACACAAGCAAACCTCAAATATTTTTTCCCTGCTCTTTCTAACGGCTACATGCTATATGCACATGATATCAGGCAAATCTCCCTTTTGGGATTACAGCTGTCCAGTCTTCCTTTGAGCCTTTGTCTCTTACATTTGGTTTGGAAACAAAAGTTAATTGAAGCCTACATGGCTTGGAAACAAATGCAAGCTAGCAGCATATCCAGGGTCTCCCTCGAGGTGGTTATCACAGAGACAAGATTCACAGCAGCAAAGACCCAGTATTTAGTGGCTGTAAATAATGTCTGTTGCTGTTGAAGCATATGACAAGATCCTCACCTGCACCTATTTTTGTTGGCAGAATAACCTCTAACTCAAAACCACGCACAGGCTTTGGCATAGCTATGTTCCCTTCCAGCAGTCCGGTCACATGAATTCCATTGTGGTTTAAAATTATCCAGTCTTGGAGTGAGAGAAAAAACTTATGGAAACAAGGATTCTTAGCTGCAACAATGTCAACATCACACTACGTCATCTATTACCACAGTAGCTCAGTCTCTGCCAGCGAGGCCCTGGGAACGGTGCGGCTGGCTCAAGATTGCCGAGTACACTAACAGCTCCCAGGAGGGAGCAGATTTCTCCTTTGGAGGGTAGGGTCCCGTGCAGAATGAAAATCAGAGCACACGCGCGAGAGAGCGCCATAAGGCTGGAATCTTCGTATTAGTTCATGTAACATGGAGCACATTCCTCAAGTCTCTTATTTCACCATCTTTTCCTGCAGCACTGGTGAAAACAAAGTTCCTGCCACTAAGATTTCAAAAGGGGAAAAACAGATGGAATTGCTACATCATGGGTGAAAGTTTGGAATGAAATAGTGTCTTTCACCCCAGGACTACCCTAATTAAACTGGGATATCAGGTCACCCCTCTCATGTAGTCTGGCTTCTCTATCTTGATCCGCATGCAAGGTAAGTTTAGCTCCTTCTCAGCCTGAGCAGGAGCAGGGAGAAAAGCTCCAGAGACAATTCCCGTCTTTAAGACACAAGCATACTACATGATTTAGCGATAATCTTTTGCTTCTAGTATCATTCACTTTATCTAGGCAGTTCCACAGAGTAAAATAAGCTTCCAAACACTATATAGATACATACTGTAAAAACTTCCTTGTCACCCCAATTTATTCCTGTTTTCAGCTATTACTCTGGATACACAGTCACCAAACGCACCCCTGCAATGCGTGTTCCATACATGGAACATGGAAATAGGTTTCATCCCTTATAAATCAACAGACAGCACTGCACTGTAGAGAAGCTATCGCACTGGACGCATACTTGTTTCAAGCTTAAATAGTTATTACTATTTAAGCCATGAGTAATATAAGCAAAAATTGTGTAGCAGAAGTGGAAAACAGGACACTGATTTTCTTTGGTGTTTCTTGTTGTACAAACACCCACAGACAGAGCATTTGTTAAAAAGCCCAAACCTAATTCATTGGGATCTAGGCACAGGCTAATGCTCACACAGGGAATCAAATCTCTCTAACAGGACAGCCAGTCCCTGTTCTGCAAGGTGACAGGAGTCTCTGTTGCAAGGGTCCGTACAGTAGCATCTTCAGCTGGATCAGGTGAGACCACCCAAACCACTGTACTGCTCAAATTTTACAGTCCAGCTGGCCAATGGTCCTACGTGACCACTCCAGAATATGTATAATCCACTTAATCTTAACTACATACAAAACTCACTTAATCTTAACTACATACAAAACTTCTCTTAAGTGCTTTAACTATGAACAAAAGACTATCCTACATGATCATTCCTGCATCTGCAGGAACAGTTTTTAAGGACAAATGTCTTGCCTATATTAAATTTGCTGCAGGAACTGCCTGGGAATCCCTGGGACTCTTCACCCAGGATGTTAATTTAAGCATACAAATTGGGCTAGACACAGCAGGAGCTCCCTGAGGGAATCTTGAGAACTGTCCAAAATATCTACCTGGAAAGCTCATGGAACAATTAGTCAAATACTTGATCATGAAGGTGGCTAGGAGTTCAGTGAATCACCCAGATGCAAACCAGTCCCTTACGGCCTCTATGCAGATGAGTACCTGGGGGATTAATGACTTCCACGCAGACAGCGTGCATACTGGCACAGCTCGGATATCCAGCTACACTACAACTGTAACTATAGAACAAACTCCTTTTTCAAACTTGAACCCAAATCCCTTAGTAAGTGCGACAAGGGCTATCTCCAGTTCCTACCGATTTCAGTTAGACCTGGGGTAATCTCTAATTGCCTGAAAGCCTCATAAAGAGATAATTCGGTACATCTGCATCCTAAAAACAACTGCTGTGACAAATAACTAACCTTTTAAGCTACATGATAACATGGTTAAGATGCATATGCTTGCTCTAAGGCTTGCTATTTGGTAAATGACTTTGATTCTCTGCTAGATAGCAGGATAAACATTTTTATAGAAATAATCAACGATCCATCAGCCACAGAATGAATACAAGTGACTGTAAGGCAAAAAGACATTATTTTGCTTGTGCTCAGATTAAGTGTTTATATTAAGCCTAATGCTCAACAGTGAAGTAACCTCAAAGGTGACAGAAGAGGGTGCATCTCTCAAAAAAGTCTCCTTCACAAATATTTAAGAATCATGGAAGGAAAAGTAATACTCTCAATGAAGAAAAAAGTTATAGGTTCTCAGATGACGAAGAGTCCACACATTATATACAGAGAACACAATCCTGTTCTTTCCACTACTTTTTGTTTGCTGGGAGAAATAAAAAAAAAGGCTACTTCTTCGAGTTTAACGACAGCTATGCTCTTCAAAAGCCACTCAAATTCACTGAACCACTGATGATAAACCCATGTCACAGAATTGTTTTTTTTCACTCTAATAAAGCAGAAATGCAGTCCAGATGTATTTCATTTCTGGCCCAGCAAAACTTCACGACTATTTGCCTACTCAGCTCCAGACTAACATGCATGCAACTTATTCATAGAAATGTACTTATTCATTTGCATTCATTTCATTCAACTTATTCATTTGCAACTGTACTAAAATAGGCTGCTTCAAAAAAAAAACTGAGAATAAAACAACTGCCTTCTTTCAGGCTCTCACAGACTGTTAGAAGGCAAAAGCTGATGACTGCAAATGAAGGGCCTGATGTTGATCTCCTTTACTTATGAGAACTATAACCCCTGTGATACGAGCACAATTACTTTGATTTATTCTAGTAAATAGGAGTAAAGACCAGGTCCCAAGAAGTTACCAAATGCTGTTGTTTAGCTTTACTGCTTAAGAAACCATTATTGAAGTATTTCTAAAACTACTGGCACTAGCATTAAAACTTTCTGAAAACCTAGAGCTGTGCACCAGCTGTAGCTCCTGCCCAACCTTGACTCCCGGACTCTTTAGTATTGGTAGCTATCCAAAACACTCATAAAAAAGTCTTTCATTCTGCTGTTGCCCTAGGCCTCTGATAAAACTGCTTTGACCTATATACCTCTTAACTTCAGACTTGCTTACTGTGGTTCTTTTCCCTGCACTGACATGCTAGGCTGAGGAACAAAAAAAAAGAAAAAAAGAAAAAAAGAACTTCCACGTTCTTTCACAACTTGGCCATCAATGGAGAACTGATTAAGTTTAACATCTTATTTTTTATAAGGATTTTGTAACATCCTTGTTAGAGAAACAACAGAAGGGTAAGTAGGCATGATAGTGTGAGTTAGATACATTAAAAAGTCTAAATTAACCATACAGCTACACTGGAGGCAGTTTGCACCCTATGTGCAAATAAGGATATTGAACACTAAAGAACATTACCCTTAAGGAGCACTGACAAAATTTAAATACAGACTAAGCCTTAAATTTGTATTTCCTTGCATACATTGCTTCACATTACCAGCTGAATATAACCTAATAGTAGCACATTAGATTTAAGTTAGATATACAAATGCAAATTATTCCCTTTGTTTATAATTATATATAATTACTATTCATCAGAAACATTTACTATTCTACTCCACTTGCTATCTGAGAAGTATTAAAAATGAATAGCTGTGGAGCCTTGTAAGGCAGAAATAGCACATAATCACTGTTTTAATCAGCCCTTCCTCAGAGTTCTCATTCCTTAACTCTCACAGAGAAATTCCAACGCTGTTTTTGTAGCTTAACAAACAAACAATGCATCTGAGTAACTGAAAGGTTCTGTTACCCCTTGGTTATCCATATTCCGAGTTCCCTTGCGACGCGTTCATCTCAAATGAACAAAGGATCACTGCAGACGGCAGCAGCATCACAGAAATGCTTCTGCGGCATCGTAAATAGACGACTTTGTGTCTGCGAGCGGAGGCCACATGCCATACTCAAATACCTTCAGTTCTCTGCAGCTTTTAACACAAATGACACCTGTGACACCCTTGACAAAACATTATTGATCAGCTTGCGTGTCACCAACAGGGAAGACATTCAACAGTAAAACAGAGGTGGTTCTTCCAAGAGGACTTTCAAAGTGACAATTGGCAACTACTATTCTCTCCTTACAAGATCCGCCCACTCCCTATCTCTTTCCATAACCACATAACCTATACAGAGGTGAGACCGAAAATACTGAAATCAGTATTCCATTTTCGTTAAGCTGCAAATAATTGTGTACTTATTTTAATAAAGGCAAATACATCCTTTTCCATAAGCTGCTAAAAAAGGATAAAATTTGGGCCAGATTCAGACTAGAATCACCAATGAAAACCCAGAGATATCTAAGTGGAATTGATCCAGACCTGTATCTGTGACAATGAAATTAGAATCTAGCCTACGAGTTAATGAAATGTGTTTTTTAAAAGATGACTAATGTAGATGTACAAATCTACCCCTGAAGGCAATGCATCCTAAAATTGGGTTTGGAATAGACTGAAGGAAAATTCTGCAAATTATTAGATGGAATATTTTAAAATGTCTATACTTTTGACCCTAAGTGATCTGTAACATCAGTGAACCAAAATGACCTCTCAAAAACTTCATGGTTTAACAGCGTAGTTTATTTTTTATATGTATTAGCCTGAGTTAAATGCCTGAATCATCACGCTTGCGGGTGTCTATGAGGTTGGTTCAAGTGTCCAGGTGTATGCTTCACAGTCTCTGTTTTTATGAAAAGGCTAAATAAATGAAAACTCCATGGCATTAGGAGCATTTCAAATCCATATGAGATTACTATATCCAGAATTCATTTTACCTTTCTTTCAATGCTTTTTTCACTTCTGAAAATCAAAAGTATTTCTAAGACTAAAGCTTTTGACTACCTGAAGATGGAACCAATTATCCATTCTAATCTCACAATTGGTGGAAAAAAACCTTAAAAGTTATTTTCCCCTTTATGAATTGTCTGACGTGATTCACAAACATCTAGAAACTTTTTTGGTTATATTTTAAAATGCTCTCATTTTCATAAAATTCTAAGTGGAAAAAACAATGCAACATCACCCTCTTCAGTTGCTGTAAGTTTATACAACACTTTTTTTTCCAAACAGATAGCTAGAGGCTAGACAGAGGCAGCAACATGCTAGGTTACGTTGTCTTTTTTGTGTGCAAGAGCACTACTGGTTTTGGCTGTCATGCAGTCACTAAAAATCCTGAAATTTTACTTAAATTACCCCTCAATTAAATGCCCCTTTACAAACTGAACAACTTTTTTTCCAAAACGTATATATTTGACACAAGTACCATTTTAATTTACTTTAAAGACCTATTTATGATTGCTCAGAATCGTTGACATTCCTTGCCACTGTAATGTCTTAAAATGTAAGCCATTCTGCTCATTATTTCTTTCTCTATGACCTTGTTAAGAGCAGGGCTGCACTCCACACTTGGGTACATCAGCTAGTTGGACTATTCAGCTGCTTAAGTATGAGCATGTCCATAAGCGTTTATTACCTATGGCCATGTACACTGTGCTCTCAGTCACTGACAGGTAAGAACCACTAGAACTGCAATACCTGACCTTTATTTCTAAAAAATTCTGGCAGGTGGACCTGACACAGAAAAAGGACATATCTTAAACAGTAAATGATACTGATACATACCGAGAGACCATAACAGTGGTCACTCAGTAGTGAATCACAAACACGGTGACACTAAACACATTGTTGTAAGACCTAACTGTAAGGAGTATTACCTTTAGAGGCAGGGAAGTTTTTTTAAAAATGCATTCTGACTTATTGGGAACACTAGAGGACATTTAGTTTCCCTTTCTCACTTGTTATTCAGAAAATGGTATAATGCTTGTTACCATTTGGTTTCATGGTTATGAGGTATCAAAAGTATTTTGGTCATAACTTCTGCAGCAGCTTGTGATGACATTATGATCTCCTGTGACATGCTGCTTCATCTTGAAGGATGCTTAGTAGAAGAAATTGGGATAACAAAAGAACAGTCATTTTCTGTTTTCTTATCTACTTTTCTTTTTTTCAAAAAAAAAGTCCCTTCCAATATATATCGCAGAGGTGAATTCCATTTTTTTGTATTCTGATTTAACTCTTCTGATTGTGAGAGGGATTAAAGCATTAAGAAAACAGAAAATGACTGTTCAGAAGAACCAAATGCAAGAAAGGGCTACTCTTTGTAGAGTCTGTAATTATTCCATATATACCTTTCTGAGTGAGGAAGCACATGATGTTTATATTTGAACACTTTCCATAGGTTGTAGCACATGAAGTTAAACAGGAAACGACAGTGAAATGTATCAACAGCCATGTAAAACTAATTATTACGAAGGATATAACTGAAAGGAACGATTCTGAGAATTTCAGTGATTGCCAGCACAGATAAGACACTTGCTTATTTAAGTACGTATATGCATGTATATGCATACACGTATACGTGTATATATGTGTATACATATATATGTATATATTTTTTTAATTGTACAGGCAGTCTTGGACATTTTAAGTAAAACTACCACCTCATCTCATTTCATACTATTCACAGATTCCAGTGATTACGTGTGAAGAGAAAGTGTGGCCTTTAATGCAGATCCCGATGGCAATGAAATCTCCTGATGATGAAACAGACTGTTCCCTCTTGCACATCCGGACTTTTCCCGTATGTTTCAGTGAATGCTAATTGAACATTTTTGCATTCTTGAGGAAGAAAACAGGCCTTCTGGGATCCTACACAGAAGAGACTGACACGGGCAGTACGTAGTGTTTGTTCCTAAGTGACAAAAGAAGAAACCAGTGTGCAGTCCTGAGCTTTCTAACCTTTCCTATAATCCACTTAAAAAGACAGAAACACGCCTTTGGTACATGTTATAGTTAGAATAGCAGCAGAGGAGACATAATGGCACATAATTAACAAAGGTTTTTATTTTGTGCTTGGTAGTTACAGCAACAGCTTTATGATTAGAAAGACCTCTTCAATTTCTGCATTTGCATTAATCCTCTTTTATATTTGGTTTAGTGCTTCACTACTAATTATGATTCATCACTATCTTTGCCTGTCCGATGCTGTAGCGAGAACTACAGTGACTTCTCAGCTGTGCGCAGGTTCGTTATCAGCAGCACAGCTGAAGCCGGCCCTTCCTTGCCTCCCTGTGCAGCTTCCCTCCCCGCTCCCAGTCGAGCTAGGGAAGTCGCCTGCATCAGGCTCTGTTTTGCCTTCTGCTGCTTAAAGCTGCACCTGCTCTCCATAGAAAACTGCTAAAGGTTTTTCAAAAATGATCGTATTGAATATATTCTTATAAGCCTAAGTTAAATGCATTTTGTATTACACTGAATTTCTCTCCCAGTCTCAACCCGCATTACCTTGGATAATTGAGACATGACTAAGTAGTTCTATTAATTGCCAAGTATATTAAATGTTTTGACTACCCTGTTCACATAAACAGGGTTATTTCCACTGTGAAAATGAAAAGCTGCAATGCCTTTCCTATGGCTTTTTGTTTCATGGGTGCACTTTCCTTAAACAAGAAAACCCCTGCTTTGAATAGAGCCTGGACAAGCACATTTAGCTCTAGACTGCCCAACGCTGTCTCCCTTCCCATAACATCCTGCTAGGCAAAACTGGACCAACAGGGCTCCTTGGTTGTGCTGTTCTCTAAACACGAGAAGGGCTGGCAGTGCCACACGGTGCTGATCTCCCCTGCAGCAAACCTGCTTCCAGGGCCACAACCAAACCAGCCACATCCCTAGGACACGGCACCGCCTCAGTGGACAGACTTCTAGACACTCTGGATCCTTTCTCAACTCGAGGGATGGTCCACTGTCAAGTCTGCTGTCCCATACAATCAGTTTGGCAGCAGTAGACAAAGCTAGAAATCTCAACATGCTAAGAACATTTATTATCCACTTGAAGTTGCTTATAACCAGTTAAGAACTAAAAGGCTTGAGAAGTGGGCCACCATAATTTCTTGGTAGTATATATGCATCAGCACCCTCAACAGTCTGCAGATTGGAAGGAGCAGACAGAGTGATGATCAGCTCCTCCTTCCCCCACAATTTCCCTTAGTACATTCATTAATTTGCACCATGGACTTCAGGAGATCCATAGTTCTAGTAGCCAATTGAAGCAATAGGAATGATTCAGACATTCATCACAAAGATTATTGAGTATTTACATTCCCCTAGATAACTATCATAGACCCAAATCTTACCTAGTGAATGTAGTGCCTATTTTCCTACATTCATTAATTTTGTTAAATGTTACTGCTGATATTTTGATAAATTTTGAATTCCCTTCAGAAAAGAACCACCATTTTTCCAAAGTAAATTTAAATACAAGATAACTTTTAAAAACTTATTTTTTTCCATTTCCCTTTCACTTAATTACAGATGTTCCTCCTTTTACAACTTTACTACAACTTTGTCTTGACAACAAACAAAAAGTCTATTTCATTATTTTACTGCATAATGAAAGAAGGAAAATAAAGTTTCGTAATTTTTATTTCCCCCCCAAAGGAACAGCCTTTGTAAACCCCAGAATGCACCGTTCTTATCGTGACAGTAGATGAATTTAATCTCAGCCTCGTGATACTGTAGCAGTGAGCTATTCCCTTCATCTCTGCTAAATGCTGTTATCTGTCAAGGCCAATTTAAAAAGCCAAGGAAAAATTTCAAGCAACTGCTTCTTATTTTGTCAAGCAAAAGAAGGCATGTCCAAGCTCCCTGTTTTCTAAACGAGGGCTTTTCTAAATAAATTTCATTGTTGTAATACTGAAAAACTTGGTCAGACTAAAAGCTGAAAACAACTCACTGCCTTTCCCCTTCTTTGGCTTCATGTACCCTGAAAGAGCTGATGGGCGGCCCAGCGGCAGCAGCGCCCGTCACAGCAGCACCCGGCGGGAAGGAAGCACTCGAACGGGCGCTCTTGCCAATCTCAGGTTATCGGGATCTTTTGTTTCAGGTAACCAGGACAGCGCTGACTCTTCACCATTTATCTTAAGAATTAAAAGAGCTGGCACTGCTGTCAGTGACATCTATCACAAAAACCGTTCCCCCTATGCCCAGCTCCCTGTGTCTTGTAAATTCGACCTCCTCTGCTAAGACTGCTCTTGCTGGAAAGTGCTTTAATGCTACAATGACAATTCAAACCAGGGCTTGCAACTGCTGTTTGTCAGCACCAATTCAGTTAATTCATAACTGCAGAGGCACTAAGTACAATCTGCTAGGCAGAGATCAGTATTTTGCCTGCCCTTCCTGTATTGCCTGCATGTAAAACAGAAGAGGCCTCATTTAATATGCTACAAAATCATAACTGTAAGTATCAAAACTTAATATGAGCTTTATCTTGTATTTACAGATGCTGAGATACTTGCAACTGCACAGGAAAAAGTAACCTAATATTTTAAAACCCAACACCTGATCTTAACAATTCTCTCATGCTCTCAGAAAGGGGGAAGTGGAATGTTCTGGTTTTACCGGCAAATTTGGAAAGTTCACTGTGACATATGGGTTATCTTAAACATTTCCTAACAAAATCTCAATGCCACAGCACTCTAATATACATTCCATATATTTTATACAGTAAATGTTTTAGGAAACGCAATGGTTGAGGCTCTTCAGTACTAAGATCTAAATGGCCAAATATATAAATAAGCCTTGGAAAACGAGAAAAATGCTAGCTTCTGTATTTTAAGCAGCATTTTAATCACGATTGAAAACAGCTGTTTTATATATAATAATCTTGTTAGTATATACATCAAATCCGTTTCCAGTGAATATACTGCTGCATATTGTTCTAGAGTGAGCAGAGGCAAACTCAGCTGAAAGTGTCAAATTCTGCTCTATACTGACAAATAACTTGGTCACTCATAACCTAAATTCTTGTGATTTTAATTCTACTAAAAAAAAAGAAAAGAAAAGAAAACCAAGTACTGGTTAATGATTTATAATAATGGAGATAATTTATATATAGTATTTTTCTGATACTTAAGTATCTACTGTGCTGTACTTGAGAATTTATTTTCATGAGTCTAAGATGTGATAAACGCATTTCCTGTCTGTTTTTACACTGATCACATCCTGAAGAGAATCAGGGGTATCTCTGTCAACCAAGACATAGTAGCTATGCAGTGACAATACAGGCAAGATAATGCATTATTTCCAGGTTTGGGTTGTCAATATAAAATGGGTCTTTTGAGATTTCATGGAAATAGAAGTTTCTTCATAAACAGCAAACAAACTTAGCTTGTACATTAAGCTCTTACTTAATGTGTCTCATTCCTTATATTTAAATATATATTTTTTAATTTAAAATCAATATATTAAATAATAAGGAAGTGGAAGAAATTTAGCAAAACTTAATCAGTGTCTTGCAGAAAATCGTCATGAGGTGTATTTCCAGAGTCATCAACCTGCTAAGCCTGCAGTTGATGCAGCATGCAAGCTTTTCATAACTAGAATGATTATCCTGCATCAATCTCACTCTTCAAAATTCTTGTTGAAATATAACGTATGCATAGGTGTCCTCCAACGTATAGGGCACAGGTAATCCTGAGTGAAAAAAATCAGGAAGTATAATGGAACGGTGACAGGCAGCTGAAGCAACTAGAGAACTGATCCACCAACAACAGCTCGGTTACTGACTCTTTAAGGCATCACTCAGAAGTACATTATTTTCTAGTTACATAGTACATAGTTACATACTAAACACTATTTCATATGTAACCAGAAATTAAGTCATTTTCTGAATTGTACAGAAATCAGTATATTAAGTATATTTCACAGTACTTATATAGACAATAATCCCTCATAAGTAAATAAGAATTTTACCCCAAAGAAATTTATATATACTAGTCCCCTACCTCCTTAGGGAATCTTCCAGTTTCCCCTTTCAACTGATTTTCTGCTACACCTACAGGCACAGAAATTTTTAGGATCTTACCATTTCATTTAGGCTTTTATATGGTCATGGCACAGCCCACAGCAGTGCAGGCTTCCACAGTTAATCCAGCACATACATGATCAGAATTGCATTATGCAATTCCCAACATGGGAACTGTTAGATTCAGAAAAAAGACATAACTAGAAAGGCATATAGTATGCGTTATGTTGCCTTGATCACCTGAAGGTCACAGCAAGAGAACATATCTCTACTGATGTGCAAGAGACGGATATATTGTCACCAAATTAAGCTTTATGAGAAAGTCTTTGTGCCACTCTGAACTCCAGAACATTTTCATATTTAACTGTATTTTAACTAACGCATTACATGACTTTTGAGCAAATCATTTGTCTTACTATATTCTGCTCAGATTATCCAGAAAACAGCCAAAAACAAGACCTTGCTGAAAACCAGATGCATCCGAAAGCAAACTTTCTGAATACATACAATAGAATAAAACCATCTTAGACAGAGAAGAATATTAGATTAGCATTTTATTTTGAAGATGGGGATTGTAGCATAAAAAAGACTTATATTCTACTTGTCATTTTTAATTGCACACAATTTCATTGCGTCATGAGACACTGAGTTACATTAACTATATGCCGCTAGTCGGAATCACACAATATAACCTTCTTTCTCATGACCTATCACAATAAGTCAGATGCATATAAAGCAAGCATGAGAAAAATAATTCTGTTCGTTGGACTTTTTTTCTTTGTTTTAAATCCACATCTCACTCATCTGATGCTTTGAGACTTAAGAGTCAGGATAGATCAGAACCTAACATATAGATTACGATCTGAAAGCACATCTCAGTGTGCTACTTCTTCAAGAAGCCACATTTACAAGAATGCCCCCTCTGATCAAATGTTCTAAAGAATAAAGAATTAAGTGATTATATTTTGATAGAAGAGTGAAAACCAGATCATACTTGATCTAGGGAGCATATATTAATAAACTACTGGGAGCACGTATCAAGAAAAATGGTATTTTTTATATCACCAAGGCCTTTATCTCAGGATTCCAAGATCTCTAAAATATGTATTCAACTAGCATGTACTGGTGTACGGCCTGGTCCCAAAGCAATCAGGAAATCTTTAGACTCTTGCTCCGTTAATATTAATTCTATAAGAAAGTCAAGTTAGTGATTTACATTGATTGCGTTCACACTTTCCACATTATCTGTATGTTTTCACATCACCAAGAGCAGAAAAAACATTTAAAGATTTACAGCAGTAAATCTGAAGTAGAGCATGTTAGCTTTGGTTTCACTGAAGCCAATCAAATCTTGTTCCCAGGTAGACACTGAAGTTTTGCCACTGGTTCCAGTAAAAGTATCATTAATCTTATTAATTAGACACACTAATATTTGGCCATTTTAAAAACGGTCTTTATTTCTACTGCAGAGGAAAAATAGCTGATTTCCAAAAAGCTGTATCTAACAATCAATGGGACCCTATAGACGGCTATACTTCAACAATGCTGAGCAGCAGATCACTCCGTAACTACTTAAACCCCTGGAAGGATACTCTCGACCCCAGGTAGCATTCAGTATCAGGAAGGGCATCAAAGACCAGAACCAGCATAACAGGGGGCACCTTCAGAATGTTCATTTTGGATTTTTTGAATATGTAATAGTCCTCTCTCATCCTTCTAAATACAATCCTGTAAGCTGAACTAGCTTTCCCCAGCCATGATTCCCAACAAATAGATCATGAGGAATCACAAGAAAACGGTATTTAGACATAACACGTCTTTCCTAATAATCCATTCAACATTAAGGCTTCAGTTTACACAAGAAGCTGGTAATTCTTCAGCAATGAGATGTATTGTGGATATGGGGAAAATTCCAGTAAGAAAGGATTACTTGACAACATGGGAAAAGGCACGATACAACAAAAATTATATTCCATAGTGTAAGTGCAGGATGGCTTGCCAAGGAAAGAAATAATTTATGCTCCTTTTGCATTTTAGATAAAGTTGTCATTGTTAAAGGGTGCAAAACAAATAGACTCACATTTAGAACTTAGGCTCATACAGTTCCATAACTTTCCAGCTGTTTTCAGGCTATATCTATCCAAAATTGCAGTGATTCTCATCAGGGCTGTACCTGCCATCTGCCATTTAATTTAAAGGCTCTCTGGACACTTGTACATGCAGAAAGAGTGGGAAGTGAAATTCAAATTTGGCGGGTGTAACTCCCTGATGAGTGTACTGCTTTTTCTAAAGTTGCAAAGCATTTGAGACTATCAAAAAGTAGTAAGAATTCAAGTCAAATCATAACAATTAAATTGCACTTCAGAGAGCAAATTGTGAAGGATTTTGTGCTGCTTACTTAAAACATGAATAGCATGAGGATGTACAGAAAAATCTATCTGATATTAAAGTTTGGTATTGAAGTACAGCATTCACCCTAACTCAAAGTACTTGGCCCACCTATGAATTCCAAAGAAAGTAATTTCTAAAGTATTACTCACCTCACAGCATCATGAGCCACACCATACAACATTATTACAGAAATACAATGGCCGAACTTTTTC
Source organism: Apteryx mantelli (assembly GCF_036417845.1). NCBI lineage: Eukaryota > Metazoa > Chordata > Aves > Apterygiformes > Apterygidae > Apteryx > Apteryx mantelli. The sequence continues at coordinate 17,702,704 of NC_089992.1, forward strand.
CTTACACTCTGTGGAGAGTCCATACTGCCATGTTCCCAGTGTTTAAATTAATCAGGCATTTATTCAATTATCCAAAAATAATGCTTGCATTTGTGTTTGTGCTTCTTAAGACTTTAAGAGCGCTTTAAGCATGCATAATCTGTGTTTTGTTCTCCTACTGAAAGTACAGATCCTTTTTTTGGGAAGCGTGTGACATAATCACTGAAGCATGCAAATTAAAGTGCAACTAAAAACTATATTTTCATATTCACTGGTAATCCACTACCACTATGGGTTAACACTGACACTCCATCATACTGAGTAGCACCTAGTCCATACAATACCCACCTCACATCTTGATAAACAAACATCAAAGTTTCAAATCTGAATAAATTAGTCATAGCCATTCCAACTTCATTAAATTGAACTGACAAGACTGTTGTGAGAATAAAGGAAAACAGCAGTAGTTAAACACCGCAGAAGTAGTTAAACACCAGGAGAACTGTGCAGTATTGTGTTTTGTTACCATTAATTCAATAAGGTGAGTAAGCAAAGTCAAACAGGAGATGTGGTTTGAGAGGCTGGCAAGAACTCTAGGTACTAAGTATGACTTCAGGTGCATTTGTCTGACAGTGGCTGCCCTGCTGCTTACTTAGGTATAACAGTTGAGTCAACTATTATGGTTGTTTGGCTAATTAAGACATCTAAAGCACGGCTCATAAGCACCTCAGTCCCATTCATCAGGTTCAACAAAGACATCTTTTCTCAACACTCTGTCTCTCTGTCCCTTGTTATCAGTGCTCAGCTCACAACTGATGAATGGTTGTATTTTGTAAATGCATTCCTCACTGTGCTGATAAACAGCAAGCATCAAGCACTTGGCCTTCAATTTCTATAACATACAAGGCGCAAAAAGTTGTCACATAGGCCTGCCTCTTCTGGACTACCACAGAACAGTCTACTTACATGGGCATAGTGTAATAGGGTTAAATTTCAAGGGACGTGCACATAAGTACTAGATTCCTAGACACTGGAGCTTTGATTATTTTAGGAAAAACAGACAATCACACGGGGCCAAATATCCATCCAAGGTTTTAAAGCCAGCTGGTGGACAGCCAGCTCAACAGCTCTGCTACAAATAAATAGAAAAAGGCTTTGTTTTTTAAAGTAGGGATTTTACAGATGATCATTGGAAATCCAGATATTCCTGGACACATGCTCCTTTTCAAGTTTGGAAATTATGTGTGCTAGATGCGTTTTGAGAATTGCTAATATTTGTTTAGGACTTCTGGATATTAAGTCACCTACCTGAACTGACCTAGCAATGTCAGTTCAGAAATTTCAGCCAAACACTGCATGCCTTCATATCAAATCTACAGCTCATGCAAGCGAGTTTGCCACTTACGGGAATAATCAAAACTACTGTGCATGCATTTAATTCATGCACTCCCAGAACTTTGTGGATTTGTCTGGGAAATCTCCCACAGACATGGGGCAGCACTAGATTTAATCACATAACAGCATCAGGCAGAGAGAGAACGGCAGAAAGAATTCAAGGGTTCACAGGGCTTGTGCTGGGTGCCCAAGTGGTCCCCCTTCCCTGAAGGGTCACAAGAATGGCTACAACTACTGCTTTGATGTTTCTCCTGTTTCTTCTCTCTAGACAATAAAGGCAGATTTGATTTATTCTGGTACAGGTACAGAGTACTCTCCAGTATATGTCTGAAAGGAGAAGAGGACTTAGGGGAGGGTATACACACATACCTTCATAAATTACTGGGGAAAAAAAAAAACAGACAAAACAAAGCAAAGCAAAAACTTAAACTTACATCTGTCTTGGCTGGGACATACCTTCTTATGCTCCCTGAGACTTGGTCCATGTTATCATGTAATGACACATCCTGAGAAGAGGTCATCTTGTCATGGGCTTGGGAGACCTGGAATAACATTAATAAAACAGTTCAAGGTTAGATTTATTTGTGCCAAATTTCAAATTGCTGAAGCATTCTCTGTATATAGCATACAGCTTTGGAGCTAGACATATTTCAGTTTGAGAATCTTTTAAATTTGCATTAATTTTTTTTTTAAGTAAAGATTTACAACCGGATCTGTCAATAATCCCACAAAATGTTACATTAAAAATGTATTTTTAATCAGCATAATTTCAGAATAATTGTTTTCTTCTGAAATACCTAATGGCTTCTGGAGTATTCAGTTTCCGAAGTTCTTTTTTTTTTTTTCCTGCAGTTAGCTACATAAATATTTTCAAAGAAAAACTTAGTAATATAGGCCAGATGTTAATTTGTTTTTTGGTATGAAATGTAATCAGTTCCCTATTTGAGTGGAAATGATTAGTACACTGGTATGTACTGTAACTTACACAGCATTAGGCTAATAAATATTATATTTACCACGTGAGCTTGTCTTGAAATATTACAACTTGAATGAGATATGGCAAGGGGTGATATCCATTTTAGCCTTCCAGTTTTAAACTTCTGACACATCTGAGTCAAAACTTCCAGATGTTTGCAGGTAGGCCTCTGCATGCAGCACTTGGCTGTTCAGGAACAGTAAGTGTTCCCAGAAATGGTAGTTCAAGACCAGGGTTCCATTAAAGCACCACCAGCATGAGCAGTATGTTCCAAATAGGAGCACCTGACATGAGGAATTAGCTGGTTCTTGACTGTCACAGCTATGAGGAATACAGAAATTTTGATATGCATCTTAGAGCAATGAGGTTTTTTCCTCTTTTTTTTTCCAGCCAGTGTACCACACCACAAAAACAACTTTACTCTCTCTCAGCTATGAAATACAATTTAAGCACTAATGTTACACACTTTGAAACAGGTTAGCAATAGCAGACTATTAAAATGACACTCTCTGAAAGATCCGAGTATTGAGAATATAAATACAGTATAAAGATCACCGCCTTATTGTGTTTATGGAGTTCAGTTCCAGTCAAGAAACTGTCAAGAGATGATCCAGGAAGGCATCTCAAGGTTTCTGCTTATGAGCTGGCTTGGGTGAAGTAATCTCAGTGAACACTGATGTGGCTTTACATCAGCAGTAAAAGTGTATTTACTTTACATGCTCAAGACTGATGACTAACTTTAAAAGTTAACTTTTATAGTACATTTCACAGTGTTCACTGGACAACAGCACACAACTGAGCAGATATTTTAAATCACACAACTGAAACATGAAAGGGGACATTCACGTGTAAATATTATTAAATCAACATTGAAATTTATGGCACTGGAAATGCAATGGGTTTTCCTCTATAAGCTACACAATATTCACTGTGCATACTCTTTATATCCCATAGTTTAAAAAAAAAAATTAATCATTTAATTGCTCTGCCATTTTGCACCAGTAATAATTCAGAATAATTTCACAGACTCACAGAATGGTTGAGATTGGAAGGGACCTTCAGAGCTTGTCTAGTCCCACCCCCCTGCTCGAGCAGGCTCACCTAGAGCAGGCTGCCCAGCACCCTGTCCAGACGGCTTTTGAGCATCTCCAAGCATGGAGACTCCACAACCTCTCTGGCCAATGAGACATTTTTCCTCCCGTGAAACCTATAATCACATATTCTAGGGACTCAAATTAGTATAGGATATCCCAAGCCCTCAGCACTATTTTAATATAAATAGATAAAACAGAATGAAATACTGAGGCCACAAGCAAGGGTTGAATAGCATAAGCCATTGCACATTTGCACAAACCAAATAACGTGTGTGCAAGCAAGCAGACACCCTTAGCACAGTTTGGCCTGACTGTCCAACTCAGATGAATTATAAAACCACCACGGTTGACATCCAAGTAAAGTTTTTTCACTGCAGTTAAGATGCAAAAAGCTACTTTGTACCAAAAAAGTATCACAGAAGGGTGAGTAATGTGGAGTCCACGCAGGCCAGTCCACTTGCACTGCTCGTGCCTACCAACCAGATAATACTGCATTCTTACCAGCATTAATGAAAGCATAGGCATCTCTGACATAATTCCTGCCTAAGGGAGACCTTCTGTTGATTTCAACAGTAGACAGATCATGGCTTTAGAGAGGAAAACCTACGGAAAGCAAAGGCATGGACAAGATTCCAAATCCATTCTACAAAACCTTTAAAAAATTATGTTACTCCTTTATTTGACCCTTTTGGCAATATTTGCATGTCAACAAAGGAAAAGCAACTTCCAAGTCTGTAGCCATATTTCAGGTTAAATGGCACACAGACTTTGTGCAAACATCTCAAGGAGTTTTTAAATAAGCCCCATATCTACATTAATGAGACTACAAAGGAGACTGCATTGCTAAATACAGTACCCACAGAGCCTTTTGCCAGTACATTAGGATGCTAACAGAAGTCAACGAGTGTCCTTGAAGCATGTTAACATTCATGAGAACAGCATTGAGCCAGCCCTTGCTATTCAATATAAAATTTTCACCTTTGCCAAATATCCTTCCCTGCTGGGATTCAGAATGGGTATTATCAGATCCTTAAACAGTTATGCTCCTTACTGAGATAAAAAGAATTATTAATAGCAAAACAGTGTCAGTACATTTATTCCCCTAATTAACATGTGCAAAAATTACTGACATTGTCTCCACTCACATTAATCCTGAAAAGTTTTTGCAGAAAACTACCTCTGAATTAAGTGTCTTAGAAAAGCCTTTCTCATCATCACCATTCTCAATGACCAGACCCCCAAACATTTGTATGGAAGCAAACAGCTGATTTGAAAAGCACAAATCTAACATGTACCATCCGCTTGAAGCCAGAGACGTAACTGAAATGGAAACAGTTTTTCTAAAACAATAAGGCCTAACTACAAATCAATTTGTTGAGAGAAATGGAAAACAGTACTGTCCTGCTCTAAGAGAAAAATGACTATTCTTTTTCCTAGAAATATCTAAATATCTGCAGAAGACTGCAACAGTTTTTTTCTAATATAACCTCCCTAGCACCACCTAATTTCTTTTTTTAATCTCTCTACATATTTAAATATCAAGAAACTATTAAGATGAAAAATCCAAAGCTTCTAACACAGAATTGCATCATAATTAATTTGCCACTTCTAATGTATGAATTATTATTTTAAGTGTAGCTGACTTCACTTAGAGAGAGCTCATTAGAAAATTAGTTCAATTCAGAACAGTACTGCTTATTTTACAGTGTTTATTCATGAAAAAGCTGACATTGATACCACAAGAGTTTTATCATTGACTGTTTTGGGAGACAGATGGGGTCTAACATGTTTTCCATATATAATGCATCTTTCCAACATCTGAAGAGTGCTTATTGTATTTTGGGATTCCATTTAGTAAAATCAAATACCATGGAAGTCTTTGATAATGTGTATTTTATACTTTGTTTTTTGGTGACTAAAGCCAGGTTGCCTTTCTCACATTAAGAGCCTGTGAAAGTAATGGGCCACTCAATTTAACAGTAGTTCTTTCATCACTGTAAGTAGTAAGTTATCTGATTCAAACTTTAAAAAACTGATTTTCAATGTATACTGTGATACACAAGCCCTCTTTGAAGTAAAAGGTACATTCTGCCCTTATAACATACTATGTATTTCAGTGCCTTATGTTTACCAGTTATGTTTGAGATTGTAACACACATTTCAATTAATATACATCACTTCAGAACATGGCTTTCTGAACCCAAGGAAATTCAAACTACAAGCCTAAGGGAAGAGGAGACAGTGACATGAAAAGCAACTATAAATAGCTGGTGGACATTGAAGAACTGCATCTTCTAGTCCTTTGATGGGAAAGCTATGGCAACATTATATAATGCTAATAGTATACAAGTGTGCATTCAACTCCTATCACCTTATACTTCATCTTATCTTCATCTCTCTTTCTAGGAGGAAAATGGAGGACTTCAATGTATGTACGCAATCACTTTTACAGTTATTAGCTACCTATTGCTTGGCAAAAATACATCTCAAACTCTTCAAAAAAGAACTCCACAATATCAAAAGTAGCTTTCTGCAAACTTTCACAGCCTAGTTTTACTTTCAAGTATCACTGAACACCACTACTTCAAACTATAAAGAAAAAGATGTTGGTTGGCTAGGTACTACTGCCAAATTCTCAATACTATATATAAGTAAATATCAATATTCTTGTAACAAAGTAACAAAGGAAAGCCAAGTAACAAAGATGGTCAAATACGGTAACAAAGAAGAACTATGCAGAAAGCAAGGGAGAAAAACTTGGCAATAACTGATCGGTTTGACAGCTATGTGTACTAAAATGTATTTATTCTTTTCCCTCTTTTTTTAGCTTGGTGAGATGAAATATCACAAAATGTTAATTTCATGCTGAACATGACAGTCCATCCTGAACGAGGATGTCTCATTTTCAAAAATAATGCAAACTTTTAACATATGCAAAAGTCACAATAGTTACATTCCTTCACCATCCTTCTGATGTACCACTACAGAATTAGAGCATCCTGGTAGAATATAGAAGAAAAGATCTGAACTTCTATCTTATAACTCCATGGAAGAGACTACAACCACCAAGATACTTTGGAAGAGGGAGTGACAGAATATTTTCTGCTTTCATGCTATTATCTTTATTAATCTATGGGGAGAGAATGACTCCCAGAGCCCTAGGCATACCTAGAATGAACAACAAAATATAGAACCATAGAGATGTTGCTTGGAAGGAACATCTGGAGGTCATCTAGTACAACCTGCTACTTGAAAGCAGGACTATCACCAGCAGGTCAGGTGAGCCACGGTTTTGTTGAGCTGAGTCTTGACAGCCTCCAAGGACAGAGATTCTACTACTTCTTTGGAAAGCCTGCTAGAATATTTCACCTCCTAGTGAAATTTTTTCTTTTAATATCCAACCTGCATCTCCCAAACCATAATGCATGGCCACCACTCCTTGTTACATCATTTGGTACTACTAACAAGAGTTTGGCTGCATAATTTTTGCCATTATAGTAGCTGTGGGCAGCTAATGGATAACCCATTGGCTTCCTCATCACCAGACTAAACAGTTTCCTCTATCCCTTCACAGAAAATCTGTTTTAGACTTCTGACCATCTTGATTGTCCTCTGCTGGACCTCTCCAGCTTCTTCACATCCCTCTTGACCTGGCAGGCCCAAAACTGGATGCACTACTCTAGATGTGGCCTCACAAATGTTGAGCAGAGAGGGATAACATCTTACTTTTATCTGCAGGTCAAGTTTTCTTCCAAAGTAGCCTAGAACATGCCTAATGTGCCATGAGAGTGCACTGCTGGCCCATATTCAGCCTGGGGTCCACCATAACTCCCAGGTCTTCTTCAGCAGGGCAGACAGTTGCTTCCCAGTGCTTCCCACTACACAGACAGTTGCTTCCCAGCCTGTACCCATGCATGGGATTATTTTGCATATCTTTTGTATGCAGATCTTTCCACTTCTGCTTATTTAAGCTCATGAGGTTTCTGTTGGTCCAATTCTCAAAGTTATCAGGTCCTTCTGGATTGGGGATCTGTAATTCAGCATGTCAGCCTCTTCCCCCCAGATCAGTATCAGTTGCAAATTTACTGAAAGCACATTCTGCATCACTGTCCAGGTCACTGAAGATGCTTAATGATACGAGCCCCTGTGATATATCTGATTCCTGTCACTGCTTCAGTGAATGCTAAGTATACAAAGTGGAACTGCTGCAATATGTGAGATCATAACCTGTCTGCACTGAGGGCTGTTTGTCAAGCCACTCTTCAAAGAGACACGAGTGAACATCCTTTCTGTGAATCAGGTGAACCTGAGGCTCCATATTCTAGAGCCTCTAGGGAAAAAGGAGGGGGAAGGAAAAAAAAGAAAATAAAACAGCTGCCACCACCACGCTTTGTCCCAGGAGAACAAGAACACCAATTAGTCAAAATCCATGTGAAACAGAATCCTCTCAACGGTGTAATAGTTGAACAGTAAGCTTCAATTGAACTACACTTGAAAGCTTGTAATGAAGGACACGTACCAGGATCTGTGCAATATGAATGTCAAGCATATTTCAAGATAAGAATCTATAGATTTCTCCCTCTATTACTGCAATAAATGTTACAGATTTAGAATTCAATCAGCCTTAAGTCTCACCTACTACACTGGTAGACCACAAAGACCACAACTTTGCATTATTAATGCTGGTTACTCCCAAAACAGTAAAGAGGAAAAAAGTGTTTAGAGCATTAATTTGGATCTCAGAAAAAAAATCTGAAGTGCTTTGTCTGCTTAAAAGTATAAATAGACTGCAGAAATGTATTTTAAAAGAGTCCCCTGTATTTGTTGCATGAAGTATTTATAGCTATCATTTCAGCAATAATTTCTTATGTGGTTAATAGCATCAAGTGCTGTGAACAACAATGCTTTAAAGGCTATCAAGATATATCATAAAGTACAAACCTGTCTGTACAACTTCAGACTGTTCCTAGTATGTGTGCAGGCCAACTTATTCAGTTAACCTAAGGATACATGTATACCAGTCCTTGCTAATTTTAAGTTTAACACACTATTTGTCTTCAGGTTAACGCATTTTACAGTACATGCTGAAGAAGGTAGTAGCAAAATACGTGAAACATTCTGTGAGATGCTTCACACTGCTAGAAGATTGGGCAGCTCAGGAGAAAAAGGACAGAATATATGTCCTTTCACAGGACAGCAGTCACAGCTGTAGCAAGATTTGTATTTTATAAATCTTTGATACCACTCTTCAGCACAAAAATATACAAGGTGGAATGCCCTTCTTGTAGTGGTACTCTGGAAATAGGTTTTGCAACATTTACTTTTCTCTGAGAAGGTCCTGCCAGAGCAGATCTATGGGCTAAAATTCAGTGGACTGGCAGCACAGAAGTGCTCTAGACTCATGAAGCTTCCGGCTTGGATACTGTTCCAAAGATGCTTCCTGTGAGAGAACAGAAATGCCTGCGTGTGCATGTACGCACACAGAGCACTGCATACCTGTGCAACTGTTCCCTGTGTTCCTTCAACTGCAGGCATCATTACGGCTGCCAGAGCAATTCGTTTTTGTACATGTAAAGTAAATTGGCAGCTGCACATTTGCACTCTTAGAATTCATCTGGATTTAAATTTCTGCAGGGAAAATTTCAGAAATTAGCAGTCTGTCCTGTCCAGAGTGGAAAACAAGCAGATCAGCATCCATGTCAAAGTTCTCTAATATATATTCCAGACGGTAAAGCAAACCTACATTCTAAGCATATACAAATCCATAAAAAAAGTTGTATATGTGTGGAAGGAAGGGGATCTGGAGGTTGAAACTCTGAGTTACCTCTGCAGTGAAACCATACTGCACATCAGTAGAGAGAGGCTGCACAGAGACAAGCAGCATAGTTATGCTTTTACTCAGCAGGTCCAGCCAGTTTTAATTTGCTTCTGTTCTCTTCATAAAGGAAAAAACAAAAACAAAAAAAAATACAAAAAATACAAAACCCATAGGGAAGATATCTGAATTTTTCTCAGAGGCTGATTTTGATGATAAGCAACTCATGTAACAAGGATGCAGCAAGTGGCTGGTAACCCCGCAGAAAGACTGTTAAATGATACCACAATAATTCTACAAGAGCAGGTAACTGAAATGCTCACAGATTCACAGAACAGCCCAAGCCCCTGCTCAAGCAGGGTCAGCTAGAGCAGTTTGCCCAGGACCATGGTACATACTGAAAAACAGACTGATTAGACAGAATACAATTGTACAAATATGAGAAAGTGAAGGAAAAAAAACAAACAAAAACTGTAACAAGCTGTAACAAACAAACCAAACCGTAACAAGACAACAAAAAGGTCATATGAAATCAGGAATAGACAGGTTTGGTCTTTTTTTCTTTAGGAGTTTCTTTAGGCGGACGCTAATCAATTGCCATTGAAGTGTCTCTTCCTTTTCAAATAATCATATGAAGACTATCAACTCTCTTTTAGTACCATTATTGACTAGATACTGTTGCTCTTATTAATAGCAACTCTATGAGCTTTAGTGCAGATTTTTCTATAAGGAAGACAATATAAATTAAGTGGGAGACCGTACCACATAGAAAAGGTTCAGTTTAAACTGATGAAGTACTGTTTCATGAACCACGAAACTGAAATTTAAGTTCTCTTGCTATGTCAAATTAATCTCCAATTTTAATCTTAGAAGTTACATCAGAAATTAATATCCAAAAGAAATCTTGTCAGGGAAAGGCCTCTAAAATTAGGCCACGTGCTATTTGTCAGATACCCAATGAAATGCATTAATAAACATTTACTTGATAAAATTCTTTAAAAGAATGAATAACCCAAGCAGGTACCCACAGAAGGCAAGTCTCCTGAGAGGCTTAAACTCTTTCTTACTTTATCATCTTTTCCAAGAAAAATACACACCAGCTGTACCTTTTACTTCTGTTCCTGTTATCTTCCTAACTGCACAATATTTCAATTAAGATAAAACAATAGAGATTCAATAAAGTTGGTTTTGTTTTACATTGACTAGCCAGAAAAAAAAAGAAGTTATTAGAACAAAATAAATTTCATAGATTTCAGGAAAAAAAAATTGTTTCCTTGGTTACAGTCCAAAGAACATCATCATTTTTCCCAGAAACCAGCGCATTATGGCTTACATATTGGATCATGCTACTCAGTCCCTCTGTGGCTGAGAAAGCCAGCCTTGCTTTGAGGCATTATAAATTATTAGTGTTAAAATGAGCAGTGGTGAGAGATTCACACCCCTCTACCAGAGCTAACAAGAAGCTACTATCGAACAAACCTGCACAGTTTAGTTTTAGGACATCAGATACCATTGGGTAAACACTACCTGTTTTTGCTTATAAAAAACACCGAATTCAACAATGCTTTCCAGACAATCCATCTGAGAAGGTATAGATGTTTTCATTAAAAGTTGAACCACATCAGAGAACTCTTTCAGCTAGCTTAGACAGTAAGAAAATATGTTTTGCTCCCATAATATTACATTTTAGTGATTCACACACAAATCCATAAAGCACTCTGGCAAAAACTCAAAGCAGTTAAATTGAAAACTCCTTAATTTGAAGCTTTATAAATTTGTTGCAGAAGATTTTCAAACCATTTCTAACATATAGAGTTAGTATTTCCACATAAAGAGGGTGAGGGAGCAAAGTAGAAATAAGTATTTGCACAGCACTGATAATTTTTCGTATTTTAATTGCCAATTATGTTCATATAAAGATAAGTACTTGGATTTTAAGCTTTTGTCACTGACAGGGGAAGGAAGAGAAGATGAAAGGATCTGAACAGCAAAGCTAACATAAATTTTCACAGTAATAAAATAATTACGGTGAAACAGTGACTTAACGGGACAGAAATGAGAAGATACCTTGTCATCTAGACCATTTCTCTGAAAACTGAAGACCTTCCAACAGTTTTCCACCAAAGAAATAAATGTTCATCACTTTCCAGACCAGTCTATGAATCGTAACAGAAATTGTACCTAAAGTGTAAGTTAGTTACAAGACTTACAAGATTAAAATGGTAATAGAATATAACTTGATTCATTTCTCACACAATAAGTGTGCAAAGAAGTTATGACAAATTATAATATTTATTAGGTCTCCTAGCATAAGCATGTGTCATGCTGACTGATGTATACAAAGGCTGTGGTCTTATGTCAAGGGTTTCTTAAGAGGGGCTCTGAGAGTTTTGAAAAGTTTATGGAATTAGTTTGCATTTTACACTTTCTTTACCTTCTCACGGCTTTTCTTGCGGCACAGCCTCATTTGGTTTCTTAAGCGATTCAATCTCATTCATACTCTATACTAAATTGATATCCCAAAATTGCTTTACTGAATTCTTTATGGTACCATTTCAGTAACTGCTACATCCTGTTCATAATCTCACAGTTCTCATTCATTTTACCTTACTCCATGTTGTATTTCACCAATAGTGGTAAAATACATACACTTGTCATTGACCATTAATGTCTTTCTGAAGGATACTTTCTTAATATAAAGCACTTGACTTTCATTATAGTGTTATGCCATTCTTACTGTATTTGCTTGCTTGATATTCATTCCTGATATCCATTGGAAAAAAAAATCCCTCTGATTTAATAAAAAGCTTTTGGACAATAAGGACTAAAATGGAAAGACAAACTGTACTAGAGTCTAAGTCACAGGGAAAGAAATTATGAGTAATTGTGTATGTTCTGTGATACAGCGCTGATACAGCACAGCAGAGAACCAATCCCTTTCACCCTGCATATTATGTCTAACGAGTCCGAGAATTAGAAACTTGTGTCTAATATTGTCTAGTAAGCCAGAATCTTCAAGCAAAGAAGATTCTTCTTGCTGCTCGAAGCTCTGGAGTGGCAGTTACTATGAAGGAGTCTAACAAGGAGTGAGATCTCAAGGAAGGAGAAGGCGCATTGGCTCCTCAAGTTATGGCCATGATGCACACTCATAATTCAGACTCAAGAGCTCAAATATTTATGTCTAGAAAAATAATAAGCTATACTAAGGTAGGTGGTGAATATTTTGAAATATACTAGTGAGCAACTTGTGAGGTTGTAAGAAAACCAAATCATTTGGTGCCTAAGGTAGGAAAACACAGAATCTAACAAAATACCCAGTGATTCTACGAAAACGCCCTTCCGTGACACGCCACTACAGTCTGAACTGATTTGTACCACTTCAGTTCTGAGGGTCTGCTTCTGTAAAATAACTACGTAAACTTGCATACAAAACTAATTAAGCAGTTTAGACATTATAATTTGAACAGCTCTGAGCTTCTCAGGGACCCAAACCCACTTTGCATATCTGAAAATATATCCTCCTCCAAGCAGTTTCTATTAGCATGTTAATGAACATTTCACTCTCAGAGCTGTCTACGTTCGGAGTAACTTCTACTGAGTACAGTGGTAGCAAGATTATTCTCCCTCCTTTTTAAATTCAGAAAACAGCAGAGAACATAATTTTACATTCCATTTTTTTAGTCTTTGTATTATCAGGCAAATGAAATAACTGGGAATTTACAACAGAAAATCCCACTATAGTACACAAGAAAAAACATCAGTGTTTTTCAAAATTAAGTAGTTCTCTATTTTTATAGGCAGATGAGGAGCTCTATCTAACAGACTGTTTACAAGCTTTGAATACAGTGTGCTTATGCTTGAACCAACAAATAGACCCAAGGCTAGTAAATACAGTGCAGTCCAAGTGCTTAGAGCCTCAAGGAAAACTTTGCAAGATTTATTGAATGATAATAGGCCAGGGCTGTCACGGGCTGATGAATTGGAAAGAACAAGGAGACGAAGTGTCACAGTTTCAGTCTTACCAAGACAAATGAGCAAGTTTTGCTCGTTTCAGCAAAGGCATATTGATGTGTCCAAGCAAAATCAAAGAAACAGTGACTGCACAAACTAGTTTGTCAGAAAAAGAAAATTACCTGTCTGTTGGGATAAAATGAATTAAATTAAATAATACATCAAGAACACACTTAATTTGAAATACTTCCTCTTACCATTTATCAATGATAGTCAACAGTGATTTTCAGTAGAATGACAGTCTTTTCCCCACTGCTGTCAAATTACAACATAAGTAATCTAGATTTTATTAACATATATTAATTTATATTCTTAACAATGAAAAAGTTAAGTAGGCAGTAGATTCAGAAAAAGAATACACTGGGGAAAACAGCATATTTAGTGCAACGGAAGTGTACTTCTAGGACTTTGTAATTCTGGGAGATTTGAATTTTCAAGAAAAAAAATCTTTCTGTTAAAAAAAAAGTAGCATAATAAATTTCAATCCTTATCAAAAAGCTTTATAGAAAATATATTTGAAACCAGTATTAACAGCTTACAAAAGGGTTCTTGCATGCACATCAAAAGGGAACATTGCCATATTTTTAACTGATCTGACTACAAGGAAAGAGGCGGTTAATGAGATCTGATACCGTATTTGCAGCAGGTACTTCTGTTCATTGAGATCACCGCTTCATTGACAAAGCTTGTGTAACTGAAAGGGGACTAGGACTGCTTCCCGCAGAAATGTTGATTTTATGAGAAATATCTAGCTACAATTTACAGGGTTTTTTTTTTCATTTTAATGCACATGTCCATTGCTATCACAATCATTGCTCTTGGGTCAATAAGAACGTACAAATGCATTTATTCTGTGGTACTGTGTTTTATTCACAGTATAACATCTAGGTAGTACATTTTGATGCAGGGACTATTTAAAAACGTGCAGCTTCCTGTAAGGTAATGAAGGTACAGGAATGGGTATTCTCAGTCACACATCTAACTTCTGTCCCAATTTATCCACCTGACAGTTTCCATTGTAAATTCCGGGCACAAAGCAGCCACTCAAGACCAGTGCTGCAATACCTGGCGTAACAACCACGCTTGCCTCCTCTCTCTTAAAGGAAAGAGCACGCTCTTGAGGCATAGTGTCCTACACTCCAGAGATGAGGGATGTGGGCAGCGATGGACATGGAGAGTTCAGCTGATGCACAAAAGAGGCACTGTATTATTATCTTTCTTAAAACGTCCTCTATGTTTTCTAAAGGAGAATACTAAAGGTAGTAATATACATTTAAAATGAAAAAGAGAAGCTAGAAACCCATTAGCCCATGTAAAGACTCTCTGAACAAATGCCCTAGTATCAGTTCTGGATCCAGAAGACTGAGATGTGTTTGGGGTCAAGAGAACACAGGCCTTGCCACAAGAGATCATTTCAGCAGAGACGAGTGGACTGTGTTAGGGAAATGTCATAGTTTTCTGCTAGCTCTATTCTCTCCTATAGTTTTTACATAATATTCTACACAGGAGAGGAATGATCTAGATAAGTGTATTTCCAGCCTTCTTTTTTTCTGGACCAAAACAATTTGTTATATTTGTATTCTAATGGTAACAGATGCCTCAAGCTGGTAATTTCCAACAAGTTTCTCCTGAAAACCCTGCGATAACTTGTGTAACTCATCTGAGACAGCTAGATAAACACACACACATATCACCCACCACCACCACACACAACCACACAAGCAACCATCCTTTTTTGCACTACAGTTAATCAGGTGTGTTACCAAAAATGATGTCTCTGAATAGGCAGCTGTACCAAATCCAGTGCTGATGCAGTGGAACATATAAACGTGTTTCTTCCATCTCTTAAATGTTGAAGGAGAAAGTTGGGCAACTTGATGGTTACTGGAAATTTTGGCAGTAGAGTAAGTTTTCTGCCAGCAAGCAAATACTAAATACAGGGAAGTACTAACAGACACAGCTGTGTAACCTGCAAGAGGATCTATTCACTGACACTTGCTCAGGGATCACATCACTACCATCTCATCAAGCAGCAGCAAACCCAAAAAAACATAACCAAGCCCTTAGAAAAGGCAAAGCAACTCCACTCATTCTTAGAAGAACAATTTATATTCATTAAGGGCTGGCTCCTGCAGTTCTTGCGGATGCAATATTCCTAATGAGTCCTAGAGAATCTGAATTCTGCTTGTGGAAAATAGAGAAAATGTACTATTTGGCATATTAATAATTGTCCACTCTTCAAATCAAAACACATGCACAAATACTTCTTTCTCATCCTCAACCCTACCAGACCCTTCAACTTTTATCCTTAATGATTCACTGCTCATTCCGTTACACAGTGGTACCCTGAAGCCTGTTTCCACCTTCTAGACTATGCAGATATATTTTTTGCTGTTTTCAGTTAAGGTTGTGTGCCTGTATTTCTACACTCTTTTGAGAAGCTCTAGCCCTATCTTTGAGTTGCTGACACTGGTTCATGCATGGCTCATTTGCACAGCTCCACAGCCCAGCATAGCGGGAACTTTGGCGATCAGTTTCATAGCTCTTGTTCGCCAGTTCAAGTCTGCAGATTAGAATGAAGTACAGATATTTGTCATTGTTGATGCTTTAAAACATTTTAAATGGTTTTGTTTCATTTCAAACAACTGCGTATAAAGAACTAAATAACAGGGAAGATTATTTTATTTCCATAAGCTTTTAACATATAGAAGAGACAAGTGTTAGATTGAATTTGAAGGTTCTTTCCATGGCCTAAGAATCCTATTATATTTTGATATGGCAATTTTATAGGACATAAAGCCTATAAGACAGTAATTAATGGCTGAATATTATCAGAAATCTCTGCCTGACTACAAAAGTACATTCTGTTAGCAACTTGCTAAGTATTTTATTAGTGTTCTCAACACATACTGAAATTGCACATTTTAATTCAAAATGCTTTAGTACCCAAATGCTTTAGAAATGACAGTTTATGGAATTGTGGTATACTTGCTTTAGGGAGAATGAACTATTTGTTCTGCAGAATAATTAATTTTTAAAACAACTTTGTACCAAAAAGAAAGTAACAGCAAAGCAGGTATCACTGCGTAACAGCCAGGAGTTTTGCTGTCCAAAGACTTCTTCCTACCCTTTTTCCTCCTCCCCCCCCCTTTAGTATTATCCTTTATACAGGATTTTTCACCTGGCAGTGGGAACAAGCGTCAGAAAAACTAACTTCCTCAAGAGGTGCATTATTTTTTACCTAGAACATTGAATAGAGGGGAAACTTTTTAATTTCTTGTTTTGAATATGCTTTGCTTACTTGAAGCTGCTGTAATCTGCTTTGGATAGTGTGATGAGTGAGCTACGAATGAATCTACTGATACATCTCCTCGTTGCTCAGCAAGGAAGTGAAGATTGCCATGAGAACAGGAAGGCAACACACCGAGAAGGAACATTAACAAGAGGATCAGTCTTTGATGACTAATCCAAGGGTTCAGGGTTTGGCTTTATGTCACCAGGTCTATCTTAAATTAGGAGTAACAGGACACCAGGAAAACAAACATGTCAAGCCACAGTACTCTATAATATCAATTTTCTTTTGAATAATGAAAATTGATCTGGTTTAAGTCCCCAAAAATGTCTGTTTAGGGGCATCATTATTACTATTTTATTATGTGGCATTCAGGCTGCCAAACAGATGAACATTTTCTTAGATGCAACCAGCAGAAATTGTTCATTCAGATTATTTGTGAAATACGCAGAACCAGTTCACTACCTTGACATTCTTCAGCTATCATTAGAGGTTTCTCAGGTTGACAAATATGTATTGCTGACGCTACAGATTTGCCAAGGCCAGCTGACATTTTCAGATTAAAATCAGAAGATGCAACCTTACTGAGAGCCTGGAGTCAAATAAGAAAAGGGCCTGGAGATACATGGTCTCAAGTAACAAGGAGATGGGCAGATGTGCTGAGCACAGCAGCCCCTGAATTGAGATGTGTGTTTTGGGTGCTGTGATGTTTCTCCTGTCAGTTCCTTTTAGTATGCCCCCGCAATTTCACCACACAGGTTACACCTAAGGAATAGGCATCTTAGCCAGTAGAGGTCTCAATTTTAAATTGTTACACTACCCAAAGACAGCTTTGTGTGTTCAAGTTAGCCTCCTTGGAGGAGATGGCACACAAACGAGCACAGACAGCTCAGCAGGCGTGCGGGTTACACGCACAACACAGGAACAATGCAGACTTCTGCCCTGCAGCAAGGCAGAACTGTCACTGAGACCCTGGTATGCATCTACACACACACACGTATCACATAAAGATGCATGGACTGAATTTGGGCTATTCTTTCAAAGATTTGCCATGGATATTATATAATATTTTAAGGAGCTTTTACTATGCCTGCAATTAAAGATCACACCTATTAAAGCACCTATTGAAGTCATGCTCAGACACCAAAACTGAACTGTGAGTCTTCCTGTAGTAACCAGGTTAGCTTCACTTAAGACAGGAAAGGGAAGCAAGGATGGATGACAGAAATCAAGTTGATATGGACAGCAGTTGAAAAATCTCCAAGTTAAGCAACAAAATAATGGAGAGATGTAATGAAAAAAGGAGAGTGTTGATAAGAAGGGAGATAGTACAACTTAAGAAATCTTTTCACTTTAGGCTCCAAAAAGATCAGCAAGACATTGAACAGAAGGATCCAAATCCCTTTTACAAGCAAACTACTGTCATTTGAAGTTGAGGATACAATCTCATAGCAATGTACAGTCCCTCTTCCTTAAACACCAATACACAGAAGAGTGAAACAAAAAATACAAAGTACAAGCGACAAAGACAGAAGAGCGTCTGGGCCCGGCAATCCATCACCATGGAGGAACGAAGGCTTGTTGACCAGGAACAGAGTGCAGTTTAAGACGAAAGGATTAATGCTGGAGGAAGAAGAGGTATACTCCATGGAGGTAACACAGCTCAGGACATAAAGGTTAGGAGAAAAGCACAAGTAATGTTTTGGTCAGAAACAGCATGAATCAAAGTACTCAAGTATATGAAATATCTAGAGGAAACGTTGAATACAATAGCACAAGAGCAATAGTTCTAAAATGACTGCAGGAAAAAAAATCATTTCAACCTTTTTTTGTTTTACTAAGTTTAAAAGCAGAAAAACTTTTAATCTTAACATCTTGTTACAGCTTTCTGAACATCTGTCCTAAAGAACTGTTTCCACATGATAAGTTTAAAGCAAAGCTGATTACAGATGCTACATACGCACTACCAGTTTGGTCTGCTACCATAGTAACCTGCCATAAATTCTGCCACATTTAAGCTGGTATGTCACTGCTGCCTTTATTGCACGCTGCACTGCAATACTTGTTTCTATTTGCATAAATTTATATTATTGGTAGTCTGTGCAAATGAGATCAAAACTCACAGGGCTAAACTCTGCACAAACATGGCATGGCAGACATGCATTTCCATAAATTTAAATAAGAAACAGTAGAACAGTTAAAGGCACAGAAAGCAAATTAAAACAGTTTCAAGTTTTACTTCTGCATTTTTAGCACATTCAGTGCAACTCCTCTTGTAAAAATCAAGATACCAGTATCACACAGTAGATGACCTGCTGAGCTAGGAGGAGAAGCCAGGACTGACCACCTCTGCCCAGTGCTTTGCCCCAAGACAATGGCCTCACACTGGAGAACTAGGACTTGGTAGCAGTAGAAAGGCTGTAATATTAATAGCATTAGCACACATTACAGAAGTAATGGAGTAAAACCATTTCTGAATGATTCACTGAATTTAGACCTTAGTTTTGATAGCTTAGGCATCTCTTCCCTCTCCTACCCTCCCTCCCCCCAATACTTAGCAAGAAGGCTTAAGGAAGGAGAAAAAGACAATTCAACCTTATTTATAATCTGTAAGATTTTATAGGTGCTGAAGGCTAACAACCCAATTAGAAACTAAAATCAGTTTCGATTACTCATGTTCTTCTCAAGTTTGGGAAGTTTTTAGAAGACCTACCAAGTGTTTGTGGCAGATTGTTTCCAAAATACAACAGCAGTTTAACTAGTATTACAAAAGGAAGACTCACCAACAGTTAAGTTATGAGGAGAAAACAACCGGTTACTTTGAGTTCAATCTAACAGATAACAGGCCAGATTTTGACACCAATAGCAAATTATACCACTTATAAGTTGACATTATTAGATTTTTGTTTGTTTGCTTGCAATTTCAGTGTTAACTTAAAAGGCTGAATGATCTTCCCAGAAAACATAAAAAGAAAGTCAGTCATTATCTTATGGAAGAAGAGTACCTAATTCCAGATAATTGTACTGTAACAGCCCTTTGGCAGTTTTCATTCTCTGGGAAAATTGCCTTCCTTTCATGATATTGTAGAACCCCATCTGTTATTATTGCTCATTTGCATTTTAATTTTATGAGGAATGTCTTCCCCAAAAGCAAACACTTCAGTTTCTCTTCTTACAACAGGAACGGGAGGCTTGAATTTCAAAAGGCAGATAAATGCTGCTGCTGTCTTGTTTATATAAACTATAGCAAATTCAGCAGAATAGTTGGGCAGCATTGCTCATTAAGACTATGAACGCAGACACAGGTAGAAGAGGACAGATTCTCAGGGAAGTTTTTATGCATGGCATAACACTGAAGCAACAGCATCTTGGTTTGAGTTTGTATATAACTATCACCTATGACTGGGTGATTTCTACTTAGCAATAGCAAAACTAGAACCTATCCTAATGAAAACACAAGGCAATATGACTTCCTCAGACCACCCACCACACATGGGTTAGAGATCATCAGACACAGCACAAGACTCCAACTTTAACAAATTCCTGAAGAACTCGGAGACAGAAAACCACGAGAATTTGTGCTGAAATGTACAACCTCCCACGGACAGATGAGAGCAGCAGTTTCTGCAGACACACATTTTCAGCAGGTCAATATAGCACCTCTACTAAAAATCAAGGCTTTTTTTTTTTTTTTTTTTTTTAAATGTCATCATCATTAAGGCAAAGGAGCAATACTTCTAGATGACCACATCCACATGTGGTCCTCTAGACCTACCTAGAGATCTGTCTTTCACTTGGATTGTGAACTGTCACACACACACACAGACATACAAACAGCGCAAATTGCAAAGAGGGAATTCAGCACTGCAAGAGCCTAGCCGCATGCATCTTTCTTATTCAGCCTCTTTTTAGTCACCCCCACATCTCCTCCTAGCTATGCCATCATTAAGCCTGCTATTTGTTCTGCCACTGTGAAACTGGAAATCTTCTGCCTGGTCAGCAAAAATCAGACACAGAAGTGGCCCTACTCATCTGGGACTCGATGCATTTGTTCCCAGTTAGCTCCTTTCTGCCCCACCTTTGGTAGGGTTCTGCATATAGGCATGATGATTAGGCAGTGCATTAAGCATCCCCCAAATGCTTGCTAAAATAGGCCATCAGACAGATACAGTTGTCTTATGACAGGTACACTAATGTTTCAAGTGTAGATATTGCAGTACACTTGCCGAATGGCACAAAGTTGAAAACTGAATGACACATACTGCCATTGCTACACTTTGTATCAAGTGGGCCTCTATGGACACTGTTTCCTCTCTGTCGGTTTGATTTTCCTGGTTTTCTCTATAGGCAAATAGTTGATAAATTTTCCTCATATCCATTAGACAGTCACAGAATTATGTGAAAGATCAATACTCATAACCAAAGCTGGCCTTCACAGGGGAGAAAAACCCTTACTGTTGACCTTAATGAGAAATTTCATTAAAATTTACCTTTCTAGAATCCCTTTAAACAAGCCCTTGTTTAGCGAGGGGATCCCCCTGCCTCAACCCAAACTGACAGACAGAAACAATAAAAGGCAGTTGAATTTTTATACAGATAACCCAAAGAATTCATAATGTCAGAGCTTTGGTAATAACAGCTTCAACTGAATGTGACTATTTTCTAATGGTATATGATTTCACATTAATGGAACTGAAATGAATAAAACATCATTTATTGCTGAACTTATTGAACTGGCAGTAATTTAAAAAAAGTTATCTAACTTTTCCCCATATAGTTATGGGTCTGAAATGAGACAAGTAAGTACTCCAGCATCTGACATATGAAGCATGGCTACACGAGAGGAACTGTTACCGAGTGGTTCCAACAAGGTATCGCTGTATTTTTGATCTCCGTCCATTGGAACAGAGATGTTTCAGGCCACACGCTGCAGTTCTTACTTACACTTGCAGTACAACTAGTTTACATTGGAAAAGAAAAAAAGAGCTCTTATATTCAGTTGGCAGGAATGACACCTCTCCTATCTAGCTAGAATTATGAAGTCCATGGCCATTTCCCAAGTGATTTATAGCTCTCTAGTGACATTGAAAACAGATCTTTTGAAAGGTATCATGCAACCTTTCTTTTCACAACCCCTACTGCAAGCCTCCTCCACCTCCCCAATTTTCATCATATTTTGAAATGCTGATTCAGCATAAACATTTTAATTTCACACATTAAAAGAAAAAAGGAGAAAATCAATTTCCCCAGCCAATATTTTTCCAATTGTCTCGCAAGGAAAAGCTATTTTTTAACCACTTCATCTAAACATGTTATCTACATACAAGCAAAAGAAAACATTTTTAGAATTATTTTACTAACAAACCCCAGATTATCCAAGAAGAAAATAAGAAAACATATACAGCAGGAATCATGCTTTTCTGCTTAGCCAGCTTCACATCTTGTAGTGTCATTTTTATCTGCTATGTTACATACAAAGTAGCATAATAAACTAGTTTTGAGGACTTTCTCATTATCTCTATTTTGACTTTTTCTGTGCTTATGAAGAGAAAATTCTCCTTTTTGTATTTAATGGTTATCAGACATGCTTAGAAAATAAAATTGTTCAAGACAGAGGACTGACATTTTAAGTTCTGCTTTCAGATGATTCATCATATGACTTATCATATGAAGCAAATCATTTAAATGCTGCCCATGAGTTTTTCCTCTCTTGATGGAAATGAGGATATATACTGTATATCTTAGTATTTTGGAAAGCTTGGTATTAGGATTGACCACCTATCCTAGTGTACACCTCCTAAGTTTAACAATTTTGTTTTCCCAAGTATTCTAATCTTGTATTATGTTTGGAAACATAAACACAGTACCCTGTTTTCTGTTGATTTGCACAGGGCCCCAAACCGCACCATACACTTCTGAACTCTCCATGTTCATTTTAAATAGCAGCAGCAGCTACCCACTTAACACTAGTATAAAATAGAAAGAGGATAATTTCATGCTTATCATTCATGTGTAACATATGAATTAAATTCAGCTTAGCATCTTTATGCTGCTTCTGCAGCAGGTTTTATACCAAGCTTTTATCAAATATTCTTATCTAATTGCAAATGCCTCTGTGCGTCATGTTCCCGGCTACCGATGCTATCAGTGAGCTGTGCTCTCTGCCCTCGCTTCACGCTGGGGGCAGGCCAGATTAAGCACAGCAACCACGCCAGCACGCAAGCAAACCACCCAGCACCCTCCACGTAGCTTCTGCAAATGGCTTTCTACTTCCGAATGCCAGTTTCTTAAAGTTGCCTGAATACTAGTGGATGTTAGGGAATATTTTATTAATTCTCTTCAAAGATTTGATCACAATATAAAACTAGGGAATTAGTCTGGAAGAAAAAGATTTTTGTCTATCGCAGTTACTCAGATCACACACACTACCAGAAATATCAAATATTTTGACTTAAGTATTCCAAATCCTCATCTCAAAAACAATTTTTTTTTTTTAAATGGTAGAGGGAAGGAAAGATAAATTACTTGAAAGCAGTAGCTGCCTGCTCCAGCAAAGCAGCAGAAGTGACAGAAAACAGAGTACTCTGAGTAATCATTTAATTTGAGACTGAAGTCCTCTTCCAGTTGAGCTGGTTTAAAATTTGTGCTCAATTTCAATACGGTCATGGCTGGTCCCTAGTTTGCTTTCTTCTGTAGCAGATTCTGTAAGAAGAGTTGCAAATGCAGAGGAAAAAAAAAAAAAAAGTATTTTAAAATCTGTTATTGGTCATGCCACTGGTAGCAAAGTGTATGAAGTACTTTTTTTCTTAAAAAAAAAAACCACACCACCAACAAAAGAGCACATTGTGGGATCACATCATCTGCTCTTCAGCAATACTCCTAAAGGATAAATGCCCACATACCTTACTAGATGCTCAATATTTTGCAACAGGATTGATTCAGAAAGTTCTCAAAACACATTTCTCACATTCACTGTGTTAAATAAATGCTTAATTATTGGCATAAGCATCTTCTCTAGGGCTAATTTAATTTCTTTTCCTCACTAAAAACATTTCTGTCAGAGCACAGCAAATAGCTGAAGTCATAATTTTTCATAGGGACATGCAAGCTTTAAAGAGAATCTTTTTAGGAAAGATTCCCAGTGCCAGAATGGAGTTTCAAAGCAGTGAAGAAGAGTTTAAATACAGAAAGTTCAGGAGTATGTGGGAAAGATCCACCCCCCCCCCCCACTAAATTGGTCTCCTAATACCCCACACAACTGCAACTGAGTTCCAAAAGTCTTTGACTCATCTCTCCACAGAATAGGAAAATCCCAACCAATAGGAAGCCCAGTCTGACTCTGGCAACTCCCACTTAAAATACCTAGTGAACTTTGCATTACTTCATGTCTCTCCTGATGCTGTCCCTATGTTACCTTTGGGCTTCTATGACATAAGGAACTTCTGCTTCTTCTCCTACCTAAGAACTAAAGCCAAAGCAGTAGTGAAGAAAAATCTTAAAAGATGAGATCTTTCCATGGTGTTGTTTTTTTATTATTTATTTTTTAAACAATGCCTCAGAAACATAGTAGAGCCTTCATCCTTGGAAATATTCGACACTGGAGCAGGTAGAAGGATATTCACCACTTAATAATTTGATCTACCTTCAAAATCAGCCCAACTTTCAGAAGAGGATTTGGACAAGATTGCCTCCAGAGATCCCTTCCAACCTAAAGTATTCTATGATTCTAGTTGAAAAAAATGACAAAAGCCTACCTTTTCAGAGATCCCAGCTTGTAGTTTCACTATAAAAGTATCTATTAGCAAAACGTCAGCATGGACCAAATACTAAAATAGACTTTTTGTCACTGTGGAAAGTCACAGTCTTTCACAGTAAAAAGACAAATATGGAGGTACGGATGGTAATATTTTGCCAGTCATATTTTGCCACATTCATAGAACTATTAGTCTGCACCATTTGTGTTTACTAATGTTGATAAAATGCTGCATTGTAACTTATTTCAAAGTATAGTATTTCCAATTTCCAAATGAAGAATTCATTCAAGCAAAATCATGAGCAAGAAAAACAGCAAGACAATGAACACAGCAGCCCTTTTGCCTATGAAGAAGAAAAAAAGAAAAAAGAAAAATCACTCAAAAAAAAAACAAAAAAAAAAAACACAACAACCAACTATCCCAGGGGACTGTTTTAAGTAAACAAGTAGATCAGAGTTGTGCCATGTCATTAGAGATTAATTTCATTACTTAGTCCAAGTTAACTTAGTCACAAAAATATTGCTCGTAAGCTGCCTAATCTTTCTTTTTGAGGGGAACATCTGTTATTTTGCTTAGTGATTTTATTAAAAAGTGAATTGGGGAGCAGGGGGGAAGATGCACTAAAAAAGCAAAATACTCCAGAAACTCTACAGAGACTAACCAAAATCATCATAGAGAGCAACCAAACAAAAAACGGGGGACAATACAAAACATTCAGAGTAGCATAATTCCTGTGAACTACAATACCCAAAATAAGACAGATATAACAGAGTTAAGAAATAGCCAGAATATAAATAGTGTGATAGTGAAATATATTCTCACATAGTACAGAGTACAGTATATTCTGTACTAGTCTAACTATATTTTCTTGCATGCATTACAAGTTAAAGTAGTGTAAAACTTTCAGGACATCTTTAAGATTCTATACTTGTCACAAAACTCATGTTATATTAAGAAAATAAATTAGAAAACTACAAGGGCTGTCCCCCCATACATGAAACCTGCAAAGAAGAGCCCACAACATGGGCATAATATAATGCCATCATCTATTTTCCATATTAGTTTGCAAACAAAAAGATTAGTCCTTTTTGCTGGTGCACCTTGAGTGCCAGGTGCAACAGCTCAAATATCTATGATGACCACTTTAAAATTCCTCTAAAAGTCTTCTTTTCTTTCAAGTTTAGAAAAAAAAATTTGCTTGGGACCCTACTAAAACATCCTTCTAATTTACTGAATCATAATGGTCTGTTTGCTCACATTCTCCTAACCACTTGTCCTCGTTGTTCTTAAAACTTAAATTGTAAGCCTTGGTGCAGGACGTCTCTTCCTTCCTGCATAGTGTTCAGCCTGACGGCTCAGAATGCAAAACTGCAGAGCCCTAGTGTCAGGATAACATAAACATATCATTCACAATCATAGCAGAATCTTCTGAAAAATCATTTAAAAATTCAATTTGTTCCATTATTATTTCATCTTTCAAGAAGTATTTTAAAACCCATTTCTGTTACTTTTGCTCAGGTATTCCCTTCCTAGGTTTCCCTTCACAGCCAATAGCATCCAAAGATAATCTGTTAAAAGCTTGCTATTTTAGGCACTCTTGCTCCTCTCTGAAGTCTTCAACCACTGGGCTTGCGTTTTGAATCGTTTCTGTCGTACAGCAGCGCCTACTTACAATACTATAATTAGAAGTTCATTTTCACAATAAATACCACATTTTCAGCGAAGTCTCTAGGCAATAATACCGTGTGAACTCTACTCTTCTGCATTTTGTTGTCTAAAGTGATTACTAGTTAGCAGTCTAATTCACTCAAAGTAAAATGTTTCCATTCCCTCTAGGTACTGCCTAACTTGTTTGAGGACACTAAATCCAATACCCTCTATTCCTAGAGAGCAAATCAATATCACAGTTTTCTGTATCCAAAATAACATCATTATGTACAAGGAGTAAGTAATTTTCAAAAATAAAGACCCACTGGAAAGGGAACTTTAAAGAACTGAGTACTTGCAAGCATTCTGATGTGAAGAGGAGACTCTAGGGAGACCAACAGGAATCGACCAAGGAAACACTGGAACTCCTTAGGTTTCACTGCATCCATCCTTTCTGGTGATGTCCTTTTGCCTCCACGACAGTTCCAGAGCACATTACAGGAAGGGACACACAAGTTGATTCCAACTGACTCTCATGTGGATGCTTAAACAGTGAGAAGTGAAATTCAGCCACCTACTAATTTTTTCAAATAGCTAGTTTGAAGGTAACACATTACACTGAGTATTTGAAACATCTCAGGTCAGAAATGAGGATCTCTGAGAGATGATGCACTGTGCTACATGATCATTGAACTCAGTAACACATGCAGTTTTATTCACCACAGCTGCAACACACAACACTCCCAAAGACCTCACTGAAGTCAAGTGATTAAAAATTATGCAGAGAAGAGATCCTAACAAGTTACTTACAGCTTGACCTGCCCTAATCAGATTCGTTTAAATGGAACTTCTGTAACGGAAACCTTTAGAATAACCCAGCAAAGAAAACCTGAACCCACAGGAAGGCCCACTGCAGCCACCAGAAAACCGGGAAGATGCCTATGACAGTAGACTTCCGTGGCAGGCATGAGGAGGAGGCATCAACAGCCTATGTCTTGTTATTTACTTTGCCAGGACAGACTTTCAGAAAGCAAGTCTGGCTGCTAGCGCCATTGCAGAGGGGGCAGAAGGAGGGGACGAGGGCTAAGCGGGTCTGGCTGCTAGCACCATCGCGGGGGGGCAGAAGGAGGGGACGAGGGCTAAGCGGGCCTGGCTGCTAGCGCCATCGCAGAGGGGGCAGAAGGAGGGGACGAGGGCTAAGCGGGCCTGGCTGCTAGCGCCATCGCAGGGGGGGCAGAAGGAGGGGACGAGGGCTAAGCGAGTCTGGCTGCTAGCGCCATCGCAGGGGGGGCAGAAGGAGGGGACGAGGGCTAAGCGGGTCTGGCTGCTAGCGCCATCGCAGGGGGGGCAGAAGGAGGGGACGAGGGCTAAGCGGGTCTGGCTGCTAGCGCCATCGCAGGGGGGGCAGAAGGAGGGGACGAGGGCTAAGCGAGCCTGGCTGCTAGCGCCATCGCAGGGGGGGCAGAAGGAGGGGACGAGGGCTAAGCGGGCCTGGCTGCTAGCGCCATCGCAGGGGGGGCAGAAGGAGGGGACGAGGGCTAAGCGAGTCTGGCTGCTAGCGCCATCGCAGGGGGGGCAGAAGGAGGGGACGAGGGCTAAGCGGGCCTGGCTGCTAGCGCCATTGTGGGGTGGAGGTGGCGGGTGAGAAGGAGGGGACGAGGGCTAGGGGCTCTCTCTGCCTGCAGAAGCAGTACAGATCCCTACCACCCCCAACCCCCCCCACACCCTTCAGAGGCATCAGGAGGAGGAAGCATGATTTTGCAAGGCCCTGCTCCAAATTCGCCATCTCAATTTCATTATTCCCCCTAAAACATTCCCTTCCCAAGGCAGAAGTAACTGAGACCCCTGAGGCTCCTGGGCAGAGGAGGTGCATTTCCACCAATACCCGCTTCACATGCTTATCTGCAGAAATACTGATACACAGAAACAAGTATACTGTCATCAACTGACAATGTCAGTACCGAAATTCTCTGAAAACTCCTTCCATGGGCAGTGAGTCACAGTTAAGAATTTCAGTGATCAGCCCAGCAACAGTCAACACAAAACCCAGTTACTGATGCTTCATCAAAAAGGAGCAACCATGTATCCAACACAAAAACAGTGACTCAAATACAAATGTAACATGAATGAGGCTGGTCAGCATGGAAAGCTTCCACGGAACAATACTGCAGGCCTTTCGGTTGTACGAGGATTTTTGTATCTCAGCATATCTGCAGCCACCGGGCTTATTCCTTTATGAAAAGCAAACAGGACACTGGAAACTTAGAAAGCTGTATTTTGAACTGATCACAGAACAGGTAAAATCTAAAACTATTCATGGGACTGAAGCAATCTCTTGACCATCTCACACAAAGAAGAAAGCCATAAAATATGAAATAACAGGAACACAAATAGGAATAATGAGGAATAATACACATTCAGTTTACAAGCACATCATATGATCTACAGTTTTAAGCTAGTCTGAACTCTGATTTTGTTGCCTGTTCACAAATCCCTTGCACGTGGAACTTAGAAGGATGCCAGCAGAAGTACTTATTTATGCAAGCCGTGTTTCACAGAAATGATTGTGCGCATGACAATTTAAGTGGAATCAACCTTGCAGCAAGTAAAACAGCTTACAGTTCGGGCAACTGATCCACAGTTATGCTTGTACACTGCTGGTATTTAGTTTTTGGCATGCTAAGAAACCAGAAACAGCCAGCATATTATAAGCCCTGCTTGTTTAACCCCCATGATACACTATAGGTTTTTCCCATAAATGTGAGCTACTTGTCCCACTCCATAGATTTATGCCAAAACAGATGTGCTTCTGACTTCAGCATAGGAATGGTTTAGGAAGCAAAATGAATTCTCAGGTGAATAACCCTTTCAAATTTATCTTGTAATAAGCTTGTGTCTGTAATTGTCTATCAAGGGACATTTATATCATCTTTCTGAGGGTCATGATTAATGAGACAAGAAGGTAGTAGAGCAGAAATGAGATCATCTCCCAAGTCATTTAACTGGCACATCTGAGATCTCAGGCATCCAAGTAACAAAAACAAAATCAGAACAGATCCAACTAAAAACATTTTATAGGGTCTATCAACATTATATTGAAAACTGCATAATTATCAATGATGAGCGAACCTGGAAAATCTGGTTTTACTATTCTACGTTTTTGCCACTTCATGAAAGTATCTAGAGTTGCTGATTTTTGTTTTTTATACTTTCATAATTACTCCCAAAGTAGCAGAGTCAATTTTTGATTGAAATTCACTTCCAGACTCAAACTCCACTGGTTTAACAACAGACAACAATTCTCGCAGTAAAGTGCTATGAATAACTTAAACACAAAGCCTCTTACAAATTTCTTTCATTTGATATCATTCGATGAAGTACTTGTAAACACATGAAAAAAAGTGTATTTAATTGCCCGAACTGATGACTTAAATTCAGAAAGCTGCATGTCCCACAACAAATTAACACTGAGAACAAGAAATGGCAACTGGATTCTAAAATTTTATATTAGTAAAAATTTATTAATCATACTTTTCAAGGCTTCACCTCCTCTGTTTCTAGAAGATGAGAGAATAGAGATGTAAAGACAGGCTATAGTGATGGCTTAAGTCACTTTTACACCAAGGACTTCCTGAACCACAAATTGTTGAGGGCTGGAAGAATATCTAGGGGAAATACCATTACGTGCTTGTTCTATTCTTACAGTCTTCTCCGGATGAAATGCAGCAAGGAAGAACTAGAAGGGCAAGTTCTCACTTCTCTGGCTTCTGAACTTGTTGACACCAGAAGAGTCAGAGAATAAACAGCTCTATCAAGTACTCAAAAGACTCCTTTATCTTGTTGCTACAAGCACATGATTTTCAGCCTTAATTTGCAATTGTTTTAAACAGAGAAACTATGTTGAGACTGCTGAAAACTCAAGAAAACAACTGTTTTCAAGGTGAAAAAATCAAATAATCTTTAGGTAGAGTAGCTTTCCTTGTAAAAACACTTTGGAACACAAGATTTGCAAGATGCTTGCCAAGGGGCTTCCTTCTTTTCAAAATATTTGTTTTAGCATATGGGGATCATTAATTTTATTTATCTGTTACACGATACCTATTGTTTACATCCAGAAGCATGCACTCTGCCACTGCTATGGAAATGCTGCCAAACAGAGCTATATTATGAGGTTTTGAAAAATTGAGTTCATATTCCCCTATTAGGGGGTTACAAGTGGCATACAAATCCTCCCTTCTGTGTGCACTAAGTGTGCTTTATCCTGTGGCTGCAGAGGGCATTCATAATTTTTTTTTTTGATTTGCTACCTGGCATTACAACTTAAAGGTTTAGGTCAACAGGATGCAATGCAAAAATACAGATATATGCCCACTAACGCAGGACAAGTTAGTTTTCCCAGAAAGGCACTATATAGTACAGCTATACAAAATAACTGTCACTCCTAGAGCTCTTGCTCCACCATTCACACCTCTGAGCGCTCAAGAGTTCAATTCGGAATGTTACATTAAATTTAAAATGAAATTTTGTATTTCATAACACAGAAAGTCTGTGCTGGCATTCAGTCCTTCCATTTACCTCCTTGACTCTCATGTTTTCCTTTTAAACAGGATTATAGGGAAGACAACTGTACATTCATGGCTTTTTATCCAAACCTTGCTTGCCAGCAAACTGCAACCTCTGAATTCCTCAGCTGAATTCTGCAAGAGATGTATTTAACTCAGAAATCCAGGAGCATTACCTTTTCTACAGTCTGCTTATGTGGTCAGTGCTATTTCTAACTGCAAATAGAACAACCATAGTTGTCATGAACTTTGCATGCCGATTAATTTGTTTGGAAGAGGAGAACTAATGAAGAAAATTCCTCAAATTTTAAACTTCCTTTGAATTTTTACCATCACACTCAGATGCTCTAGTTATAAGAGGAGCTTCTGCCAAAGCTGGGATGGCACACACAAGTCCCATGGTGTGTTTTCAGTCATGCTGCTGCACATCACTGTTTTCTTCCATCCCCAATGGAACTCAAGGCTCTATCGTTGGCTGCACATCAAAATTTTTTTTGTCCAGCTTCCCCATCTTAGATAGCTATTTATAAGTGCTTTCTATTCTACTGGAAATATTTTTAAGTGTGACAATCAAAAATGAAAAAAATATTCAAGCATAAATTTCTACACCTTCTCTCTCATTGTGATCATGTGGACACTGGCTGTTGGCCACAGAAACCTGGAGACTGCTGTTCTTGTATGGGATCTATTCCGTGCTGTCGCCAGAATCCGATGCAGTTGCTTACTGACTAGAATGAGTTGCTTCATATGCTATGTTGGAAGTTCCCTTTTATGAGAGTTATTTTTGATTCTCCTCCAATATGGTTTACTCTCTGACAACATTGCTCCATGTTATTTGTTGTATATGCCCAGCAATACACATTTTAACTATAAACACATTTTAGAATACTAGTACTTGCTCACCAAGTGACAAGTTACAAAATTTCGGCTTTTCTGCCAGTGTCATGAGGTCTGAGTAGACATAACCTGTAATAAGAATTCTGAAAAATACATTTCTGAATCTTTTTCTTCTCTCCCTCCTTTTTTAAACTGTTCTCACAGGTCACAGAATTATTATAATGTCATTTGAAATTACTACCAAGAACTACTGAATTTCTATAGAAGCAAAAAGCAGGAGAGTTGCTTCAAAATGCTTGTGCCGCTTCTAATCTAGTAATAACTGACTTCTCAGCTGTCTCCTCCAAGGCAAAACAGATTCTCTAGATTCAGTAAATCTACAGGACATGTAAAAGATGCAGCTATTAGACAGAACAATCAGAGAAGATTTGTGATACCTAAAAAAAGCATCCTACTTGGGAAAGGGGAAAAGTTCAGAGAAAACTGTACAATAGTAATGTGATCAGAGTAATGACTTGTTTTATGATCACAACATAAAACTTCTAGGGACAAAGTCACTGTGTAAGCAAATAGGAAAAAAAGCCAAATTAAATCAGGCACTGAGAAATCTGGACTCAGACACACACACTGTGACAGGTAGGAAATCTTGCACATCTGCCCATCATTGCTTCTATTGCATCCACCCTGACTGATATGAATGGCTGACATTAAAAAAATGAAATTTAATACTCACTTTTGGGAGTACTTAAGGTGTGAAGGAAGGAAAATAGTTGTATTTTCAAGTGTTCACTAATCCTAAGGATTTCCCAGTGCTTAGCGTTCTTGACCAGTAATTAACTTCTTGAACTATTCTTGCTGTGTTTTAGCTAGGAACACGGCTTTGAAAATGAGAAAGCAATTTCTAAATACTACCTCCTTGATTTTATCTTTTCTGTGAAAAGAGAGATAATTCAGTTCAATTTGCTTCTGGAGTTGAACTCTCAAAAGGCCTTTTCACTGATCTGTAACTTGAAAAAAATACAAAATTGCAGATAAATGCATACATCCTCACGTTTTCATAATTTTGCACATACTGTAGTTCTAACATTTGCCATTAATTTTGGTATAGTGACTGTCTCGAGCAATATCAATAAACACACAAATAATTTTTCTGCAACAATACTGAAGGTGCAAAGATGTGTATTTGGAATTTCTGAAAGCACACTGACCTTACAAGTTTATATTAGCATCACCAGGACATAACCCTTTTTGTATGACACACACTAGCTGCTTAGAATAAAAGGAAAAATAGATTAGTATTATCCCCATTTTATACACAGAGATGAACAACAAGTGTCAATATCCTCCGACACAATAAACCTAAGCAAGCAGGAAGTAATCCCAGAACATCTGATGTTTGTTTTTCAGTTTCACCTATTAGACAACACGGTTACTACACATGTGCAAGTGTTACTTGGATACGAAAACCTGAGCCTGAAAGTTTATTTCCCATTATGTATTTTTAAATTAAACAACACAGTTTATACCTCCCCTAATTTAAGATTAATTAAGCTACTGACAATTCCCATTTTTAAATCTAGTATTACTTGTGCAATTGCTTGGTTGGCAGTGGAAATGGATTTTAAGTGCAAGATTATTTGGTGTTTAATAGTTTAAAAATTTACCTTGAGATTTTACTGAGGGAAAAATAAGTCCTTGATGTATCTGTAGTTATTCAAAAAGAAAACAATCTTGTAACATCAAAGTAATTCTTTAGATGCATACAGATGGTAGCAATTGAAAGGAAACAATTCATACATTTAGTTTGCATGTTATGTTTGGGCATATATATTATCAAAACATTAGATGCTGTGGCTAATCTCCTAAAGGTAATTAGGGCCAGGAACGTGTGTTTTCTTAACCTCTTCCAAATACATTATGAAGAGCAAGGAGTAAGCTTTTATCTCGCAGATAATTTAAAACTGAATTTGTCAGATGACAGCTGTATCTCAGGGAACAGTTTGCAAAAAAAAAAAAAAAAAATTATGTGCAACTGTTTAACCCAGATTGATTACACTGCCAAGTAATATGTCAATTACTTGAGACATCTAATTTAGAGTCTTACAATATGCACTTTACTAAATTTTGCATTCATCTGTCACAGCTGTGTTCAGTGATTTGACCCTGATTAAAATTCAGGCACTTCCCTTCTGTGGCAATTCTCTTTGATATCCTATTCATCTTTATAATTTCAATAAAATCAGAACCGGGAACATTCTCGCCTCAATTTACTGTATGTTTTACCAGTTGTCTGCAGTCCCTTGCTACAACAGCTCAGCACAAGGAATTGACTGTATTAGACCCTCCCACAATGAGTCTTTCAGGAATAAGATAAAGAGCTCAGCAAAATAGCCCTGTCCCAATGATTTTGTAAATTAACAGCTGAGTACGAAAAAAAAAATTCTTTGAAAAAGAAACTGGACCACTGGAAAGTGGCCGTGAGGGACAGCATAGAGTGACTCTCATTGTCAAGGCTCAAAACCACCAGTTGGCAAGAGGTACAGATAGCTTCCTAACTTAAGAAGCATAAACCCAGCATGGCTTCTTCAATAAAAAGAAAAAAATGGCAAAGGCGTCTTTTTTCATGATGACACAAGCTTTTTATGTTGAAAAGAAAACTTTATTCAGTGAGGCGTATTCAAGTAACATCCTCCATGGCAAACCATTAAAACGCCTCCACTTGCTGTCAATACAGCAAACAAACAATACTGAAAACGGTGGTAAGCATTTCCCATGAGAAATACAGGCAAGAAGCTCAGCCTAGAAGGCCTCAGAAATTTTCCAAGTGCAATGAAAAAATAATTGTCAGTTTAAGAATTTCCATGTCAGTAAATACTTTTCTTTACTCATATGTTTTGAGCAATTATACATTTTTAAATAAAATAATATTACTAGTATATTATTGTATTAGTATATTTAGTAATCATATTTTTTCTGATATTACAGATTTTCACCTTTTAAAACAGCAATCAACGTAACAGAAATTGAGAAGTCTAGGATCAGTACCCCAGGACCCCAACACAATCCTCAGTCAGAACAGTTCCATTATAATTAACAGGATTCTTGATTGCTACATCGTTAGTGCAGCCCAAAAAAGCCACAACAAACAGTGGTACTAAGAAAATACATCACGTTTACTGGTAACTGGATGAAAAATCCAACTACCCAGAGACATAGTCTTTGCAATGTCACATCACTCAAAACAGTCACACTGGCCAAGAGAGAAAATGAGAACTGCTTAACGCTGTGGTACATCTGCTACCTATAAATACTCTGACAAAGAAAAGCACAGATGTAGAGAGTTTCTACAAGCACTCCTGCCAGGAAGCTGAGTGCTGTGCAAAGCGGGAGCGTCACTGGCAATAACTGCCCTTAACTGTCAAGGAAAGGCATAGCTTTCCCTGTTCGCTGAGCCACAGCCCCACTTGTTAGTGGGGAGAAGTTAGGCACTCGGCCAAATGCACAAGTTGTGTCTGGTCATAGAAACATTTTAAAATATACATATATCTGATTCCATTCAAATAACCTGTGTTTAGAGGTATCAGTTTTTACCATCTCCTCTCAATACAATCACGTCTTTAAAGAAACGAATAATGTGCTTTTATCACACTTAATCAAAAGAAGAGTGAGCAACAAGTGTCTGCAGACATATGTCCTTTTTCTTGAAGTTCTATTCTCAGGTTCAGTCATTCTACCATTTTAAATTATAAGTTTTGTGTGGAGTTTAAATGTTCACCTTCTCGTTTTTTTTAGGTTTTTTTTTTTTATAGTTTTGTGTATCTTACAGACACATTCATTGTAATTTATCTTGAAGTTTCTAGTATAATATGGTTTGTCCCTCTTGGAAAATTCCAAGATGTCAAACCATGAGAAAAAGCTTACAAAACTGACAAGAGAAACTAGACTCATTGTTCATTGGCATCACTGCAGAAGTAATAATTTAATGCAGTATCACTTGAACTGCAAATTTGCTCCAGCACAATCACATTATAATGAAAAAATCAATTGCAAAATTGCAAGAATTTTTTTTCTCCTATTGTAGTGATCATATTTATTCATGTCAGTTGGATAGATCACAGGGTATTTAAGAGAATTAAAGCATAAAACCTGTATTTTCAACTGCTTAATTGTGGATGTGCTAATTAATACAAATTGATCTTGCAACTGGCACATTTTGAGCACCTCCAAGAGGAGTCATCATTTCCCAGCATCAACTGTGGCTCAAAACAAAACTTGTTTCCTTTTTGATTTCAAAAGTAGTATCTCCATTGAGTACATCACTGCCTCAGTGTCAATTAGTTCCAACACGATGGTGAGAGTTATGGCAACAGGCAAGAAACCACTAGAAAACAAGACTTTAATCTGCACCACTGGAGACATTCCATGAATGCCCAGAGGCTGGCAGGACGGGATTCCCACTCCCCTGTTGGTCTGAATGGAATAGTCTGAATTATAATGATCATTATAAGGATCACTAACAAAAGCAGCTATTTGAAAGGATTTGAGGGACAGGAGTGTGAGCTAACCGATCTCTTTTACTGCCTTACTGAGTTAACTCATTGTGGCGATTCTGCACTGCAATGAGGTTGTCATCTGCAACTGTAATTAATTGTGAAAGGTCCAGAATCTCAAGGTTTCTTGAACGGTCATTTAACCGCCCGCCCCCTGGGGGAAAAAAGATCTATCAGCCTTTAAAGCACCTTCTCTCTATGCATACTTTATGAACCTATAAGCAATTTGATATAACTGATATTATTAATATATCAGTCTGGATGAATTTGAAGATTTCCCCTTTGTTGATTTCTTTAAATGACGACCCAGAATGGCAACTTGTTTGTATAGGAAATCCTACCAAGTGCCATTGGAAAACTGGCTTTTATGGTTCCGATGGTTAATCTGGAATAGTTTAGGCATTTTTATGTTGTTACTGTTCCGATTCAGTTGCCACCTTCAAGTTTAAAACGTACAACTAACCAGGGAGATGCAGGAGCTGTGAGGATGTTATTTCTTCATTCAGAGGCCTTTAATTTGCTTTCAGCCATCAAGAATAAACATAGTGACACTGCACAAAATGTTTTACCTGCAAGGCTTATTCATTTACCTAACAGCATAGGAACAGGATTTCTTTTATCCACAGACAAGAGAAAAAATAAGAGACGGTGGCTGAAAACCAACTTTTTTCTTCCCTCTTTTTAGTTCCAGCTACAAATATATAAACAGCAACAACAACAATGTGAGAAGCCACTTTGTGCAAGCAGGTCTGTAGATTATCATGATTTCTTCCCAACAGTGCAATAGTCCATTAGGAACAGTTATACAATAAAAATAATTGTTTTATATAAAAATCTAATATGGTATCATGAAATTCTACTTAAATTACCATCTCAGTCTATTTGATTACAAGCCTTCCTTGAAAACTGCTGCTTCCAAGTCAGCCGAACAACTGTGCAAAATTAAAGATGATGCATGGAAAGCCCTGACACTCCCCAGTGCAAGTGAGAAGCACCCAATGAGGTAGGAAGTCCAGCATGACTCGGAGTGCACCTTTGCGGCAGCCACGGCTAACCACCTCCGGGGCTGCCTCAGCAAAAGCACCGTCGGCAGCTGGGGAGTATTTTGTATTTGTTCTGTACTCCTCTGTGCTCTGCACTCATAGGGCTGTGCCTGGAATACTGCGCTCAGGTTTGGGCCCCTCAGTAAAGAAAGATACTGGCAAAGTGGAGGGAGTCCACCCACCAGGGGACCACCAAGATGGACAGAGTGCTGGAGCACATGAAAGGCAAGGAGAGGATGAGGGAGCAGGGTTTGCTTAGCCTTAGGAAAAGAATGCCAGGCTGGGTGATGGGGGGCATCACACAACCCAACTGCTGTCTTCAGCTACCTAACGGACAACACAGAGAAGATGGAGCCAGACGCTTTGTGGATGTACATCACAAAAAGGATGAGACACAACAGTCACAAGCTGCAGCAAGGAAAATTCCAACTGGACATTAAAAAAGTTCTTCACAATGAGAACAGTCAAGCACTGGAACAGGTTGCCCACAGAGATTATGCAATATCCATCCTTGGAGATGTTCACGGACACTACTGGACAGGCTCTGAGCAACCTGATTTAACTTTGAAGTTCATCCTGCTTTGAGCAGGAGGTTGGGGTAGACAAGCTCCAACAGCCTCCTCAAATTGAAATTAATCTATGATTCAATAAATATTTTTAAGTATTTTCTTTCATGATGTTGCTTACTCCTTCTTCAGCATGCTAATGTAACACATTGTGACGCGGATGTGCAACTGAACGCAACCACAGAGGAACTAAGGGATTTTGGAACCACCGGGGGTAGGGGAGGCTGGGGAAGTAATTTGCAGCATAATTATTCACTTGGCAAGAAAAATGTAGAAAGAGATAAGGCTGAGAAAAGCTAATAGGTATTATGTGCAATTGGAAATGTAGCATGACAGCTAAAATGGACAGAGCAACTTTACGCTACCTACCTTTATTAAAAAAAAGAAAGATGTATATTATATACATTAAGGTTCTCCTACACACAGAACATATGGGATACTGTGTTCACATCAGAAAAGATTAGAAGAGCAACAGTGAAAGTGACTGACAGCTGGAGAGACTGACATAGGAATTAACTTACCAACGTCATTACTGACAGAGAATATCAACCTATGAATATTTAGATGGCACAGGGGATGCTAATCTGTTGACAGGAAGATGAATGGGATGAGCTAATAGTTTTTTTCCAGTAGTTCTTCTATAAAATAGCAATAGTCATAGAAAGTACAAAACAAAGTGGAAAGCAGCACTGTGATGAAAATGCTAATAACATTATAAATGCATAGTGCCACTATCACTACTTGCTGTACAATGCTTTTTTTGATACTTGGATTCTTTTTTATTCTAGCATAGCTTCACTAAAAAAAAAAACACCATGATCATTAAAGCCTTTGAACAGAACTGTGGTGTCCTTAGAGAAAGGGCAAATACAGTATTTCAAAAGGCAAGAAACAGTCCTTCCTCCAGCCCATATCAAAAACAAAATTACTTCCCTTGACTGCACTGTGGGAAAAATCAGTTCCTTGGCTGACTAAAGACATGTTTCTATCCTTTTAACTTGACATTTGAAAGTTTCTTTTGTGGGATCACCCCCTCACTCCCAGCTCCCAGGATGCAGTATTTGAGTAGAAGGTTGGAGTTTTAATTTATTTATACTGATTTATACACATTTCCTAAATGACTGCTCTAGGCTTTTATAGACAATATGTAAGGACATAATGACAAAAGAGCACTTGATAATCCCCAATTGTTAATTAACATTTCCATCAACAGCCACCATCAAGAGGGGGAAAAATTCCCCAGTAAATTACTTCCACCACAACCTTCAATTTCAGCAGGTGCTAAAATTAATTACAGACCTCTGCCTCCAGCTACATATATCTCAAAAACAAAAGCAGCACTATGTCATCCTCTTGCTGACAAGAGAAGGCAGATACTGACTGAGGACTTTCAATATATGTGAAATCAGTACAAAAATCTGCCATTACTAGACCCAGATCTGATCACATACTCCCACGATGTTAAGAGATGCCTAATGCAAACATACTTCTCCCAAATTCAAAAGCAGGAAATATATTCTGAGAAACTAACATTTGGAGAATATTATTCTAAATCCTTGAATCCTGGGCATCCTGTAAGCTGTATCAAGTTATTCATATACCCACTGTTCATAGGATAGAATTTGGATGGCTGAAATTCTGGAAGTAATTTAAGAACATTAAAAATGACTGTATATCAAATGGATACCACCTCTAATTCTTTCAGATTATCGTTTACTCATGACAGAAATAAAAGTATTTCATGGAAAAAAACTTAGGAACTGTTGACCTATTCTGTAGCAATTAATGTCACATATTTGTATGCATTCTATTTACTAAAGTCAGAAATATGCATGCATATTTTCTCCACTTGACGTCTTTCCTGATTCTTGACATCAATCAAACTGCTAAAATAAATGGTGGTTTAAAATAAGCTAGATGGCTATTCACTATTCTGAATCATTTAGCTCATTTCTATTCATTACATTGTTGGCTGCTGACAAGCCCTGGAATTTCCATTGTCAAAAGGAATACATGTGAAACCCATTAAATTAGTTACCTTGCTCCTAGCATATGTGTTTCCTTGAAGCTTAACAGGATCCAAGTCAGCAAGAACATCACAGTGCCCAGGCCTGCTAACTGTGGGCTAAGTCAGGATTTATTTGACCAGGAATTACATACTTAATTTTCAAGACAAAAACAAATTCATCAAACAAACGACCAAAATAAAAAGTAGGCAGGACACAGTAAAAAAAAAAAAAAAAAAAAAAAAAGAGGTTTATAAACAGCTCTCCTCTTCCCACTGTGTTTTAGCCAGCAGGTCCTTACTCGATCTCAACCAACTCAGTGACTTTCTGAGTACATCTAGCTTTGTACAGTTTCCTCCAATCCCAGAAAAGACTTTTTTGTCATGTGTGGGACTGGTCTGCTCCCCGCTCCTCTCACAGGTGGTAGAAGCAGCTCCTACAAATTAGCAATTTTACATTACTAAGAGCTGCTGATTAGATTGTTCTCTCCAGAGAGAGAGTTCTCAGGCAGAACAAAACTACCTTTTGTTAAAATACGATCTAATCTGAAACATAGAGAAATTCTCATACTTCTGTGTTACCAGAAGTATCTCTATTTAAAAATGTGCCCCAGTGTATACCTTGAACCCAGAAACATGAATAGAGCTCTTTCTTTCATTCCAAATAGTTCATTCAATAGGCTGATGAGTGGCTTCAGGAATCACAGAAACTCATTAGACCAAGTAATTAAAATGAGAAATAGCTACTAAAATGCATTTGAGAATAATACCTGATTGCAATGTCTGCTGATAACAAAAAGGGAATATGAGAATAATACCTGATCGCAATGTCTGCTGACATCAAAAAGGGACTATGACATATTTTGGAAGGATCAGTTATTCCTTACATTCTAGCGCGAGCACAAGCAGCAGCAGCAAGCCTTATGCAGCAGTACAGCAGCAGACAAGCTTCCCGCTGTAGTTAGAAGGTTTGTGATACTGCTTGCCCAGCCCACATTTACTACAAAAGGAATATTGTTTGAGAAAAGCTAACAACCACTGCTCACCCCACAAGAACAGCTGCACAAAGCGTTATATGTCTTTAATTTTTTGAATTGCGATGAAACAGGTTATAATAGTTCTGAACATCAGCACGCCACAGATATAAAGTTAACACAAAAGCCCCCAGTACTGGTCAAAGATTTGGTTTCTGGTCAATAGGTGGGACCAATGGAACTGATAACTTGGGGGAGGGGATATGCTTGTGTTTCTACAGGAACTCGGTTACGATGGGTGCTGTCACGATGTGTACGACCTTATATTGCCTCATCCTCAGAGCAGCAGGCATGCCCGTCAGATCAGACACCTGGGAGCATGGCAACATCTGGGTGACTCTTGCGAATGTAACCAATATGGACACCCTGTGTTTATCAATGGCAACACCATCAGACCCTTTCCGCACTTGCCTGGCTGGACTTCCTCTTGATATACAGCACATGGGGTCTCTGTACAATGATACTGTGCTATCACCCTGCAGCACGCCAGGTAAGCTTCAGCCCATATGGTGGCGCGAAGCAGGGTGGAGAAGCACGGATGGAAGAGGTTCCACATGGTATAACAACATGCGTGATGCGGGTAATCTTCCTGCCCTGCCAGTGCAACCACAAGAACTTGACCTATTAGGAACCACACAGGCTGCTTTTATCTAAACTACACTTCAGGACTATATATCCATGAAACTGGCATTGACGTATCCCCCACGGGCATCTCTGCCAATGAATCCATGTGGTGTAATTATACCACTTGGAGTCAATTAACGCCTGGACCAGAACCCAGAGGGCTAGCTGCTAATGCGTTGCTAATATGCGGCCAAAGAGCCTGGAAAGGCATACCAGGTAAAGCTGTGGGAGGCCCACGTACCTTTGGGCTTTTGACAATGTTTCATCCCAAAAAATTCTTAATTAATGGAACCGTCCACACTCGAACAAAGTGGTCCACCCACGGCTTTACATCAAGTTGCGATAGTAATGTTGAATTTTTGAATCCAGCAGAACGTATTTTGAGTAGTATTTTTGCAGGAATAGGGACTGCTCATGCTTTATCACAACTTAATAGATTAGGATGTTGGCTTGCAAAAGAAGCAAAT
Organism: Apteryx mantelli; assembly: GCF_036417845.1. Taxonomy (NCBI): domain Eukaryota; kingdom Metazoa; phylum Chordata; class Aves; order Apterygiformes; family Apterygidae; genus Apteryx; species Apteryx mantelli. Next base: position 17,744,355 of record NC_089992.1, read on the forward strand.
GTTACTAGTACTGCTTTAAGTGCCTTATTAACAGATGTAGATTCAATTAGACACACCACCTTACAAAATCGGGCTGCAATTGATTTTCTGCTATTAGCCCAAGGCCATGGTTGTCAGGACTTTGAAGGAATGTGTTGTATGAACCTGAATGATCATTCTGAGTCAATACATACAAGCATTACAAAATTGAAGGAGTTAACAAAACAATTGCAAGAAGACGATGGTGAAAACTTATGGGGACTGTTTGATTGGTTGAATATGCTTGCTATAGGGCCTTGGTTAAAAAGCATACTGATTCTAGGACTTGTTATAGGTTTTATGTTTGTTGCAATACTAATCTGTGTACCATGCTTGTTGAGCTGCGTGCGAAGGATGATTGACCAAAGTATGAGACAAGTCATGACCCTGCGGATCCATACAGCCTTAGCCCTTCAATTATTAAAAGAAGGGGGAGATGTGGAGGGTCATTGACAGGGTTAAACTGGTGGAAAGTTGCAAGTAGCAAGCAACAGGAGCCTCAGACAAACATACCCAAGGACACTGGTGCAGCTGGGAATGATACATCCTGAGAAAGTACAGATAAACTAGCAGAAGCCAGTGGGAACCAAGGTTAAGGGCAAGACAGCTTTTCTAAACAAGTAGCAAGGTACAAGACATGATTGCTGCATGCGTGATCGGTGGAATAACTGGCTAACTGTGACATAATCTGCATGATGATTGGCTTAGCAAAGTGTATCTGTGAAACCACTGAAGCAGCTAACTTTTTAAATATGCTCAGAAACAAACAATACATGTCTCAAGATGCTTCACCTCTTGAGTCCGTGCCATCATTCGCTACAAACAACAAACCCTGTATCTGAAAGTTCAGGGGGCCATTTTGTCTTCTAGTTTAGACTCCTATATAGAAATGAACCATTAATTTTCATACCATTATTGGTGGTCTTTGTTAGCAAGCTGTATTCCTCAGCACAGTGCTCATTTCCCAAATTCAAATAAAGCTATTCTTGTTTAAATAAAAAGAAGGTTAATTATGCTTGCTTGAAAACTACTAACTTGGAGTAACTGGTAGAATACTGCCTTTTTTCAAAGGTCAAACATAAAAATATCAGGACACAGGTATTAAAAACTGTTGTGGCCCTTCTGTGTATGGCCACATGATAGAGGATTCCTCAATATCTGACAGGACTTGGAGACCATACACACAGCACAAAAAGAAGTCAACCACAATGCCATTATTCAACATAGTGAAATCCATGAAAATTGGTATTGTCCACTAGCTGCCATTTAAAACAATCAGCTCATATTCATACACACACCCCTCTAAGCCTAAATTTATTCTGCTATTTAATGAAATGAATCTTTGCTGTCCAAAACCAAAAGCTAATATTCTCTTTGACAGGACAAACTACTTCCAAAATTGGTATTATTTGGGTATCTATAGAGATCTACAGGAACTCATTTCTAACATGGGTTTTGTACACCAATAAAAAACTAACACAGTTTAAAAATTAAAAACAAACAAAAAGAAACTGCTAATAGAAAGGCTATTGATTATTCAACTTGCGAGCTTCCTTGAAGTTGTGGCTGACAGTAAAGTTATCAGAAAATCTTCAACAACACTGTTCCAAACAATCCATTAAAACATACTGAATACTAATAAGGTTTCAAGGAGTGGAATGCTCAACAAGGCCATACAGTAATTTCTAATGCCCCTTTGGAAGGATTAATACATATTAGATTACAGAAGCTGGCTCTTGAGAAAGCCAGACATCTTTTTTCTTTTGCACAACATTTTTTACATCAGAGAAACAAGAAACCCATTAAAACATATATTCCTAATATCATCCAAGCTACACTGAAGGATGAGTCAGCTCAGCCCAAAGTTACCTCTGATTCTATAGACAGGCTGCTGAAACCAGCCAGATCATGACAACCCGGTTACAACATGACAATGATGACAACACTGAAATGTACTCTTCTGTCAGTGTCCTTTGCAAAGTTACCTTAAAAAGTTGTTTGAAGCATATTCAAAAGCAGTAGTTTTCATGTAGTTTAGGTATGAGATCACCACCATTTTAAAGCAATTACCTGCAGACCTGTGCCTATAGCTCTGGATTTGTAACCACTGAAGGAACAGACTTGGTAACTAGTTAGTGACACCACTCGGTGACATAGGGGACCTCAGAAGACTGGACCAGATGTCCAGGCTGAGACGTCCGGCACTGGACAAACTCATGGACACATTCGATGTCTCCTGAGTAGACTAATGGGACTGTGACAAATCTACCTGCTGTATTTCATTGTTGCTATTATTTACAGCCTTTCTTCCCCACAAAACAAAATGTATCTTTTCCTTAATTGACTCCCATAAAATTCTGAAACCGGTCAATGTTTCCAGTTAAATAAGAAGTTTGGAAAAAATAAATAAAAAGTCTGCACTCTAAATGCTCTATGAATGCTAAAGAACCTTAAGAGGCTATTAAAGAGATCATTTCCATTCTGGTCTTACACTGAGAGCAAGTCAGTTACAGCAGTATATTTTTCCACTTTCCATGTTAATTAACAACTAGCAATTAAAAATGCTTCACATATCCATTAAATTGACACAAAACACTCCCTTCTCCCCCCCCCCCCCCCAATTAAGGCAGACTCCCTGTAATACTTTCTTTGAAGCTAGGTAATGAAGCCAGGCCTGAAACTAGGCCCATCTGTGTGTTTCACTGTAGCATGGTTTTACTGAAATCTTCAAATTCAAGTCACTGGAGAGTCTGCTAGTTCAGTTATATATACACACATACATGTGCGCACGCAGATGTGTATGTGTACACATATATATGTATGCACACACAAACTTTTTATTTTAATAATCTTTTGGGAAAGATCAATGGTTTAATCAGTAAATAAATGCCAATATACTTTTTAAGCCTGAAACTGAGGAAACATGTCAATTACAGTAAAAATAAATATAGCCCTGAAACAAGTGAATAAAAGTTTTTTGGTTAAACTGGAAGCCTTGGGAGTCGAGACAATACATCTTTGTGATGCGTTGAAAATTCAACAGCTGAAAAGGGGACTTTGAAAGTCACACAAAAATTAATTTTGATGGCTGAAGACTTCTTACAGTCACCTACAGAAAAACATGGTAAAATTCATTCCTCTCTCACAAAGGGAAGAAAATTGCATTTTATGTCTGAAACTCCACAAGAATGAAGAGATTCACTCAGCTTCTCAGAGACTTACTAGCTAACTTTGAAAGTACATTGAATTTGTCGAGTGGCGTTGTGGAAAGGGTGGGCAGAGACAGCCTTTGCTGTCACAGAGAGAGTTTGTGATAGTCAAATATTTTTGTTCAACCAGTTTTAAGCATCCATGCATGCTCCTGTTATCAAGATGCACATTCCTGTTTCCTATTATTGCTACTCCTTCTACTGTTCCTGCCAGGTAACAGCAATGATGGAGACATTTTAGAATATGCACTTTAGAACATGGAAAAAAAAAGTTATAAATTGCTGCAAATAGTGTTAGATATCACATTACTGCTCTGTCCACATTTGTACTTTCAACTGAAGAAAATGTAGCTCCCTAGACTGCATCATCTGTAACTCTTATAAAAGACTAACATCTTAAAAGCAGTACCAAGGTTCTTGGTTTGAATCTCCTTGCACTAACAGTACAACAGATTATTAAAAAAAACAAAAACAAAAAAAAAAAACAAACCACCACCTCTGACAGCACAAAAGTTTTTTCCCCCCAAAACACTACTGCAGTCATTCCCTCCTGTAGTTCCCTCAGGACTTTTTAGACCACCTCATAGAAATATTATAAAAATTTTCTAAACAGACAAATTCCATCATCTAATTCCACATTCTTTTGGATTCCGTATTAGAAAGTTTATGGTGCTGAGTCAAAATTTTGCCACTTTGTAATCTGCATCTGGATTTGATCCAGATACTATGTTATTCACTTACTAAAATAATCCCTATCAATACTCTATATCAAGAAGGCTGGTGATGATGTGTTCAAGAATGCATAGTAAAAGAGGTTATCCTTCATACTGTTCTGTTCTTTAATAACTAAAGACAGCCAAAGGTATGCAATTACCTTTTCATCACAGTAGCGATGAACATGCCTTAGGGGGTATTGAAGTCATTAAAGTGTTTCATAACATACTCAGAGCTTTAAAAGCAGCTGTTGAGCAACAATCCTTTAGTTCTTGTATACAAACTGCATTTTATTTAGATTTGTATTTGAGTATTGGGCTGCCCAAATGCTTTACTTCAAGGTCATTACAACAAGTTATAGGAGAAATTGTATAATACATTTAAATAGGAGGCCATGACCTCAAAAATATTCTTAATCTTGCACAGTAGCATTTCAATCTTTACAAATACAGATTTGCCAATACTCTTTATTAAATTAGTCTCCTTAAGAGAGAACTGCTTTTGATCAAAAATACTATGAAAAGATTTCAGTAACTTATGATGAAGTTTTCCTTCAACTCCTTTATATGCTATTTGATTGCAGAGGCAGCAGCATTGGTAATTTTACTATTTCGTATAAATAGCTATTCAGTATACATATATACTTTTAAAATACAACATCCTGTCTTGTCTTCCAAGATTTGTCATGTTTCTAAAGTGAACTATGCAACTCCAAATGTTATGCAAAGTGTATGTGTGTTGCAACCTAAATGCTCACAGATAACAGCCAAATCATCTACCAGCTGGTCCTCGACATAACACACATTCATGTGAAACTAGCAGAAGTGACTTACTGACGGAAAGTGTTCTCATCATACACTTGGAACTTGTTCTTATATTAAGATGAAAAACAATACATTATGTCTCTTCAAAGTAAATATTTTCTGTAAGAAACTCTTCCTTTTTTATTTCTGCTCAGTGCCTGGCAAAAGATACATGCTTAGTGACAGTCATGCAAACAACAATCTGACCACTGTAAAAAGATTAAGCACATGCAGTTGGGGCACCAAATAAAAAAGCCTTTGGATCTAGAGCACTGGCCTCAGCCTTCCTCCTTGAAAAATATATTTAGGCCACTGACTATAGCAATAGAGCTACTGGATAACTCTTGTCTATTCTGGGCCCCTTTTGGGGCTAGAATAGAAAATTCCAGAGAAGGAATTTCAAGAGGTGAAAAAAATTCAAATAGCGTCAGTCTAGTGAGGTGTGCAGTAGAGGCAAGATGCAATGTCTGTCAAATGCATGTACAGAGCCTAAGCTCAGGCTAAATTTATTTTATTTATTTTTTTTAAAAGAAAATGTCATATCACTGGCATTACTCCAATTTTTTGTGGGAAATACACACTTAGACTCTTCAAATGCATGTGAGGATCACACTGTGGACACACCTCTTATCTCATTTATTAGAATAAGTGTGGTATTTACAAGAGACTTTAAAGTTTTTTCCTCTTTGTGCAAGACTGGTATACGAACCTATGTTATAGCTATTCAGGTATCCTATATGCAGGTACTACTGTAACTCGTCTATAGAAAGGTCAAAATTAAACCTATGCTCCAAATCCGTTGGAATTCAGGAGCACAACATTTCAAGCTCCTATTGCTTTTCCCTTTACTCAGCAAATCACTGAAACTGAAGATCTTTGTAGCAATTCCAGAACAAAGAATATGTTCAAAATATAAGTCTACCAACTGTACACCTGTTATAGCACTGTGAGTACAATTTAATCATTTAGCTATTTCTATTCTTTTGAGCTTACATAATTTACTGTTTGAGCTCCCCACATTCGTTCTTGCTGCAGATAAAGTATAAAACCTTTCATCCACATTTTTATTTGTGAGGTTTGATCACATAAAAAGCAAGATGCTTTTCCTTATAAATAGAAATAACAGGATGAACTATAGAGCTCTAACAACAGCTTTCAGATGAGATGTTGCTGATCACCCTAAGCTCCGTGCACAGGAGGTGTTGCTCCCGGCATCTCATCGCCGCTGTCCACCAGCCCAACCTCGGATACAGCTCCACAGGGGAGTGAGGGTCAGGCTGCCTGACTCGAGGGCTGTTAACTTGCAGTACTTTAAAAGCCAAAGGCATAGTTCCAAAACATTATCACGAATCAGATATACCCCACTGGTAGCAAACTTAATTTCCCTTGATTAGGCTAATAAATTATCATCGTTCACTCTTTGCGTTTGCATTTCCCTAATGAGAATACAGCATTGTAATAACCTGCCTTTCAGCGGGGGTTCAGTAACTATGCATGGTAGTAGTCACCCATTGCTACCAAAAGCATCTACAAGGTCCAGGTTTGACACATCTTGCAAAGCTGCTGGTGAATATAGCACTCTTCCTTTGTCGATCCAAACTGTAACACTTGGCAAGCAAACGGGTGTGTGGGGGGATTCTAAAAATAAGTATCTTTACCAAAGCGGTTTAACTAAGTTTAGCGATTTTTTTATATCATAATCAATGTTGTTAAAATTACTATTTTGCAGATAAAAACATTCAGGAACATATGAATTGGGTCTTAAAAATGTAAATGATGAGGGGAACTGTTTCATTATAATATTACCCAAAGGTTTAAAATCTGCATAACAGAGGAGGGGAGGAAAAAAAAAAAAGTCAGAAATAGAGCTGGCCAGAAAGTCAAATAATCTTGTGAATAACTTGCAGGGGAAAGCTTCATCAAATTAAACTGCAAAACTGAAGCGCAGAAGTTTTTATTTTTCCAACAGGAGATAGACCTGGAAAAAAACTTGTCTTGAAGAAAACCAAACTGGAATTTTTGGCTGCATCCTTTAGTTGCTCATAATTCCTGCCTGACACTTCTTAACTAAATTCAGCAACTACTTTTTAACAAAAATGTAGGCAGAGGCAGGTTCATAAAAAAAAGGACAACTACAGTACCTGTTGCTTCTTCTGCTCTCCTCCTTCTAAACAGGTAAAAAAAAAAAAAAAAAATCAGGAAGAGTCACACTGCTACCTGTCAACAGCTGTATCAGAAAAAAAGCTCTCCATCCTACTAGGAGACTCGGCTCAGAGGCTTTGCAGTGGACTCTCGTCTCCACCACAATTTCAGCCAGTAAAATATATTCCTACTTCATATGCTGATTACAGCATTTCTCCAAAACAAAGCTGAGCAGGACGACTATTCCAATCAGTCTGTATCCTTTCTCACTAAAACAAGACAGAAATATGAGCCATCTCAATACAAGTGTCTTTCAGGGGAGTTCAGTCCCATTTCTGCTCACTCCTTTCACTTACATGTTAGAAAGGTGATCTCACCACCACCTTTACATTTTCAGCAAGCTGATCTACAATTCATCCAACAGCAACAGTATTGTCTGATAATAGTCATAAAGAAACATGCTCTAATAAGATCAGGGATTTAAAAACAAGAGTACTCCTCCTCATTCTAATACAATGAATGTCTTAATATAACCCCTGTGCAACACAGTTATCTGCATATATCAGACATTCAGCAAATTCAGAGAAATGACCAAATTAACAGCAAATGAGGGAAGCAGCCAATCGACCACAATTTTGCTACCTCAAAAACAGAAAGGACAGCAAAAGAATCAAACAGATGGCACTGGCCTGTTGCCAGCGGAAGCGGTCTTTTATTTTTGCCAGGTTTCTCAGGAGGTAGCTTGCTTGCTTATTTTTCCTTCATCTCCCAACACTTTCAAGTATCAAGACTTAGCCAAATTTCACTCAGCAAACAGTCATACCCCAAAACTGTTTTCTTTTCCTTCTCATGCTACTAATTTACTCCCGACAGGAAATTCACAGAAATCTATTTCTTATCCATGAAATAACTTCCATTTGCATTAACAGACAACTCCTAAATACCATCTTTTCCAAAACAGTCTCGTTAACTCCTCTGTCACTTCTTGCAGCCAGTTTATTTTCCCCATGTTTGTTCCAGCTTCCTCTAGTAGAGCTATACCAGTTCAAAACCTTTAAGCTCTTCTGACAGAACCAGAAAAATATAAATTAAGGACAAGCTTACAAATTTGCTCATTTGCCTAATGCAAGTAATTTGCCTACAATAACACACAGGCAGTTCCACAAAATTCTGCTCATATGAGGAACTAGTTACCTGGAAGAAGATCCCATAAATCCCACCATACTGTTAAAAGTTTATTATGTAGAAATTTAGAAAATATTGTAAATTTCTATTAGAAGTGATTACCCTAGCACTCATCTATTTGCAATAAAGATAATAAAAACCTTATAAAATATACTAAATGGGACAAATACTCAACTCAGTTGATCCAACACAAGTTAAATAGTGCAACCTTTTTGCAAGCCATAGGCTGGGTGCAGGACAGAATTTGGACAAACACACTTTTTACTAGATGAGGAGACTGTTTCCATACCAATTCCACACAGAAGCACACAAGAGAAATTAAGAAAAAAGCTACTGAATCTCAATCTTGACTCTTGCTAAATCTCAATCTCAATTCTTGGTAAGGAGAACACAGGACACTGCTGGACTTTGAAAGATGGCCATGGCCCAGCACAGTTGTTACTACTGTGCTGTTACCTTGGCCCAGAACCAAAGCACTCAGGGATGTAAGTTTGTAGACAGCATGCAAATCTGAGCAAAGAACAAGTCACAACAAATAAAACAAAGACATGGTTCCCTACAAAAGATATTGAGAAAAAACAGTGCCTTAGCTACAACACTTACAAATGCCTTCTGGAAAGTATATTCTAAAAGATATAAATGTCATCCCAGCACATAACTCACTCTGATCTTAAAGGGGACATGAAATCAATGACAGTTAGGATGGCTAAGTAGTAGCTATGTACACAAGTCTCTTTATGGACCAGACTCCAGCTTCTCGCTTACTCCTAACGGAAACTAAGAGTCAAGAGGCCCTCTGGCATTCAAAAGCCTCTTCCTCATATTTATTCTGCTATTTGTGGGACAAAGCAAAATAATCAACCTCTTATATACTTCCCTTCAAAAGATAAGTGACCCCCAACAGCAACAACTTTCTCAAATAGCTTTATAAGACATACTCAAAACAGGAAAGATTTGTAGACAAGAATAAAACATGCTTATCCTTTCCTTCTCGTATCAGAGGCAACCCTGACAGACCATTTGCTTTTGAACTATTTCTGTGAATTGTGGAAGGAGAAATGAGATTACACCATTTGTTAATTTTGTTGACTCATCCAGAATGGGAAGGTTATTACATTAATTTGGATTTATGTCATAGTACTTGTTTACCCTACCCTGCTTGTACCAGTATACCAAATGATGATGACTAGTTTTAAGCAGTCAGGCACACAAATTCACTGCATTTTCAGTTTAATTGTATTATAACAGAACTAATGACAGTATTAGGCCTGAGCTCACTGCTTCTAAAAAATGACCGTTAAAATGACTTTGTGAAGTTACAGGGGGTTTTTGTTTGTTTTTTTTAATAGTTTGCCAAAAACCAGACTACATTTTTGATGAAAGACTGCATTTTTCTGACTGCTGAGACAGAACTACCTGGCATTCAAGCTGGCACCCTGCTGCTTGTCATTATCAACATCCTTCTCTGCACAGTACGTTGTTCCTTATTTGCCTCTCCACTCCCACTGTCATAATAAATACTAAAACCCAATCTGCGCTCAGAATTTCATTCATAAAAAAAGGGGGGGGGGGACACTTGCTGCAACAGTTCTATTAACTCTACGTGCCCAAGCAGGACTAAGCAGCAGTGAAGTTTTATGCTTTGTTTTTAAAGGAAGATGATATTCATAGAAGGTATTCTCTACATGGCACAGTATCGCGTAAACCTGCCTATGTTTTACTGTAATGTGCCTGGCACACTCAGTTTGCAATGCTTAGAAAGCAGTACTTTGAAATGGCAGGCTACTGAAGTGCCAGTTTTTAATTGCTTGAACAACAGAAAAACAGTGCATTTAAGCTAATTGCTTTAAAAAATACTAAGTCTCTGGATTTAAGGAATCTGTATATGTCTACCAAGGAATTTATGTGCATGTATACATACATGTATGCAAAAACACCACCCAAATAGAATTAAGATATATTCCTGGATGGACATCCTGTTGAAAGCAACCTTTGTCCTAATAACTTATTTATTGATGGCTCTAATCTGAAGTATTGCCAAAAGGCTTAAGCATTTTGCTGAAGAGGAGTTTGTATAAGCAGAGTTTATGTAAAACATATTGTGGGTTTAGTGACCCTTCTGGACTGGCTGGTTTTTAAGTTACGTTTCCCCCTTTTGGGATACTAGCCTTCACTTCCAGAAGGCAGGAACTAATGATCCTTTTAAAATAAGAGATGAGCTTTTAGACTTGTTTATCACTTGGAAGACTTCTCTAAACATGCTATTGTAAGATTCCATTATTATTTCTCAAAACTTGCAGCTCAGCTTATTCAGTCTACTGTTAAATTTTTTTTTGTTGTTGTTCTTCAGCAATTCTGAGGACTCCTAAAGCCAACCTGCACTGCTCCCTTCTCATGCACCATCAAAAGTAATAAAGACCCACAGGCCAGATTAGGTCCTCAGTAACATCTCCGCAGCCCCATGACTGGTAACAGACTTGCACAGGTGTAGCAGCAGGAATGTAAGAACAGTCTCACTGATAAAGACAAAAGATCTGCAGTTCACTCACACCTCGCTGTACTGATTATACAGACCTTAATCAAAAAGAGAAATACAAAAATATACATAAAGTCTCTAAAGTGCCCAGATGAAATTTAAATATGAAACAGAAATAGCCCCTGTGCTCTCAAGACGACAAAAAATCATAAAGAACTGGCCACAGAGGCCAGAACCAGGAGAAGGCCAAAAGGAGTTCCTGGCTGCGCAGTCCAGGCTAAGGGCAGCACGACAAAGACTAGGAACAGGCAAGCAGGTCAGCTCAATAGAAGACAGCTGCTGCTTTGGCAAGGCAGGTCTCACCCTTCCACTCCAAAGCTCCTTCCAGTCACAGCAGCTTCAGTTAGGATGCAGATTTTACATTGACTCTTGCACAGTGTTCACTTGCACCTCTGGATGCATCAGTAGCACACAACAGGGTTTTTTTTGGGGGGGGTGGGGGGAAGGATGCACCCCCCTGCCCCCGCTCAAGAGCCAGCAAGTATTTCTTGATAAGATTCTAAACAATCCTCATGCAGTTGATGAAATTCAATCTTTATTATACTTGGAAAGTGGTTGATTTGGGTGTTTTTGAGGACCACTTGCAACAGTTACTTTAATTTAAAGGCTATTTATCTCATTTATTCCTAATTATCTTTCAGTTACATGCAATTACACATAGCATCTATATTTGGAGACTAAATTTTATTCATAATCAAAAATTCTATAGATGTTAGAAACTGAGATGGATCAAGATCTAACTGCTGAAGGCAAACTTATTGGTCTCAATATTACAAATAAAGGTATTTCACAGCTTTTTCTCTCCTCAGATGCTGTTCAATTGCTTAGCAATGGCAAATGCCAGTAATTGACTTGTGTGGAAAACATCATTTACAGAGTTCCCTAGAGAGAGATCAAGTGTTTCCCTACATGAAAAAACTCCCCTTTTTAAAATGGGTACAAATAGTTCAAAAGCATCATTATTTTGATGACGTCTAGTCAGAATGCCCTTCTATTTCTACCACTGTAATTCTATTGATACCACTTGATTTGCTTTTGATCATTCAAGTAATGAGAACCAAATATATTGCCTTGGAAATGTATTATTACAAAAAATGTAATAAGCAAAAGGCTTAGGGGAAAAAATGAATTTGATCATAATTATTCCTATATAAAAGATGCCAAATAAGGAGAAAGTTTATTATCTAGTAAAATATGCATTTCCTTAAAGATACCAATGTATCAGAATCACATCTTACCAACTTGCACACGTGGATGAGAACATAAGGCTCAGGTCTTGGTTTCACTGCTTCCTCTACGATAAGTCAATGTTGATAAACTCATAAATTTCTAAAAGTGAAATTGCTAGCATTGTTAAAAATATTCTGCATTCCTTTTGCAAAATCTGTTAGTTGAAAATCAACTTCACCTGTACACTAAATAGATGCAAACAATCTTCAGCTACTCATCCAAGGTAGAATAAAATTGCAAAGTCATCATTCTATATATATACAGATGTACCCGACAGATCGATATGGTCTTCTTTCCTGGAAAGGCACAGTTTGCATATCTACAAAAACTTACCTCAAAAATGCCCAGTTCACTCCTTTCACAATGTTAAAGAGGTATCACATGCTCAGTGATGTTACACAGATTTTTTTTATGCTTAATTCTGCCCTTATTTAAATGCATATAACTCACGGTGACTTCTTTGTGCCCTTTAGGTATCATCTGTGCAAAGAAAAATGGATGAGGAAAAAGCCTTCTCCAAAACAAACAAACAACCCCCCCCCCCCCAGGATTTGCGTAATAGCACCATCTAGGGGCATCAACTTCTGACATGGCTTTTAACCATGAATTAATTGGATAGAGCTATTTTTTATCTTCTTCATATTATCATGAAGCAGTTCGAGACATTTCTATTTCCATCTCAAAACTTGTCTTGCTATCTTATTCACAGGTTTTTTTTTCCTTTTTCTTTTCTTTCTTTTTTTTTCTTTTCTTTTTCTTTTTTTTTTTTTTTTGAGTTTTCCCTTCTCTGTTGTAATATAAACCACACAAGAATTTGAGGTTTCCAGTGAAATTACTGCACCTCTCCCTTTTAGTTATGGCAACACCACATTCCATAGCAAAGCCACTGTTTCAACACAGAGAATTAACTCAATCTGTTTATTAAACTTTTCAAGCTTGGAAATATCAGGCAAAGTATATTCTTTCAGTAAGAAGCAAGTCTGACAATTTGCACAGAGAAATGAAAAGAGTGCAGAGCAAGCCAATCAAACCCCACCTCTTCCCATGCAATGATAAGACATCAGGAAATAAATCCTTAAGAATTATCACACAGAGAACCTACAGTGAACTTCCCACAGGTCCCTTATAATTTGAGCACTGATCCTGCTCACGACCAAACTGCACCAGCCCTGCTCCTGACAGAGAGGCAGAACCTGCATAAAGACAGTGGGGACAACCCCTTTTGGCCGCAGCCAACATATAGTTCAGGCTAACCATCAAACTGTGATTGAAAACTTAGTTCATAAATTCCCCTCTCCCCCCTATTTTCCCCTCCCCAGATTCAGTTATAATGTACCACATACCTAAATCAAAAAGGAATGCAAAGTATTTCTGTTATCACAGTACTGAGGGCAACATAGATATCGGAATAAGTATGGGAAGTGTCTGAAAGGCAAAAAAATCTGCCAGATGGGCACAGCTCTTGAAACTAATCCTTCCTCTAATGACCAGCAGCACATAATGTTGCAAAGTCATTGTAGAGTTCAGAGACAAATTGTTTTTTTAAACTTTTCCAATCTCACACCAGAACATACAAATGTCAGTGGCATCATTACATCACTACTGCAAACACATTATAAATGTATTGCTTTTACAACATTAAGAGAAGGAAGATGACAAATACAAAATCCATTCTTTAGTATGAAGAAAAACTATCTTAAAAAACAACAAAATCCAAAAAACCCACTAATTCAAAAAACAACAACAAAAAAAGCAGCAGCTTTGGACATTTTAGACAACTCTTCTCAAAGTAAAAAAATATTTTAGAAGTGCTCTGTTTTTTTATTTCCCTTCTCTACTTTCCCATCTGCCTCTAACTTAATATCTTCCTTCTAACTAAGATTGTAAATGCAGCTTAACTTGAGCTTAAGGCAGCCACTGGGGGTGTGGGGGGGTGGGGATGGGTGTCTAGAGGAATAGTGGCCGTACATTCCTCTCTAGCTCAGAGTACCTGCTAGTTTTCTGGGCTGCTTACAACCACAGAGCTTTCACAATCCATTAGGACATTGTTGCGCCTTGCTTGAGTGCTCCTAAACCTCTACTATTATAAAAATAAAAGGCCAAGGCTAGTTCTCCCCAGGTTAATGACTCAGAATCTGGATCAGGAGCAGCACTCTATGCAGCCTGTAGGGCAGGACAGAAAGATGTCACAGTCTTCTTACTGGCTTAGACAGACTTGCCTTTAGCTGGTCTTCTGAATTTCCAAATGATCTGGCAACTACTCCTCCAAAGGCAAACCTCTGAAATAGCAGGCAAGTGATATTTGTTCTGAAAGAGGCAATGTAGACACTAGTTATGATGCTGTAGGCTGAAAGAATTTATCCGACGATGAGGAAGACTTAAGAAGCATACTCCAGTTCTGATACATTTCATTGCAAAAAATCAACTGATGGGTAAGAGCCTTCTTTTATCTTTTTCGTTTTAAGAAAGTGCTAGATACCTACTCTCTTCAATGGGCTCAAGCTAGGCATATACAAGGCCTACAAAAATCAATCAATTTTGAAAATTAAAAAAAACTGATCTTATCTAGTTATTTAAAAACAAAACAGCAAACGCAGAGGACTTCAAAAAGGTATTTTAGTCTGCAGTCATCCACTAATATCTTGAGTTTTAGGGTCACATTTCTCAAGCTTTAGGGTCTTTATTAACTTTCAAACCAGCAAATTTAGTCATGGCCAAAGACAACCGTCAATCTCCCATTAATCTCATTCCAAAGCACACGTACACTAGAGCATACATAATACACTCACAGCTTCCCATCTACAATGCAGCCGGTTTAACCCAGCAAAATACATTGTCTGTAAAGAAAGAAAAAAAGGAAAAAAAACACAGTTGTGTAAGGATGCTGTGCTATATTGCTGCAAAAGAGCTTGTGCACATCAAATGACCTATTTCTAATTGATTTGAAACTCAAAAGACAAGGCTATCCAGCACACGATCAAGCTCAAAGCTTCTCAGCAAGAAATGGTAAAACTTTTCCACTAAAAAATTCAAAAAATTAGGAAAAAAATTCAACCTCCAAAACATACAGGAACAGATCTAGGTCACTGCTGTCCTCAGAAGGCAACAAGGCTGCTGAAGGTACCCTTGTCAGCAGGCAAAGTCAACACCGCAGCTAGAAGGAATTTTCATGGTTTTCCTCGTCCAGTTGTAGCTGCTACCACAAACCCTGAACAGTCTTTCAGTGGCAACAGAAGCTAACCCGGCTTTTTAATCTTCCGACATAGACTAAATAGGCAGAAAGCAAGGATATTGCTGGTAGCAGCAAAACAGCTGTCTGCTGACCTAGACAACTATCTAGTTAAACTTAGCCTAGGAGCCATCCTTTTCAGTAGACTTGATCAGCACACAATAGCAGCATTCGCTTTGAATCAAATTCTGCAGCTTTCATCCTGCTGACACCAGCCATCCTCCAGTGAGTCCTCCTATTCAAAGTGAAATCGTGAATAACACTTCCCAAGGGGCATATCAACTTCAGCTCATCTACGGATTACATTAAGGAAAAGCCTCAGTGCTAATCTTCTAAACACTTTCTATTGTACAAGCAATGCAAAGTATCCCAGCAGTGACCGAAGATTGAATTCAATTCCCAATAATATTCTTCAGAATATTTTCTTTTCTTCACATGAAAATGGGAAAGACCTTAACTTATTGAGATCTATCAAGAGAGAAGCACTGAAATGAAGCATAGGCTTATTTCAAGGAAGGAAGGGGGAGACAAAAAGACAACAGCAAATTGCAAAAGCAAAGAGTTCACAATAATCAAATCTAGAAATGGAGGGTAAAGAATGACTATCTAATGAAATGTTCAAAATATACTGCATTCATAGTACTTGTGTAGTATTCACCAACTATGGTTCAATCATGAATATACCTACCTATGGTGACTATAAGTCATGCTGGTTTAGAGAATTCTTTCTGGCTAGGACCTGTTAAATGTTCCTAAGCACATTCTCTTAAATGCTACTTTAAAAAAGTAAAAAAAAGAAAAATGTAAAAAATGATAAAATAAAATAAGTCCTACTTTTGGTCTTGACTGTACAATACATCCATGACTGATTCACTCCTACCAGTTCAATCATAAATACAGTGATTACATCTAACACATTTTATACCAGTTTCCAAAGCCTGCCTGGTAATCAGCATGATGATGAGAAAAGAAGCTTAAGAGAGAACCTGGTTAGTTTCTCCTTTATCTTTTGAGTTAAACACCTGTGTCAGTTCCAGGATGTCTGAAAAAGGAAACAGAGCACATTTGAAGGTTTTGAACCTCTGGAGAAGCAACCTTTTAGGATAAAAAGCAGAATTCAAGTGATCTGTTAATTGTGTCATCTAGATTAATTTTTGTCCCATACTAAATTCATCTAATCTGTATTAAGTTCCTTGTTGAACTGCAGTGAAATAAAAAGTGTAAGTATACAAAAAGGGAGATAAAAGGACACAGTCATGGTTTCAGACACAATAGCACTCACTTTCTCCATCTGCAACTCTCTTATTAATAAAGCCAGTGGCAAATTTGTTAATTTAACATTTATTTTTAAACCAAAATTGTTTTTTAGAACTAGGCTTACATTCCTACACCAGACAATTTGGTAATTAGTGCATTCAACTTAGATTTGGCAGGCCATAGGTCAAGTCTGTGACTCGTCACATTAAAGCCTTGGTCCCATATCTTAAGTGACTACCATAAGAAGTCACATTTGCACAATGACTAATTTGGCTGATGGCCTGTGGCCTTTTCTAATGGTGCATTTGATGTAGAGAGGCAATACACAGTAAAAAACTTTTTTTTTTTTTTAAAAAAAGAAGACTTTATCATTTAAATATTGTTAAATGACAGTATTTTGAACAAGGTATTTATATACCTTGCTTTTCTTAGTTGCGCCAGCAAGAGAGTAACATTTTAAACAGCAGAAAACTTGCTACAGAAATCCTAAATACCGGAAATCCAAAGCTTCTACTGACAGCCACATCAAACTACTACCTTTAGAAACACCAGACCACAGCTGTGTAACTCAAGTGGCCAGGGTGGGGAGTAGAACAATGACATGTACGGAAATAACTACAAAACATTGTGTATTATCATCACAACAAATCAATAAGAGCCACCACACTGTTGATTGTGATTAAAATGTGGTATTAAAAATATTTTAAACAACGATTTGATATTTTGTTTACAGAATGATCGAATTAACCAAATGTGAAATTTCAACAATTTGGGGAATTCATAAAAAGCAGTGTTGTGCTTTGTAGAAAATCTTGAAGGTAAATGTAATCATTCTGACTAATCATTCATCTAAACAAACAATTTACTGTTACTGAAAACCATTCAAGAGCACAGAGTGAAAAAGAAATCAAGTCAGTGCCCATCTCATCTTGACACCGAGTAGTGTGCAGTACTTACCAATACACGTAAGAACAATCTTCTGTACAGCAAGACAGCTGGTTAGAGAGAAGAAAAGCCTACACTGATACAGTAATACCATAAATTATTTCCCTGCCCTCCCCTAGTCTGGAGATCCCTTCTCTGGGTATAACTGGTGATTGCATCCACTGCAAAGAGCACATTTGAGAAATGCAGTCCATTTTGTGATACTATGCGAGAACCCACTGGCTATAGGCAGGGAGGGAGGGAAGATTTGACACGAGTGTGAAAATGGGGTTTAGAAGGCAATACATTCCAAGGCACCCAAGGGTTACTTCTTAATCTGCTTTCACAAAAACACCAATAATGAATCAGAAAGGGATTTTTTATTATTATTATTTTTTTTAATTAAGAACTGCAGAACTACCGATGTCAAAAATCCAAGATGCTGTGTACAGGCTGTTAGACTTAACCTGTGTCAATGGGGGTGGAAATGTGGATAGATAAGATAGTTCCAAGTTATATAAAGCAATTTTTATTAAATTTCCTATCAGCACTGCAGTTTGCCAAGAGAGGAAAGCCATTACTACTGCAGCACAGTCTTAGCTGTACTAACTTTCAGAAGAGAAAACTACACTGATCCCGTTTGTAATTTTTAAATCGCTTCTCGTTTATATTTTCCTGTGAAAATTTTTTTTAGCAAGTGGGACAGTGCCTTATCTCCCCACAAATTTTTGTTTTTAATTTCTTCTACAGGCTTCATCTGTTTTATATTTTCCTTAGACCTACTCCCATCTTTCAGAAACCAAATCACTTCCTGTGCAACTCAAAGATGTGCATCTTGGATGATATCTTAAGTGTTTCTTTTAGAAAAGAGTATCAGTCTTCTATCCCCAATCTCCACTTCTAATGAAGTTATTATACATAAAAAGGAGATCTCATTCTTCTATTCTCTTCAGAGTAAATGAATCAAGTATTAAAGGTCCAGGCTTTCTTTAGATGTTACAAATATAGGTCTATATCCTACAGCAGTTACTGTACACTTCATTTTATATATGTTACACATACATGTAGACACACGAACACAACTGAAGAGAGGTACCATCTATACAAGTAGCACGATTATAGGAAAACTCTGCACCGCTACAAATCTTTGAAATTTTAAGCTACAGCAGTATACAAATAGATTTGTACTGGATTTTAAACTGGGTTTCTTCTCCTTGCTTACATTACAGCACCACGGTGCTCTGGACAAGGGCAGGTACAGCCTCTCCCTCCTCCCCCTCCCCCCTTTTGCTGTTGATGATTTGCAATAACTTTCCAACTTTGCGTCTGCCAAAAGTATCCCAACATATATGGAAATAGTCCAAGACAAGCTGTTGAATATGTGCATGCAGCTAACACCAGAGATCAAGAGAACGTTTTTGTATAATATCAAATATCAGCTATGGCATTTTGCTTTGAGTATCTTAAACATTCACCACTGAAGGTACCAGATAACTAAAAAGCACTGAAAATGATAAAACTTTCTTAAAAACAACACTGTATACACTCTTAGTCCTTCAGGATATTAATTACTTTCTTGAAAGAGGCCAACTGGTTCTCTGTAAAACTTTATTTTGGACTGTGATTCCTGTCATTAAAACAAAGTTTCACAGTAATATTCTGCACGGTCAAAAATTTATGCATCTTAATAAAATGAAAACCCAGACCTATTAAGGCTCACATAAAAAATAATTACAGAGTTCACATGACAAGTTAAGTAGAGAAAGCCAGACTGTCATCTGTTTTTCCTCTGGCAACAATAAACAAGACTTCATTAAGCACTAACCACTAGAATTAAAGGATATCTGATTTATGGGTAAAAAAGTATTTTGAGGAAGAAAACATCATGTTGTCTATGTTAACCCATCACTGAACATGGCTGTAGCTCATCTTGCAGGTGTCCAGCATGAAGTTAGCTTTTTGAGAGTAACAATTACTAGGTAGTAAAACAACTATTTTGTAACCCGTAATGTCTGGAAAGCCTCTTCTCCCACTCTAAATTCTACTTTCATTAAAGGAATAAATTCACTTTGTTCATATATTGCCCAGTTATTAGGACTGAGACAGACAAATTGCAAAGGCATTGTAAGAGGATTAAACCATTTATATAATTGGAAAGACTGAGGAAGAACAAATACTTCCACATTGTGACAAAGACTCCTGATGCCCACAAAAGACTAGGTGACACTTTAGTTCGCAAGGTCTCAGCCAACACATCTGTCACAATAAATTGTGAAAAAACTTAATTTAGCAGCAAAGAGATAAGAGGTTTGAATCATCCCCTTCTGGGATTTCAATCTGAAGCTCTAGAAAGGCTTGATATTTCACAGTTGATGTTCAGATCTCAAAGCCACCAGCTCCTACTATTGCTCTCATTGAAATATATCATTCAAGTGTCAAAACATTTGTATGTTAACAAAATAAATTTTTGCAGAGTGAATGCATCTCCCCAACAACATAAACCTGCACTACATTTATACTCTTCTATAATGCTTGCAAAAGTACTAAAAGGAGCTTTGAGTCTAAAAAGTAAATGAGAAATCAAAACCCATACAATAACACATACATTTACGAGAGGAGCTTCCTTCTCTAGTGTTATTGCATTATAAATGCTAATCAGCTTTTTCCTGAAACGTTAAAATGTGTTATTGGTGACTACGAACACAGATCAGTAACAGCAAGTAATGGATTGAAGACACACAATCATGCTCATATCTCCATGCTCCCTCAAAATAGTAGAAGCATTATAAATTCTAGTAATTTACTGAAGTGTTGTACTATTTTAATAAACTCAGTACATATTGTTAACACACCAGGTTTCTCATTGAAGTAACAGGTGTTTATTGACTGAAGCATACAATTGCAAGCTGTTTTCTCACAAAAGGGAGTAGACATTCAAACACGCAATAGGCTAGGTAAGCATAATGGCCTATCCTCTTCTGATGTAACTTAATCTCACTTTGCTAGGAGAAAAAAAAAGCTGTTATTGAAGAAAAGAAAATAGAGTTAACTCAGATTACATCAGTAACTGTAGTAGGAGATAATGCAAGAAAATTCATGGAAAAAATTACAGGGTGCCAAGTTGAGCTTATGAACTAAACAGTAGGGAACTCCAAGTTATACAGCACAAACCTTGATTCATCAGCACCTACAAGATAACTATGCCTGAGGAGGATTTGCAAAAAGAAAGAAATTCTCTGAATATAAGGAGAGTACTCACAACTCATCACAAGAGACCAGTCTGGAAGTATTTACTCAGGCCAGACTTCTATACCACATTTTTCTGTTTTGTTTCTTTAATATTTTTGACAAGTGCATCCCAATTACATACACAAATTTAAATGTTCAAGGTTATGTCTCTAGTGCTAGTTGCTATGTCTCATAGCAACTAGCGTGGTGCAACAGGAGTGAATTTGTAGAGCAAGGAAGGTGCCGATAAATGTGATGTTCATCCTCTTTGTTTCAAGAAAGTTTTAATTCAGTTTACCTCTAGCTTGGACTAGTGGGACAAAAGCCCATCAGCAGCTGAAGCACATTAGATGTGCTCCTGAAGCTCATCTTTCAGGTTAGTTTCATCTAAAAGGAAGCAATCTGTGTACTCTGGGACTCTTCCATGACATGATCGAAAGCATGGTAAACGGAGATCATCAGGAGATTCAAAAGCAGACTCCTGATCTAAATTAACATGATAACGTAAACACACTTTATGTTGAATTTGAAAGATGAACTTGGGAACCTACAAAGGATGTACACAACAGTCTACACAACAGACTTGTGTGTGCACAGGTGTAAGAAGCTTTCTCCCATGTTAGTCTTAGCAGAGACTAACTAAACAAGCTTCACAACACTTTGCCTGTGTTACTCCCAGACTTGCTGCTCTGGCCACCTCTAGGCTACTCTTGCCAGTCATGAAATATAGTTCTGCTGTATGCCAGACACTTAACTTCAGAGACAGGGGAAACAATTTACCTGAAGTAAATCATGTGGAAAGCCATACATAAAATGAGTTAAAACATTATATTGTATCTCAGCATATTTAAATAAGATATCAAGTCTTACATATAAACGCGTAAGTGTCCCACAGCACCCCGAATTCACATTCAAGACAAGGTAAATCTAACATCAGCTGCTTAAACAGCAACATAACAAACACATGACCCAGCCTATACCTGGATGTTGGTACAATCATTCTCTACAACTCCTACAATTAAGGAATACAAAGGTTTAAACGGAGTAACGGTAGGGAATTGTGGCAAATTGTAGTCTATTGTAGTTTGCCATTTTGAAACAAGATTATTCAGAAATGACAGTAGAGATTTACTGAAATCCTTTAATACAGAGAAAAACCTACAGATAATGTGTAGCAAACAGACAAATAAGGCAGGCTTACTAATAGCAACCTAAGAGATACTTGGAAATACTTTAATATGCATGACAACTCCTTTTATCTCAATTATGCAAGTCCAAAAAAAGTGTGATTTATAAATCGTCAAATTCTGTTCAACTAAAGAAAGTTGGTTTTAATGACCAGAAAGGGAACCTGGATGATTTGTCCAGCAGGCTTTATCATACATGACAGCACTAACCTAAAAACATCCTCCCCACCCCCGCCAGACCCCGGTCACTTCACTTCTTCCTGCAATCTTTCATTTTTTAGTTCTGTTGGATTGATTTTATGAGCTTCTTGCTCACTATTCAGCAGGACTCTCCAAAACCAGCCTTTTCCATTACTGTACTGCCAAGGATGTGTGTGTTACGGAGAACCACCATAGCTGCAAGTTCCAAGCAAGAGATGCCCTTCATATTGATTACATATTAAGATGCTTCTGTTTTAATGAATGTATCAAAATAGTCATTTCTTTTGAAGTCAATAACTGCCACCTTTTAAAGCTAAACCGCAAGGTCTTTGAAGAGCATACAACACATAGGATGAAACAAGCAGAAAAACTGAAGGCAGTATATTCAGTATCTCTAATTTCTAATTTCCACACAAACATTTAGCAAAAAATTATACCCATCCCAGAGCAATCTCTGACACTCCCAAAGCTCTACATACATGGAATATTAACCCAAACACAGCAAAGACAGAGATGCATTGCTTCTTATGTGTTTATACACAATACTATGAGCCCTTCATTTCCAGTGTGCCTCAATATGTGGCAGAAGACAGAAGGACCGGAATAAAGTATGCTCTTTCAGGTTTCATACATCCTTCCAGTAGTGGTAATTCAAATCTTAATCATACAGACTAAACACTAACACCACTTAAAGCAGTTGTCTTTTAAAAACTGACAAATAACACTGCCAAAGATGCCTTTCAAAGGACAGTTAAGCTCACAGTCTCTTGGCTAAAAAATGGAAGCTTTCTTCACTTCTTTGCAATGTTGTCAATTCAGGCCCCAAATTGTTCCACCTCAAAAAATTCTTTAGAGATATTAGAATCAGATACTAAAAATCTTCAAAAACAGTAGAAATGCAAAACTGGGGGCTTGGGGGATGAGGCAATTTTTTTGCTCCTATCTTAAAACAAAAACAAAATTCTGGGAACAAAAAACTCTGAACCAGTGGCCCCTCTATATTATTGACTTTGGAGGCCTACCTCCCAAGGAGAGGATTAAAGTCTAGCTTTTTCTAAACATGGAAGATAAATCTTCCTTCCCAAAGAAAATAAGAATACTATAAATCAACGAATTCTACTGATTAAATTGTGTACACAGGACATGTTAGAAGTTACACAACACTGTGACCAACAGCTAAATAAGGAGACTAGAAACACAAAATGAAGCCAGCCTTCAGCCATTTTCAGCAGAGAGAAAACCATTTATTTGACTTTTGACTAACAAGTCAACAGGCTACGAACAGCCCTGGCTAGGTCTCTGTATTTTTTCTTTCCTTTAAAACAAAGACATCCATGTCAGAAGCACTAACATTCAAAGATGCTTCTTCCAGAGCAAGTATGCCAAGTGCTCTAAGCGTGCGAGGTTCCCCCGACTAGTGCTCAGCTACATTTGGTCAAAACCACCCTTGAACAATGTGAACCTATTCACTATATACCTTTGACTTCATTAGCACTTCATGTTAAAACTGAGAATCTGCACTATCATGCAACAGTACCACTTAACAATCCCTATCCATAGCAGCATCCATACCCCGGTTTATCCACCTTTAAAACAGTATCTGCATCATAATAACACAAACGCTTTATTTACAAGTGGAAGAAACACTGATTAGCATTAAGCTTTCGATGACAAATAATTTATGTCTATTGTAAAATATATACAGATTCTCACTCACAGGTACTATTAAAAATGATGAATAAAATAAGAATAGTCTAAAGCATGTACAAAGAAGAAGACATTGTCAAAACAATCTCAAAAATAAGAGGAAAAGCAAAATCAAATTCATAAATATAAAAAGATATATGCTGCTAACTCTATGGTACATACACTTTCCTTTTCATATACTGTTCTCTGATAATTCCTCTATTTACACTAGAATTCCTTTGAGGCAGAAATCTAGTCTGTCTTACTAAAAATCTTTCATGATGCTTTGGGTGATACATAAGTAGTTTGGAACGTGATCTTATTTTCTCTAGAACGTCTGTTTGACAGCTGCTTTTGCTCATGGGATATGCAGAAATGCCAGAGGGGAGTAACCCAGTGCTCCAATTTTCAGTAAAGGCTGACCTTGCTCTGCCAGAGCACAAGGAGAGCTGAGATTACACTGCATCTCAGAGAGCTAAGCTTATTTTAATTGAGGGGATACCTAGGTGGAGCAACTTCTGTAATTCTGCATCATTAATAGTTAGTATTAATAAAGACATTTGTATAGGTTTATGCTGCTCACCTACATTTCCTCTTTACCAAAACTTGGCCAGACGAGCACTTCACTTGTTCATTGGTATGGAATGCAGCAGTCAATGAGAGCCCTTCAGCAATGCTGCACAAGAAACAGATGAGGACACAGCTTTGCGTCATACGAGAAGAGATGCCAGCCATGTTTTTAACATTCATTGTAACATCCAGGAGCCTCATATGAGAATCTTATTCATTAAGAAAGACCATGAATTGAAGCAACAGATAAGAATAATTCTCTACAGAACATACTTAAAGTATCAATACCATGCTAAACATGTGCTGTCTCACATTTTAATTCACTAGCTGCTTTTTTTTTTTTTTTTTTTTATTAACAGATTAACTATATCCATTCCATCTTAATTTTCATTTCTGTTATTCTTTGGGATACGCTTATGTTTGGGGAAGCCACTACAAATAGGAAGAGACTTTCTCTCCACTTCACAAAGAACTCTAACCTGCAAACAGACTTTAATATAGCAACAAAACTCAATACCGGCGCTTTGGCAGTAAAGCCTGAAAAAAGGTTTGTTGTTTTCTATTTAACCACTTCTGTTCAGATACTGCAGAGAGTTAACAAACAAGCTGAACAAAGGCTGATTATTTCCTTGATGTCACTTATTTAATCTGATACAGCAAAACAGCTTGCCAGGACCAGAAACCAGCTATCCATCAGTGATAATACCACAAAATCTTTAGAGTTTCTTCTGGTAGGATCTCTTTTTCCCCCACTACTGCAAATTGATTCACAGGCACTTCAAGGATCAAGAATTGTGAAGCAGTCATCTGGCTGTTGTTCAGGCACAGTGGACAGGGTTTCTGTGCCTAGGACGTTCTGACGAATTTTGCCTTCACAATTCACATTCTTTAATTCTCAGAAGAAATAGAAAACAGCATTTTAGCTCAGCAAGAATAGGGTAGAGAAGATTAACAGACCTTCCCTTTAGGCAAGGAAGTTTAAAGAAAATAACATATTCTCATTCTTAATTAGTAGCATAACAATCCGCTCAATCAAAATGCCAAATTTTAAAATAATAATCCAATAGAGCTCAACAACCTATTGTTCTGACCTACAATATAGGAGGAGGATACTGGGATTCTGTCTCAAGTTTGTAATTTAAACCTTCATCCAGCCAATCTGGAAATTGATGACTTTGCACGTCTCTGAAAAAAACTTTGAAAAATTTGTCAAGCACTTTGACAGCAGAGAAGGAAGAGAGCAAGACAGAAAAACTATTCAATAGTAACATATTACAAGTAACCTGCAGGGTATCTAAATATTGTGCATGTATTTGATAATAAAATGCACTAACATACCATGTAGCCGGTAAGTAGGAAGCAACGGGCTAGTCCAATAAGAAACAAAAAACAAATGTGGTTGCAATCAACTGCTTTGCCCGATGAGGAGTGTCTCACAGCCCACTTTCTTTTACTAGATCCTCCTCCTTTCTCCCTGCCTACGAAATGAAGCTTGACATTTTTGACTCTTTTGTCTCACAACTGTATGACGATGTTTGTTAGTTCAAGTCTCAAGGTGAACTGTCATAAACCAAGAAGTAAAGCAGGTACATTCAAAAAAGTTTCAGAACTGACCAGAGCAGAACAGTCTACTAAACAGAACTTCCCTCATTTAAATTTCATAACCACATAAATTTAAGAAAGGAAAGGAGACAAAACACCCTAAAGAAGTAGTCACGTTCTGGAAAATAGTCTCTCAAAGCAGTTAATCTTCACTTACTCATCCCTCCCTTCCCCTGCAAAGTTTCCTCTTTTCCTTCTTTTCATATATACATATTTGGAGATAAGTGATGCACTTCTAAGTCTTCTTACACTTGCATGTTGGTGCTATCTGAACCACTCACACCTCGGTTCTTTACGGGACATTATACATGTTATACTGCCAACAGGCTGTTTCCTTCTCTTCAGAGGGAAGCAAAAAGAAAGGTACAATCTGTTTTTGAGCAATCTGTTGAATCAGTGCAAACCACATACACCAAGACTATTCTTAAGTTATTGTTTGCCAGCAATTATCATTCAGTGACCTCTCACTGTCCCAAGTTCTTCGCATTTCACAAGAAATAAGCACAGACATACAAGTGAAATATGAAATGCATTTTCTATAAAGGTAGTCAATGTACATTCTTCAAGTGCAAAAATGTAGCAAACCAATAAAATGTTAATGATTGTAAGCCTATCTCTTTTCATTCCAGAGGAACTTTCCTGTCATCTTAGTGTTTTCAATAAAATAATGAAGCTCAGTACTACTATACTTGATAATACATATCTCCCACAGTATACCCTTCATGGTCTGTTTTGGATTTACTTCCAAAAAACATGTTTTTTAATGGTTAACATCTTCAGGAGAAAGGTCCCTAGGATTATCTTTTGGATTATCTTTTGTGCATAACTGGTTGAAAAGTGTTTGACAAATGTATCAGCAATTTTAACAAAACTCTTCTTCAAAAAAATTATTTTCTTTACCCACTACTGGTACCATCAGATTCATGTGGCTAGAAATTCAATAGTGATGACAGCTAAAGGAATTCTCAAATTCAGATGTTCCTGGGACTTCATAGACCCTCAAAACAAAATTGTTTAAGACCAGATTTATCAAAGATTGCAACAAAAACAAGATAGTGTTACCTGAACTGACCAGATTTAAAAAAAAAAAGGGAAAGAAAAAGAGACCAAGCATTTTCTGTTTTGAAACATCCAACTATCATCAAATATCAAAATCCCTTTCAAATCATTCTCCTGTCATTTCACAACATTAGGTAAAATAAATAAGCTCCTTACAAAAAGATGCACTTAAAAATACTGTTTTGTTTACAAGTACTGCTAGGTATTTTTTCAGTATTGAGAAGGCTTGATGGGAAAATCTTGGGGGAGTGGGTGTTGTTTGTTTTTCAATTTAAACTATATTAACAGTATTTCCAAAAAGAACACACAACAGCTTTGACCTCAAACACATCACAGATTTCCTTGAACTGCACCTGGCTATTTACTCCTCGCATGTCTGTTGCATATCACCATAAAGAAATGCTAAATGACTGCCTCTCCCAATGACTCTTTAGGCTGTTGCTTTCTGAACACAGGGCACTTGCCAAAGCAATTCAAGCCCTTGCCATGAATTTGTCACAGAAATATTGACAACAATACATAATGTAGTCTTTTAGAAGCATTTCAGCCTTCTAGAGACAATCGCACAACTTCACTGTAACTCAGATTTGCATTTCAAACCTAGGTGTTTTTGCTCTGTCTGATGAGCATTTCTCAAGCATAACAATATTGTAAATCACTTTTGCATTTTTCCCCATTCTCATTTCACCTAGAATACCCTAAAAAAACTCTGTTAGACTTGTTACAAATGCCCCAAGACAGAAGTCTCTAAAAAGCCACTGCATTAGGAAGCACAACATACTAGTGAAATTTACTGAACAACTAAAATTCTGCCGGGTTTTACCCTCACATCCTTCTACATTACTTTGTTAAACCACCCTGTGGAACTTAATTACAAAAACTTAAATGGGAAAGTGGAACAGCCTATACAAACTAATGCCATATCTTTTTTTCAGTGAGAAACAAAAGCATATTCTGCCAAGTTCTTCTCTATTTAAAGATGCTATCCAGTTAAATGTCACTAAAAATGAGTAAGACAGACAGCAGGATTTGCCATCAGAAAACATGCACTTTGCATCACAAATCCACACTGTTTGCATACACTATTGTTTCATGCATTTTTTACCAATTGTTTTTCATTTGTAAAGTCTAATAAATCAGATTCTTTAAAATATTAATGATTTATCCCCAAACAAAAAGAGTTCTAATAATTCATGAGAAAATGGGCCCCTCTTGTTTGTATAAATTATTTGGATCTCATACTGACTAAGGCTATGCTTAGGCATCTTTCTATCAGAAAGAAAGAACGTATAGTATCCTTTTTGCCTATTCTGCTATCTCAACATTAAGACAGCAGACAATCTAAACCATGCCACATAATCTGCTCTTCAGCTAAAAGATTCGTATTTTATAACTATGATTTGTGTAAGGACCATCTATAGTAACAAGAGGGGAAAAAAGTCAACGTTTTTACCTTAGTTCAATCTGTAAATGAGAGAAAAATACGGTACTCAAGTTCCTTTCATCTCTTAAATTATGTTTTCTCTATTCTACATAAATCATAAAAATACAGTGAATCAAACATGAACAGGTCACTGCAGCACAGCAGTTAATTTACTGCTCAGCCACATAAATGCTACATATGATACTAAAACTGTTTGATGGACACTGATTTTTTGCATATGGCTTCAATGAGCAAAATACCATATTAATGAAAGATTTTTTTCATTGATTATTTTTAGACGGTGGGATGCTTTCCAATTCTCACACAGGAATTAAATTTGCTTTTCAATGTAACAAAGCAATCTCAAGCAGGCAAGTCACAGATATAGAACAAAATGTTTTTTTACGCAACTGCACTGGGTTGCAGTCATTTGTCTTGTAAATTGAAGCAAAAAAAAAAAAAAATCCCAGGGGGTCTTTACGGATCATTCCAAACAAATTCCAGATTTTCATACATGCTTAACTCTTGCAATGTATAAAACACTCCAGCTATGTCAAATATGCAGGACAAAGCAACAAACTTTTAATGCGGTATCTGTACTAAAGCTCGCCACAGCGAGAGCACGAGAGAACTGAAGCACGTTGTAACATCGTGTGGATAGAACTTTTCTGCGGTACACCAAGACATTAATGAGGTTTCTACTAGTGTAAGGGAAGGGGATTCACAGATTCCTCTATCATAATTAGACAAAACCATGAAGATTACTTGTTGCTAAAAATATTGTTTCCCCCATACACACACACTCTAAACCAGCCTTCAAATGTCAGAGATGCCAGAAAAAGAAAGCTTTTGAAATTAACATTTCCACCATTCCACAGTTGCATCAGCCAGGAAAAAAAGTTAGATCTTACTTATCCACCTGTCAACACATATATGTCCCCTATATTGTTATTCCTTGCTTTGGTCAGGCTAGTTTTATAGTGACAACAAAATGTATCCTCTGTTTTCCAAAAGTTGAACTAGAATTTACTGCTACAGACCTCTTGGTCTGCTTGCACTCTGATACGCTGAAACACTCCATGTCCTGGCATGTATCTGGTCATGATAAACCCATGACCAATGGTAGAAAAAGGGATCCAGCAATATGACAGGACTCAGGAAGTCGGCTATTCCTCTGAAGACCTGCTGAGAGATGCCGTGCTGCAGGAATACTTTCCTCAACTTCTCTTCAGGTTTGGGAACATTAAACACTAAGAACAGCCATAATAGCAAAGACCTTACAGAGCCATGCAGCCACTATCGCCAACACGGGAAGGGAACAGGAGATTTGGCTAAACAATTTTCCCCTAAGGGTTTTATCTCTCTTGTTTAAACTTCTCAGATATTTCAGAGACTTAGCTATCTGCCTGCTTCCTCAGTCTTGGAAAGTTGGTAGCATCATGATCACTTGTGCTAATGTTCAATGAATAACTTCAAACTTGTTGCCATTCTGCAGCCCCCAAGCATTCAGCTGCTTCTAAGCAATTATACATTCATTTCTTTCGAAGGACATTGTTTCTTTGATGTCCTCTAAAATTATCACCACAAGGACACAGTTCTGCAGCATGTCTTTACAATACTCTATACTTAGCTTTTCTCAGTGTAAAGAGACAGACAACCAAAGGCAGGTCGTTGTCAGACAACCAAAGACAGGTTTGTACACAACTCCTTTTTTTTTGCCCAGCAGTGGCCTATAACAGATGCTTCTGTTCTCTTCTACTTCATGTATAATAATCACCTAGCTATGAAAACAGCTTTCACAGTATTCACCACAGTATCAAACTTTTGTCCAGAGCACAGAATAGCAATTGTGCTCTTCAGTTTTAGGAATGAACTGCCAAAAGGCCTCAGTAGTCATCTGCTGCATGATATCCTACTCAGGCTAATATCAAACATATTTATCATTTTCTGTGTACTACTTCACGAAAATATTCTCAGAACTGGTAAAAGTTAGAGAATATCTAGATTTACCTCTAATATTTCTTTGAAAACAATCATCTTAGATTATTAACACAGCTTTTTGTCCTGTAGAATGGCAGTTTTCTAAATGCTACTGTTGCCAGAAGACTGGCAACAGAGCTTGAAAACAGTTGTGACAGTAACGCATTAGACTAACATTTTCTATCAAGAACTCACATCTAATTAAAGAAATTGCCAGGCAAGAACACAATTTGCTTGTTTCCTTTCAAATCACTTATGACTTAATCCATGCTTTCTTAGTCCTTCTACCACAAGGCCATATGAAATGGAAGGTGGGCCTTTAACATATGTGTAAGGACCTTCACCAGCATCAGCCCTAGGTTTATGGAAGGGAGACAGGTGACAACCCTCAGCTTAACCTGCAGTCAGTCCACTGCATACTCTTTATTATCTCTTTAAAGAATATGCATTTCCAGTAGTCCATATATACCAAGCTCATTTATTACTGTCCTCCACTATTTCAGTGGTTCTCTTCCAGAGTCTTCTGAGTCATCATACTGCAATGCAGTTAAGTCCATTTCATTTAGATCAATTAAGCAGTATTTTTTTCTGATGTCTCAAATTACAAAAAGAAAACATCCAACATTTTAAAACTAAAACTGGCTTTAGAGACTATTTTCTGCCCTTTATGAGTGCAGTTCATGGTTTCCAATCACTGCTTTTACCAGAAGATTCATCATCTGGAAACATTATACACTGTGCCATTCAACCTGGTTTTGGCCAGGGCTGGAAGACACTTAAGATGACTAGCCAATAGCCACCTATGATGTTAATAATTTGTGGATTATTACCAGTAGTATAAGGGTAGAATATTCCATGAGAAAACAAAATTCCTATGTAGCCAACTACTGTTTTTGCTGTAGCAACGCACAGGAATCACTGATATACCTGATACTGCTGTAAAGAAGAACAAATGTCTGCCTAGCCTTTCTTCTGAAGAGCTTACAGCATGACAGAACTACAGCTCTGTTGAACTACAGTTCAACCTTCTTTAAGGCAGCAATATCCAACCAAATGGATGGAAGTACACAGCAAGAACAGTCTTTTAGACTATTCTTCTCTTTTACTTTGCTAGTTACAATAGTTTGTGAAATTTGTTTATTCAGAAAAGTTTCCAACTTTATCCATTTATAGCAACCTTTTCTGTATAAGTTATGAATATTTTTCCTTATTAATTTCTATCCAGGCTTTTCAGCACCATCAACAATAATTCTTTAAAGCAACCATTTGACTTCATCTGTTCTGTAAAGGAAATGCACTGAGGCATCCAGTATGTGTTATTCACAGATCCGTTTATTACAGAATATAATGCACTTGGACGAATTTCTTTAACAAGATTTAGGCCAATAACTTTATCAACAATATACAGGAAGGATATCCCTCACAGAAAATTCCAATACTGTAGATATAAAGGAAAAACTATGTCCAACAGTATCCCTAGCTTCTCAATGGACAGTAACATCTATAAGTATAAAGTGTATAATAGTACTCCATGTGTCTCATTTTCATTTTAGGGTGTTTAAGATGCAGGCAACAAACAAGTTTAGTAAACATTTGCCCAACTCTTACAACCTGTCCTTTCTACTATTTTTAACTTCCATGGTTCAACGTGTTACATACCTACAGATACTCATTTTTTGAGGTCACTTAAGGATCAAATTAGTAAGATCAAAGAAGCAGAAACAGGTATTGTCATTTAAAATGAGCTGTATTTTTTTTAGACTGCTTCTTTGTATAAATGAATGTCTAAAGCACATTATCTAGAGCCAGGCAATAATTTGAGCATTGCCAGCACACCCTGCAGAATTAAACCCAAACTTTCGCAAGTGGTTTGAAAGACACCATCATCAAAACTTCTGAACAATCAGTTCTGTTGTTGTACAAAAAGTTACGTCTCCACCAGACAGGGGAGGTTATTTCAGAGAATGTATGAAACTAGTACTGGTCTGAACTAGTACACCCACATTGTGTGGCATATCACTGTGGAAGGTAAGCTCAGTAGGATACGACCATACTATTTCTAAAGTTAACATTTTCAGTTAGCTCAAGCATCTCTTCATTATGTTTTCTCTACATGACATAGACCACTAATTTTTAATACTGTGTTCAAAAGATTCCCATACTGAAAATCTATGTCTTCTTTGAAATCTACTGACTACTTGCTTCCATTTAAAAGTTCTCCTTTAGTGCCAGGTATAGAAGATCCATTAGAAAAACAAGCAGGCCCTGCAGTAAGAATCCTTTTTTCCAACTTCATGACGAAAGACAGAGACTTCAGATTTTATACTGATCCATTTATGGCCAACAGCCAAAAGACACAAATAGACTTTATCTACTGAGGGTCTCTTCTTCAGTCTTGTTTTGGGAAATGTGTTACTTGTGGCCACCATTGCTATTGCTATTACTGACTGCTGCCACCTAGTGCGGTCTGACAGCTTCTCCTTATACTAGAGGGACTCTTCTCCTAGCCCAGTCTTTTTAGTTATTATCTTTGACACATTATGGATGTATAACTCTCACATAAGACTGCTGATAGTTCTCTGTTCCTCAAGACAAGAGGTCTTATACCTGAGCTTCAAAAAAACTATCCATGGACACAAGGAATAATGAATACAGCTGTCAAGGCCCCCGAGTGCACTAATTGGCCTTAAACCCCTGACATCACCATAAACGTGCCTGATGACCTGGACTCTCAGCTGCCCCCCACTGCCTGCCCTGCTCCCTCGCTTGGGTACTGTGGGACAGGTCCCTGGCTGATGAGGCCCCTGCCCTGTTGGCCCTGTTACTGTGCTCAGCTCCCCCTCCCTTAGGGAGCTGCGTCCTGATGATGACGACTCCATAATTCATTCAAATACTTGCGCCGTTTTAAAGATGACTGCAAATGCCATTTAAGTGTCTTTCACAATACCATGAGAGGGTCTCATCTTTGTTTTAAGTTATGAAGGAAATAACATGGTGTCAGGTTAAGATATTTTGCCAAGGCTGCATATCACCTGTCACCACTAGAGTTGACTTGCAGCACTGTGTCCCTGCTGAACCCAAGGGATATGATCACATAGCTGCAAAAAGCAACTTAAGCAAAAACACAGTCTTTGGTAATATTGGGGAAAAAAAGAAAAAAATCCTACTATGTAAAATGATGAAAACGTATACAAAATACTTCTAAGGTCTAGATATGAAAATTCATACACTGTGACATGTATGAATTGACTTCACAATGATAATATGAAGTTGTTTTTCTATAATTTCATTGACGGTCTGATTTTGTATTCAAATGGATTAGGTTCCCTAAGTATTTGTAGTAATTATAAGAATTAATAAGTGCCTTCAACAGAAACTAATTATTTTCAAGCCATATTACTGCTACTCAGGTTCTTAATATTAAGATAATTCTACATTGTAGCTAATATGAAATATTTTCCTTTTCATGTTCATGGTTGATTTAACATGGGATTTTTAAGCAGAGGCTTTTTTTTTTCCTCCAGATTTCCAATACATGTAGGTAAATACTCAAATAGCAAACAGACTTCCTAAAGGAGAGTTGATGATTCATGAAACAGAAAATTAGAATTCAATACACCCTGATGCCAAGTATCTGCCTTCAGAATAAAAAAGGACTTCTCTCCTTTACGGCATTAAAAATGCTAAGCAAACTACAAAACAATTTGGAAAGATGCATTAGAGACGGAAAAACAATGTTCACTGAAAGAAGCTCACACAGAAAACAAGACATGTATATTCTCCATTGCAATTAACACTTGCTAGCAAGAAGGGCATATGTTATATCTGAAATTCTGAAATACATGAAATACCCATCTTGTATCATTTTTACTTTCTGAAAGTGAAAGATCTATTTAAGTCACATTCTGCAGAGTCACTGAGCGGCACCCATTGTTACTTGCTTACTGAAGCAATATACACAAGAGGAACATTTAAACTTATTTAAGCCAAACTCAGAAAAACCCTTGAAGGCTTCTGAGTTTAACTTACAACAGACCTTCTGCCTGTAAAAAAATAAAGGAAGCCATCTGCCATAAGCAGTCCTGGACTTTACTGATGACTGGCTTCAAAACACACAAGAAACTCAATTAATTACCCCTTCCCTTAACCTCTGCATATATTTTCACCTAAACTGTAACATCCTACCTTGCTGTTTGAGAACCAACTGCACAATTCAAAATCACTGCATAACTGAAAAGGAACAGTCATCACATATTAAACATTTGTTACATTAACAACCACTTGTCTTCAGCCTGCAGAACTTTCACTAAAACCAAAGTAATTTTTTGGGCTGACCTGATCATTAACATTCACCTGAATAGAAGGGCTTTCCAAAAAAAAATAAAACAAACCAAACATAAAAAAACCCAACCCAAAACAACAAAAAAACCCACAAACAAACAAACCTGTCTCACTTGCTCACTTGCTTCCATCCTTCTCAAGGGGAAAAAATTGCAGCCTGCCTTCATTTCAGTTTACTGACAAATTGCATTAAAAAAAAAAAGAAAAAAGAACTGTATTTTAGCTTAATTTTCTGACAGAAGCTTATGAGATCAAATTGTTTGTTTAAAAAGATGAGGACCAACCCTACTACAGCCACTGGAACTATTTCCAAGTAAAACTGAATACAAGATAGCCCAAGAAAATCAATTTCTCCAGTTCAGTGCATTAATAGCAATAAAACAAACATGGTGCTGTTCATGAAATATATTTCCTGTATTTTGTAACGTAAGTATTGCCCTGGAGACTTCTCTCTACAAAAAGAAATTGATGCTAGCTGCGGATCTGCACAAAGTCATTTTAACACCATCTTCTAATTCTAAGAGACAGAAAATAGTCTACTAATATGTTAAGTCTTTTTTTCTCACTCCCTAACCCCCTGCAGTATGTAAGCACACTGAAATTACTGTAGCTGTAAAAAGAGAGAATCAAATAATTTCTCTTTTTTCACATCATTTAGAAAGAACAGCTGTTGCTATTAACTACTGAGGAGCAATATTTGGGCAAGCTACTTGGAGAAAAAGCAACAAAAGGTTTGTCAGCATTTGGAGATTGGAATATTGAGAATTCTGGACTCCTACAGTAGAAGAAAGTATAGTAAAATAGGCCTTAATATCCTTGAGATTTTTTTAGGCAATGCCTACTGCAGTGAACAGTGTGAATGGATGCCTTAAATCTCCTGTGAAATTCACTTTGCATAGGTACATCTGAAATTTTTTTGCAAGAATACTACCTTTTTACTATGCAGGGTTTTGTACCACTGGGTGTCAAAATGTGATGAGAATAACGCATGCGATAATCCCAGATCAAAGTAATAATGATAATTAGCTTCTATGTGCCTTTTCAGCCACTGATCTCAAAGCTCCATATCACAGAAATTAACAAAGAAAGCTCCATTCCACCTATAGGGGAACTGAGGCAAACATAAGTAAGTTACTTCAAGTCACAGAGAAAATCCAATGTAAAAAACAGCTTGTTAAACCTCAGCCTAACATTCTTCCTGTTACACTACACTAACTATACAAAAAGCAAGATACTAAAGATTTTAAGCAACCTGCCAGGGCAATCAAGTATCATAAACACAAAAAAAAAAACATTTTTATTAACAAAGTTGATCCTATCATCACTCTGTAATATAGACAATATTCTCTCTAGAATGGAGGTTTATTCCGAACTCAGGCAGATTACACTGCACTATAAAACTTTGAGCATATTAGCTATTCAGTAGATTTAGAATATTCATAGTACTAGGTGTCTCCACAGCTGAAACTAGGCTTTAAACCTGTCATTCTAAGCTGCAACTAGGCTTTAAACCTGTCACTCTATATGGAGTTTCACAGTAAACCTTTTAATTAAGGGAGAACAATTACATATTAGGATTTTGGTGTTTGGAAGTTTGATCTATTCCAAATATCACATAAAACTGGACCTGGAATTATCCTTCAACAGATAATCTAGGGTTACAGAATAGCTCCAATTTGCCAATACAGTAAAACAGTGATGCAAATTCTTAGGAAGTTACTTCTTATTCAGGCCTGAGGACAGAAGGAACCAACTCACAGCTTCTAAGTAGTACTCCTCAGACAAGCTGTTAATTCAGAGTTCTCTTACTTGATAATGTTCTAGAACCAGTAGCAAGGCTTCACTGATACAAGATAATTCAAGCATCTAGCTACAGAAAGAAATAAATTTGCAAGGACTATGGAGGATGTAATTGCTGGGATACTGTGGAACCCAGGTGCACACTCAGCCCACTGTTAAAGTACTTTCAAGGTGCAAATCATTTCAGGAACTCCACAACTCACAGCTTTCTCCCTCTTTTCAGCTCTCTAATGTAACACATTGGCTCTCACATTTATGAAGGCTTGTATATGCAACTAGCAAAGTCAGGAAGGTGAACCTTAGAAATCATGTACTACTGCATTAATTCATATTTGAATTACACACAGATTAAGTCATATTCTTCCTTACCTTGCTTCAAACAGGAAAAACATCCAGATAGCTAAGGTTTGGAAAAGAGCAGAATCTGGTAGAAGCCAGGCTCAAAAAGCAAAAACAAAACAAACACTACACAGAGTATTAACATCAACTGTTTGTTACATTGTTCTGCATATAAATCAAAATAAGCTTGGTTTAAACTGCTTTGAAAAATGAACCCCCTATGTTATTCTAAGCGAAAGGCTATCTGTGGAGTTCGCCTAGAACAACAAGGGAACTTGGCTCGTACAGGTTAACTGTCAGGACAGAAAATACTGGTAACACCACAGCAGGAGAAATCTGCAGTGAACTTTAGTGCAGCTCTTTCAGCCTCTAGAAAAGTAATTCCACATGCAGAAGTAAAGCATAATCCAATGTAAAATGCAATCTCCAGATATTTGAGTTTTATGAGAATTCTAATATAAATTCCATAAAAGAAGCTTTTACACAACAAAGCAACACTGACTGCTGAAAACAAAGCTCAGGATCTAATACAATTTAGAAATCTAAGCCTTAACTCATAACACAAAACAGGATGGTTTCACACAGTTAGTGTGAAAACAACGGTGTAGATGAAACAGTCACTTTAATCACGCTTTTATACAGCATCAGGAAGTAATATTATAATACTGGAACCACTACTGGAAAACATCTTTAGTTTCTTGATATCTAGGTGTCAGGAATTTTTTTTTTTCCTTTATACAACATAGCAATTCAAATGAAC
This sequence comes from Apteryx mantelli, assembly GCF_036417845.1. Lineage (NCBI taxonomy): Eukaryota > Metazoa > Chordata > Aves > Apterygiformes > Apterygidae > Apteryx > Apteryx mantelli. The sequence continues at coordinate 17,781,778 of NC_089992.1, forward strand.
TAAACCAGGATTACAGCTTTCAAATGCTTAAAATTTACTCCCTGTATTTTCCATCCATTCTATGTCCCATCAAGGTATCTGAATTCTCCAGTGAAGCCACAGCCTAGCACTATTGCATAGTACAGAAACTAATAATCTGATGCTTAGTTATCAGTTACTTCTGCAGGCACTGTGTTTATGGAATGAAAGAATCTAAGAACAACAATAATATTTACAAATAGTGTCAGAAAGAGATGCAAAGATCTAGAGAGAAAAGGAAAAAGGAACTCCTTATAAGTGGAATGAAATGTCATTGCTCAATGCTCACAAACTCCATATATGCAGAACCAACTTTCCCTGGCAGTTTCCAAAATCCTGAAACTATGATCTAGTAACACGTACAGAAGGTACCAGGCACATAATAGTGCAAATATATCATCTAATAGGAAAGACAGCTGCAGAACCCTTAATGAGACCAGAGTTTATTTAATAAGGAGGATGTTACCAGATTTCAGAAGCAGGCATCTTGGCACAAGAAGTCTAATTTATTATCAGGCTGCTTTAAATCTTACCACTACATCACAAATTTCATTTACATTGCACATAAACAGTTTGCAAATCCAAATGAGGATTGCAAACAGAGTTTAGCTTCCAAAACATTCCTCCCAAAAAAGTTAAAAGAATATTGCAATATTAGACTTTTGATTCATTTCTATGTTCCTGAAATCCTAGATGTACTTCTAAAAAATTCAGCTAAATTATAGTGTCATTGAAGAATACTGAATTTAATCATTGCAGGTTTTTCCCCCTATTTTCAGTTTGCTCTATAGTTTTTACTTTAAACCTTTACCTTTAGATCTTTTACTTTAAACTTAAAAATATGTAGAAGCATAACAACCTTCCATTAAAACCTGTGTATAGCTAGGGTTTATTTGAGATTAAGCAAGACTACTAACACTTTATGCTGTTGATTTGGGGAATTCTATAAATCAAACTAATTCTAGTCACAACATATTCCTTCTCAATTACAACATATTCCATTAACATAAACTCCATGTCTGAGAAATTAACCCATAGATATTATTTAACATTCTTATTCCATCATGCTAGTTTTGCAGCACAGTTCCTCACCCTCTTCCCCTTCTCCTACCCCTGTTGTTCTATCACCTATGCCATTAGAAGTCTCGGATGTGATACCAAAGTCGTCAATTAAGAAGGCTTTTTCTCCTGAACTGTGAATGATAGAAATCAGTAGTTCCCAAGCTTAAAAGACAAATACATCATGGTTAGATAAATAGCTGTTGAAATTTTGCCTTTTTTTGTACATTTTTTAAAAAAATATAAAGGTACACTCTTATTTTAATATAAAAATAATATCTAATACACAGAGCACTGGCTTTTGCAAATAACAATGATGAAATCTCTAGAATCACTTTTATTGCTAATACTGAGCATTTTTCCTTTCTCCTCACTTTACCTAGAAAACTTTTTTTTTTTTTTTTTAATAGAACACCCATTTATCTTTATGCAGAAATAAAGGTCATAATTCATCCATTTTTCTAATTCTACAGATGCCAAGAATAGGCTATAAAGTCCACAGAGCCTCAAACCGAATGATTCATCCATCTCTAGCTCTTATTCCTAATGGATGTTTACTTCCTAATTTATAGCCAGCATACTCTGGATTAGTATTGTTTTAGAATTGCAGCCAACCTGTGAGCATAATTCCTTATCAAATCCATTTGAGTTAATCAGAAAGTATAATATCCATTGGATTTACTTCATTTACCATGACAGTAATAGCTTAACAGACATCTCTGATGTCTTCCAAGTTAGATTTCTCCTTTCATAAAGGAAAACAAAATTGACAATCTAAGCATGATGTTGTGAAGTACTTAAGGTTTGGGTCAGTGTTCCCATTATTTAATTTATAACTGGTTTTTTTGATTGGCATTTAATCCTTTGTCTTTTAGAGACAGAAAGGACAGAGGAGAGAATCCTGCCACTGTAAACTCTCATCTACTTCCACTCTCTCAACATGCTTAATTACCATCTAACTCTGTCTTCCCTTGTCCATTTCTATTCTTACCATCAGACATCTAGTACTCTCCAAATGCTGGCAAGTACACGGCAATTTCCTTTGAGGAAAATGGATAACGAAGACATACGCTTTTTTCCCCAGTCGAACACACACAAAACAAGTTTCCCAATCTCCCACTTGCAGGGTTCTTTTTTTTAATCCCCCTCTACAAAGCATATTTTTCTTAACATTTGAGACACTCCCAAGTGACTAATTTTAAACACCTCACTTTCCTTCAAATGTAAAGGAGGTTTCAATTAAATATGTGAATCAAGTATCAGGCTGCATGATTTTTTTTTTTCCAAAAGAATGAGGAGGACTGTATAAGATAGCAATACAAGTTTTCAGGCATTGCTAAATTCCTAAGTAAGAGCACTTCTGCAGCAAACCTTCTGGACACCAAGCATACATGCCTTAACTAAGATAAGGAGTGAAAATATACCTTACCTCTCTTGTATTCACATTACAGTGACCATATCTACTTAGCTATTAAGACAGTGCGCTCTCTCTCTCTCCACTCAGTTCCTTTATGACTCTTTCACCAACTGTACACAGTTGAGAACACTGAGCTACTGCTCTTGCTGAGAAAATTCTCATGTAACTTTCCATTCAAGGGTTAAGTTTTGAAGCTAGTGATTGATACAGGCCTGCTCACTGGACAGTACAAAAAGCATCTTTTTCTCTTGTACTAGTATAAAGCACTTTCCTCAATTTGGAAAGGAAAAGGAAAGGATAACAGCCTCCATCTTTTTTCAGCCACTGGGGTAGACTCCTGCCAAAGGAAATCCACCTACAGCACCTCAAGAAATGATGTCCTCAGGAGCTCTGAGAAGCTTTGTGCCCTATCTTAACAAACAAGCCCTAAAGGCAACATGTGAACTAAGATTTACATAAATCTTCATTTAATTTAGGATATAGAATTCAGTGTAATGTTTTCCAGTCACCATCTACTTCAGAAGATGCTGCAGAGCCCCCTAATTTCCCCATCTGTCCCTAGAGACTCATTGCCTACTATTCTAGTCTCACACATTCCAAAGGCAACACTGCTACTCACTTTGGTATGCAAGCCTTAGGAGTCAGGAGAGAAAAGTATTATCTGAATTTGCCATGTCATTTTTGTTAATTGTGTTTCCTATTTAAACACCAACAAAAGAAATACATTATTGCATAGTTAGTTTTCAACTGTTTCTGCAACTGCTAAATCAAGATGTTTCTCTCATAGGTAAAACATTCATTCTACCTCCAGTTAGCTTGAAAAGCCGACCATTGCCCTCACATACACCTTCAGAAATTCCTTTTCTAATTCTGAACTCCACTTCTGTTTTATTGTTTAAAGAGAACATGTCATGTTCAGCAATTCTCAATCTATTCCTTTCAGATAGGTTAAGCTACTGTAGTATGCAGATGAACATATTATTCTTTGAATATTTTCTGATACTGATACAACGGGAAAAAACAGGTCATCCCTTCAACCTCTCCACTCCTAGGGCTCAATTTTCATTGTCTGTCTGAATCATTAGACTTGAACTGCTAGAGGATTCCTGCAGAAGATTTCTAGGCAATAAGAGTTACACAGGCTATTCCACTCAAAAACATGCAACAGACCTGCTACGCAACATTGCTCCATAACCAACCAAACTGAAGCTGGGGCTTCTCCATTACAAAGAAATAACCAGTCTATTAATCCAAAAGTTACAGCAGATTTCTAAATCTTGTCCAAGCGTAGAGGGGCAAACAAATGGTATCAAAAATGTCTGGCCTCTATTAAAATAGAGTCACTCTTTGGTCAAAATAGAAAGTAGTACAGCATAATGCATGGGATAAAATAATTATTTCTGCAGAAACCTTTGTTCACCTTATAAAAAGTTATAATCTGGTCTCTTGAGCAGATACTGAGCCATGATATCATTACTCCAGTAATGACAGGTAATGTTGTGATCACACTGAAAAAAATAACTGTAATCAGAGTATATTTACACTCATGAAAAGAAAATGGGAAACTTCTCTTAATCTTTAACAGCTAGAACTCCATAATGTCCAAGTGTGGTTTTGTTTCTTTCTTTCTACGTAAAGCTCACTGGAACATCTACTTTAGAAGTAACAGTCTTATTAGCATAAATGAATAAGTCTGTAATTAGAAAAGAACAGTCACATCAGACTCTGCACCATTATTCCTGTTAATTATAATTCTGCAATCTTTAATGTTGCTTTTTAAGAGAAACACACAATTTGTAAATATGAAAAAACAAATACAAAACCCTGAGAAGAGAAAAAGAGTTCTCAAGCTCCTTCTTCCCATTTTTACAATAGCTAGTTTTTATGATTGTTGGTTTGAATCTTGGAAAAGGAACTTGCACCTAGAGCCAGCCCCATTTGTTCTCTTCTGGCTCTCTCTGCCTACATCCAGACATCCTTGAGCTACATTCCCTGATCTGGTTCCAGCCCACTTGCCCTGCCAAGGACAGCAGTACTTATAATCCCACTGCAGAAAGGATGAAGCATGCCTCTTGTACAACAGGTCCCTCCCCCTCCGTTTTAATTTCAAAAAGCTCTTAATCATTTACCTGCTTTCTGTTAAAGCGAGGTACTATGTAAACACTTAAAAAAAAATGCAATGTGGGAATGTCTCCCTTTCTAATATTCCTTTCATGCTCTTCACCTAATCTTCCTTTTGTAAAAAACTTACCAAATTCACTGATCAGTTACAAAACACATTTTATACTGATTCATTCTTCACCAGTGCTATCTGGGCTGCATCGCCAGCAGCCTACAGGGGAAAAGAGCCTTTTCAATAGCTAAGCAATAGAGGTAGGAAGGATTCTTGAAGCTCTTGGTGCTTCTGAATGCTAGAGGAAAACACTACAAAGAGTAGATATTCTCCCCCCAGCATCTGTCCTCTGTCAGGCTCCATTTTGAGGAACTGTCCTATAACCAAGCTTAGGCTCATTTCCCTGCCCACTCACTTTGCAAGTCAACTCTACTCATTTTTCCTACATGTTGCCATGCAGATGGGAAGTGATGCATTTCCTGGTTAGTTTCCTATGGATATAAAAAGGGCATTTCCTTGACTCAGCAGGTTGGATTTTGTCATACATTCATTACACCAGTGCTTTTACCTAGCAGACCACATTAGGTTTTCCTATGTGTGTGTGAAGTGAACTAGTTTTATAATAAACCCCAACTCCATACTGAGAAAAAAGAAAGCAGCATAAAAAGGTGTTATAACACTTTTTAACTTTTCCTTCCCTGGGAAACTGCCACAATCCAAGATTACTAATAACATAGTGATTCCATGACTTGTTGCCCTGTTTTCGCAATGCTACACCAATAGAGAGGCAATTAGACCTCCTAGCACACACATTACAAAGTTGATTGATGTCTTTCCCTGACTGCTCTCAGCAATTCCCATTGTGCTACTGGCAAATCTGAGCAGAATCTGATCACAGGATAAGCAACTGCATTTCAGATTCTCTCAAATAAAACTGACAGCAGTTCAAGGGTTTGGGGTTTCTCTCCTTAATTTTGCTCCTATAAAACAAACAAACAAACAAAAAACAAAAGAAAAAAAACAGAACACCCCCAACATGCTGCTACAAAAAAAATAAGGGAAACAAATGTGTGCAAAAGAACCATTTAAAACTAGGTTAGCTTCTTAAACACAAGAGGAAGACACACTTTTCTGGATTTGCCTGATGAACAAGCCACAGACATTTTGCTCCTCAGGAACTTGATCTCATACTCTTCCCTTAGGAAGACACAAAGCCACTGCAAAGCTACTTGCAGCCCAATATCACGTCTAGAAACTTATCCTCAATTTTTCACAGAATAACACATTGAAGGCAAAACTGAATGACAAGCTATGGAAAGCAGCTTAAGAAGGCAAGGGCTGACACCAAGTCTCAGTCTTCCTGAGCCAGGCTCCAGTTCCAACAGTTTGGAAGTCAGGGACTCACTGAACCAGTCTTTGTACTTGATATCCCTCAACGAATTTCTTTCATAATTTACTTAGTCTTAAGTAGATTTTTAGCATTCGCAGTACCCTTTGGGGAAGGAATTTCATAGCTTAAAAACACATTGTTGAAAAAGCACTTGTTTGTTTTGAGCCTACCACCTTCATTGTACATTTGCTATGCATTACATATGAGTAATAATTATACACTGTCTCTTTCCACGATTTTACAGACCTTTATCAACATCTCATCTTAATCATCTGCTTTCCAGCCTGAAGAATGCCTAGGCATTGCTTGTACATAAGCCATGTCCATCTGGGCGTGCAGAACTACACCTAGTATTCAATACGCAGACACCAACGACGATGCGCTCTCATTCTCCGTTCCTTTCCCAAACAATTCCTATCATTCATGTTGCTTTTTAACAGTTGTGACATTTTCATGGAACTAACGTTACTCCTGATGAATTCATGGTCAGCTCAGGGCTCATTATTTCACATGCAAAATAGGATTTTCCCCTCCATGTGCAGCACTCAGAATTCAATGCAGAACAACAAAATCTGACATTTTAAAATTCAGTTTCTGCAATGCTTCAGCCTCTACTAGTCAATATAGTATAGCCAATTTATTATAATCAGCAATCTTTCACTTTTTATGAAGCCTCTTATGCAAATACTGAGCACCACAGCAAAATATACTTTTCGGTGTCCAACAGAAAATCCTCAACTTGTATGGTATTTATTTGGCTGCAACCATTTTATTTATTAAACACTCTGCAGAGGTTTTCATGATGACATCAGCTGAGATGGGGTACTTAGACACTTCCTCCCAATGAAATTGTTCCAGATTGTACATGTTCATATTGTATATGCTCTTGAATATACTATTCCAAAAAGATCTTCCTTTTATGGTATAATGCTACAGTTAGATTTTCTATTTAATATACTTACCAAATGATCAAATTCTACCCTTATTCTCTTTCCGGTAAGTGTCTACAGATGCAACTTGTTTCATTTACAGCAGGAGAGAGAACACAGATCAACAACCTATAAAAGAATTTTCATCTAATATTCCATTACAACACATTAATTTAATGCTCTGATGCTTTTTCTAAACTTCAAATATTTCACTTTGCGGGGGGGGGGGGGGAATCCACCTTTAACCAATAAATTATAAAAAATTAATTTCTCTTACTATGAGAGTATGCTTTATTGCACTGATTTTCACACACTAAATCTAAACATTATCATATGAAATATAAACATGCTGTTCCAAAATTTAAAAGTATATTTATTAGATAGTGCAAACACAGTTAACATGGCTGTACTGATAAACAAGAAAAGAATGCAAAGCATATAGTATTTTGGAGTTAGCTAAAAATAAGGCTGGGATTCAGATTCAGGACTGTAAAGTTTGAAATGATCAGGCAACTACAGATCTTGAAAGCTTCAAAGAGCTACAAGAAACACTATTCTTACTTGAGCTTGACCTACATTTAATGTGCAAGAGTTTTGCAGTGGTAGAAATACAGGAAGGACAAAAGTTAAAGTTAGGGTTATAGTTAAGATTTAAAAAAGCAATGGTTGCAGAGCTTATTATGGATTACTGCCAGATCACACACAGCCCAAAGGGCTTGAAGGAGGCCTGTTGTAAACCAGGACAGAAATTATATAGTCTCTTCTAGTGATTGTGATATTGCAAAGCCAAAGCTAGGATTAGAAGGAATGCAGACATATACTGGAGTACAGTTCGTGCTACTAAATGTTACTTGGCTAAGGTTTATGGTTTAACATTATATAAACATTAATGGTTTACATTTAAGAACACAAGTGTGAAAAAGCTCAGATCATCAGCAAACCTTCGTTAGCCCGAAGAGCTGGAATAAAAGAAGGCTTTGACTGGGACAGAATACGTACGGGTCTTTCTGGGTATTTTGGCATTACGCAGTTCTAGCTTTGCATTTACTGTCTTATATGCAGCATGATATGTTGCATATTCCTAGACCTATTAACATTACAAAACCCAGTAAGATGTATAAAGTTATAGAGCATTAATTTTATACACAATGAAAAGCCAGAGTATAATGTGTTCCACTTTTCTGACCTGTTCAATTCTACCATAGAAATGAGTGACTTCATTAAATGTACAACAAGGCTGTCCAACAGATTTCTCTTGATGTTCCCTGATGATGCTCTAATACAAATAAAAATTCATTACATCTAGGATTTGAACTTTATGCCTCCATCTGTCAAATGTACACCCTAACCAAAGGGGAAAAGCAACAAGTCAGAAGGGCCCTCCCCACCTTCTCCATGACTGTTTAGCAGCTTCCTTAAGTAAGCATAACTACTTCAACAAAAGAATGCTCTAAAGTCCTGCTAGTACATCCCACAAGTGTCTACTTGAACAACTTCAAGGAAATGCAACTGCCCTGCTTATAGACCAAAATCGGCCCAGCACAAACCACTCTTGTTCAAAATCTGTACACTCAGCAGACAGTAACCAAATTACTATGGCCTCATGTCCACTAATATGGCCCTGCAGCACTTTGAACAGACACTAACGTCCATCCAACTCAGAGAATCCACTTGCTAACTTGGATCAACATGCATCGAACTATAGAGACCCTAGATAATCCAGTATACTGGTTATATACACGTCACATGGTGCCAATTAAATCAGTGCAACACTACCTTCATGTCCTCCTCAGAGACCTAAACTTATGTGACAGCCAGTATTTTTTCTAACATCTATAATTAAGAAAAATTTGCTAGGTCATCAGGACAAACCTTCTTTAACCACTGCAACAGGAAAGCATTTACATCAGTTTTGGCCTTTTGTTTGGTTTTCAGAGAATAATCCAGTTAGAAGAGCTGTCACTGAGGTGTGATCAGCTGCTTACTACCTTTGTTTACTGCCTTATGCAAAAAGCCCAATTACTAAATGGTCCTTTACTGGCTGTAAAAATCAAGGTGTTCTACGATACTTGTATGTAGCCAGCTAGTGGTTAGGTTCTTGAACTTCAGGCCCAATTTTGGATCACATAATCTAGGACCCAAAGATGAAAGCAAATCAAAAAGCTGAGAGAGAGATTCAGGCATACAGAAATACCAACACAGTTGTCTATCTACTCTTGCAATTTTTTCAGTAATAATTAAAGACAAGCCTCTAACCTCTGTCTTCTGTTCCCATTCTGAAAATAACACTGCTCGCCTCACGAAATACACCTGATCCTTGGTCTACTCACTTCTTTGACTCTCTTTTATGAGAAAATTTATTAAACACTACTTTGTGCAATTGAGACTCCTGCTTGGAAATGTATCTAAACAGCCATAAAAGAGTTATCTAGGTCAGCTCTTACTGACAATCCAAATTACAACCAAGTGCTTAAATTCTGCATTTGGTTCCTATTTTTTTTCTGGCTAGCTTTTGCACGTCTTAGTCCTACAAGGTTCTTTCTCCACTTCAGAGAGAAGCTAGGGCACTTGAGCAAGATACAGGAGACAAAGGCACCACAGCAACGGGCTCAACACAGTCTCACAGACCAAGGAACTGAGAGTGTTGTTTGGAAAATATACTTGGAAGAAAATACAACACCATTCAGTCATGTTTCCTCTCATAACAATAATCTTTCTACAAGTTCATTTCAGCTTTAAAAACTATTTATACATTTGTATGAAGTCTGTTCTAACCTTGTTGTTTGCTAGTCCATCTCCACTTCCATGCTTCAGGCTTCCTGCTAATTAATTCAAACAAAAGCTAAGTTTTGCAAACTTTGGTTTGGACAGGCTTCACAAATGAGGAAAGCAGTTTCCTCAAGAAATAGCCATAATTCACACTTCTGCCTTGCAGTTTCTCACAGCTGCCATTGTCACTGAAGAAGCTTAGCCAGAGTTGTTGAAAACAGCACCACATGGGCATCTGTCTTGCCACCTACAAAGAACTTTTCAATCTGATAGGGCTGCTGCAAGAAGTTAGCTTTAGTACTTCCGAGGCCCAGTAATGCATTTAGAAATGATAGTTCTGCCATTGCCTGCATTATCCACATTGCATATGCTGAGTACATATTGCTAAGTGTCACACATAGAGACCATCTGTTATTTTTTAGTTGATAAAAATGTATGTCCTGCCTTGTCCTTTGTTCTCCAAGAGAATGTATCAGCATGCTGAAAGTGTCTGCTGTTGCATCCACTAAACAGTCAAGGAAAGTCCAAAGTAGGAGAAGAAGCCACAAAAAAGCATGCCTCAAAATTAAGATAAAAAATACTCTCTTGATAGTATTTCATATAACAGAGATTATAACCTTGCAACAGAAGCTAGGACTCGCTCTAATTTTCTCAGTTACATGGAAAACTGTATGCCAGACACCAGAAATTAACTAGTTCATTCACAGTGAGAATTTTGAGTGGGTTAAACACATCATTCTAGTGTACCAGAGAGCACAAAGGTTCAGGGCCAGCATTACACACAAATTAAATAATTTTTTATGGTTTCAGCTGTGAGAAAGAAAATCAACACTTCAAGTACGACTTCATGAAACTATACATTTTTTTGGAATACACCAATGAATTTTGTTACAGTCACTTCATCTGCTGATTTGTGCGGAGAAATTAAAGATGAATCAAAAAAATTCCACTAGGTTATCCCAGCAGAAAACCTTTTCTTTTTTTTGGACGAAGCAACAGCTGATCACTTCTCATCGATTATTTGATGAATTTTTCTGAATAATTAGGTTCATGAAATACGTTCTCAGTTGAACTGGTTTTATTGTTAAGAACAACCTCTATTTCCTGATCTTACTGTTGCTACAATCCATTCTCTTCCCCTTTATTTCATCCCCTTTTCCCAGACTTCTCCTCTTCCTTTTTCTTTATGTAAATCAGGTGCCTCCCCATGCAATTACATTACTCCTATATCATTCAATTATTTCTATGCTCCCAGTATATTTGCTGTTCTTTCCTGAATTACCTCAATCTTCAGATATCTTCAGGTTTAGAAGCGCCCAGAACTACAGAAAATAAAGTTTTAGTTTGTGTTCTTTTTTTAAAGTACTGAAGACCAAAAACTTCTAATACAACTTAGATATGAAGGTCCTGAAATTTTTTTGTATGTATTCTCACAAAGCTATTAGCTTAAAACTGAAGCAAAGCACAGGAAACTAAAATACTTCAGGACAGGGAATTCCCTGCCCATTGATGATGGAGCTGTGTAAGACAGTCTGTAGGAAATACTGAAGATGCATGGATTTATCTTCTCTGGACTTTGACACATCACTCAGTGCTACTAGGTAGTTCTTCCTCTTCCTTGTAGTTGGGAGAAACAACCTGGTACTCTCTCCTGAAGAAAAATATTTTAAACTTTTCTTAATTTTTAAAGTTTGCAAGAGAAGGAAGGCTGCCACCACCACCACCATTCTTCTTCTTTCTCCAACAGCTCATTCTCCTATGAGTCGGACAAGGTTCAATTCCCTCTTCCATCTTAATTTATACCACCTAAACTGCAGGAGTAGCTTCACTCCCAGACAGCTGTCCATTCTGAAATTCACCTTTTGAAACTGTTCTGCTTTGCATACATCATTTTAAGAGTCAGAGGAAAAAAAGAGCAGAATGAGAAGAATTATCTCTGACCTGCAGAAGAGGCAGTCTGCTTTAAGTGCAATATGATATTAAACAGTCCTTTGGATAAAGTAAGTAACAGTACTTGCAGCAAGGACCAGCTCTTCCAACTGAAGACTCTAACCATTAAATTAAAAAGTGATACTCCCCCTTGGTTTCTCTTTGATCCTTTTTCTCCACACTAGAGGAGATTCAGTAAGAGCAGCAAAGAATATATATACCACAACAAATGTAAGACTGAGTCTGCTTAGAAAGAAAAGAGAATAAATCTCAAGCTTCCCACACGTGCAGAAGCAGAATTTGCTAAACACAGGGAAAAGTTTTCTGTGGAGAAGAAAATAAACAAACAAACAATCCCCCCTCCTACCTCCCAAGGTATTCCTAAGATCAGGCAACAGCTGAACAAGTGCAAGCATTACCACTTTACATTTAGGTGCCTGGATTCCAACTCATTTACATATTATGTTCTCAATTTTTTTTTTAATCTTGTTCTCAGTAACTAACAGTTTGTCTTCCTTCTACCTTCTGAGTTCTAGCTACCCCAACTGCAGAGCCACAATACATTAGAATGTGTATTCAGCCCACCATGCATGTTTTTTAATGAACAGCCTTCAAAACATACATGAGAAAAGGAAGGGTGTTAACATCTAATAAAATGAGAAAATATACAGTACACTGTGACTAGTTTAAATGGACACCTGCTCAAGAAATAAAAGCCTACCACGAACAAACTGCATTAACAATTGTCATATGAAGCTCTTAAAAAGAATTCATGAACTTGCCAGAGATAAATCTACACTGCACCATCCATTCCCATGAAGCTATCTCAAACGAATACCCTGTACAGTGAACATATTTTAAAAAGAGATTACTTAACATGCCTATTTTATACACATCTCCACTGTCTCGCCATTTTACTAGAAGTCATACCCCTCTGCCCCAAAAAAGACTTCAATTGCATATCATGGCAAATACTATACACAAATGATCAAAGTGCTACACAAATTAAAATGAAATATTTAAGAGACTAATTCTGTCATTTAATAACAATATTCAGTATTTCTCCCTAGAACAGAAGCTGCAGTAGACCAACTCTGGTTATAACAGCTTTCACTTTTCAGTTACTCCTTATCTACCAATATTCCTGAATTGAATATACCTCTGGAGTTACTCTAGCCAAACTGGCCAATGCACATTTTAACTTCTCTAGGCCTTTGCCATGCCAGTCTACAGCACAGCTAAGCAATAACTAATAAACATGTTTTACAAATCCAAAAAGATAAGGTTCGTACTAACCTCCTTGGTAGACTATACCACAGCTTGATACACCACACCGTGTGACGTCTTCCTGATACTTCCCTAAACTACTTCATTCTAGCATACTCAAGTGTCAGGATTATCCTAGGTATTTCTGCGCCTTGACAACATTCATGCCCTGCTTCACTGTTCAACTCAGCAACCTTCGAGAAAAGATGCTCATAATGTCACAACATTTGGGACTCACTTCAGTTGAAACCAGGCGTTTGCCAAACCCTCCTCGTTAATAAGGTGAAATGAAGTGTGGCTGCAGCCTGCTCTTTCCAGGATGGGTGGTTGTCCAGGAGTTCATCGCTCTTGCAAGTAAAACCTACTCCATCTTTAAGTGATCATCTGCATATCCATCTAAACATAGATTTTGTCATTAACATCAGTGAGCCCAGCATTTCACCAGAAATACTGTATGGAGTATGTATTCACACTGATCTTAATTAGGGTAAAATTATCACAAATAGGACAACAAATACTTCTTGCAATAATATGATACACTTCCTATTAGAATATCAATAAAAAATGAACAGGGCTCTTTACTTTCTCCATCTGTTACAGGAGATCTTTTAACAAAAAACACCAACCTCTTCAAGAAGCAAAGGGAGTATTTGGTAACACAGTTAATTAGTGCAGACCCTCAACAGACTATAAGAGTATGTCACATCCTCTTCAAGCTTCACTTGAGCTGAAGGTTCTTGAATAGAATACGAAACATGCTAAATCAGCAATCCCAGATTTATGGGCAGCTTAATCCTTCAAAATTAACTTCAGGAGAGTCACGAAAAGTGATTCTAATTTAGATCCAGCTTCTCAAGTACCAGCTGACTGTTCCAGTGTGATTCAGAGTGCATGGATTTACATTAACCTTTAGTTGTTTTATGCACAAGGCATGGAGCAAATGTCTGCTTCACTCAGATCAAATTCAAGGTAAATTACTGGGTGAACAGCTAAGGGCTTTTTTGGAACTTACATTTATGAAGCTCCACGAACTTCCAGAAACATGCATTTACTGAATTCTGAAGATCAGGGCCCTTATGCATTCCTATTTATGAATCAACATTAATTAGAAAATAGTTTATTTTTCCCATTCAAATTGGTGATAAAAAGGTTGTAGGATTCTTTTTTTTTTTTTTGTGAAGAGCAGGATTATTTTGGAATCTAAGAATTTATTCAGGTTAAGCTAAACATTCTTTTACATCTTACCATTGCAACTTACAAATTCTAAAATGAAGCTTTTCTACATGTTTAAGAAAATTAAGTTGGTCATTCACCCAGTGAAGTGTATCATTTTAAGAAGCTTGCCTGAGCACATTACCCCCCCCCCATTTATTACACAAGTATTATGCAAGTCATTTGGAGTTCTTTAGGAAGCTGAATAAGAACCTGAAGGGCAAAGTCTTTATATATATATATATGTGTGTGTGTATGTATGTATATGTATATATTTATGTATATGTGTGTGTGTATATATATGTATACATGTATATAAAACAGACCTCTGCATTAAAAAAAAAGAAAACCTCCAGAACTTACAACCCACACACCAAAAGCAACAGTACTAAATCATTAACTCATGACACAAATGTGTTGTTACCTGCAATGGGGAGACAGGAGCAGTTATAAGTAGGATGTACAGCAAAATGCATTTTTCTAAGTAACTTTTAAAGAACTGTCACAGTTACATATTAGCAACTGAGCTTCCATTTTAGCAAGCCTTCTATTCTCCATTACTTGCAATGACACTTTTTTAGACTGTAACTGCAAGATTTGTTTAGCTTTTATACAACTCAAAATGGAACTTTATTATTTTGTATATTCTCTTTCATCTCTGCGATTGATTTGGATTAGATTTGTAATAAACTGCTCTCTTCTTTAAGCAGTATTTGAAAGTAAATTTTTATTTCCACCTGTTAAGTAATGTTTAAGAACATGGTTTAAGGAAACGCATTACTATTGTGCAATTTCTGTTCTCAGTCTTCATTACCTCACAAAATGATAACATGGAAGATAATGTTCTTTCCAATTAGTAATATATCTATGTATGTCAGTCCTACATTGCACAGCAAGGCTTGCTACTAAATAAGCATTAAGCAACAGATGCTAGTGTTGCACTCTTTAGATAGCTGAAGGTCTCAATCACACTCCAAACATGCTCTAACTTTGTAGTTCACTTTTCCCAATTTCTGCACCTTAATAGTTCAGATTTGCTTTTCCACTATCCACTCCACTTTTCACCTCCCCATTCCCAGTCAGGTAAGTCAGGAACTTGTACTTTAGGAAGTAAGCTGAAATTCTGGGGTAATGACATGCCACCAGGGTCAAGGGCTTTAAAGTAACGCTCAAATATCTAGAGAATTGTGCATCCAAGTGAAAATAACATTTGTGCCGAGGGGTACTAGAAAAATGCAAAACTCCTCATAGCAGCTACCAAATTTGAATTGCTTGAACAGCTGAGCCCCAAGTGAACATTTCTATTTGGCCAGCCACTGAACCGTTATCCTAATGGCACACAGGCAGAGAAGAAAAAACAAGCAAGCAACCTGCCCTGCCCCCCAAAACATCCCATACAATCACACCTCTGTTTTCATCCCCCTGAAAGTTCGCTACAATATAGCTAGAGTGGATTTGACAAAAATCATTCAGCATGTGAAACAAAATTAGTTTAGTGAGCTTCTGTACTGTAACAAGAAAAGTATGAAAGTGTAAGTAGGAATCTCTATTTTCACTTTTGGAAAATAATTAAAGCACTCATTGCTCAGTGTCATACTTTCTCTGTCAGCCTTGACCAATCCTCAAAATATTTCTAGCAAACAGAATTGAGCAATGAATTGTCACATAAATTGGTATTTTTTTTTTACTTTTTGTTTCTATTATGGCCATTTCTGTTTGAAACACAGAACTCTACTATATTTGAGAAAACTATGTGTTTAGGAGTTTACACCGCAAAGTTTGGATAGTCTAAAATATTTGTGGCAAGGGAAGCAACACTGTCTATAGAACAGCAGGAAGCTGCATTTCAGTTCT
Organism: Apteryx mantelli; assembly: GCF_036417845.1. Lineage (NCBI taxonomy): Eukaryota > Metazoa > Chordata > Aves > Apterygiformes > Apterygidae > Apteryx > Apteryx mantelli. The sequence continues at coordinate 17,797,734 of NC_089992.1, forward strand.
CTGTGATATTTCCTGTCCTTTGTTATACCACTTTGGCAAATATCATACCAAAACTCTTGGAGAAATGCATGCATTTATTTCTTTTATAAACCAAACAGTTCATTTCAGTGAATTCAGTACTCAATATCTTAATAGCCTAACATCATGCAGTGCACTGGGAAAAAAGCCAAGCCTACTATGAAAGTACAGAACATTAGAAAGGCATCTATGACATCAAACTCCAAATGGGGTAATCACAGAGCTTTTAGAGCAGAACCTAGAAAGAAGTAGGCTTTTGGGATAAAACACTGATTTGAAGGATTTCCCTTTTTTTTTTTTTTAATAATTCATAAAACAAAATTATTTTTGACAGCACATTCATGCTGTTTTGATGAAAGAACCAGAAGTTTTGAATGGTTAACACTGACATAAAAGAGAAAGGAGAGGGCATAAGGAAAGAGCAGGAATCTGCTCACCCTTTCTCCTCCTCAAATACAAAACAGCACACTTCTATTTTCCTGTCTTCCTCCCACAACGTAATTTTCTTTTTCCTTGCTCTCTCCTCCCAGTTCTGTATTGTTCCAGCAGTCACTACCATGAGATTTAGCTGCTGAAGCAAGATCACATCAGATGCCTTTCATTGCTGTACATAACAATATATACAAACTAAGGCTGGATTTGAGATAGATTCACTGGCCCCCCCTTGGGGATCCCAAGGGTGCAGTCACAACAGCTAAAGCCGATTAGGACCTAACAAGCCTATCCTGGCTACACATACCCCTGAAACTCAAGAATTTGCCTGATGAATCAGCTCCAGTTTAAAAGTCTAACTATGCTCCTCCTACCGCCCCCCCCAAAACAAACAAACAGCTTCATAAGGACAACGGACTGTTGAGGTCAAGCAGAAGGAGCAGAAGACTACCAATTGCAATGGAACCAAATCCTTAATCTCATCCATCAGCTGGCATTAAATTAAGCAATCAATTGCTTGATTAATAAAACTAACATCACTTTCTGCTTTCCATGGCACAGAAGAGATTGGACATTATTATAAATGCTTTACAAATGCTAAACCCCTTGCATAAGAAGCTGATAATATTTTATATAGCAATTTATTGTAGAAGAGTCTTTAAGGGCAAATTATACTCTGGACAATATATAATATTTTAATAGTTTACAACCCCAAAGGTGTTACTTTAGCTTTTGTTTGTGATAAAATTTACATTTATCATTATTATTCTTCATTTGCAATGGAAGATCAGAACACTACACTTTTTAAACTCTGTAGACAGTAAATAGCTGCAACTCATACCAATACAAAAATGTAGGCATTATATCTGTTTGGTAGTCTCCAGTAGGTAGCTTGTTGGAATAAGTATATAATTAGCTTGAGATAATATTTTAGGAATATTACTGTGAGCCCATTCAGATATTTACCTCCAACTGTAGCTTAATTTTCAGACCTAATAAACAGTCTTGTTGCAAAAAAAAAAAAAAAAAAAAAAAAATCTGTGCTTGGGCTGTGCACCTCTTTCTCCAGAGGTGCAAAGAGATGCTGTAGCAATACTCTGATGTATTTGCAAGGATCATATACAAGCAGAAAAGAGAAAGCCAAAACTAATACTACTTTTGACAATAGCTGTTCCTAAAACATCCAGTGGTTCTATTAGTTTTCCATAAGTGGTCTCTGCCAGAGCAGGTATGTTTGAGGCTAACACCTAAATTTTTTGCCAGCTACCAAGCATGACACAGGCTTTTGTTAGCCACGATACCACGCCAACAAATTACCCAACTCAATTTCTGCTTTTGGCAGAAGCCACATGAAGAACCATCTATTTTCTCAGCATCAAATAAAGAACATCATTAGCACCTCATGGTTTATTTTCCTATCCCCCTGGCCAACAGGAAACAATTTGTTATCAAACTGGTGTCAGCTGCTCATCATGAAACACTTATTTATCTGGGAAACTTTAAACCCTTAAGCTTCTCCTCTGTTACACTGGCAAAGGCCTCCAATACCCTCTAAGGACAAAGACAATCCTTCATTCCTTTCCTTTACAGAAAAATTAATGGGAATTGCGGGAGTTCAAGGAACATAGTATTTATAACCCACCATGAATCCTGTCCATTGAAGGATAAGTCATTTTGATATCATGGTTCTTTTTTTGTCTAAGGGAAGATTCTTGGTAATATTTCCATGTCACAGAAAAGTTAATTTTTTTTTACCAAACTCATTTTATAGAAGAAAATCCATCACAGAAGCTATTTTGTTGAGACAAAATGTACAGCACAGCAAGATCATATGTCAAGATTAGGATCTGAACTTAACTTCTGTTAAACCAGTTGCATTTTGCATCCCTTATTTTTAAATAAATACTTCCCTAGTTGAACTCTAAAGTAGTCTCCAATAGGCTATTGAATACTTGAGAACCGCCAAAGCACAAAATCATCATGCTACTTCTATTCAGACCGCGAATTTAATGAATCCCTAATAATTGAGCTGCTTAATTTAATATAGCCTATCTTGTTATTCCCTGTTAAACACGACCCTCTGAGTTGTACTGGGACTTTGCCCACTTGCGGTTTATGACCACTAGCTATATCTTAGTTTCAACACCATCTGAGAGAGAAAGCAAGCTGCGTTTTCTTCATACAATTTCTTCAGACACAAGTAGTGCTAAGACCTGAGTTGGAAAATTTGCAAATAAATGCATATTGCCTTTATTCAAAAAGGCTTGCTGAGCCATTGACCTTTGTGGTCCAAGGTAAAGAAGCCAGAGTTTAAAACAGTGTTGCACAGGAATGCAATAGTTTTGATATAAATATTAGATTAGACATTAGCCAGACCCTCATTTTACTATATTGTTATGATAATGGAAAACAACAAGCAACACCAAGAGGTAATATTATATCTCCACTTCAGAAGTGGAAAAACTGGTTGGCAAGGACTTCACAGGGAAACATAAGAAACTTTCACAGTTCAAAAATGCTAGAGTTCATAGGGGAAGTTGCTCTTTGGACCACTGCCTCTGGTGAAAGACACTTACATGCAAAGGCCCAGCCCTTAAGTCCTCTTCAGAGGCTTCCTGTGGTGCATGTGCTGGACACATGGCAGACTTTTCCTCTGGACATTCTGCAAACTGAAGTCAAGTCCTCCGGAAGCAACGCATAACACAGAGTAATTTCTTGTCCCTGAACTGTTCTATCTTTTGAACACACCTGTTCACTGCTTCAAAAAAAAGCTGTTTTTTCATTTAGTTTTCACACAGCTGTCTCACCACTTTTAACACAATAGCTGCGAGGTAGGAATTTGTGAGAGACAGAGTATGTAATAATTCCTGTAAAAACCTCATGAAAGAGAGAGCATCTTAAATAGTTTTCTTTTTTTTTGGGGGGGGGGGATGGGCAGGTAGAGACACAATGCAGTGTTGCAGAACTGACTCAGGATTAACGAAATAGTTTATATACATACAGTAAATATGCTATACTTCAGATTTCTATGTGGAGGCAAAATTCTTTTCATTACTACTACATCAGAAGAGAAATCAACTGCCTGATCCACATCCATGCTTAGATGCTACTCCTAAGAAAACCGGTAAGTGACAAAAAGGTTTTTTTCAGGAGATTCAGAACTCCCAACCCTTTGACAGAAGAACTATCACATCTCTTTTCCACTAGTGCAACAGAATTCCATGTGAAGTCTCTTCATTATGAAATGGGCAAGCTACTGTTACAGAATCTGTCCTCCAAATTTTCCAAGTTTTGGAAAGCATACAGCAATGTCCTGAAAATAAAATGCACTGTACAAATAAAACCTGTGTTACTTCTCAAGCACAGCCAGACAAGGACTCATGTTTAAAAAAGAGAGACCAAAAAAAAAAGAGGCACGGCAAAACAGCAAAACAAGACAAAATGCAGTGTCACACTGATGTTACTACCTATTGTCACTATTCATCGTCTTTTGACCTTCTCTGTTTGGGAAGCACATTCAATTAACTGCAACTAATATTTTCTAAATGAAAAGCTATAAAACACATACCAATATAAAGAAGAAATAAAAATCTGCAGGGGAAGCATCATTCCTACCAAGCAACATAATTTCCATTCCTTCTGCTCTATAACAATCTGAATTCCAGTCCTCTCTGTTTTATTGCAGCAGACCCTGGAGATGACGAGCAACTGTTCAGGATGCCATCTGGCAGACACACTTGGAAAGTGAAGGCAAAATAAAATAAGAGCAATAGTCACTGGGTTTGTTGCAATTCGTGTAATGGAAGAGCAGTAGTCTATGAACCCTTGGAATCCTTTCAAATATATCCCAGTCCACCTTTTAAGAGAGGTTCCCCTTTGAAATGGTTTCAGTACACTAATACAATACCAGCAGTGGCAAGTACAAGAAGACATGGAGGTTCTACACTCCAGGAACTGCAGCATATGGAAAGGAAGCCCCACGATAGAAAAGTTTTAAGGTTGACCAAATGTAGCTTTTCAACACAAATTCTTAAGGTCAAGGATAAACATCACCTGAAAATTCTGCACTCATTCATCTAAACACTAATATACAAGCCTCTGGGAAAAACTCCTGCTTGCGGTCCCATTATTTACTCCGTTCAGTGGATAACATTTGCAGGTTGAGGGCACTCCCCTCTGCTACAGACATGGCAGCAGAGATCAAAAAAAACATGAAAAATTTAAGATGGAAGGGTGAATCCACTTAAAACACTCATGAAGAACTGCTCAAAACTTTTTTTTTCTTTTTTTTTTTCAAATTTTGCTTTAAAATATAATTACACAGCATTCCAAGAACAAACAGGCATTCATTTTGAAATGTATTACTTAAAGAGTGTTCTGTGGTCAATAGTATGCTCCCTGATAATTAATGTAGTATCACTAATAAAAACTAATGCAGACATCTGAGAGTCCAATATGTAATAAAATTTTTATTCTACCTAAGTTTAAATTCAACAGGAACAAAATAAACTCATTAATAAACTAGTACAAGATCTTTTATATCCTATTTATCAGAAGTGTAATGGCTGTTTTCTAATTATAGAGAACGCAGTACTGTTGAACTATAGTAAAAGACTTGTTATGTTTAACTGAGCATAAACTTAGCTGCAACATGAGAACTGCATCACCACATATGAAGGTAATAATAAAAGCAAAAGAGCCTGTTCAAGATTTGTATGATTTTAGCAAACAAAATATATCCAAAAGAATCTTCCAGTGGTTACATGCACAAGTCATGACTCCCACACACAGCAATTGAAGTTTTGGACTTAAAGAGCAGAGAACAGACAGGATACAGCATAGACTGGAACAGGAGAAAGCTATCTAAATTTTTGTTTCTCATCAACTTTTAGTAGCCTGTTGTTGTAATACATGTTTCTTTCTACTGAAAGATGGATGACATGCAAATCAAACTGCTACAGCAGCTCAAGAGACTAGCTAAGATATTCTCTAAAAAATCGTTGCTATGTTTATGCCAAGGTTGCGTGTTCAAAAAAGGTAAATAAAAAGGATACCAGTTTTAGCATTTTTACCTCAGGCAAGCTACTAACTGCAAAGATAAAACCTTGGATTTTTGGATCTTAAATCTAGAGGTTCAGCTGTCTCAACTACTAGGCAAAATGAGCGAGCAAAACTACAGATTGTTTAAACAGGTCCATTAATGGAGCTGGTAGAATGTGCCAAGCAGTTGAATGTAAACCAAAGCATTTTTGAAGATTCAGAAAAAGAGGGATGACACTTTTGAAGGTTAAACATTATCTTTTGCTTTCTTCATTTCAAATAAGTTATTTATTTATAACTTCCATTTCAAATTGTCTTTCCTTAAAGGCTTTAAATTAAATGAAAAGGAATTGATCAAGTTTTATTTCAAAATTCCCCTAGCTCTGCTTCAGGGTCTGCAGGCTACATGTAGCCTCAGACTATATGCGTCTATGTTAAATAAAAGGAAAGCGACCTTCTTATACAGGCAAACAGGCAGTGTGTATGAGCACACTAAAGGGAAAGGCTCTAAGCTTCAGAATTAAATTCTTATTTAATTTCTCTGTCTGTTTGCCAATATCTGAAGAGAAAATGGTTGCCTGTCGGTAGTCACGGAAATAAACCATCCTCTGCTACCAGATGTCGGAGTGGGGGGACGGACCCGGAGTAACGATGAGTCTCAATATGAGTATGGTCGTTCTCCCTTTATTAGAGCTTACACAGAGTATATATAGACAAGCAATAAGCATGCACTAGCAATAGCTGTATGATTGGTTTACAGTCTGTTCACGCGCCTAAAGCGAATACACGATTGGTGCAAAGTTGCTGTTCACGTGGAGGGGCTTGTCAGCCCCCTCCTTTACTTGTTTACCACTACTTGCCTTCCCCTTTTGTAATGGTCTAGGAATGCTCAAGGACAGTTCACATAGCCGTGGGATCCTCCCTTCATCATGAAGGCAGGATTGCTCACTTCTAAGAGATCATACCCTCTCTCGCTTAACCATTCTCCCACAGTTGCCCACAGAGATTAGGCACAGCTTGGGTTGTATTCAGTTCAAAGCATATTCAAACATAACAGTGCAGATTATTAAAGCACACTAAACAATAATATGTGGGAATGTAACTGAGATGCACGTGTTTAAATACAAGGTCCCATGATACTAAATATATCTAGATGAAAATACTTACCAAGACCTTTCAAATCATTTTCAAAGTGGCAGATTTCAGATTGCAATAAATATTAATAAACCTAAATTGAGGAAAAAAAACCAAAACTGTTCTCCTTTAGTAAAAAGCAACTTTGTATCTCCTGCAGAATACTAAGGGGCTGCAGAGCCAAACTGAAAGAGGCAGACTGGCTGGCAATCTCTTCATGGTATTTTGTTGTATTCTTGTTCTCTGACTGGTGAAGACAAAAAGAAAGAGATGCAATTCCTCTAATCACACGCACCTATATTGGCAAGGAGACCCATGCTGAATTATACAACAGCTTCCCAACACAGGGCTGAAAAGATGCCAAATACACTGATATTGGGTTAATGAGCTGAGACTAGAGCTTTACAGCTAGAAGAAAAAGAGTAGTCACTGTTCTCTGTGCCCTTCTAAAACAAAAACCAAAACTGAAAATCATCAGTTCAGCAGCAGAAGCTGAAAAGGAATGGCAAGGGAGATTTACAGTATTCTTTGTCTGATCAGTCACTGCTCATATAGAGATCCAGGTGCTTCCGCCTTTTTGCTAAAAATATTCATAATCACAATGGATTTACTGTTCAATTTTAGTATGTTATTGAAGCAATTTTAGGAAAAGTGACAAGTCTGCAATCACAGGAGCTATGCCAAGATGTTCAGTGTTTGCCAAGCCCCAGACCTGGCATTCACTCACTCTTCATCATGCATTCTCAACGAAAAACTATCATTACTTTTGTTCAACAATATCTAATGAGGTGCTGTCTTAAGACTAACAATACCTAATAAAGACAGATACAATATGGATTAAAATTTCAAGATAAGTGTAACATAAATCATATAAATATCTATCAGAGTATAAAAAATTTAGTAATTAGAAATTCTTGTTATGAGTTCTGTTGTACCTGAGTGTGGTAAGCAGCAAAAACACATTTAAAGTCACAACCCACAGAAAAGTCCTAATTTTTCTTTACAATATCTACTGGAGAAATGCACTGATATTTAAGTAATTAGGCTTTATTATCCCTGTATCTCACCAACAGGAAGCAGACTACACAGAGACTAAGGTAAAAGCATCCAGATAATTCTGGCTGTCCAACCTGAGTTCCTACTATTTTAACTGCAGCTGGGAATACTAACTGCAGCTTTCAGAAGTAAACATATATATATTCATGTGTTATAAATAGGGCAGGAACATCCATAACCAAGGGATCTGTGAAAATTCTGGACTGACCTCTTTGCTCATAGTAACCTACCATCTGTACTTAGAAATAATAGCAGAGCTGATGGGATCAAGATGCTTTTAACATGCTTCCAGAGGGTTAGCTATCATAGGCTTAAGCAATTTCTGCGTTTTTCTACATTTCATTATTTACTAAATAAAACAAAACAAAAATTTGGCCACATCTGTGCCCTATCCTAAGAGGTAGAAATAGAACACCAACAATAAGATTTAATGAAAGACGCATAGCCTCAGGTCAAGCACAGGAACAAACAATGAAGGAGCTGGTGAATTTTTATACATATGGAAAACAATAAAATTTGTCTGATCCTACATGTTGTGAAATGTGTTTTTTCTAGTCAAATTATGCCATTACAATAGACAAATGCACTTAAACTGCTAATTTTCTTCAAATGTTAACCAAAGCTCCACTAAAGCGTTAGACTGAAGAGTCTAGATATATGCTCAAAAGATGCTTTATTGATCAGGTATTGCCTAACAGCGTCTAAAATGTTATATACTGTGATTGCATCTCTGTATGCTACACAACATGAAGCCAACTATCTTGCCAATGACAAACGTAACCTACTCGCCATTTTTCACTCTCACAATGAGAATCAATGAATTGGAGGAGGGAGAGATAGACAGGGACAACCTGATGGCAGCAGACTGAATACGTAAAATTTCAATAAAAATTCTCAGCATGGAAGAACCTCAGCTGTTACACTTGTTTTAAACCCCTCCAGACAGGAGGTTGAAGTTTACTGTGTAGGCAGTCCTACAGTAGGCAGACTATAGGATATACAGCCACACCAAAAATTGGCATTTGTATAGTGCTTTAACATCGTGAACTGGGATCAATACTGGGATTTTTTTTTTTTTTTTGGGGGGGGGGGGTTAATCCAAGAATAATTTAAAATTGCTTGGTAACCGTATTCCATTGGAGGGGGGGGGGGAACAGTTCCTCTCTGAAGTCCTAGATCTACTTCAGTATTTAAATATAAATTTAATAGGTTTATATTTTAACGAGTTAGGTTTTATTTTTTTTAAATAGTTTTTGATTTATAAAATTTTGAGAGCAGTTTTCCAGGTGAGTCTTTTTGTGGGAGAGAGTTGGTTTCTTCTAAGGAAGCTCTCTAAAATTAATCTATAACTTATGGATGCCACACTATTACATATTTGGTACACCATATCTGATGTTGCAGAAATCTCAAAACAGAAAAGGAGGTCTGTATTTTCACATAAAAACGGCAGAAATATTCACACCTAAAGAATGGCCTAGTGTAGCAGTTTGCAAAGGCATATTATTTACACAAAACTGCTTTGCATTTTATTTCCCTTGCTGTCTACAGACTGAAAACTAAGCCTGCAAGAGACAGACAAGGCATGCAAAGAATTAGGAAGCAGGTGTCCAAGAAAGACAATAGGAACAATGACTGGAGAGAAGCGGCTTTGAACAATACAGGCCTTTACTTAGAAAAAACAAAACACACATAAGTAAAGCTTCAGTCTGCGGTTTCCCAAGCCAGACAGCCTGAGCTAGGCTGCAGTGCAACATGACTGAGGGCTTGTATAGAAGGGGGAGCAGAATTTTCCACTAAATATAAGACTGGAGGATCCACTTTTCATAACCGGGGAACAAAGGAACACCTTTCTTCCTATAAATACAGGTTTGGAATGAATGAACAAGGAAAAAAACACTGCTGAATTGACTGTCATTTTTGGTACCATGTGAATCGATCTAAGCAGAACAACAGACAAACCATTGTCCTGAGCACAGAAACAAATATTCAGTTCAGAGTTCATGAAAATTAGAAGAAATTGGATGAAAAGGGGCATTTACAATGGATGTATGGTTTTATGTACAAACCCGCACTCAGTGTTTTCAAGATTGCTTAGAATACAGAAAACACCAGCTTCATCACAACATTGACTAGATATTAATATCCTCTTCTAAAGGAGATAGCACACAGCAGTACTGGCAGGCTAAGTTTCCCTAGTGGGGAAAAAAAAGTAGCAGAAATGGAATCAGCTAATTATCTCCTGCTTGCGCACACTGCTACAGACAATTTCTCAGCTAGTTATAAAGAGGTACAATTGTATTAGAGTAGGTAAACCTAGACACACATTTCTAAGCAAAACAGGACTTCTTAAGATATAAACTTGACGTATAAATAACATTGGCTCGTTGCAAGGAAGCAAGATTGGATTTGACAGTTCAAAGAGTGACAAGACATATTTGCCTGTGGCTTTCTAAAGAACATCAGCTTTTGATTTTCTATCAAAAGTCAAATTTCAAACAACCAGAGACACTTCAGGGACTTCATGTTTATTCATCAATATGCTGGTGCATTTCCAAAGAAGAATATTTAGAGTAATAGCTTGTGGTTTTATGACAAAGTAACTAGAATTTCCATCCATTCTGGCTGCAACTAGTGATAAATATACTACATTCAGAAAATCCTCAGGGAAGAAGACCTTGACCCAGAGAAAACAGCTAAATTGGGGTTTAATAAGCTATTCTTATGATTGAAGTTTATATTTATATAACTACTCACATGCCTAAAGCAACATGAATGCTTAATCTCATTGAAAAAAAAACAGGATTCAAACTTTCCTACAGAAACAAGCATGTTTCTGGATTTAAGGATTTAAGTTTTGCTCAATTCCAATCTCAAACCTTGTCCCAAGTCTTTCAATTGAAGTCTTTGGTATACTCCTTTAGTTATGAGGAATCCATTCACTTCTGAAATCAAATCAAAATTCAACTGCATCAAATCATTTCATGGCATGTTCCACAGCACTACCAAAGCAGCCAGCTATGAGCATTATTAGAAGGCAAGGAGTTAACACAATTGTCGTTATGTCACTCCGTATCTAGGAGCTTGGCAACCATGACTGCACTGAACACTACCGTTCTCCATGCTGCCTGACATGGACTGCCCTGGCTGAATGGCCCCCAAAATTTTCAGCTGTGGTATGCGCTGCTCAGCTACTTAACCAAACCAATACTTCAAGAATAGTGAGATCAAAGCACAATTCTAGGGCCTCTTAGGGAGATGTTGCATGAGAAGTAGGCAAAGGTGGACTCGTTTATGATACTGCAGTAAAGGTAAACTTTCTTTTGTAATCTTTAGAGCACAAGCTGAGATAGTCTTATAATTTCTTCTGCAACCTAAAATCACAGTACACAGTAAATGTAAGGCTAGTTAATAGTTGCTAATGCCGTTTCTCTGTTTTTGGTGGTGGTGGGTTTTTTTTAAGTGCATTCCGTTCCATGAAGTCACAGTTTGCAGACTTAAGCAGCAAGGGTTCAACGTGGCTTAGCCACTAACGATCACCATGGACTTCAGCTCCACAATGGATACTAAACCCCTTGTTGTGATCTTCTGTGATCATGAAGCAGAACAGAAGAATTTATGGAATCAAAACCAGTCCCTTGCAATCGTGACATGCTGTGTCATGCAACAAGACTCATGGTACAGAAAAATTCATGGCACTCCACGTGCCACTACACATCTCCAAACACCCTATAGCCCACCTAATGACCAGAAGTATAATGTACTAGGAAGAGCGCAAAGGAGACTGCTGTTGGTTGTACAGGATACTGAGTGCATAACAGGCAATGAAGGATTAATATTAGCTCTTTAGCATATAATGGACAATCAAAATAAAGAGAACAATGCTGTATGCTCTCAGCAAGGTAAGGTTGTATATGAATTTCACCTACTTAGCCATTACTACCAGAACCCCAATCAAAACTATATAGTCTTTTTTGTCAGCATTCCCCAGATAAAATATGCTTATTTCCAGAAATTAAGCACAGCTTGTTCCCTATTTCTGGTCAAGAATAGAAGAGATTTCAAAAGACTACTTTGTTCATCTCCCTTTCCTGAGGCAAGATTGAAAAACAGAAGTTTGTTTGAACTGTCCTTATCTACAACAACTCCAACATTTCTCCCCAGTCAGAAAACAGAGGTTGATTCTGTTATTTATTCACGCTGTTACAGAAATCTTCCTTCTTGAAATTTAAATTGGTTGCTGCTTTTCCTATCCTTGCCAGATACAGTTATTGATCAAGATACTCCTAGTAATACAATAATAATAAATTTTTTATAATAAAAAACCCAAACTGCAAAAAACAAAACAACAAAACCAACACATTTCACGCCATGAACTGTTAAATCCATGTCCAGGCTTCTTCTTCTAGAGTAAACAAACGGAATTCTTTTAAAAATTGCTCATAGTTGATATAGTGTAGCTGTTGGCCTGGAACAGTATTGTATGAGGAGTTAGTGATCCACATAAGGACTGATCCAAGTGTATGCCTACTGTGAACACTTGCTTCAGTAAATGAGCGTAAGATGAGATGTACTGTTCTGTCCATCTGATTTATACTATAACTTTGTCTGTCCACTGTAGGTACTATTCCCAAGAACTGTGGCTTAGTTTGTGATAAGAATGCTAGGGCGTATCACCCCAGAGGCCTTCCAAAGCCAAGTCCATATTTCACCGATTAATATTAGTGGATGGATCGCGAGCTAGGCTCTATAAAAGCAGAGAACAAGGAGCTGATGAACCTCACCACAGACAGGAATTCCACCTGGCATGCCATGGCCCTATGAAAGAGGTCTGTCCAATCCCGTATCAGCTCAGGGTTCCCGGCATCAGAAGACATATAAGATTGTTAAGACTGATAGCTATTTATTAACATAGTTATAGAAAAGGTAATAGCAGTGTCTGTGCCTTTCTTCCTGGGATCCCAGTGCAAAACATACAGTCTAACATCTTTACTTAGGTTTCCCTTTTCCAAACGCCCTTCAAATTGCCAATATTTCTTTCCATTTGGAAATAGGACTTTGGTAGAGGCCTTGTAAATGCTAGGGAGAGAGAAATCATTACTCTTACACAAACTCAGGTTGTCCAAAAAAGTCACTGTCGGAAGTATTAACTGTAATTATTCATTCAGCTTGATTTTTAATGCAGCTAATCTCCTTTTTGCGTTGGAGCATTTAATTTTACATTCTAAGTGCAGTATTTAATAATGTAACCTTTCTCTATTTTATTTCATCTACTGATTGCAGGCTTCAATTTACAAGCTGGATTCCTAAACTGGTCCTCAGAAGTACTTGCACAAAACACAGAAATATAGCATATGTATTCATATCAGGTTATGCACGAGCAAGAATTAAGAAAGTCAAGAAGCTGATCCATTGTCTGCATATGAGTACCTTCTACACACATAATATCTGTTGTCCTCATTCTTGACTTTCATTAACAATGTAGGAAGTATTTGATGCTCTGCATCCAAGTCCCAAAGAAACTGTCAAAGTGCTATGGCAAGAACATGATTAAAATGTGGACTTAAAGTGATAGAACATGATCTATGCACAGAATTTCTCTCCTCATTTTTGGAAGCAATTTTTCCAATAAACACCTTTTCCCAAGGTATCTACTAACAACTATAGAAGAAATTATTAGAACAGTTATACGTTTGTATTTTCTCACTTCCTCCTTTTCTACTTAAAATTGGTAAAATAGCAAAAAGCTTAACTGCCCACAGATGTTCCCATTCTTCAGACTCCTCAATCAAAAATACATCAGGAAAGTCTGACTGGGGACTTGCACCATTTATGTAGCTGAGCATAACACACACTGATCTCTGGGATGAAACGATGAAGCATTACTACATTTTATTCTCCAGTTTTAGTCAAAATTCAGTGCTGAGCACATGGTTTCAGTTACCAAGCAAAAATAATTTTTGAGTCAAATTCTTCTCTGTAATTAAGCTGGACACTCAAACTGTAATCAAAGAGATTACAAACTCTTGTTTCCCTTAATTCTGCAGTAGCCAAATAGCATTCACTTACAGTTCAAAGCCCACCTGACTTAGCGGGCTCCTAGATTGAACTAACACAACACCAAGGCTTTGAGGATGTCCTGAAGCAAGCAGTCTAAGAAAAAACAACAGAAGTTACCTCAAACTTGCCCCAAAACAGCACCTTCAGCTCCAATAACTTTTTCTTTCACCTTCATGTTTCTTCCTACTTCATTCTGAAGTCAGGCTTAATAACAAGCTGAAGCAACAGTCAGTCATATCCTAAGAGAAAAAAGGCACAGGTTAGTGTACTTACCAGGCCAGCATGTTTTTATTCCATTTTGAAGTTCTCTTGCAGGAAGTAGTAGAACCATTTAATAGAAAAACTTTTATCACAGACTGGCTAGTAATGCAATCCAGCACAGCTCCTTTAGTTTCAGCGGAATTCTGCTGAGTTACACTCCAGTGATCTGATCTGAGATGCCGTAAACTCATGATGGATCTCAGACTTTTCAAGATGGAAGAAAGATACCTCTACAAAGCTCTGAAACAAAGCAGTACCAGAAACCAAAAACCCAACCCTCAAGGATGTGGATTTGTTTTGCAAATACTCAGTGCTCAGCTCAGGAAGTGCAATTCCAAATATTGCTAATATAGCAAATATTTTGCTATGAAAAATAAGAAAAATGCAGATCCAGGTCAGCCAAACTAGTTTTTAATTCCAACATATATTTACCAAATTAATTCAAGGGAAGAGGGAACTTTAAGCATTAGTGTTTTGCCTTTTCAATATATCATGCTGTATAAACACTTTTGAAAGGTAAAAAAAGCATGTAACATGAAGTGAGATTAATTGCTTTATTAGATATAAAAATGAAATTATGTCTTCTTTATACCATCAAAAGAAAAAACAAGTTTTGTTTTGATCTGAAGCCTCTAAAATAAAGTTAATACCCTTTTCAGTTTTCTCAACATTTTTACATCTTCGTACCCAAGTAAATAGAACAATCATTAGCATACAACTAGCAGGACAAGGGCCCTTCTCTAACCTATGTCATCCCTCAAGGTAGCTTACATGTCACAACTATGTATCCGATGTGCTACATATTGCCCCCAAAAGTACCTGTAGCAGTATGAGGCTGGGACATCATCATGCAGAGCAGTGGAAGAGATACCTCATCCCTAAAGTATATGGGTTACAAAGCACTTAAAATGAAAGATAAGTGGATATTTCAAAGATGGACAAGCCTGTAAAAGAGACTGTCAAATAATTCACCTGGAGAGCCTAAACAAAAGCCAAGAACCAAATCTACATTTTAAGATTCCTGAGGCAGTGCTGAAAGTTCAAAAACATCTCTCTTCCTGTTCAATTCTTACTATGCAAAAAACAGAACTATTCCACTATTTCTAGGGAAATTAATCACACAATAAGCTCTGAACGACAACGTAAAAAGCAAGCAACATGTAGCACAAATTCTCATAAAGTCATTTCCCTGCTGCAAGCTAATGAAGCTATCTCGATTCTACTTTCGCATCTCATCACACCTCAGTGTGAGCAAACATGCAAGTATTTAAGTTTCTTTCTTGATATAAAAGTTACACCACACAGAAAGAAAATGGAGGCAAATAAAATTAGGTTCAATTCACAATTACATATGGAGAATTTGCTTGCATACATATAGAAACGGATAGAGAGAAAACTGAACTTCTACCTAAATTACCAGCATATTTAAGAAAAAAAAAAAGAGGTAATTAAAGATTTTTTTTTTCTTCCGTTGCATAGCAAAGATTGGAGACCTGAAGGGATCATCTCTCTTTCCTTGTACAGAAAAGCACCCACAAAAACACATAGGCACTTAGTAGAACAAACTAAGGCTTCTCTTTTGTACTTTGGAGTGCTGTTTCCAAAACCTGTACCGAGATCAAAACATTGATAAAAACAGCACTGACCTACAGAAGGACAGGAAAATGGATTTCAATATATAAAAATAAATACATCCCATTTTCATCTGTGGATAATATAAAGCACACAGTGCCTTCTGCTGTATTTATTTCAGTCAGCCTATGCAACTCTCTCACACCTATTTCTATTCGCAGTTATCACTTATATGTCTCTAGCAGATCAATGAGGAAGGAAAGAAGGATATTTATTGCACAGAAATATTTTACCTTTCTAAGCAAGCTTAACCCAGATGAAACTAACAGTGAGGAGTGTATCATCTCAAACAACACAAACGCACGTTTACTTCCATCCATACTGTTCAGTGTATCCTCAGTTCATGCCTATCCAGCCTATACATACAGATGTGCAAAGTGAAGCATAGCTTTCTTTTGCAAAGCACAGAAGTTGCTCAAGAGCTCATTAGTAGCAGCAAATCTACTTCAGAAAAGGTGATGACTGGCTAACAGATTTGTATTCATTTTCTAAAAGTACATAAAGATGAGTCATTGTAAGATTTGGCTTTTTTTTTTTTAATATATAGTGCAAATGGTTTATGACATATACTGCTCAACATTGGTTTCACCTGGGTTAAGGTCACTCATAAAGATAAAATATTTCTGTGCAATATCCTTCTTTCCTTGAAAAGCCCAACAGATATAAAGAATAGAGAAAGGGGCAGGGGGAACTTTCATCATCTGAAAAACAATCAATTTAAGATTCTATCTGCAGACATGAATGAAAACCTACAGACTTAACATGAAGTAGTGCAATTAGGGCAACCATGAAACTAATGCAAACTGTTGGGGTTGAACCAATTTACATTTCTCATGCAATTCACAAAATGGGTTCACTAATCAATTTTTCCAGTACGAGTTTATATACCTGTCAATACTGCAAGAAACAGTGGTCAAAGAATTTCAAAGCATCTTGCAAACAGGAAAGGTTGCAGCTGCATAAGATTCTGTACTCAGAAGACACACTTGGAACATGAATCACTGGGCTTAGAGCACAAGAGAAACTAATGACTGCAACCTTTGGGACATTCACTGTTCTTCACACACAGCTCTTAGTGTCACCCTCCTCATTCACCCCTTTTACTGCTCTTCAAATTTTGTTTTCCCTCCTTTCAGTCTCCAGCACTCTCCTCCTGCCTAAGCACCTTGTCCTGCACCCTCTCCGCACAGTACAATCTACTATACACTAGAGAGGATATATGAATTTCATAAGGTGGCGGTTATGTACAAGACACAGCTTGTTGGAATATCTTTGCAGTGAACACTGAGGTTTTATGGAACTGTGTAACCACTGCACAAATGAAATGTTTCATTAATTTGAAATTCCAGCTTTCATCCACTGACATGCCTTTCAAGAAAAATGATTCCATTGCCAGAAGCAGGTCATTGTGAAGCAATCATTTAACTGTGTTCAAATTGTTTCAAATACATTCAAAGTGCTTCAAACACAATCACACATTCCCTGCCCTGTACTTAAAAAAAAAAAAAAAAAAAAATGCAAAGGGAGGTACAGTATCAGAAACAGTTAATTAAATTTATCACCAATCAGCAAGAGGCCTATTTTGATTACTTGAATGCTGCATATGCTTTTTGTTGGTCTTGTACAGTGGGAAGGGAGAGTTATTCATTAAAAGAAATTGACGGTTAAGAATAATGGCAGTAATTTTATATGCAAAGGCTTTACTGCTTAAGAATATTTTTTGCTTTTAAAAACATGGTAAGATAATTACAGTGCCCTAGCTTAATGCAAAAGCTGAGGTTTCAACTACAAAAATTAAGCTCTGCTATCATTTCTCCCCTGTAAACTTTGTGCTTTCATTCAGACTGACACCATAGGGATGTGAGATAATGAAGTCAGCCGTTAACTTGAATTGGGAAGCAGGAGCTCTTTGCAAGGGTTTATTTACCATTACCAGAGCCTGAGCAATGCAGACGGTAGCTGCTACCTCCTTCACACAAGGGAGGACTTTTGATCATATACCATAGCATAAAGCAAAAACAGTTACCTGAGTGTAAAGCAAAAACAATTACCCAATGCAGACAGTGCCCCTATCCCAGTAGGATCTGATTTCCATTGGATTATCATAACACAGCTATGGACTGCCATTTCAGTAACTCAGAACTATAGATTCTAAAGTCCAGCCCTACATAATTCACACAATTGCAGAGTACGATTCACTAGTGGGGTGTTTCTGGAGGGGGGATTGTTTGTTTTTTTCCCCATATAAAGTAAGAAAAACATACTGGAATGCTGAGAATTAATTGGGAATTATGCTGGGGAATATTATTTGCATCTAATTATCAAAAGAATTTGTAAAGGCACAATTCATAGGTACAACCTTCAGATTCCTGCTTACTCACCACTCTGGAAAGAGATTCTCTCTCTTCCAAATAGCAGTTAGTCTAATGTGAAGCAAATAACAATTTTACAGTTGCTGGACTCCAACCAGATTCAAAGCAGACGTGATCTTCTTGATAATTACTGGAATGCTTCGCTGATCCATTTGCATACATATGTCCTAGTAATTGCATTTTCAATGCAGGTGATGTATCATGTTAATTTTATCTCATTTGAGTCAATTGCTAGTTTACCACTTGGACTTTAAATATTTAGTTATCTATGCCTTAATCAAATTACACAATGTATGAATATGAATGCAGTATGAAAATTATTTTAATCTAAGAGTAAATTTACTGTCAGTTCCTGATGTACTCTACTGGATTTTGTTACTCCTGACAGTCATTTTTTCTTTTTTCATACACTCCCTTTTCAATATACCTCAACCGAAATGAAGAGCAGAGAACAAGCGATATAAAACAGGCCGATGCAGGAAAGAAAAGATCAACAGAAATCATCTATAGCTCTCCAAGATGTGCCAGACATTTATGTGCAAATATTTATTTCCTCCCCTTTGCTCAGTTCCTCCTTAACTCCATTCCAGAATCTGTGCTTCTGATCTCAAGATTGTGATCAAGTCTTCTCAATCATTTGAGCTGTAGAAGTTACACATTTGAAGATGACACACCAGAATTTCAAATTTTAGCATTCTTCATATTTCACAAACTGTGGAACACTTAATTTGGTCATGCCTGAAGATCACTGGTGAGGAAAAAATCCTTGCTTTCTAAAACCACCACAGTTACTGGGCCTCTTTCTTCTGGCAGTCAAAATACAATTCAAAGTCTATTAAAATTTTACTTAAGTCTCATTTTCCTTAGCAGCACCATGTATAAATGATGAGTTAGTTAAATATGTATCCTCATAGTTTAATTAAATAGAAGTGTCCTCAACTTTATTTAGGGAAGTATGTGCAAAACAAAAGCTGTATTAGAGACAAGTTCAGCCCTTAGATTTGTAAACGTAACTCCCACAGAAGCCAACAGCAACTAGTCACCTAATATAAGCCTCTCACAGCACTTCACACAAACACAAAAGTAGTAAGTGCACAAGAAACTTCTAAACAAGCAGACCAAAAAGGCAGCGATTTCCTTTCTCCCACAGAAATAAAATTCAAAGAGAAGAACTTGCATTTCAGTATCAGGAGAGCTTTTAAAAGGGTAAAGTTTGGGACATTAACATAAAAATCCTCATTTTGTGTTTTGGCACTGAGAATATCTAGTATCCACTCAAATCTTATGAGCATCCATCTACTGAAAAAGAGCTATTTTAAGTATATCATTGCAATAAACTGTAGTTTGTAGTAAGATAACAAGTAATACTTGATAAGCAGTAATTCAATTAAACAAGACAGATGTAGACAGCATAAACAAGGTATCCACGTGTTTTTAACAAGACCTCTGGGAAGCTTAAAGGCACAACTCCTATTACTGTATATCCAATTATCTGTAACCAAACTCTTGACAGCTAGCATATGGCCAATTATAATGAGAAATACTAAATCAGTGGGATTAAAAAAAAGAAAGAAAGAAAAAAGAGAGAGAGAGAGAGAGATACTGAAAAGCTGAAGGATTTTAGTGCCTTTGTCCAGACATATTAAGTACATCTTTTGTACAGTTATTGCTTTAATTCTGGATGCTATCTGTGCATGCACTTTGGTTTCCAAAAGAGAACAATTTTTCCCCAGTGTCAGAAAAGAATCATTTAGCTTTTTCTCCAGCTGCTTCAGTCCTTCATCCCACCTTGAACATGTCTCCTAATACTATGCAGTCATACTATAAGACGTACATACCAGCATAGCCTGGTACAGCACACTGCAAGAGAAGGGGGTTTATAAGGGCAGGGGGATTAAAGGAAAAGGAAGTTTTAGTGAAGGTCTTCCCTTCTCCCTAGTAAAGAGAGGAATAGTTAAGAAAAAAAACAACAGATAATTTCATGGATTAATTCTCAATAATTAATGTGATATACTAGAAGGTATTATGTGAATAATACCATCTTGTTTTTTTTAGCACTGTCAGCTTTGCAGCATTTCTGGGAGTATTATGTTTGACTGTGCCTCCAGAAACGTTTTCAGCTAGGATACAGAAACTTATAAAAACTCATGTAAATAAGTGGCTTGCTCTCTTTGAGCTACTTATCCTTAGAACTCCAGGCATCCTCGACAGTGGGAATATCATTTGCCCCTCCTTTTCCTCTGTAAAAGCTTCTATAACATGACTTTTGTGGTTATCACACATTACTGAATATTGTTAAGAAAAAGAGGGAAGACCAAAAGAAATCATGAGTGTTCCTTATTACATCCTGGGGATTTTTCTCTGTCACTTACTCCTGTGATAGGTAAGAGAGAAGAGAGCAGTTTTCCAGTAGCTGGATTCGATTTGATTACAGAGAAGGATATCTTGGGTGCAATGTCCTGGTTGGCTCACCTAGAGGATTAAGGGGCAACTCCTCAGGATTGATTAAGAATTTAACAATTTGGGGGAAATAGGCATAAGGCTACATTCTTTCTCTTTGTATATACACCGCCAAAAAGCCCAAATAAATGAAATAAACACGAAGAAACCAACTGATTCTCAGTCAATGCTCAGATCAACCTAGTTGTACTACAAAATACGACAGCAAAATAAAGCCAACTTCCCAGTATCTATTTTTTATTGGAACTGGAATCTGAGGAGAGCCAAAATTAAGTTTTTGAGTTGCTTCTTTTAAAACTAATTCTTTGATTTTACTCTACGATAATGGTTTCCTTCAGTTTCCATTTGTTTTTGAGAGTACATGGTTAGCCGTAGCTGTATAAAAACTACTTGTATAAGGATATTCCAAACTGACAAACTAAAATTTGACATGGAAGCACGGCACTAAGACAGGAATTAGAGATCAGCACTTTGCACTAAGTAATTAATCAGTGCAGGGTTCCATGCCAGGGCTTAAATAACTTTGGCTACTGACTCCATATTTATCTTTAGACAGCAAACAACAAAAGCCCACTCTTCTCACGAGGAATGGAAAGGAGGAAACCCACTTTGCCTATGGGCAGAAGTGGGCAGTCCCTGCCAATACTAAATCCTTCTCATCCTACTCAGACCTGAAAGCTCTCATGACCTGTTGCACGTGTTGTGACCACCTCACTGAGGCCAAGATACCACTTCTGAACAAAGATGAGAGGAAAACAGGTACAGCATCCGCTACAGGACTGTAAATGTTGCATTGATATTTTAAAGAACACATAGAAGAAGTAAATTTATTATCAAGTAACTTTACAGCTCAATAGTCTAAGTTCGACTTTTTTTTTTTTTAAGCCCAGACATCCATTAAGCACCCGCAGCACTTTCACAAAGCATGGCACCCCCTTGACACCCCCTTCAGGGACAACCAGCGCCTATGAAGAACCCTGGTATTTAGTTTGGCCTGCACTGCAGCAAGGTGTTGAGATGAGGCACAGGAAGCACCATGCAGTACTTCACATGTAAAATAACCCAGCATTTACCTATCCACTTCAGCACAACAGGTCATCCAGACACCAAACTACTAGACAGTCTGGAGTAGTACTATTATTTCTGTTTTCTTACTGAGGGGCCACAGGTGGTCTTATTCTTGTAAAGTTTTTCTCTTGCTTTTTCCTCAGCATACACAAAGATCCCTTTCCAGTTTTCTGCCATGAACCTGCTTCACTCCTCATCTCCCCAAGGTATCAGAAAAGCAACTTACAGTTGGTGGCAAAGCATGTCCTTTCAGTCCTCCACCTCTCAGCTCTGAATAACCCCCACTCGTAAGCAGCTCACCGATCTGCCCTACCCCTCAGCGCCCTGGTCTCAGCAGGTCTTCCACAAGCTCGCTCACCCCACAGCTCCTGCTGGGGCCCGGCGCCGGGGCCGAGGCAGCCGCAGGGCGCTGCGGTGGTCTCCTCAGGACAAGCGCCCACGGGAACAGCCCCGCTGCCTCCTGGAAGAGCGCGTTTCACTACCGCCAGCGCCCTGTCCCTGAGGCGCAAGCACAGAGGCAAACCTCAGCGCCCGCAGAGCCCAGAGAGAGCAACAGGCCCTGGCGCCCCGTTCTCCAGCCCCAGGGGCCCCCACCCTACCCGCAGGCCCAGAGAAGGGGGCTCAGGCTGGCCCGCACTTACCCCCTCGGTGCGCACCTCCAGCTCCGCTCCAGGTCGGGGCTGCTCGCGTAACGGCTCGCAGCCGCCGCGCGAAGCGCCCGCCTGCCCCTCCTCAGCGCTCGGCGCGGCCGCCTAACGGCCGCCTAACGGTCGCGACGGGGCGTGTCCGCACCTGCGCCCGAGGCGGCGGCCGCGTGCCGAGCTCGCCGCGGAGCGGCCGCGCTGCGCCGGGAGAAGAGGCGCCTCCGCCGCCCCAGGCCCGCAGGTAGGAGCCCTTCCTCCCGCCCGCGGCGTCCCCCCTGCGCCCGGCGGAGCGGGCAAGGGCCGGGCGCCATCCCCCGCCTGGCCCGGGGCGTCTGCGAGCGGCTGAGGGCCACACTGAACGTTCCTGCTTCTTGGACTAGTTCTGTGCTGGGAGGTTTCTACAGGACAGCTGAACTCCTTAAGGGAGCGCTGCAGGCATATGGAAGAGCCAGGCCGGGCTGGGGTTAATGTTTCTGTTCCGTGTATCCCAGTACTTCAGTCTCAGCAGCCGCAGATGCGCTGACTTGAAGCAACTTTCTGCTTAGGACGCCTGTTCGGGGGCGCCCAACGTTCCCCTGGACTACGTGGGGATGCCTCGGCCCGCTGCTCCTTTGCGTCTGGCCCTTCAGGGCAGTACAGCCTCCGGCCCAGCTGATCTAGCTGCCGGGGCAGCACGGGAGCCCCAGTGCTTTCCCCAGGCATTCGCAAGGTCTGTCCACAGGGATCTTAGACCGTCTCCCCAGCAGTCTCTTGTGAGGAACCCAGTCAGTCCAGTGACCTCTGTGAACAAAACTGAACAGACTGTGTCCCCCACGCACCCTGGCCCAGTTTGAACAAGGAAAGGAAGTTCTGAAATTAAGCTGAGATGATCTTGTAAATAGTGCCATGTAAGCAGACTTAGGCCGATACACTGCCTTCAGCTACGACAAAACCCATTTAACTCAAATGAAACATAAATGGGACAGTTTCATTTCTACCTTCAAACAAAGCAAAAATAATGTGTGCTTTCCCACATAGAAAAAGACAGACTGATTTGTGATTAATTTTTTCACAGGTAAAAAATTATTTAAGAAGTTTCATATTGGAGCAGGAGCTACATGAACTTAACTGTCACTAAGATTCCAGAAATCTACACTTTCTTTCTAAAGGCTGCCAGTTTTTCTTTGTTCACAACACAAGCATTAAAAGCACCAAAAGGAGATAGTGGCATGATTTCAACTGTCGAGTATGGAGGGTAAGAAAAAGCACAGTTGTCCAACAGCTCTAAGGAAACAGAACAGTAGGGTTATATTACAGGTTTTCTCCTTTCACCTGGTCCATAGAGAAAATAGCAGTTGCAGCCCTCTAGCGACAAAGTCTTGGCTCTAATTTTAGAAATACCTTTGCATGCTTTTAGCTCTGGACTTTGCTGTGTCAGTCCTTGCATGTAAGCTAAGGGAGAGTCCTACTTACCCCAGTAAGTCTGGCACCTCAGGAAGCTTGAAAGGTTCTTCGTGTCTCCCCACCATACTGTTATGGTCGTACATTGTTAAACATGTAAATTACAAACAAAATTTAAGAGAACTTTAGTCCTCCAGCAAAATGTTAATACCATTGGCTAAGCTTCATTAGCAACTTTCCTCTGCTGTTTAAGTACTAAACTAATTTGTTTAACTGAAGCCCTAGCAGATGCTTAGGGAAACACCTGACATTGTACTGCTTTGTAAGGATCAATATTGTGTGATCTCTGCACTTAAGAACACAAGCAGAACACTCAGCAGTATTAAAACATGTAAATTGATTTAGTCAGCCAAAAGGATCCAGTTATAGGACAGTGCCATGTACTGTATGTATTTATCCTAACATTCACAATCATTATTGTCTATTGATGCAGGATAAGATTATTGCATTTCAGAACATAACTTGGACAAGGACCTCTAAAACAAACAAAATTCTCCCATGGCCTCCAGAGAGAATACAAATCTTAATCTAATTACTAAGGACTATATCCTGTGTGCATACCACATTTTTTTCTTTTCCAATACATATGTATTTTGGAAAAAAACCCAAAATTTTAAATACTGGAAACTTCCACTTTTCTTGAACTATATGGAATTTCTCACAACAGGAAAGATGAAAAATCAAAAGACATACACAAGTGATTTCCAAAAAAGCTTTGGGTATTGTTTTTCTCCCTTGGAATTTCACTGATTAATAGTGAAAGTATAATGAAATTTGTAATGAAATGTCTACATTTCTGATGTAGTTATGCAAGAGTTGGGGAAAAAAGTATAATGCTTGATCAGCTACCAACAGAAATTCTACCTACAGCCTGCACATTCTGTCAACACCCTAGGATACTTTAAAACATAGTTTTGTTGTATGAACACAATTTAGCTGCATCTGCACTGGGAGTATTTTGTTATTTAATGGAAAACAAAAGCAATTACAAAAAGATCACAAGATTCCAAAACTCAGAATGCCAGCTAAACGAAGGCATAGCAGGCATTACTGCTCCAGGAAATTTGTATTCAGCTTCTGGGAATACTGACAGCATGATGCAGCTGAGACTGCAGTACAGACTTCCATGTTTTCAACACCAGGTATGCAAGGTGTGTCCTAGCAAAACAACTTTATGGAGGAGTAAAGGAAAATCACAAGAATTAGTGAGAAAAAACTAACCAGTTAGCATTTAAACCATAATGTTATGAACCACTTCCTCTGATGAGTCTAGATAAGGGAAGTGACAGAGCTTTATTCTGCAAATTGACAATCAAGTTGAGAATATACAGGGAGCAAACCTGCAGAGGATATGAACAGGAGAGGATGGACCACCAGGAAATGGCCTTCTTTCTCATTTGTAATATGTATGATTATTATTATGGACAGTCTATCCAGATGTTGCTGGCACTTCTGTAAGGTTGTAACATAGGTTATGTAGCTTTTTGCAACATGGTTATATTTTGCCCAGGGTAAATATGAGTAAGGATTTCCTTAGTGAGACTTCTGCTTAATTCTCAAGAAACAATGACACAGGAAGAACAAATCAACCAAATAAGAAATACATCATGTCACATAAGTTCATCTTTAATTACTTTATTTTTCACAATAATAAAAATAAATTAGTCATAAACAAAAATAGTTAACATTTTTTCATCAAAGAGAAAATGTATACAATATGAAAAGGATGCTGTACAGTTCTGGTTCAGGTGCATGGCCATGGATACATATTCCTGAACGAGTCAGAAAGCAATTCATCTATATTCCCCTTTAATTCACTCAATGAACTGGCTAATCAGAAAGTTTATAAAGTTGTATTATGGATTTACAGCATGACATATATACATAAATATATATGTAATACCTGTGCTATAAAATTCAATTAAAAGCTAGATTAGTATGATGAAAGAGCTGGACAAAATGTGAATGGTATATGTAAATAAATACATATTAAGTCCCTTTTAATAAAAATCTGCCTATTCTAAATATTTGAAATATTTTGGTGCAGTGGCTTGTTCCATAGACACAGCTCAGAATACATATTTCCCATAGACATCTTGTATTTACAAATAACAACAAAATAAGTTATAATAAAGTATATCCTTCTGCCAAAATCAATTACTAGGTTAGGGTCAAGTAGAAATAATTTTACACATATAAAAAAGTTAGTTTTTTTTGTCACTCATAGTGTCAGGTTTAATAATCCACACAGTTAAGGCTCCAGTCCTTCTAGATCCTCTATGTGGAGCCTGAGTGACTTCAATGGGGCTTTAAAAGCTCATTTGTACCACCCCCCGCTAAGGCCACTTTAGGACTAGGTCTCAAGAGACCCAAATGTAGCATGAACAAAACAGCAAGCAGCACTGACAGACTGTCACTGGGAAGTTACTGATTTCTCAAAGGAAATAACTAAGCTCCCTTCCTCTCCACAGTGGCAGTTTCTGTCTTCTAATACATTAAAATACATGGGAATATAAAAGATTTGTAACACATTCTTAACAACTTGTGATTGCTGAAAGCTGAGAAGCAAAAGAGCCAAGTTCAGGCCTGGTGTAAGTTCTCTTAAATGAAATTGTATCTCTTTCACCAGGTTGGAATTTCACCCACACTATTTCTATTAAGATCTAATAATGCTGTAAAGTTTTCTTAAAAATATACAGAAAATTATATTGGTGGATGATTTTTCATTTCTGATATTAAAAGAAATATTTTACTGCATTTTCTAAGCAGAAGCTAATGTAGCCCCCACAAACATATTTGGTAAGCTCTGTTAGGAACTAAGGAAGTTTACTTTCAGTGTTCAGAATTTCATGTTTTGTGTTCCAGATGCAGACAGGCATGCAAATAATTATCTGGCCAATAAACAGAAAAGGCTCCTAGAGGGAGAGGAGTTAGAGGCACTAAGTGTTAAGTCTCAGGAAAAAGCAGGTGGATACATGAATTTCCTATTTGAGTGTAAACAGTATAATTCTTGTATTTTTTTATACAGTAGATGTTAGATGTGAGAATAAAGGGCCAATACATACTTTAATAGCTGTGCAATCACAGGTTCATTGCACAGGAATTTATTCAGTAGTTATTTTAATGTTATACATTTAAAACTAGGCAATGTGGAAACAAAAAAAATCATTGTTCGGGCAGAAATACAGCTCTATTAATAGCTGGGCTTATTTCTGACGCTTATTTCTTAAAAACACATTGCCAGTTCAGAGTTTTTTAGCAATGTTGGCAAAATTGACTGTTGTCATCCAAAGGATAGAGGGATGGAGCCTGTTGGCTCTCCATATCCAAAGGAGGGGTAAGAGGAAGAGATGAGCACCTAGCAGGGATAAATGGGAGAGAGGGTGGGATAAAAAGCCCTGGAGAGCCCCTTTTAATACCTATGGTGGTCTAGGTTATAAAGGGTGGAGTCCAGATATTCTTTCAGGGAGGCATAACCTCCCCTTCTATTAGCCATAAGTTGCTTCCAAAACCTACCTCCTTCCCCCCTCAGTGGTGACTACTGCAGATTTCTAGGACTCGGACATAAGCAAAGTAGCAAGGCCATGGCAGTTTCGCTGCCCTTGTGGTCTTCTGTTGAGTTCCATGTACTCACCTGAGTTAGGGCTATACTGACCACTTTTATCAAGTCTCTGTATAGGTAAGCTAAAATATGTCTTTGCATTAACACATCATCAACTTAACATGTTCTGCAAGACTCTGAACTGTACCATATTGTCATAAAGACGGGATCTAACAAATTACATTGATGTTAAATGCCACTTTATTCATATAGACAGTTCTCCATTTGCTGGAGCACTCCATGTATTGGGGAAAAAAAGAACAGATTATGCATGTAGTGAAGACGACACTGTGCAGGTATACTGAGGTAGTCTTGCATCAATCAGTGAGCTTACAACATAGCTGGACTTCAA
Organism: Apteryx mantelli; assembly: GCF_036417845.1. Lineage (NCBI taxonomy): Eukaryota > Metazoa > Chordata > Aves > Apterygiformes > Apterygidae > Apteryx > Apteryx mantelli. The sequence continues at coordinate 17,825,301 of NC_089992.1, forward strand.
GGCTAGCAGACTAGCAAAAGTGTCTCCTGCACTGCTCTCCTCAGCACTCTACTGCCTGCTAACAAGCTTTTCCCTAACCCAGAGCACTGCGGACTGAAGGTCAGAAACCCTAAAGCAAGTATTAATTCTGGCTCATGGCTGGTCAAGCCAGACACAGGGTCATTCCCACAGGAGCAATCCTCATGCTTCCACACCATCTTCTTCAGTTTCCCAGCTCATGGGAGGAATGGAGAAACCCATGAATTCAGTGCTGCCAGTAAATGCTCTCAGAATTTGGCATACAAGGGAGGGTGCTGATAGCTACACCCAACCAATTCTACCTATGTTTGCTTGAATCTGGCAGAGCTGGCATTGAGCAGGAGCTAGCTGTGCTAGACCCTTGATAACATAATAACCACCTGCATTGGTGCCCTCAATTCCAGGAGGAAAGTGCTTGAGACACAGAGCTGACTCTAGACAGAGCTGATTTTGGCCAGTATGGTTTTATCACTCATACTCTGCAAGACATGAAAGCTGCATGCTGTTTTCCCCCCTGTAAGCAGTTAGACTTAGAGCACTTCAAATCAAAGATCTACAACAGTAGATCTACACTTACTCTGGTCTTACTGGATCATATAACTGAAAATCTTTAAGGCAAGAACAGCTTTTTTTTTTTTTTCCCACCTAAGGGATTTTGATTGGTGTTAAAGTACCAGAAAAGTAACATTCAAATTCAGAATCAGTTCTTGCTTATAGTGGTTTTACACCTGATCTAACTCCACTGGATTCATTAATGCCACCTTTGATTTGCAATCAGATCATGAAAGTAAAATCAGGTCCTCTGTAGGCATCATGCTAACACTGGTGCACTGCTCTATTAAAACAAACGCTTGCTATAGTCACAATTTCAAAAGTGCACTTTGTGTGACAGTGAAATACTAGCATGGCACTTACTTTGTGTAGGTAGTTCTCCTACATCAAAGTGCTGAAAGAAGGGCTGATTAGTTCATATTTCAGGAACAACTATTTTGGTTACGCTGATACATGAGAAGAGATGATAAATGATTTAAGTTCAGTAAAATTCTGACAGCTTCCTTATCACCAGATGTTTAAATAGGTGGAGCAAATCTGTTATCTAGCACATCTGAAAACTGGCCACAATCTTTCAAAACCTTTTACTGGAAAAAAAAGGAACAATTTGTATGCCTGTGACCATAATTTACCACATTCAATTCACAAAGCTATACACCTTAGAAGTAATACAGGGTTATATTGTACATGTATGCATATATTGGATATTTAGCTTCTATGAGCTCTATTTACTTCAGTGGCAGCTTAATGGAGCCTACAAGAAAATAATCCTTGTAAAGTATTCTAATGGCTATTTATTCCAGAGCAAAATAACAAATTTTAGAAAAGACCAGGATAGCCTGCGTATTTGCTGACTGCCTCACAGTGAAAAGTGTGTGCAAGCAGATTATTCTCTAGGAATTGTTTGCAAACCTGATTATTTCTCTGTATTTCATTCTCCGTGTGGGTTTCAGCAAGTCTTTTTATGGAACAGTTATTTCCCTCAAGCTGACAGGATACATTTCCTTGAGACAAAAGAGACAACAGCAAAAATTATATACTGTATGTCAAGGTTTGCTGCAATGAGACATACACCTGAAAATCTGTATTTACGAATACTGGATTCAACAGTTGTTGATGCTGCACTTTCTCCGTATCACACTTTGGTCAAGAATCTATGGTATACAATATGATCACAAATCCCTCTGTTATCTTCATGATACAATGGAATAGGACTGAGAAAGCTTCATGAACTCAAATGAAAGGTTTTCTAAGTAGCATTTCTAACAGAAACACTTTCTTCTTTGTTTATGTCAATTAATTACAGTGAAAAAGCCCAAACCAAGGTATACAGAAACAGCCAGTGACATTTAATGATTTTAATCACAAACAGTAACTCCAAATTTCAGGGGAAATACTTGTTTCACTTAGCCAAACATTAATAGTTCATTGTGGCTAAGATATATTCTACATGAATGACAGAATCAAAAAAATCTAAGGTTTGTCTCAAGCCAAGGCAGCTGTCAGACTAGAAGAGTTCCACCTTGCTGTGCTCCTAGCTTTCAGTACACAAAGTGATGTGACTAGTATCACATCTAGCAACCTTTGCCTCCCACTGTCCTATTACTCTTCCACATCTCCTCCACCCAAACACTGAAAAGGAAATAAAAACAGATACACAGCTTGATTACTTGGGATGGGCTTTGGTACAAATCCAAAATGAGGCTCAAACATGCCTCTGAATCAGTAGCAGGAAATCTTAATCATTGTATTGTCACACCACTGGGAGTGGCTTAACATACATTATCAAAACTGTTTTTGAATCGAGACAGCAGGCATCTTGGAAGTAGATGCATAGTTTACTAATTTAATTTAATTTAAAAGCAATATGCTGTAATAATTGAACAAGCAGAGGTATTTATTTCTTCCTCAGCCTTATTCACACATTCAAAAGACCTCACACGTGAAGGCTAGAGAACGTGCACATAATACAACAACTTTCATCTGCACTGTATAGCTCATTCCACAGTGTATAGCACATTCTGTTTACCTTTAGCAAAGCCCAAGGCTGATTATAGTGATTGTGGAAATGAAAAATCACCACCCAAATTCAGGTCTAAGTCTGGAGCCATTCTTGAGTAGTATAAAAGAGGTGGTATGAATAAATCTGCTGGGTGAAACACTGACTACAAAGACAAGTATGGTTTAATAATCTTTCAAAACCTGAAAAGTGTCAATAGTTAAGATCTCCTTATTACAGAAGCTCAGCTAGCACACTCGCACTTACTGCCTCCTGATACTAAGAGTAACCGACTATTATAAAACACAGACACATCTTTTGGTGGTTGGTTCAGAAACTGGTGACGTATCCAGAGTAGGTCTGGACATGTTACTTCAGTATGGTAGTTCTCAAGCAATTGTGCAGAGACAAGATATTAGGCCAGATACCAGTTCACTGAAATAACTATCCTACAGGAAAGAGATTTTGCTGATGGAAACATTCACTTTTTTTTATACCAGCAAAGACTCCTCACCCTTAAATCTCAATCTCACTGACAGCTGCAGTTGCTAAAGCCTTAAAGGTCTGGACACTAGTGGCACTCTAGTGGGTAATATATTGCTTTTAAAATCCATACACAATTAGAAAAGTGTAACTTCAAGAGTTTATGAATTAAATATGAAGGCACTTCTTGGCAGTCAACTGTGTATATATTTGCTGCTAGAGGACAGGAAGTTAGTTAAAAGTACAACTGAGAGAGCTTAACACTAACACTAATTTATTATGCATGGACTGAAGTAATTAAAAACATACATTAGGGTGCTAAGAAACTGATCATGAATGGGTCTTCAAGGGACTGAGTTTTTGTGAAGTAATTCTTCTGATGTGCATGTTTCATTGATTTGTTCTAATTTAAGTCATTCCAAAATACCAAATAAGAGTAAGCACTCAGGAAATAATGCAGCAGCTGCATCCATACTGGTCAAATATCTCCAATAATTGCCTATGACTGATTTTCTTTTTATTAACTTCTCAACAGTAAGGCTGGTATGTTCTTTATATGATTATCTGATGAATAGGTGCAAAGAATAGTATCATTAAAAATTAATTCTTTAAAAAGATCATGGTTTTACAACAAACATTTTAAAAAATATGTAACTGCTCATTAAGCGTAACTGAAAGGGTGTGAGATTTAACCATAGTCTTGATGTGCTCAGCAATATAAAAAACATCTCTTTATGAAGGTAGAACCTGCTGTGGTCAAAACAGTAACACTGTTTAAACTCCATCTGAAGACTGATATTGCTGCTTTGAGTTGCAGAGTATTTGTTATCTGCGTCCTAGAAACCCTGACTGTCGATTTGCCACACGTGTACAGGATGCACAACAAGCTGTTTTGTAATAGGTGTAGACACAGAGCCGAGCCTGAACAACCACATTGCAATTGTAGTATTTATCTTTGCAGTTCTCATCTGTGGAGGAAAAAAAAAAAAGAAATTGAAAAATATAACATTAGAGCAACAAGGAAACAAAATCTTTTTTAAAAAAAACAAACACATGTAAAAACCCTTGAACCTGTATTTGAAAGTTCACTGTCAAGTTAAAATAGGCTACCTATGCAAATAACAAATTAGATGAATAAGGTTTAAAGATTTGCTGCATTTAATAAAGATACATAAAACCTGGGAAGAAATGTACCTTTCCCCATTTACATTGTTCACTTTTTTCTACAAAATTTGTCTTGAATCATAAAGATAGGAAGGTTTCTAGTCTTCTTCACTTAGGTACCCTTCCACTTCATTTTCAGATTCACAGGTACTAAACACTTGTAGCAGTGTAAAGATGACACCAGAACCTGCAAATGTTATTTTCAAGTGTTGCCAAGTCTAAATATCGGAAAATAATACATCACCTCCCTCCCTCCAAATAATATAATTGGTTTCAAATAACTGGATTCAAAAAAAGCACAAGTTAGTGTTCTTAACACTCCCAGCTGCTTTCTAAGCTGTTAGGATGCTGTCTGTTCATATTTTGAAATTTTCTATTACAATCAATAGGGTTAGAAACGTTTTGAAGTGATAGCTGATATTTTCACAAAATCATGTGATCACAGAAACTGAGGCTTTAAGAAGACGACCAAATGACAAAACACTAAAATCAGATGTAACAGTGAGCAATTCTGTACAAGCCTGTTTTAAACCAAGAAAAACTAACACTAATACAATAAAAATATTTTTACCAGTATCCATATACCAGTATTTTTAAAATAATTATATTACAAATACCTATGTTCAAAAATAATTCTGAACTGAAAACTGTTGTAAACAAAAAGTTCAAACCATTTCTTAATATTTGTGTCTTCCTTTCCCTAGCCATTCTTATTACTGTTAAAATCAACTCTGTATGAGAAAAACAACTAATTTCAATGCTGAATTACAACACTTGGCATGTGTATGTTTACAAAAAAAGTTGAAGCCACATTGGAATTTCAAAATCAAGAAAAACAGTGTTTTGCTATTTATGTTTTTATACAGAATATACATAATGTAATTGTTTCTTGTAGAACCTTTTACCAAACACAGTATATTGTACGTGGGTTTTTTTTGTTTTAGGGTTAAAGCAACAAGACTCTGCCAAAAGAAACACATGAGAATGCAAAGAGGCTGCTTAAAAACCACCCTAAATGTGCCATTTTCACAGAAGCAGACTTCTCACATTCTCAGCAACTTCAAAAGTAAGCCAGTTTCTTATATATTTCAAGGCAAACATTTTCATCAGAAATTAAAACCTATTTTCACACCACAGAAAAGACCTGTATTTTGTGTAAAAACAAAACCCTGAACTTAAAAAAAACAAAAACAAACAAACAAACAAAAAAAACCTTTTACATGATTATTAAATATTTTCTCCACTAGATGGAGTTCCTTAGTTAAAACAAGTTTCTCCTTCTCCTTCCTTACCTATTTCTGGGATACAATCTTGTGTGTTACATGGTTCTTTTTCTTCAGGTTTAAGCTGTGGATCACATTGAGTACTGGTTGTCATGTCATCTGATAGACATCGCACCTCTCGAACCCGAAATCCTCCTTCACAGGATTTGGAACACTGAAACACAAAAGTTGAATTTTATGAAGACCATATGAGATGTACAAATAAAGAGAGAAATAATGGGAGCCTTTAAGTCAGATCCAAATATCACCTTTTATCAACTTCAACACTTTTTGTCACTGTTTGTTTTCTAACTATAAAGTCCTTAACATACAGGTGTAATTTCCGTTAAAGGCTCAGAAACATTCTTGCCTTCAGGGCCAGTAACTATGTAAGTGAACAGGGAAGACATTGTAATTGAAACAATGCTAGAATATCCCTTTCTGGTATTATCAATTAGCGTCTTGCTTCTCTAATTAGTAGTCTTGTTCTCTGCTTATTTGTACATATCTCTTAAATCTACTCTTTCCACAGTGTTTACTTTTTTTTTAATTTAAGAAATTCTTGCACTGAACTTATTTCACTACTTGAAGGCACTGGCCTCCACTGCCCTTTCACCTCAATCTATAAGCAATCAGGAAAAATTTTAATCGCATTTTCTCTAATGCTCAATTCTTTTTTGCTTCCTGCAGCACAGTAGCTCTACTAAGCATTATAGGCTTGTCTGAATTTCTAAAGAAAATATTTCTGTGTTCCTTCAAAAACTGTTCTGAAGCCAAAGACTTTTGTACTTGCTTGACATGGTATTTTCAAAGCCAGTTACTACACACTTTTAGCCATAGTGAACCAAATCCTCTGTTGACTTCAGGAATTTTGCCCGAGTGAGATCTTTCAGATTTGGCTTACTGGGTCATTTATAATGATTAAGATTTTAATAGCCCCAAACTAGTCAAAATATTTTCTTTCTGCCTTTTTCTTGGCATATTTCCTTTTTTTTGTCAACACTGGAAATAAAACTTATCACTATCATCAAATCAGCTAACTGTAGCAAACTAACTAAAATATTCCCAATCATAAAAATTATTCTTAGATTTCTTCTTTCATCTCTGAATACAACCTTTCCCCACTTTAGAACAGACATGGATGTATAGCCACAGTAATGGCGCTCTCACAATTTTTTATATAATTACATTTGTTACATGTCTGTATAGGGTATTTCAATTGTTCCCTATCCAACAGTAAGGACTTCAGCTCAGGTCCATGGAGACTTAAGCACTTAAATGGAACTAAGAATTTAGATGTTAAGTACAACAAACCATACACAAAACCCAGCATTCTGCAATAGGTAGCCATTAAACATCCATAACTGAGAAGCTACCCAGTTTATCCAAGGTCACATAAAAAGTTGGCTGAAGATACAAACTGGACTGTTTCAAAACCTTGTACAGGGGCTCTAAACCAGCAACTAGCTAATGTGTTCGCAAGTAATCCCATAATCCTTTCTCTTCAGATCTAACAGTAAGAAATATCACATATTCTGCTGATAACTAACAATATCAGAAGAAAAATCAAAAAATGCTTGGATAATGATCTTGGAAAGCCTCACCTGGCATATATATTTGTTCCTGCAGTAAAAAAGATGGTCACCAAGGTTTAGCCCTTAAGGATTTTTAGACACTTAATTCCTACTTAGGCACTTGCATAATAACCAGGGATCTCTAAATACTTGTCAGATTCTGGGACTTAACATCTGTTTCTTCAGCGCTTGCAAAAGACAGCATATATTTTCGCATTCAGAAAGAATATATGTGCTGCCTTCTGTGAATGCAGATGTCTGGATTGCCTAAGTTGTGGGTACATAACTTGGTGCAGGTTCACATTTGAAAATGTTTTGGCTAATGGAAATGTATTTAATTTAATGTCTCAGAATCCAGAGAATTTCCAGCAACATCAAAGGAGATACACAAATCTACCTGGCTTTACCATGAGCCTAATTTGGATCTTTGTTTTCAAATAAATATCTATACCTGTGATTAAGGGAGAAAAATCAGGATTCTCTTTAGCTGATTTATTGTTAAAACTATTCTACCTTCTTCTCTGCTTTCTGGTGCTGCCATGATGCCAGGCAAATAACAGAGCACTTACTGAAAGTGGGAAAAACAAAGTAATTGCTATCTTTCATGTCATGTGGATGAAGAATTTTCAAAGGTTCCTGATTAAGGGAACTCAAGCTGAAGGGATTTGAGGGGTTTTCACATTCAGAGCTGTCATTCTGAGTTTGATTTAAGGCTCAAGGAAAGGAGTAAATTACTGCAGTCGATAAGGTGTCGTCTAAATACCTTTCATACCATTTTTCATTCTGAGAAGATACTGGACTTTCTGATTTTCAATTAGGAGTAAGATGTTAATTTTTCATAATAAATCCAATGAGCTTTGTAAAATGTAGAAATGTTGGGAAGATAGATAAAACCAAAGCCACTTGTGGCACTGGTGAATACAGTTGGTCTGCTTCCAGTGGAAACTGGAAATACATAGAGTTCTACAGTAAGTAAATAAAGGTCTAACTATTATGGTAAAGATAACATTACCTTAAAAAATAAATACATCCATCATTGTTTATTAAATGCCCCTTAATTTTATTGAAACCAGAGTTCTGAAAAAAACCACTTAGTGCACTACATACTGTCATTAAGGGGCAAACCAACTTTGTAAAATAGGAAGATTCTTCGAAGAAATCAGTGATGAAAAGACAACTATGCAGTGTTTCCTTCTGGTCAAGATACTGCCCAACTTTCCGAAGCTCCACCGGGTACTGCAGAGTGTGCTTTCTTTTCACCATCATTCTTCTGCAAAATTAAGTCTTATTTCATGAACAACAGTTTTATCCAAAGGGTGTTCCTTTTCAATAAATAAGGAAAAAACAGAAAAAGATGTATCGAACAAAACTAGATATAGAAAAGCCTGATGGACTTACTGTGCTCCATTCTGTATGAAACCACTTAGCACCACAGGGTTTGAGGTAGCAGGATTGCTGACTGGGAGGTCTTTCCAAATACGAACATTCATAGGGGTTCAAAACATCGAAATTACCTTCAGTTTTCCTAACACAAATGACTTCTCTCTGTTGAGTTCCACTGCCGCATTCAATAGAACACTGTATCAGAGAACAAAAAGATGGTGGAATTTATTACTCTACTTATGCCCTTGAACTTGTAATCTTCTGTTCACTGCTTAAATTGATTGCCAGTATTATTTCAGGCAGGACAGGCCACAGTCCACCAATTCACTTAAGTGTCAGCTTTCCTTCAGGCCCCTGAGTATTCTCGCTAGAGTCAACATTTAAGTGCTTTGCTGCATCGAGGCTGTTAATCGTGTTTGCAGGAGGGCAGGTTTTGGCTGTACCAGAACTGACCTGGTCAAGCCATACAAGTACTGTTCTTTTAACTGCTCTGTATGGTTAACTCAGTAAACAACTGTCACAAAAGATTTACGTAATTGGCAACCCAAGACTATCTTCAAGTACACTAGACTGACTTACAGCAATAACCCCTCCACCAGACTTTAGAGTTGCCATACTGTAGCATCCACAATTCTCCATTTCTGTTCTAACAGATACATTAAGTAGTATTTTTGTCATATCAGAATCCTACAAATAAATCTCTTAATACATTTAAAATATTTTAAGAGACATTTCAATGCCATTATTTCAACCAATCCTAAGATGTGGAAAAAGGAAACAAAGGACTTTCAAAGTGTCCCTTTTTTTTTAAATAACTCTTATGATATGAAATTCTATGCAACCATATTCTTTTCAAAAACAGTAACAGTACTTACATATTTTTCTTATCTGAATAAATGGTAACAGTAAAAATCCAACGTTAGATATTCAGAGTGGCAGAAATGTCTCAGTGAGTTAGAAGCCTAAGTCCCTTTGACTTTTAGTGAGCCTTAATGCTGATTCACCATCAAATTTTGCAATACTTTAGTTATTACATTAGTTCAACATCTAAACTAGAGTAACTGTGCCCCCAGTCAAAGGTTGCTTCATTTTCTCATTTTCCAATGGCCATAATGAAAAATGTATAAAACCTGTATATAAATAAGTCTTCTGGCTCCTAAATGCCCATGTCATTTTTGAAAATCACACTGAAAATGTGTTTCTAGTTAGCAGTCTCACCTAACTGGAAACCAACTGAAAGGTGTATAAGAATTAGTCAAGTGGTGATGAAATACTGCATCATAAATACATATTGAGGATTAGGATAAATTAATAAAATGTGTTTTCCCAAACCAAAATAAAAATCGCATCAGTCTGAATGGAACCTACTGGAAGCATTTTATGCTTTCTGTAGAAAGTGAGACAACTCTGTTTAAAATCAAATTTGAATTAAGAGCACAAAGTCCAAACAAATGTTACAAAACCTAATTTCAGAAAAGATATTCTGACTAAAACCATGATAATACTATTTGCAAACTTCTGCTAGCTCTAAATTTCACAGCTGTTGTTGTTTCATTTTTGTAATTGATCTCATCACATACTACCTATGGGACAGTTTCTTGATATTTATAGAAAAAGGAAAGTCCTTCACCGCCTGATAAAACAGAGCTGGGTAATGGTTATCACAAGGATAAACACATTTTGCTCATAAAGAGAAATTTACAGGAAATATAGGTTTAAGTGTTGAAGACAAAAAACTGGAAAATTCTCACTAAGCCAGAATATCAATCCATGATATTAAACTGAAAAGTCCTTGCACTCCAAAGCAGCTTTCTGTCATATCAAAACATTAATATTCATCATATAATACTGTGTAAATTGTACCCTGCCAACAATAGATACAGATTTCTGTCATGCCCCATTGGAAATATAAGGAAAGCAGAAGATTACCAGTGAAAATCTTGTATTTATTTATTAGATTTTAGGATTCAATTCTGATTATAGTAAATAATCTGCAAATATAAAAATAACAGCATTAGTCTGAACAGTGCACAAGAGGCTTATCTGTTACAATATGGCCCAAAAAGAATAAAGGAAGTGCTTTTAGCATATGGTACAGACTCTCATTCTCTGTCTGCTCACTGGTATTATTTTATGTATCATTTGTATCTTAGACATGACTACACCATAATTATAAACCTAACAGATCTTATCTTGACCTGTTCGCACAATACAGGAAGAAGTGGAGCCTGGAAGTTATCGGACTGTTTCATTACCAACTCATAGTATCAAAAAAAAAAAGAAAAAAAAGAAAAGAAATAAAAGAAAAGAAATAAAAGAAAAGAAATAAAAGAAAAGAAATAAAAGAAAAGAAATAAAAGAAAAAAGAAAAAAGAAAAAAAAGAAAAGAAAAAAGAAAAAAAAGAAAAGAAAGAAAAAAGTCATTAAATATTTCTTTTTCTATCTCTGAAGAAAAAAAAAAGCTTTAGTTCTTCTTTTCTGAACACATTCATTGCATGCTGACTTCCTATACCTCTCAGCTGTCAAGAAGTAAAGCTGCAGCTAGTAGATAAGGGATGGAATCTCCTTCCAAATGGAAAAACTGATTAGAGAAAATCACATGTATGCTTTGCCATTTGTAGAGAATATCTGCTTCCATAATCTTATATGGAACTATTATAAACAAACTACTTTGAAAGATCCCTTCTTTTCATGCAGCAAGGTAAACTCACTGCTGTTCATACCTCATTATTTTGGAACCCAAGTTGTGTTTTGTTGTACTTCTTTAGAATTTATTTTTATGAACAACAAAAAGAAAAATCTATCCAGCAGGCTGCATTCATCTGTGAAGTGACAGAATCCACACTGAATTTTGGTGAAAATTTTGTACTTTGGGTGATGAATGTGACAGGTCTTGTAATGTAGAAGTGATGAAATATTTTCACAGCCTCTAAAATAATTTTTAAACTAAATTTATAAATGTAGAGATTTCTGAGTGCTGAACAGCAGAACTGCCTCCAGGCTGCCTGTAGAAATAGCAGAGGGAGCTTGCCGATGTTGTCTTGTACCACTGTGAGTGCCCGGGCTTGATTCGGCAATGGAAAGTGACATATAGTCCAAAGTAGTTGAAATATCACCTTCATCTGCTGCAAAAACAGAACTTTCTTTAACTCTTTTCCCAGGCAGTAAGCCAATCAGGAACAGAGTGGTATATGCATGACTTAAGGAGAAAGGAAGAGGGAAAGGTATTCCTTAATTCCGTAAGTTTTTATCCCTCAGACCAGAATAGTAGCCTAGTTAACCATTGGATTATTATTATTATTATTATTATTATTTGTACGTAGTACTAACATAGTCCAGCAGTCCCAGTTAGGAACAAGGGCAAGAAAATGCTGAAGGACAGAGTAATGACTTAATTTATCAAGTGAGTAGTGACTGTGCCAGGTATTATATATTTGATTATTAATCTTAAAAATGGCTACAATGGTTAAAATTGTGCTTCTGTTAATTTTTATTCTAAGTGGTACTACAGACTGAAAATGTATTTCTAATTATTGTTACAAAGAAGAAAAAGAAATATGACTACAATGTGCACTCTTGGAGAAATCTAAAACTGTGGTTTTACCTGTAGCTACAAAAAGAAACTGATTTTTATTTTTCTAATAAAAAGGGAACCAAGACTTACTTTCTCCATAAACAGTGTTACCGCTTCTGGCTGAAGCAGGATTATATGCACTAAACTTCTAAGGGTTGTAAAGGTTAGAGCACATTTCTGCAGTTTTTCAGATCCCCACATTCTGTGCGGTTTTTAGAAAATGTCTGTATCTGCAAGAGTGTTCATTTAATGTTTGCAAGTGCAAACAAAGTGCAAGTGCTGGTTCCAGTTCTGAAATGCAAATTTGACTCACATGGACTCTTATTGCCTGTTTAAAGGTTAAATACACACATAATACTGTTCCTGGCACTTTTAAAAAGTTTTTTAGAAGATGATTCCAGCAACATATTGGTTTCTACATTGCATAAAAGACTATGATTTTCAAAGGCTTATTCTAGCCTAAAACAATAGAATGCTATTAAAAATAAGGATTTTGTTTGTATTTTGGGTGGAATTTGTGATCGCTTGAACAGATACCCACAAAAGACTTGAGACTAATGAAAAAGCACAAGGTCTATTGAGAAAATCAATATACAGTTCATCTACAATATCTTAAATAGCACCTACGCTGGCTTAGATTTACAACAGCAAGAGCTTGAAACTGTATGATTCCTGCAGCTAAAAGCTCCAGACCAATCCGCTACTGCACCCAAATAAATTCTACAGGACAAAATGTAACTGTTTTCTTTAACCCTGTACAGCTCTGTCCCTGCTCTCTTTTAATGGTTCTTCCAAAAGATGTTATCTCAACATTCGGCCTCTGCTCTAAAGAAGCTCAGTAGAGAAGGTCATCCACCAACGCTCCCTGCTCTGGTCTACTGACTGTCCGCTTTGGTGTCAGTATTTAGAAGTCGGCTGGTAGACCAGATTTGTCAGACTCTTCTTTCAGGTACTGTTCAGCAAAGACTTTGTACCCCTGAAATGCATCAAACAGAATGCAACACCATGCAAAGTAGTAAGGTGAATTAGCTTAAAAGAACAAGAATTTTTAAATAAAAGAAACTTTCTTAATCAACAGAATGGGGAGAGCTGCAATGACCTTATTGTAAGCTTCTCTCTGTGGTGGCAAGAAGGGATACAAAGCTCCTATTCCCCTGCATGGAGTAGCATAAGTAACAAAGCCTAGACCTTATCTGTTATTAAAATTGCAGCTATGTTTTAAATCTGAATCTATTATTACTCTTAATACAAATAACTTCACTTACACTTGAAAGCATTTGCATAGTAGGTGCCCTTTAATCCCCATCTCAGCTGTATCAGTCTAATTTCCAATTGCTTATCAGCTGGAAGGATCTTGGAATCTGAAATGCAGTGAGTTAACAGCACAGGCAAGAGACTTTTCCCTAACAATTTGATGAAATGCTAGTACCAGCAGTCCAAATGACTCTATAGGCTACATAATAGGCTCTTAAATGTTTAGGGCACCAGTTGAAAACTTCTAAAATTCCTCTGCTCCCAGAGGCAGTAGTGTTTGGTTAGAATCAGAAAGAGCACTGAGGTGTGGAGCACTGCAAGAATTTATACTGGCCACTAACCAAGTTTTGTTCTTTTCACCTATCACCACAAAATTCAGCACAACAAAACTGAAGCCAACTTTTGTTTTTAGCCACTGCTTTTATTTTCTCATACTCTATGCTTTGGCTATGGCCTACATATATCCCTACAGGCATGCAGGATCTACAAAGGCTCGACTTCAAAAGGTGCAAATCCATTGCTTTAGCATTCCCTTGAATATGCAAAGCAGCTTTCTGACATCTTTTGTTTTATAAGTAAACTTGGCCAGTAGATGAGAAATAAAAATGAAGCTACAGAGGAAAAGAAGAACAAAATCTTATTTTAATCAAAGCTCTTTAGTAAGACACAGCAGATGAAGAAAAGTAGCTCAGTAAAATATAGAAGCAACTTATCCAAATGTTCCACAAAGACATAGGTATACTTTATGGCTCGCATTTTCATGGCACAAAAAGATTTTTTTTAATAATAAGATTCCAGCAGAAAATAAATACATGTGTTAGATCTGGAGCTTACCTGCGTCCAGCTCCCAGCAAACCACTCCACTTTACCAGCACAGGGGCCATTATTACAGGGAGTTGTTTCAGAGGGTCTGTTATTCCCACAGCCCTCCAGAGGCAGGCTGCTGACATGGTTGGTCATACAAACCACTGAGCGCGTACGGACTCCGTCCCCACATTCTGCAGAACACTGAGGAGCAGAAGACAAACAGACATTCATTAGTCCATCCTCCAGACTGTGCAATGAAATGAGAAGCAAGAACCATGGAAAGGTAAATGAATTTATTCAAAGTCATTTATTTTTACTTGTTATCCAGTTGTAGCAGATCATCTTACAGATTCATACTTTTGAACAAAGTACAAATGAAAGAAAATGAAGGATGAGAAAGAAATTCATAGTTCTTTTAATAGACATCTATTTCCTTCCTTCTTCCTGTCTGTAAATCCTTTCAGTTTGCCTTTTATCTTTTTGCATACCAATTAGTAGGTCTGAGAAGGGATAATTTCAACAAGCAGCTTTTCAGAGAGGCATCAAAACTATGTTTGGGCTTTCGAATTTTTTTGTGAGTTTCTCCTTTGACCATTCAGGCTGTCAGCTAGGTAAACTCTTAGTTCAAAGGATAAAAGGCTGGTTAAAAGGATGAGGCAAGGAAATCTTTCTTGGAAGAATCTGCAGGCATTGGTTGTAAAGTGACTGCATAGGGAATCCTGGCACTTTTCCATATAGAGGGTAGAGAATGAGAGCACAATGAGGTAGAAAAAATGTAAGATTTTGTGAAAGGTGATTTCAAAAGGCTCAGGCAAATCCTCAAAATAAAATTACGACTAACACTCATTATTGCCCAACCTGTTTCAATGCTAAGTTGTTAGTTACAGTCTTAGGAGAAGAGCTGGCCATAAAAGTTGACTTTCATTCAATGTTGCTTGCTAACGATAAGCCTTCCCAGTAGCTAACAGTCACCATTCTCAACTTTTCACTGGTAAATTCTGAAAGCTCTTGTGAGTGATATGCAGATTCATGTATCACATCTCTGGAGATGGTATGCATGTGACACATAGATCATGCAGGATAAATTCCATCAAACATGAACCTTTACGCTTTTACAGCTTGGTCATTAATCTACTTCATTGGGAAAGTCTCTGATATTCCACCATTCTGGGCAGCATCAAACTATTGCCATTTAGAAAAACCAAAACATGCCAGAGAAATGATTAATTCATATGATAGACTCTTTTTTTCGTTTCTTACATCTTTCTTAACCTTCCTGTTTCTTTTTCTTTTTAAATGCATTTGGCATTTCATGACTAGACTATTAAAATAAAGAAAAAACATGTGCAGCTTGCTGAAAGATGTGTATATAATTGAATTTAAATAATTACAACCAATTATATTATATTACACATGCAAGGAAAACCATGAGTAAGAATGTGTTACATAGGAGAAAACATACACTTGATTGACATTTACGATTTTATTTTAAACATACAGTGTAATTAGTTAGGAGAAGCTGTGTATTACTTCCAGCATGAACAGAGCACCCCTTGTGAATGAACAGGTAGCTCTGGATTGGGATTTTTTTTATTGATGAAAAGTAAGAATGATTCAAAGAACTGGTAATGACACACAGACAGGCCCACTAGCTTGAGTTGGCTCCCATCAGTAATAATAAAAAGACTTCACATCCAGTAGTTGGAACTAAAGAAGAGCAGATGCTATGACAACACCGCTATTAAGAACAGGACTAACAAATACAGTCACTCATCTTCGCAAGAGAGACCAATGACTGAATGCACAATTGGTTGTAAACTACTCTTTAACCATACCCAGTGATGAATACTGGTTGTGTGGGAACATGCAGTAACGTATTTTTTCCACAGATCCAGGATAGAAAAACAGTTTTTGCTGTTACCAAGTCAGTTTTTTTCACAACATGAAAGACAAAGCTTTGCTAAAATGGAACCCCAAGAGGAATAAAAAAGTGATTCAACTTCTAAAAAAAAATTTTTTTACCAAACAAAATACAATTTTGGAATAACTAGAAATTCAGAATTTAACAGATGCTTATGTATTTCATTGGAATAGGACATAACTCACAGTTTGTAATGATTTATTCCTGGATCTGAAAGATGAAATAATTATGCTTCTCCTAAATTAAGTCTCTAAGTAATATAATGAATCTTATCTTTTTTTGTTGGTGCAGAACAAAATTTTCCAGTCACTTTCACACAGACGTACATAATAGTCAGACTCATCTCCTCAGCATACTGAGTTTGATGGCTAAGGAGGTCTTCTCAAGTTGCCCTCCATTCAGAAAACTGATAGCATCTTGAAAACACAAGAATCATGCAGATGTTGCTAGTAGTGAACCTTTTCCCCTTTATATACATTAAAATATATGTTTGACCCCACTTCAAACTGCCCACTCCTAGATAAATCGACTGTTTAACTGAGCCCCATAAATGGCTGCCTTTCAAACCCACTGTACAGAACTAAGTTTTGTGGCTATTCATCATATCATGTGCCAGGAAAGTACGCTCACTTACAACACCGCATAGGGAACTATCCTGCAAATACTTCTCTTATTTCTAAGTAATTTTCATTTGACAATCTAATTTGCCTTTATGCTTCACAAACCAAACAGAGCTGGGAACAAGTTTAGTCTATAAAATCACCCAGAAAATCTCCATAGTCTTGTGTTTAAAATGAGTATGTATGAGCTAGGCTTACAGATCAAATAACAAAGGAAATACCATATGGGAAGGTATAGGGCTGTCCCACCCTCTGCTGTAAGATTTTAGTACAGATTAACTACCCTCAAAGGATTTGCATAGCAAACTTAAACCTGAATGTTTCTGAGTTTAGTTTGGTTTTTCATGTTTTTTTTTTTCCTCTCCAGTAAAAATCTTCTGTGTGAAAGCCATGACTTCCAAAGCCAAAGGCAGGCAGCAGGGAGTGTCTGGAACATGAACTCTCTCCTTTCTGCTTTTGCAGCTGACACACCCACTACTTTCAATTTTGTGCCATTAATTTGTTGCATTAATACACTGTAACTTCCATAATCTAACACTGTATGACATGTTGAGTTACAAAATCTGAAAGGAACATTCACAAACTACCACTTCACTATTCTGGTCCTATTATTAAAGATATTTTGTTTCACTTTAATTGGCTGAAATTCCTTCAGAAATGTTAGCCTGTGGAATACCCTCCCTCCTTTTAAGAAGTTTGCCATTTCTCCTCTTCCTGAGGTCCTTCCCTCAACAGTTCAGTTTTAGAAGCTTTCCACTCCCATTAAAAAAATCCAGTACTCTGATAGTTGTCAGAGTAACAGCCCAGGAAAATGACACATGTTCCTGCAAACTTGAAAAGCTGCAAGAGGAAACCTGAATTTTTGTGTTCATCCATAGGACATGGTAAAGCAAGTAAAACCCTTTAACAGTGCCAGTTCCCTTTCACTAACATGCCAACATTACTTCTCATCCCCAGCTTTTATCCTCAAGTAGGACAAGTATGAACAAGCAGGAAATGTACCAGAACTCCAGTCATTTCACACAGCATTGTTAGCTTAAATTTTTAAACATCAACCAAGTTCTAATAAAATGTTCCCACATTTGGGCAGGATTTGTGTCTGCCTCACTTCAGCCTCTATCACCCCATAAGATACTTAAATTTTTGTGAATCATCATGTTACAATAACGCAAACAATATCAATGACAATCCATGTTTGAAATACATTTATGAAACCCCTTAGCATTATTAGACCTACTCTGAGAAAACTGGGTATGACTCCCTTTCAGAACAGATTTTTGAAGGATTATGTAACCTATGATTTACCGGTAAGAAACAAAGAATCTTATTTTAAGAGCTCACTTCCTGCCTCAACTCCAAGACCTGCAGCACATCTTCAAAGGAGGTGATGTTGGGAGCAGCCTTGTTTCTTTTAGAAAGGGGTCAGAAAAGCCCTAAAGGGTGGCCGCAACACTTTTTGATATATGGATTTAAGTTATTTCCCTCAGAGAGTGTATAGAGTAGATCTTGGATCAGAAGTCAGACTGGTCCTGTATTTCGTCTAGCAGATTCATGCCATCTTTCCAAGCTAACAATACTTTTGAAACTCGTTCTTAGAATTTTTGGACACTCTGGCTGGATAAGGATTGCCTCTGCTTAGGCATTACTACTTTCTTTGTATTCAGTCAGTAACACTGTTGGTGCACTCTAAAGTAAGCAACATTATGGAACACACTTCATTCCTGAACACAGCTCATACACTATCCCTTGCCTTAGAGCTGCAAGGACTTGTCAGGGCTGTGACTGCACTGACAGGCCTTAATGGCCCTGACCAGCCTCACCTGGGGCCTCCGCCCACGGGCCCAGGAGCACCATTTAGGCTCAGACCGAAGCCTTTGGTCCCTGCCTGAGCTGTGCTGTAGGAGTGCTGGTCTCTAGCTTGCTGGTGCTAGGCCGGGGGCCCTGCTAACCTGGACCCTCACCCTTGGACTGACTTCCTGGCTTGACATCGGACCTGCCTCATCATCACAAACTTGCCTGATGATCTTGACTCCTGGTTGGCACCAGCTGCCATCTGCAGGTGCCTGCCCTGCTCCCTCACTCAGGGAGCTGTGCCTCCCAAACATCAAGTTTCCTAAACCAAGGAGAGGGTTTATGAGGGTTCTTGCTAAGTGATTAGATGGAGTTATAGTGGTGAGGATAACAGAAACAATAGGATAACAGTTAGAAATGGAGTATAACCAGTGAAGATTTTAAAGCATTTAAAACTGCAAATTGCAGTGCCTTCATTGCAGTGATCTGATTTAGTAAAAGTTAGACCTTCCACAGCTTGATCTCTGAGGAGAGCTGAAACTATAGGTTACGGATAAATATTGGGAATACAAGTATTTTTAATATAGTAAAGTATCTTTGTACTTAATGTTCTGTGATGAAATACTAGCTTGCTTTACTGTAATTCTAATCGCTGTGTACAATTTCCAGTATTAAACTGCCTGGCTTTCCTTTATATCCATAGATATGACAGCACTGTGTACTCACCAGAACACTCCAGTCTGCCTATAAACAAACCAATTTGCTTTTGGTAGTTACATGTTGTTTAGAAAGTCCAGAGCAACTGAGTTTTGACAAAGAGAGATCAGCTGGAGAGGAAAAAAAAGCTTCTTGTAGGTCTTGGCCATTCTTCTATCAATGTATCCTTCAAAACTATCCTAGCTCTGTGTTTCAGTGCAAATCATGAAATGAGTTACATATTCGTACATAAAGAATGTCAAACTCCTGCTTCCATATGGTTTCCACACAACAAAATCAATTCCACACACAAAATCTTGGTTTCACTTCAAACTGAAAGCAAGCGAACAACGATAATGAAAAATAGCAAAACACTTCCACAAACTCCTGCATTTCCATGGTGGTCTCCACCTCCCCTTCCTCCCTTGCCCCCTCCCAGGATACAGGTGATTTTATCAGAGATATCCAGATTTAAGGAAAAAACAATGAAAGAAGAACGTGAGCTACAGTACTCACTGGTGGTTCCACACCTTCTGACTAGTCAATAAATCCAGTGTACTTGTAGGTAATCTTTTAGGATTGTGATGAATAAAGCATTGATTTTTATGAAGCACATTAGAATTCTCTGTTGAAAGCTGCTAGAGAAGCATTACTGTTACTCCTTCTAATGAAGTGTGAGATCCAGAGCATGCTTTTGATCTGCTCTGATTTGTTCCCTGATGTGCAACACTTCTTTCTTCCCTAGATTTTATTTTGGCCTCAGAATCTCATTAACATGTAAGAAGTTTTCGTATTTTGGCTTCTTTTCTACGTATGCTCTCAATGTAAATGAGAAACAAATGAACAAAGGACACGGCAATGAGGAATAAACAAAAATGCAATAGGGGAATGCTCTGGTTAGTTGGAAGGAAACTTTGGTGAGTTTCCCATTGCTGTAAATCAGGAGAAAGCAGGTTTCCTGCTTCTGACCCACAGGAGGAGTTCACTTTCCAGCAATTACAGCTGCAAAAGAATCAGTCGTGTGAAATGTTTGCAGGCATCTCATCTGCTCCCACCAATCCAATTTTGCTTCTAAGTTCAGTAAGGTTCACCAGCCTTACACATAGATCTCTACGGATGTATAGGTGCAGTTTAACACGGTATGACCTCTCAGGAGAATTATGAGAGACACGAAGCCATCTTCACACAAACTCATGTAAAAAAATTATGAAGGTTTGCCCAGATTGTCTACAGGCAAGAAGAGTTAGATCATGTAGTAGACAAAGCCTGTGAAACTTGAGTTAATTATCATTTATACAGAAGATAGAGCAATAAAAGTAAAAAGACAGGTAGATACAAAATAAGATGAGTCTTGCTGCTGGAGACTTTAACCTGCACTCTTTCCTTCCCACTGAAATGAGTAAACATTTCTGTTTCTCTCAAGATTGAGCCTGGGGGATTTGAAAATAATGGTGTTTAGATCTACTTCAAAGATAAATAACATACCATCTTCAGAAAATAAGGTTTGTTTCTAAAGGATGAATCACTTTCCTTCACCAGGTACGTATTCCACTGAAAATACAACATTATGCCCATGGTGGCCATACAATTCATAAACTTTGCATATAAAAGATACTGTGTAACATATATACAGTGGGCTCTGATACTGGTTTATCAAAATAACTCAAATCCAAGAAATTTATTGTTTCTAGGAACACAGAAGTTTTTTTATTCACATAAGATTAATTACATGTATCAGGAATCAGTCTATGCAGAAATGGAATCCAAGAAGGTCAATGCCATGTGGGGAAACAGGTGGGCTATAAAACACATAAATATGTGTTGTGGGAAAACAAGACAGGAGAACATGACAACAAGGCAGCTAAGTGTTATTTATGGAGAAAAGCTACATACAGTGCTTCCTGGGAAGGAGAAAGAACTACACACAACTTTGTACTCTGCGGCTTTTCAGTGCATATACACTGTATTGTAAAAGTTATATTTAGAATATTTTAATTATAGTATCTGCTCATTCAGAATCACAGAAACTATTAATGAAAATTTAAGGAACTGAATTGATTTTCCATTGGTTAAAACTGTGCAAGGGTTTATTAAAATTATTTTTAGCTCTAAATCCATTTTCCTTGTTCAATATTTGAGCTATCACAAACTTCTGAAACAACAACATACTGTAAACACGACAACACTGTAAACACTGTAAATGGATTTGAAAACACATGCTATTATATATCACAGTTATCAAGTCCTGAAATTTAACATCTGGTAGCAGTAAAGACAATCATAATTTTTATGTTACTCTATTGTTTTTCTCTAATGCTTCACTAATTATCCAAATCTATACTGAAATGCCCTATGTATCACACAGATCCAGACATATAACTTCGATATAACCCTTGCTGAAACAAAAAGTATGTGCCTAACAAACCCTCGACAGGCTTCTGGAAATCTCTGTTTGTTGCACATGCATTAGTACACATTAAGTATTTGCAAAATGGATTCAGAAAAGTACAGACTAGGCGTTCTCTTACGGCTGTAATCAAGTTTGAACGGAACCATTCTGAAGCTCCAAAGTTCTCAAAAATTATGATAAGTTCTTTTACCTCTTATTTCTAGCCACAGCTGAAATGCCAAAATACAATGGGAAAGACTGTTCTGTGGTATTTCCATCTGGGACTTGAAGTAGACATGTAATAAATCTCACAAAGAAGGTCTGTTCTTTTGAGATTTCCACCACAGTGTTGCAGACCCAAGAAGTCTGAACAAGCCTTCTTTAAGCATTTGAACTTTTGGCTGCTTATCTGAACCATTTGTGAGCTGCCCATCCCTGATCTATGCTTATTGCTGAAATGTGGCTTGGCTTAAAGTATCTTTTAAAGAATTGTTTGTGGAAATTAAACATAGAAAGCCCACGCCTCTGGGAATGCCCATTTCCATTCTCTGACAGAAATCTTCTCTTTGGTGTCTTTCAACAGAAACACACTCCACTATAAAGAAAGAGACTTCTGATCCCAGAAAACAGCCCTTGAAAGGCACAATAAAAAAGCTAATGGCCAAAGGCCTGACTTTGCAAAGCTACTGACTACTCCCATATCCCACCGATTTCCTTCAGAATCGCTACTGTTCATCACCCCTGAACATCTTATTCAGGTATGTTAGGTATAAACTGGATCCATACAAGATCCAAGTTTGAACATTCTAGCCTGAATCTGTCTTTATTTTTTTTTCTGAATTAAGCAGTTCCTTCCATTCTCTTTGTGAATCAAATTCCAAACCCATTTCTGGCAGAAGTGCTGGTGAATAATGCCAGATACAGTAGCAAGCATTTGGAAATAATTAATTTGTTCACTTATATAAGCTGAAAAGATAACAAAATCCATTCTTTACTTTCTGACCCTAAAATGTTTGTGGTAAGAACAAACACCAACATTTTCCACATCATCTACTTCATTTTTAGGTCTCATGTAATATAAGCATATATAAGCATAATAACATTCTGTAGTCATAACCTTCAGGTTTGCATGCAGAAAGTAATATAAAAAATCCTTGGCTACAAAGTTGTACTTTTAGTTCTGCAGAGGACAAAATATTGATGTAGGAGAACAAAAGAAAAAAAAAGATGCTAGAGCCTTCACTGGAATATATGTGCTTCATTTGATGGAACTGCACCAGCCGACAGTAGCTGAAAAGCTGGGCCAGCTTTTCTAAGAAATATTATTTTTAATTTCACTTTTAGAATGCTTTTTTCTCTCTCACTTGTAAAATACCACTTCAATAGCACTAATCTGTCTCTACAAGCTCAAAAAAAAAAAAAAAAGGGCACTGCCATTTGCACTAGAGCAAAAACTAGTGCACTGCCATTTGCACTACACATAGTCTTTAGCTGGTAACTTTTTGGCCAAGCTGTACAAGAACAACAACAAAAAAAGTTCAAATAACAACTACAATAATCTATTACTGTGTGAAGATTCTTTTTTACAAAAGCTATTTGAATTCTCTGGAAGCTGGAAGTTTTGCAGCCCTCTAATTGTAGCAGAAGTCTGATCATCTTTTTTTAAATTATGAGACAAACCAGGTACCTGTCCTATTTGTGAAAATCATCCTCCTCTGCATCTAAAACATGTCGAAAATCTTTTGATGGGGCAATACCTTCACGCCAGACCTTCTTAATTTATCAGAAATGGTCTAAATAATAAATCTGTAAAGTTATGAAGTCTTACAGTTTCAATTGATGAATGAGACTATTTGCCTACCATAACAAACAGTCAAAGGAAAAAAGGGAGCTAGATCAGGATTTTATAGAGACTGAAGGCTCAACTTGCCTGTAGATGAAATCTGATCTGGTCCACAAGAGGAACCAAAATACCAGGCATGTCTCAGCCACATTTGCAAGTCTTTTAATGAAAGCATATATGTATCTATTAAAGAACTTCTTTGAGCCCAATCATGAAACAAAATAAATCACCACCCTTTTTATTGCTTTCATGCTGAGAATCTGACTCCTTAGAATAAAAAAAATATATATCCACCTTCACAAAGCACAGAAAGCCTGAATTAACCTTGCCTGAGTTTGTGGAGTGTTCCCCTCTTCTTGCAGTTTAAAGATCATTGTTTTATGGATTGAGCATAAACCTAGACATCAGACCTCAAACCTCTCTCCCTTCAAAAAAAGCAGCAAGGAAACTTTTAAAACCTGAATCTTGAGACTCAGAGCTAAGCAAGGCAGAAAAATAAATCTCAACACACCCAATCTTTTGGGAAGTCGAAATTCAGATTCAGTTTTAAATCCAGATGTTTGGCCATGCACCCACACTCTTGTCCTTTCTATGGATTCTTGAATCTAACACAAACTCAGGATGCCTTTGGGATTGTTATTTTTTTGTTTGCACTTGCCTGTTTTACAGATCAAGTATAATTATAGAGAATAAGACCGTTCCTTTTATGGCTGTACATACATATATTTTTATTTCCAATGCATCTAGGTTGTTTTAGAAGATTTGGCAGAACAAAGATAACAGAAAGCCTTACCCTGTCACTCCATTCTGTAAGGAACCAGCTCTTTGCACAGGGACCCATGTCACAGTTCTCAATGTCATTCGGCCGTAGCTTCATGTTACATTCCTCATCATCAACAATGTCTCCAAGGTTGCTGACACATTTCACATCTCGAGTCCTCTGCCCCACTCCACAAGGTACTGAACACTGTAACAAAATGGAGGTTGCATCAGGATTCTGTGCAAGAATTGTCATGTTTTTTTCTTGGAGCTGGGAACATTCTGCTCATTTATTCCTATTAAGATATGCACAGGAGCTGTAGAACTACTCTGGAATCACTGGAGTAGTTTTACAATCACATCCTCAGACCATAGTGTATTCTGCAGTAACTGCGTAGATACATTTGGAAACATAAATTCAAATGGTATCTTTCACGCAATGGCCATGCTAAATGAACCGCTGGAATCTGGGGAGCAGGCCGATATATTCTGCTTAATTGTGCAAAAGCAAGAGAAATGCAAAGAAACACAACTTTTAACCCCTGTTAAAAGGAAAGGCCTTCTTCTCCTGCTCTATTTTCTCCAACCTGAGAGAACGCTGACAGCTATTAATGTCTCTGCCTGATGATGTGAAGTGTCCAGATCATCAAGCAAAAGGGAACATCATTTTCTGCTGTGTATATACATCAAATGTTTTGATGACTCCTGTAAATTCTCTAGAATTACTGTGGAAAAATCACTGGGAATTTAGAGATTAAAAATCTTAATACCTGCACACAAAGATACCTACCTGACATTGCAGAGGCAGCCTCACTCTGTTGTTTCCTTGGTTTTGAATGCTTAAACACATATACTATATTTACAGGTAAAGTTATTTATCACAGACCACTGCCAGGCCTAATGTATTCCCTATGGAAAGATGCCTTACAGACCTCATCTTCAAACTGCAGCTATTTCTTCACCTGTTTACTCCACAACACTTACCAAAACCC
This sequence comes from Apteryx mantelli, assembly GCF_036417845.1. Lineage (NCBI taxonomy): Eukaryota > Metazoa > Chordata > Aves > Apterygiformes > Apterygidae > Apteryx > Apteryx mantelli. Next base: position 17,850,382 of record NC_089992.1, read on the forward strand.
AGATCAGATATATGAAGTAAGTCATTAAGTGATGAAATAATAAGACTTATCAAAATAAATACTCCATTCTTCTGCTGTGTTTATCAGTAGAATTTAATCTGTGTTACAAAGGAAAGCATCATTATTATTACTATGTCATAAAAAGGGTGACTTGATCAGGGTTACTCAGTAAGTAATATAAAAGCCAAACATAAAATTGAAGCTCTCAGAGTTTAGTCTGCTGCCTCCGAGCTTAAAATTGTCACAGTGCCATCTTTTCTAATCATATTTAGATCAAAGTTTTTGACATTTGTTTGTCAGAAAAAATGGTCAGCACACTGAAATCTTAAGACGGGTTTGCTTTTAAGATCACAGAGCTGTCTCCAAAGTGAAAACCTAATTTCAGCTTCAGTAGGCTAACACAAAAATATTCTACTAAAACCAGAGTTTCCAAATTTCCTTACAGTGAGTCTTCCTTACCCAAAAGCTTAATTTTACTTCCAAAGTAATCACGTAATTACTCTTAATTACATAATTACTGGGATTACTGTTATATTCCACCAGTTACAGTTACTAAAACATATTTGTTTAGCTCGCTTCACAGTATGCAATAAAGCTTTGTATGCTGAAATACTAGTCAAAATGTAGTAACACAAAAAAACGGCTACTCTTTCTCATCAGCAACAATAAAATAATCTAAATTTTACCTTTAATAGCAAATCTACTGTCCTTGAACCCAAGACAGATTTTTAAATGCTGAATTCTGAATAATGCATTAATCAGCCAACATATCTTTGTATTTGTTTAGGTACTTCTGTGATGTTTATCCCAGGAACTCATCAACATGTCATTGATATCTCATGAATAAAAGCTAACAGTGTCCCTATTAGCCTCAGAAAGGGAGGAACAGAGAGAGTTAAGTCAGCAAGCTCAAAGCCACACAGATCTGCGGCGTGACCCCACTGGAAGTGTGCACATGGGAAGCTGCTCTGCTCCAGCCAGTGGAGCCAGCCCGCGGCCGATGCAGTCTGTGCTGCAGTATGCTCCGGCACGGCCATCACCTGGGGGAATCAGGAGCGAGGAGGTAGTTGGAAGGAAGGAGAAGGGTTAGGTCCAGTGCTAAGTTGGATTTTTTATGGTCTATTCACCCATATAACTCAGCAATTCTATTAAATTTTTTCTTTGTTTCACTGTTAAATGTAAAAGACCTATATATCGCTACCCCTAACACACCAGGTATTTTCTCCCTCTACATGATGGCCATTAGAGCATCTAAGATGGTTGTCTGTTGGCCAAACTTTCTGTAAACTGCACAGAAATTAAAGCTAAAATCTGTACCATCCGTGCTATCTGAAAGCTTTGGCACAGCCTCACACCAAATACGGTGACAGCAACTACTGACTCCCCAGGAACACATACGTAAGGTTAACTTGAAGTCCTGGAATGAAACTCTACATGCTAAGGAAAATAACTAAGTTTGCTGCCACAGGCAAACCTATCAGCTCCCTCCCAACTCTATTTCACATAGAACAAAAAAGAAAAACATTTTTAAGAAAGCTTGTGTGCCTCTGTATATATATCTGTTTTGTTCTATGCAATTGTTCTTTTTCAGTTTCTTTCTAGTTACAAATAGTAAATTTTCATGGTCATAATCACGCAGGTTTTTTAAACAAGGACACACTTATTTTCAAGTCTTTCTACATTCCATTTCTTTGTTGTAAACAAAACCAAATTTCATGTTTGATTAGCAATACCTGAGAGAACATTCTTGTTCCCTTCTAAGGTTTTATACCCCAAATTAATCAATTGTACTTACTGAAGTCCACTCTGTCCGAATCTGCCATTCACTGCAGATCTTCAGCTGGCAAGTGCTGGTTGTCTCTGGCTTCTCCAGGTGATGGCAGCGATACTGCTGAACTGTCAAGGTACGATTGGCATACATTTGCCGACACAAGATTTGCCGATGCTGCATACCAAGACCACATGTTTTGCTGCACTCAGACCACTCCCCTATATCCCAGCTAAAGGAAAGAAATAAAAAAGAAGGTAATTTTTTTTGTGAATAATACTAATAATACTAATCTGAACACAGTTCTAATGACATGATTCTGAAGCTGGGACAGAATCTTGAAATAAGACTTAAACCTCTGCATGCTTAACTTAATCCTTTATGAAGAGACCAGTATATATTTACAACCAGTCTACTTGTAGTGGTTGATACTAATCAGTATGCATACAGACTGCACAATGGCTTCAAAAGGCATTCATTAATATATGCATTAATTATGCATTGTTTTTAATATATTAATCAACTAAATTATTAATCATTAACATTTATTGATAATGTATTATTAATTAAAGTATTGCTACTCAATTTTTGCACTAACTAATCCACTAAAAATTGCTATTTGTATTTTAAGAATCTGTATTTTGTTACTCTAATGACACGTCCCAAAACTTTAAGATCTGTGCTGCATAAGGTTTACAGACTTTTTCTGAACACAGCTCAGCAAAGGCTCTAGAACGGCTCAGAAAGGCAACAGCACAAAAAGCTCCTAATGCCTATAGGCACTAATTCACCAATAAAACTGGAATGGCAAATGCTGAGCAATGAATAAATGCATTCAACTTTACAGATGAAAAAATCCCTAAATATATTCTTCTAATTTCAATAAAGATTTTACTGTATTTATTTAATCCCTTTTGTATAAATATATGCTTTCCTCTCAGTTTTAGTTTCAAGCATGCATACATATACAAATAAGGGAAATATCTGAACTGTTCACAAATTTTATTTCAGAACTCTTGCAGGAAGTGAGTGAAATCTCTGTATTCTTTTTAGTAAGTATTTATCTCGATTTACATTCTTGATATTATCTTGTGTGAATAAATGACACTGAATTAATATGAGCTGTTAGAAAGAAAAAGGTGGGAAAAATATTTGGTGATAGAAGACATCTCCATAGAAAGTGCTTCAGGAGTTCCTCTGAGTATCTAACAGTCAGACTACCTATAGGAAACTCCTTGTCGGGCAGCTCGAACACCCAAACAGCACTGCACCATTAGCAATTTCTGTGGGGTAAAGAGTGGCCAGTAACTGCTCAGAGGAGAAGCACTGAAGAATGTAACTACAAGAGAGATGAAAAATACAGTTGCTGACCTGAAGGAAAGGTTCTCTATAATGGCTACTAGGTTTAACTCATTTCTCTTCTTGATATGCAGCCTGGGTGAATGGACATTTTTTTCTATTTCAAATAAGCTTTTTAGTAACAGCTGTAGCTGCTTAGCTGTTCCAAGTCACAGTCTCTTCATGGAAGTGTCTTTCCAGAAGAAAATCACACCTGAGCTGGTGGGATATTTGGAGTGCTGGAAATGAGGGCTATCACTCTAGAATCCAGCCTTGGAGTTGAAGAACTACCAGCTCCCAGCAAAGACAGAGGAATAGTTGTGAGCGCCACCAGGCCAATCTCTAACAATGATACCATGCAATGAATCGGTGGGGACTGCAGCACGCTGATCCAGTCTGCAGTGAGATACCCTACAGAGCCCCTTCTTTGGACAGGCACATGCAGAAGCCTGTCACTTGGAAAAAAATATTCCCATAGAGAGACCACAGGTACGGTGTGTGCCTGAACAATCACACAAACTTTGAGAAATTACTAAACTCACTTGTTGCCAACTTCCCTTTCGTGTTCTCTGAATGCTATTAATGCCTGTGAAGAGAAGGCCCCCAATAGCTAAGGGATAATATCCACTGCACTTCATGAAACAACTGCAAAGTACTTAAGTGGCTCAAACTAGTTTCCTACTTAAAATAGCCTCTTCCATGTGCAGAACTTCAATGACATTAACTTCTTTATTTCACTCAAATCATAATGTCTTACAAAGCTGGACATGGGAAGAGGTTGCAGGCCTCCTCTTCTGGAATAGGCTTGGTGCTGCTGTCACAATAACCCTCAGGAACCTCCTCATGAGTGATTCTGTTGACACAGTGGAAAACTGGGTACTGTGACCCTAAAATGACAAAACGAAAATTAGGTGATGCACTGCAAAAGATCCTGCAATATAAACCTTTCATAGCAATAGGATCCAACACTGATGCAGAGAGGAAAAGCATAACATAACAACAAAAAATCTACACTAAGATTTTATCCAAAATATCCCAACACAAGAGAAAGCTGAATGCTACACTGTTTACATTATAATATTAAGGGAAGTGCTTCATATACAGAAAGTACAACATGGCATTGCAGGAAAGGCTGAGAAAACATACTACTTAGCCTGCATGAAATCTTTACAGTGCAGAGATTACAAATAGCAAGCCTAAGTCTTCAGGCAATTCAAAAACTGCAGCCAAGTGGCCGGAACACAGGATTGAGAGGATGAAAAATTTAACTGTCATCTAGCCCTCTCATGCAGGCTCCTGTTGTGCTTCTGGAAAAAGATTTAGTCTCATTACTTTAGAGTTGTCATGTCATGAGTGTCATGTCATGAGTGAAGATACAAGAATACTATCCACTTCACTCGGGTTTTGAGAAGCTTCATAAGATGAAGCTCACAGGTTGAACACTGCCAGAGAGTTGCTAATGATTACTGCTCTCTGCATTTAATGTGCATACATAATTTTACATAATTTTCATGCTAGAGCAAAAAGACAGAACTTCACCTTCACTACTGTTGAAAACCAACTACCAAAATGATGACAACAGCAAGGTGCTAAGGTGTCTACTTAATGAAAGAGTCAATTTTTACTTATTCAAACAGGAGTACAACTCCTACGGTTCTATTTATTAGGTTGAAAAAGATTTGTATAGCTCCTTCAACCACACACAATCCCTTTCTCATTTCTACAAAAGTTTTCCAATCTTTGCCCACAGAGAATTTGTTTTAATTCTTTTGAGAAGTTAGTCCCAAGTTGGCTGACTCTCTCTGTGCCGTGTTTATATCATGTAAAGCAAGAGCAACCCCTCCTCCTGCACTGGCACAGCAATGGCACACGAAGCCTGGAGGCACCTCCACGGTAACAGGAGCCACTTGGTTAAAAGAGAAACAGGACTCAGGCAGACAAAAGCGTTCAAGGTGCAATCCTCAACTGCAAGTTCAACCACTTGAAGTTATCCACTGCCCTATAAAAATTAGGCTGTTTTAGTTGTTTTAGGATGTCTGTCCTACAACAAAATACTCAAAATGGCTAATAATTTTTTGGTGTTGAAGCCTTCACAGTGTAGACATTCACAAGTGGGCAGGGAAAAAAACGACAAACAAGAAAATAAACTGCAAACTGAAAGAGAAACATTTAGCTTAGGCTGTAAGTAAGTTTATACCACAGAATGCAATGAACACGAATGGAATGTTCTTTAAGGAGACAAGCAGACACACAGTTTACACTTCTTCCCACAAACATTTCCTGGAATGCTTTCCTCCTTTTACTAGCTCTCCTTCCCAGATTTTGTGTTTGTCGTTTTGTCTTTGAAATGCATGGATGATCTGTGCTTGTTCTGAGTAAAAGCTTTGTTTCTGAACTAAAACTTTACTGACAGACTTTGATATTAATATACTCCAGAATTTGAGGAAATGTAGTGTACAACCTGAGGACAGTCAGAAATGTCTAATGCTCAGTGTCTGCAATCGAAAATGGAAGCAGTTAAAAGGCAAAATTCAGGTGGTTAAAGCAAGCACTTTTTAAACAGGACTCCTACCGCTTTCACACTGCTCTTTTCCAAAACATCTGTGCTTCACTACAAAAGCTACCGCTGTACCTCATGAACGTACTGTATACAACAGTGTCTCTAGACCAAGCACCTGTAGGATTACAGCCTTTCAGCAAAGTTTTTTTTCCATGTTACTGGCAAGACTTGAGAAAGCAAGGCATAAATTATCAGTGCAGAAACGTCATCTTTCTACCAAATGTATTTCTCTGTTCCTTAGACCAAAAATATATGCACACATATATATACACATTTACAAAGGCCTAACTGCACACCTCCGAGTAACGACAAAAGAAGTCACGTTCCTGAATTCACAGAGAGGTAATTTGCAGAGAATATTCAGCTGCATTTTGTTTGTTGTTGTTGGTATTTGTGTCAAAAAAGTGTAGAAAAGGGTCAGATTGTAAGAGTTAAAGCTCACATACCTCAAATGTGGGTTTACCAAAGCCTGCACTGAGTGTGATACTGATTCATGAGATTGCTGACATGAGATCTTAGGCCACTGGCTTGACGTTCAGTTTTCTCCAGCTTTCTAGTTCTAGTTATCCACTTGAACTTGCAGTCTAAGCCTAACATCCCTTGCTAACTAGCTGCACATTCTTACCTCCTGGAGCTCAAAATCTCTATAGTTTTAATGGTGAATGTTAAATTCTTAAAATTTTTCAGTTGTTTTAACAGATTTTGAAATTAGCAGTTCAAACATCTTATCCTGGGTTTACAGAAACCAATTTCCTTTGTCATGCAATCTACAGGTAATTTGTGTTTGTGAGCAAGAAACAGGAAGAAAAGAGATCAGTACACTCAGCATGTATTCAAAATATTATTGCACTAAAGTTCTGTAGTAATTTTACTTCATAACTACCATTTTGAGTAAAATAAGGATGGTCCTGGTTGACAGTAACTTTTGGCTGACACACTGCAATTTCATACAGAAAATTAAGATTTCCACAGAAGTAATATTTGCTCAAGAATTTTATCAAGGAAGGCCTTGCACCTCACCAGCTAACTTACATTAATACTGCAGAAAAAGCTCTTTTATTCTCTGAAATCTAAGGAAAAGATCTTAAGGACAGGCAGCTTGCACTCTTTAGATTTCTGATATTTTTTTTTACAGGAATACACTACCATGACATCACTGATAATAAACTACACATCCAAAGCCATTTCAAAGGCTTCGATCGCTGTTTTAAGGCCCAGGCTGCGCTCAAAGAGGATGAAGTGAGGCAGCTCCTCCCGTCGGACCTGGCGGACAGAACGGGAACCCAGTTCCTGCGGCCCCAGGCCAGGCGGCACCTGCAGCGCGTCTCTCCCCTGCTCTCGCCACCCAGCAGAGAGGGACGATGTGGTAAAGACTCCTCCGCTTTCCTGACATGGTACAGCAGCAGTGTCCATACTGTCCAAATTCAAGGATCTCCATTTTCTCAGTCATCTTAAATGGAAATCTGGGACAAGGGTTGGTGGCAGTTCTCATGTGAAGGACTTTTGCTTATTTATGATAACAGTGTTTTTCACCAAGCCAAAGCTTTACTGAAAAGTGCTTTGAAATCTTCCAGCTTTTCATCAAAACTGTTAATTTACTGTCCCTTTTTCCTTTGCTAGCACAGAAAACTTTTTCTTTCTTTTCCCAAACTTAAAGTTTTCCAAAGTTAATTAAACTCTGAAAAGTTCATTTTGAAAAAACAAAGAAGAAATTTAAAAACCACACTTCATCTACATTTTTGCCTGAAGGAACAAAAAGTAGGGGAAAAAAGGCAAACCTGGAAAAAAGAAGAAAAAGAAAAAAAAAGAAAGAAAGAAAAAACATTCTATATTGAATCACACAAAATGAGAACAATGCTTTAGACAGCACAAACTTTTTGGTGTGATTTTTTCACTCCATTTTTATCAGCCTATATAACTAGTTTGACTCGAAATGCCTTAGAGGAACCAGAGATTCATTAAGGCTTTCCAGGTCAAGATCATAAGGAAGGTTTGTACAACCCTAATAGTGTCAAGATCCTCCTCTCAAGGTCCTTTTTTTTTTTTTTTTTTTTTTAATTCAACTTGATCTGAAAATGCACACATTCTCCAAATCAAGGGAAAGGAGATACTTATTTTTGACAGTTCTGTTTAATTTCATGGAGGAAATTGAAGCAGCATAGAAGGCTGAAAGCTATCCTGTGAATTCGACATTTGTACAATTTTGCTATTATCATTCTGATTCAGATTTCACTAAGACTAGTGCCAACGGCTACCACATCTCTGAAGACATGGCAAAACCAATGTCCAAATGCCAATAAGGTCTACAGGAATCACAACCAAGACTTCCACACTTCTAGCAGCCCCCCTACAAAGTCAAGGAAAAATACGCTTACCCGAATGTGTATGTGCACCTGCACCATAATTTGAATATGTAAGTTCACCACATACATGATAATCCAGAATCTCAGCTGGTGATGCTCACTGGTTGTTGCTAAACAATAATCAGGTGCAATTAAGGAGTCTGCCCACATGACTTGTATCAAAGTCACCTCTAAGTATCAACCAAAATAATTCTGGTTTACATTCCCTTCTTTTCTCCACAAAAAGGCTGACTCCCAAGTGTTATCTGACTTCATCTGCTGTAGTGTAGCACTGCAACACTTTTGCAGTAAATTCTCCAAGCAAGACAGATTTCTCAATATATTCTCCAGGACAAAGAAGAAAGAAAAAAAAAGGAAAAGAAAATTTAAATATTGTGTGCTTTGTAAATAATTATCGGAACTCATTACTGTGATAATATAGATGCAGATCACAATACTACATATACTTTAACCTTCTTGCTGTAGCTCAATTTTATTCCTGAGAACAAAAATGTGTATTTAAAGAAAATTAAACCCATTTCCCACCCCCACAAAAACAAATGTCATATCTCTCTAATCCCCGTGTTCTCAAGAATACGTTATCAAGATAAAGTTAACTGCATCTGTCTCAATTCAGGAACACTTTACTTTTATGCAGAGAGGTATACATTCTGCTGCAAAAGAATGACTGCATTTCCCAAAAGAATATCTCTACCATCTTTATAGAAGTGTATGCAATTCGGAAGTAATTTTGGCTAGTATCAATACTGCTGTTTTGTCTTAGCTGTCGCATGGATATCTGTCTGGCCTTGGACCAAATTTGCAAAGTGTCCTCTCATTAAAGAATGAGATTAACTGGGAAGCAGATGTTGTCAGTGTAGGAGATCTGGTGACAATCTTCTCAGCTGAGCTCCTTCACTGGCAGGTCTGTATTTCTTAGCTCTGTGATTTTTCAGGTATGGTGATGGTGGCTATGTGCAGTACCAAAGATTTCACTCTTATGACTACAAAAATGTCTTCTTCCAAATAATTGCTAGTGTCATGCTTTGTTGAATCTGTGATCACTGTGAATGTTTTATGGCAAAGGTTTAGCTGGCAAGCTTAAAATAGTGTATGTGTCACCTCTCAAAAGGTCACTAATTAGCAGTCTCTTTCCATCTCCTCCTCCTTCCCAATCCTCCCCTATGAAAACTTCAGTTTTCTAAAGTCACATTATTTCTGACACAACAATATTCAACTAGGCAAGGAAATGTCTGGTGGAATCCCTGTGACATCTTCCTGTAAAGATCAGAAAACTGTTGACAGAGATACAAAAAGCACCTGACAAAGCTGAGAGGCTCAAAGAAAGGATAAAGAATGCCAAAGACCGCTGAGAAAAGCGTGTCAGGGGTGTGAGAGAGAGCAGCTTGCCACAAAATCCTTAAATACGGCCTTTCAGAAGCAGATGCCATACATTCCCTTTTAATTTAAATTTATTAATTTAAATTAAATTAATTTAAATGCTTTGCACTTCATATTTTTATTGTTCTGTTGATAAGAACATTTAATACTACAGATATGATTTTTCCTTGTAAAGTAACAGAAAGCACTGGGTCTAGCTATGCTCAGCGCATACGAGAGCTGCTGAGTATCCACAGTGCTTCTTCCCTCCATGCTTCTCTCCCAGGCTGAAAACCTCCCATGTCATCTATTTTCTGTGCATGCTGAATGAAGCACTTACCTTTCCCACATGTAGTGGTGCATTCAGTTTTTCCAATCTGTTTCCAGTTGTGTTCTCGGTTTTGTCTTGGTGGCTGCACAGCAGGCACCTGGTTTTCTGGCTGATGAGAAGAAAATCTTCCTGGCTGAATAACTGGAAAACTTCCAGCTGACTGTCCAGTGAGAGTGTCTGTCTCCCTATGCAAATCCTCATCCTCATGATTTGTACTTTCTGGAATTTCTAACTGACCATTCAAGGGCTCCCCTGATGACGGACAATAACAAAAAATTAAAATAATGAGCCTCACTTGCAAATATCGGTCTACGTTTTCAACCACTAATAGTCACAATGCTGGAGCATTATTAAACTTTAATCTTAAACAGCTTTAATCTGCTATGTACAGACTTCCTAGTATTGTTCTATGAAGACTGTGTTGTTTTAGATTAAGACAGCCAAGTCTCAGTCAGCAAATTCATTAAAAAATGAACACTCTCCAACCATGCTGTAGCTACTGCACCCAGTGTCCACATTTCCCAAAGCTTGTCTTTGTATCATGCTCTGTAGTCTGTGCCTCCCATGTCACAGAACAGCTGTTCCTCATTACAAAACAGACTGCAAACACACTCCAAAACTTGTCAAGGCAAGTCATGAACATTAAAAGTAGGACCAAAGTCACTTGCCAGTTTTCTGCTCTCCTTCAGAACCTCACACTAGCACACACAGCACACCTCCATGGCACAGAACTAGGAGCACCATCGGTCCAGATTCTAGCTTGGGAAGGTAACAATTTTGTCTTTGATCCTCTCCAATTGGGAGAGGAAAAGAGAAACTGAGAAGGGTTGTACTAAAAGTATCTCAAAATATTAAGAGAAAAGCACTATTTCACTTCTGAGATATGGATACAACACTGCAGCTCAAGCAAAAGCTATGCTTAACATTTTAACTAAAAAATTACTACTGAAAGTAGAAATATGTGACCAGATTCACTGCTACACAGGCCAGTATAAGTTTACTGAAGTTACCAGATCTAAGCAAGACTTCTCTTTGAAGTAGGGTGAAATTCCACACCTCTCCCAAATCAACAGCAGCATATAAACACTGAGCTTAATGGAATGAATTTCTCCATTAACTTATTAGGTAACAGAATGCACTTAATAATATGAAATAGTGGCATTTTACCTGGCCTCCTGTGAGCAAGCAACTGAGGACTAATGACATTGTCTCCTGGAATGATATACTCATAATGTATACCTGGGTTAGGCTGCTGATGTATCATCTAAAAAGAAAAACAGCCATATATTCACTTCTTCCACTTGTTATATTACTAATGCTTAAAAACGTACTTGAACTAATCAACTGCATAACAATATTTATCATTGGAAATGACAGAAATTTTGCTTAATGACTGCCTCCAAAAATGCAAAAAAGATTATTTGCTTCTGGAAAAAAAACACGAAAAAAAATCGGGTTGCAATGTTTGCAAATGGAATTAGGTTGTGATGGCAGAGAACTTGCTTCTCTAAACCTTCTGTACAGGTGCAAAATGTGTAAATGTAACCAACAACAACTTCACCTTTTGCCACTAGGTGGCAAAAGAGGTTTACATGGGCCAAGAGGGAATTAACAGACACATCTGAAGACTGCCAAAATATTCTCAGATACAAGGAGCTTGACAGATGCCAGAGGAAAGATAAGCAAGGAAGAAACAAAGCAGTGGCAAATAAATACCTCAGATCCCGTACCACAGTCTAGCTAACTCTCTTGTTTAAGGTTTATCACTGGTACTTGAATGGGGCATGGGCAGAGAGCACCTGTGAGTTAATTCATTTGCACCATCTCATAAATCAAATGATCCCTTGTATCACTGAGTAGCTAACTATACACAACTCAATGAAGACTTAGTAACCAGCTAGCAGAAACTAGTACGAATTTGTGTAGCTCTCACCATAGCCATTGCTCAATTATGCTCAAGTGAACAGATTACAAAGACCCCCATACTTGTTCCAGCAACTGGAGAATGCACCATGCAACCCTTCTGCAACTTTTCAAATGGATTTTCAACTGCATTGAGATTTAATGTACACGCAAACAGATTCCCACTGCTTTACAGCTAGCCACAACAATTCTTCTTTCAAGTGCTCCTTATGAAATATGGGTGGGAACTTTAAGTTTCTCTCCTTTATACATGAAAACCAGGCTGAGTGGTTTTAAAACCCTGCTGCACAACCCACATGTAAACAGACACAAGCAGCCGCTGAAGTTCAGTACAACTTCTTGTGTGCTTACTTAAGTAGAATTGCATAATAAGGTCTGAGCAAGATGTAACTTGACAAAAGCTTTTTAAAACTGTTAGCAGCACACTCTGCACCCAACTGGCTTGTATTATGCTGCTGATGAGGGACTGAGAATACTTACACTATAAATTTAAGGATACTATCAGCTGCTAATTCCATTAGTTGAACTTTGATTACTTGAGTACTGCCGCTACTGACACTGCTGCTTTAAAAGGGCTAAACCTTCCATGGGGATTGGTCTCATAGAAGCCTCAGATTACAGTTTCATTTCAAATACCTTTTTCTTTTTTTTAAAACAAATAACAGAGCTCGCACTAGTCCTCCGGTTCTGTCAAAGCATTGGCCAAAAGCGAAAACTCATGCTATGCCACTGGGTATAAGATCTAGCCAAGCACCCTTGCACTCAAGGTTTCACTACATTTGTTATACCAATTAACACCAACTAAGGATTCAGCCCTTTGTTTTTCCATGCCTCAGAATCACTTTTTCCTTGCCAAATCTAATAACTGTTCAACTCTGTCCCACAGAGATCATTTACTTCTCTGAACCATCCAATAATGCATTGCCTGTAGTACTGTCTATAAGGGCTGGCACTTCCCACGTCACTTTGTTATTTTGAAATGCGCTCACTTTGTGTTTGGCCCTGAGAGCTGAGCACTGTGAAGTCCTGTGGACTCCAGGGGAAGCCTGCAGAATGCACACCTTGCAGAATCAGGACCCCGTCCCTCAGGGTGGTTCCAGGAACAGTTTTCCAATTGTTTCCATGGTTTTTCCATCATGTTTCCCAACATAACTTACAGGCACGTTATAAAGAGCATAACTGATGAAGTCCCTAAGAATATATTGTCACAGCTTTCCTGTACATACTATGGAACTAAATAATAGTTTGGGTTTGAGTTAGTGGACCTAAGTCTTTGAAGCAATGTATACTGCATACTTGTGAAAAACTTGTTTCTCTTTTACCTTGCTAATTAAAACCTGTTATAACTTAGAGAGCTTTTTTCCTGTTTATTTTGATAGTGAAGGAAAGACAGCATGATCTGAGGAAAAAAAGACAGAAAGCCATTTGGAGTTATCATCAGAAAATCTCTTCATTTTTCCACGGAGAGTGTAAAGATGGAGAGTATGGATCAAAAGAGAGTTATACAATTCAGGAACTGTGAGATAAACACTGAAAAAAGGGGGTTGTATTGGTGCAGCCAGAACTTCTAAACCCATACAGGAAAGGCTGTATCATGCTGATGCTTGATTTTCTTTCCTCTAGCACTCTCCACTTTTCATCTTCCCATACTGTTCTGAAAAAGATACTGAGCTGTCAGCTCATCAGGAATTCCAGTATTCCCCACATCTAACAAGAAACGTCTCAGATAAGAGTGCAGTCAAATTATAAGTGGCAATCCACAGTAGCAGCCAAAGAGCAACTGCTGAAACTGTGCCCATCACATCAGCTTTGTTGTATTCATTGCAAAAGGGAGAAAAAAAGACTACACCTAAAGTAGTGTAATAGTAAAAAAACCTAAATTCATTACAATAGATTTAAGCTTTTAAAAAAAATTTTTTTTAGTGATACTTATTTGGAAATATCTGTTTTATTCACTTCCTGATCCTTTCCTCTCTGGGTAATGCAGTCATCATGTATTAGGCCTCAATTTGTTGACAATAAAAACACCTCAGCTCACACCATCATATAACTTTACATAAGAGCACACAGATATATTTTAAAAAACATGGAGTTTGTAGTGTGGAGTCTGGGAACCCTATTACCTAATCCTCTAGGCTTTTATTGTCTCATGTTGCAGTCAATCAGAAATTATTCAAATAGAAATAATGTTTTTGCAATTATTACATTGCTTTAATAAGAAATCACATAGCAGCAAATGGGGAATAACTTTGCCAACATCTAACTCTTCCCAGCTGAGGAATCAGGGTAGTTACTGTTTGTTTTTCTATGAAACAACACAGCATGTTCACTTTTCTACCACTTGTTGCACTTACAGGCAACAAAACTGACTGGATGAAACAACCAGTATCACCATTCAATCTGGCTTTTTTGACCAATACATTTTAACATGTGGAAGCGCATAACCTCAGAACACACAATTTATCTTATAAGTTATAATCAGCCCCAGTTATACTCAAGATTTCAATAAGATGCAGTAAAAACCTGTCCCAACTAAGTAAATAGGTTTTTCACCATCTTCCACATGGCCAGAATTCCCCTCTCCTAGCCAGTTTTTTTTTCTCTTCCTTTCTCAAATGGCTGTTTTCTATGATTTTCTAGTACAGCTTCCTGTTAAAACTGCCCTACTCTATCTCACACATTCTATGAGTTTTTTGGACTTGTATTTCTTTTAAAGGAAACTGAGATGGTATCACTCTGTGAGAGGTCTCGTCTGATCTGGTTACTTGCTCCAGTTCACTGTAAAATTAAACTATGACAAATGTGCTTGAGTAGGAAACTATCTGGAGGAAATCCATTTCACAAAAAATACAGACACCTGTATGTTCTACCTCTGATTTTACTGAACAAGTAAAATTGGTTTTACTGGGTCTATAAAGTCTGAGAGCAAAAGGCATCTGTTGCCTTTTAGACTTCCTACAATCTACAGCAAGTTGGGAGTAAAGAAAGTAATAGTAAAATATCAAAAGTGCCGTTTTAAGATTAAAGGAACAAAACATTAATGTATTGTTACTGAATGCGATTTTAGTGTTGCACGTTAACAGCAACTAGAACAAACATTTTCCATCAAGAAGCTAAATCTGAATACAAGAAACTTACATAGACATCAAGGACTTCATTTGTTGGGCCATCAGCTAAAAATGACTCTCCTGCAGTGCTGGAGATTTCATTTGGGCGTTTATACGTGAACATCGTCCCACCACCTTCGTATCTCCCAGGCCGATCAATTGCCCAATTCCCATTGATGATGGACCGTCCTGATCGACTCCGCAGTGCTGTTGAGGATGGGGACAAAAAGATAAGGACTTTGATCAGAAGGAATCATCTTTACATACCAGCGTTTAATCAGATTCACATACGTGTGTTACACTGTCCTGCTGTGTGACTGTTAAAAACAATGCTGTTATATTAACAGTTGTGCAAAAAAAGCAAGCTCAGAAACTTTGGCTGAACACTGCTTATATTTATGATGCAAGAAAGAAAAATCAAAGATACGCTGGATACTTTTTCAACAGCTTCTCCCAGGATGCCAGGCGGCACGCTCAGCCAGCCAGATGAGGACACTGAAAACGCCTGGATTCCAAGGAAGTGGTTTTCTCAAATTCCCCACTGAAGTGACTCTTTACTTAGTGGTTTAGTTACTGTAGTATAGAGATATAGTAAAACACCAAAGCAGACACAGATCACTACATTAGAGAAGCACCAAACAATCAAGTTTATTGAATCCATGAATATGCTGGGTTGGCAAATATTCTGGTTGTTCTTCACAAAGCCACTTGGCTACTGTTTCCTTTTCAGAACACTTTTCTTTTTGACAGAACATCTGCAAAGTCCAGATTCGCAGGCCTGTTTGGAATGACAAACTAGCTGAAAATGCCAGCATGCTAAGTGACTTTGCAAATCAGATACTAGACAGGGAAATATAAAATTCAATATGCAGTTGGGCAGGGCATCCGCTTTGTAAACACAGGCAAGTCACTCATTTGCTAGGTGCCTCTGTTCCTTCTTGCTTCTACTTCCTTCATCTGTCTATGTGACTTCAATTTTAAGTCCTTAAGTCAGAAACTCCTGCCATGTGCATATGCATGACTTTATGGAATATTACTGTTATGTGGTTTTTAAAATACAGTAATATCTTGAGGTCAAAACCATGTTAGACACTGTATAAGTACACAGGAAAGAGACGATCCCTTCCCCAAAGGGCCTATTCAGAGAATTTTCTATTTAATTATATGAACAAAGTTGTTTTTAAATACAGACTTACAACAAGACAAACAAATTTAATCATACCCTTGGCTGTAGGCTCTATATTGCTTGGCCATTTACTTTTTAATGCAAATTCAAGGCACTAGCTTTCATCTTATACAGCTTTAGGGTTGACCCAGTTACTTCAGGGACTGTTTGTTCTATCACAACAATTACAATACATGATTGAAATGTTCTCTGTGTTACACACATTATACAAGTAATTATTTAAGATATTGGGAACAACCCTAGAAAGGCTAGATGAATGGCCTAAATGATGGGAAATTAGATTTAATGCAGTTAATTCCAAGATAAGACATATTAGGGAAGAAATTTAACTGTTCTTGCATATTGCAGACATCTGAATTAACTGAATTAATCAGGAGAAACAGTCTTTGCTTTTACTGCAGGCCCTCAGTGAAAAACATCAGTGTGACAATGTGATGAGAAATGGTCACAAAATGTCAATGCAAAGGCTCATTATTTTAGAATAAAAAAGATAAGGATGGAGAACTACACTCCAAATATCATTATTCTTTTATATAAATTACTGATATTACTAAGTAGAGTACTATTGCCACATTTCAGAAAGTAGACTGATCCCTTCATTACGCTTTGAGCTCTCCCTTTTGCTGAAAGCAAACCTTTTGTATGAAAAACAAAATACGATAAAGATAAAAATGCAGAGAAGTATAAAAATATGGATTCAAAATCTATTATTCCTATCCAAAACCCTCCAAAATAAGGGAAAGTCAATGAAAAAAGTTTGTAAAATCAACAAGAACACTGTTCAAATGATGTGTCCACAGGACTACTGGATTCACTGCAACAGGAAGGCGTTGAGGTGAGTAGCTTAATAAGTTTCAAGGAAGGACTGGAGTGGCATAATTTTTTTTTCAATTAATACCTGTAAGTAATGGGAAGGGAACATCCTAATATTCTACGTTTCAACCTAATATACTTACTACATATATTAGGTTAAGTCCCATAACTTGAGCAGATTATTTTATATTTGCCAACTGCATATTCTTACACTATCTTATGAAACATCTTACTTTTTGGTCACTATAAAATAAGCTGAACTAGACAGATCACTGGCTT
Source organism: Apteryx mantelli (assembly GCF_036417845.1). Classification (NCBI taxonomy): domain Eukaryota; kingdom Metazoa; phylum Chordata; class Aves; order Apterygiformes; family Apterygidae; genus Apteryx; species Apteryx mantelli. The sequence goes on from NC_089992.1 coordinate 17,867,409, forward strand.
GATCAGCAGAGCGTTTTCTACCCTGCTTGAAGACTGACCTGATACCCAGACCCAGGCTTAAAGACAATCAGGCACAGCAGAAGGCTGAACGGAGCGTGCTGGACGAAGGGACAGTGACACTTTCTGTGCCCTTGCCTTGTTAAGTTGTCAGGTCCAAAGCCTTTTTCTTCTGTTATAGGAGTGGTTGCTGCTGACTAACTTATTTTCTGAATTGGTTAACTCTTGGTGAGCCTGTTTAGAGAAGACGGCGTTAGCAAGACTTCATTGTGTTTTTGATAAATTTTATAAATAGGGCTTAGATGTAACCATGTACCTATGTTAGCTGTACATCCTAATCATTGATATTTGCTAATGAAAATCAATGGCTCCTAAGACAAAGTGGGAGACTGCAAACTACCAGTCTTCAGGCAAAAGCTAACTGGAATTTGCAGTAGATTTGTGATTTCAGATCAGCTTGCATTAGTTTGCTTCATAAACAAAGACAGGCAGAAACTGGGAAGCGCAATACTAGTATGTCATCTAACTACCATTAATACAATTTAATGCAGTTGTACAGGCTTTATTAATCCTTCCAGTAGTAAACTGATATATTCATACTGCTAGAGAGGCTAAGGACTCAGCAATCGACATTTGTCAGGTATGTGAGGTAACAAATGATATAAGAATAGGTGCAACCTGCAAACTGGAAATATAAATTAATGCAATCATTATTAATTATTAGTACTCCAGTTTATGCAAGAAAACATTTTTAATAGGAACAAATCTGTTTGTCTTTAAAAGGAAAATAAGCTAGTAACTAAACAGAATGGGTTTTAATCTACATGAATGAATTGAAAAGCTTTTAAATTTTTGTATACCCTTCTGTGTACACCATAACACTAACAGTTTGTTTCATACTTCTGGATAAAATGTAAAATGTAAAAAGGATAAGGATAAAAGCAATTATCTACAGCTAGGTTCTGAATCTATGAGAAAGAAGCCCATACTGTTGCCAGTCAAAATTGCAATCTTTACTTTCAGGAAATGCATAGTACCACCACAGTTCCCCTAGGACCACTTGTCCTTATGAAGAGCCTTGGCCAGTGAAGTTTCAGACTTCTATTTCTCCATATGCACAACACTCAGTGGATTTTACTGGCTAGACAAAGCTGTACCCACATAAATTTAGTAGGCATGAGTCCTGCTGGAGAATTTTCTGCCTTTTTGGACTCCTGAAGAAAAGCAAATCTGTATTATTCTCAAAATAACACCAGAATAACTGGCGTAATCAAGAACTTGATACACTTGGCTTGCAATAAAAATATTTGTCATAATCTTACTTAAATAAAAAATTAAAATGGCATTAATGGCCCTCGATCACACTCCGCATAAATGTACTCACACATTCTGAAATTTTATTGTACTTAATGCAAAATGTTTTTCTTTCCAAGAGCTGTCTTGCATCCATTTGCTTCCCACATGATGTTAATGAATTAAGAGACTCTGTACCATGGACACTAGCTGACAAGTATTTTATACAACATCAGTTTTATTAACCATGAAAATGGCATTATCATTCTTCATACAGTGCTAGGAGGTAAAGTTATGGCTCACACACTATTGAATACAGATTACATATGAAATTCATCCACACTATTTACATGCTACTTACCCTTGCTAGTTACATTTTAATTCAGACACCTGTGGTATAAGCTGCTTTGCAAAATCTATTGGATACTAGCTTTACATTGTTTATCTGGAACACTTCCATTAAAAGCTTATGATCTGAATATTTTTTCTTACACTGCTGTTAAATAAAGAATTATTAAGAACTCAGAAATAAAAAAAGAGAGAGCTGGCTAAGATTAAATTGTTGTTAATAATGAAGCTGTAGAAAGATGGCTGTCTGGGAAACTGAGAGTCCATTAAATTTTCATTTGAAACCCATCACATGACAAGTCTGAAAGAGGCCTCCCCATAAAAAGTGCCTCTTATGTTTTGATCACCCTGCAGTTACCACCTAAGCTCTGCCCCCGCAAGAATTTTTATCACGTTAGTATTTTAGTCAAAGCATGAAAAAGTATGAAAAGCTTTACCCTTAATTCCTCATTAAGGTACAGTCTGCAGCTGATTTCATCTATCTGAGGGCTAGCTTCTTAACTAAAACTGTGTTGTTTACAGGGTCTTTCAGTAATGCTTTGCACTATATATATGGAATGGCTCAGGCTACAGACTCTCATCAACATTTCTGCTCAGGCTACAATTCAATGACGAAATCTCAATGTGCTATAAATTAAGACTGGTATTTCAAGTATCTTCAGAATATTAATTTTCCTACAGTTCAGCTTGCAGCACTCCTTTTAAAGATGTTTTACAGCTCCTCTCTTCCTACCTATAGATTCCATACAGCTTCCTCTGCAACTGGAAAAAAACAGTAAGAAATAATTTAAATCATATGTAGCTGATGTGGTAGTACTGGAAAGTGAAGTTGTGTAAACAATACACTCGCATCCCCTCTCAAGGCCATTATCTGCAGTTACAAGAAGTTGATGTTTGATGGTTTGTAAGTGTAACTTTTGGTATCCTTATTTAAACCACATGACTGTGATCAGAAAATAAAACATCAATTTCTCCAGTACTTTAAAGATAATTCCATTATTACTGTTCCATTTTATTGCATTTTTCAATCTTGCCAACTTTCTCCATTTCTCCATTCCATCTCCTGAAGACAGTACTCAAATACGTGCTAACATTCCCATGACAGTAGCTAATAAATGTACCATTAGACATGAGATAATGGCTTGATAAATTTTCTGCTCCTCCGGGCAAAAAGTTGTTTCCAGAATTATTGTCTGATCTTTAATGGCAAAGGGTTACTTTAATGACACAGCCCACTTGGTTAAAACAGACCAGAAAGTCTTTCTGGCCCTTCTGAATTCTCAAAACAAAGTAAATAGCTGCAAGTTGGCCGCTTAAGAGGTGCTTCACCTGCCATATAGTAAGTATTAACCTGAACAATAAAATAACTCTCTCTCTCTCTCTCATGAGCTGTGCCTGTGGAATTGATTGCCCTGATGAAAGAAAAATGTCATGAGTGAGTCGATAAGTAATTGTGAGTCAGCAAAAGAGTATTACATGTACAGATTAGCTGCAGAGGTTATAGAAATTACTCTTTATGAAAAATTCTAATACAGTTCCAGGTACCAAACAAAGTTTGAATAAAATTAGTTTTCTACATATTGTTAAGTACCTAAATTAGCAACAAGACTCATTAAATTGACAAAGGAAAAAGATTTCCAACTTCTAGAACTCTTAATTTCATAGTATGGTCACGTCACACAAGAAGAGCCTCTTCTCATGACATTTTCCTAAGTCTTAATTCTGGAGAAAGCCCAAAACACTCCTTTATGAAAATTAAATATAGCCAACCCAAATTTAATCTAAAAATATATTCAGCTTGATTTACAAGGCAAAGGTTCATATTATATCTTAATTTATCTAATTATTATTATAACATAACACAACAAAAAGACAAAGACAGAAAGAAAGAAAGAAACTGGACAAGTAAGAGAAATAAATGGCAACTGCCTCTGTAAGATAAGTAATTTATGGTGAATTCATGCCATGTGTCAGGTATTGCCAATATTACACATGTAGAACTTATGCATTATCAAACAGCATAACTTAAAGATAATCCAAAACATAAAGGGCAAACAGGAGTTTCTGTTTTATTCAACTTAATTGTTCTCACCTAAATATTTCTGAATAATGATGACAGAAGAGAAAAAGAATTGCCAAAACAGATTCAAGTATTTGCAAATAAAGATGGGACCTAATAATTAATTGAAAGTAAAAATAGCTTAGCATTAAATACTAATATATATGCTTACAAAAAGAAAGAAAATGTGTGTTTTACAGAGGAATACGTCTTTAACATGAGTGAATGATTCAACATCTAATAAGTTATCTTTCAAACTCTACTGTGAAAGTGCTAAATAGTTTTCAAGAGAAACAATTCTAGGCAACAGTTTATCTACAAGGAGAATTTACTGTGAAATTTTGGAACAAACATGCTAAACTAGTTTGGATTTGAACTTTGCAGGTGGGTAAGTAACGTAATTATTTCCTAGACCTATGTGAAGCACAGCTATCTGAGCAACTTCTACAATGTATGGCAACACTGAGGCTTTTTCCAGCGTAGCTGGCACTTGCGGCCAGTCAACTTTGTAAACCTTTAGCAATGAGGCTCTCAAACCCTGTTCTGTAGTATAATGGCTAACTCCAAATTTTTTTAATTAAGTTGCTTAATATGTTTTATTCTATGAAGAAGAGTAGTTAATTACTTTGTATTCTTTTTTACAGTAAAAAAATCTATGCCCTGCAATACACGTCTTTTCCAGACACAGTACCCTGCTAGGACAGAAATAGCTCTAATTTGGTATCTGGTAGGTGTTAGTTCCTAGCTAAATCATATCAATCTTAATGATCTTAACTATAACTTAAATAATTTGAAATTTTAGTTGAACAAGAAAAGATGATGAATACCAGTTATACCTCTGTATCTCCTGACTCTCTTTGCTCTTTTGCTCCTAAAAGCAAAAAGAGTCAGTGTAAAGGATATCAAAAGCCTGCAGCATGTAGTTATTCAGTATGCAGAATTCCTGCAGAATGGAATAATAAATTAAAACAATAAAAGCTATATTCAAACGTTACCTTTTCTTAGCCACCTTTTGCAAGCAAGCTATGTCAGAATTTCTTGTTAGTGAAACTACAGCTAGTCTGTCTGATCTACAGGGAACTTTATTGATTCATACCAGCACTTTTAACTGTGGGCAATAGAAGTAGTGGTCAATCAGCTGAAAATCAGGCTAATTTTTTCCGATGTGCAAGGTAAAATAGAGTTTCCATTTTATTCATCCTTATGTCCCTCATATGGAGGTTTTCACATGTCATCTATGTACACATTCAGATCAAGTCTATACAATGTCAAACACAGCTTATAGTAAATGAAGTATCTCTGCTCTGGCACTGCAAATGCATAGAACAGATGCTAAAAGTTTTGTATGATCCAGAAAGAGTATCAGTGTAGTATTCCCAAAGCAAGAACATAGCACAAAGTCCTATTTGTACTTCAGAAAACTGGAACTATCCCAAGCCATAGAGCAGTCTGGTATTTTCTGTAACCTTATTGCTGAAGGATTCTTATTTTTCTAACTGCTTCCTATCTGAAGAGCTGGAGAGAAATATTTTATGTGTAGGTCTAGTACCTAGCTATCTACAATACGTTTTCACCTAACATTATAGTATGTAGGCACAATACCGATAATACTATTCATTTAAAAATTACTTCCCATCTTGAACTAAACCTCTCAAACCTGGCAGCAGCACTAATACCCAGAGTAATCTAGTTAATTTATTTTCTATCCTAAGGCCTTTATGGTCTGGGAGAATGGTGTCTTTAAGTCCTACTTAATTGCTTTAGAAACCACATAAAGTTTTCAGACAGACAAAATCAAAGTTATTTCCTGTATATTAAAATGATTATAAAGTGTCTCTCATTTGGTCACGACCCAAACAGAGAAAAGCAGAGAAACAATAAAGAAAAATACGGATAAGGAATAGCAATGGGAATAGTGCACTCCAGCATGACTAGAAACTTGCAAGTTATTAAATGAGCGTGCAGGATGGTAATGTGAATTAACAGGCCTTCTCTTCCGGCAAGACCACCAGGTGCCTGCAACCGAGATCAGTGGGAAACAAAGTCAAGTCCGGGGCTGTTGAACTTAACTGCAAACGTCTCACTGGTAATTTAGGCAGGTGAATCTTTGATGAGCTGCAGAGGAAGGATGCACCCAAGATACAAGTCAAAGATTGGTAGAACATGGTAAAAAATTACCTGATAAACCCCCTCAACAGAGGGAGCTACAAAAGGTGAGCAGGTGAGATGGATGGTGCTCTCAAACCACATCTGGTTTGCAGCTGGCAGTTAAACCAAAGTGGCTTACGGGCAAGTGTAGTGACTACCCTTATTTATATCCCAGCACAACAAGTTTTACTCGACACATCACATTTGGGGCATATTTTTGGTATTTTACTTCAGTAAGCTCTTTTTTTTTTTTTTTTTTTTTTTTAGTTCTGTTGCAATTCAAGTTGAATTAAAGTTTAAGAATGTTTTGGCAAAACTAGTTTGCTTTAGAAACAACGTCTTCCCAGCATCTTCAGAGACAGAAACAACGCAATAAATAATATGACCACTTCTGAATAAGCACTATGATGAAAGGTGTGAAAGAAACACACAACGTCTACTCTTTATTTTTCCTATATGAAAATAAGTTATATGGAGCTTTTAGAGATAAATCTAAAATATTTACAAACTGGATTATGAAGACCAGTGCAGAATGGTTTATCAGCTATCAATAAACCATGGAGATACCATTTGGGGCCTTCTCAAGTGAGATAAAAACTTCAGTTTCATGGTAAACCCTAGGCCTAATTTGGTGGTGGGAAATTTAACTGTAACAGAGCCCTGGAAGGGGGGAATTTGTGGGCAAAGTGCAGCAAATGGACTGCATCAAGGTGGCCATTACTGGGAACAGCCCAGCTTGACAGCCTCTTGGTCAGCTGCCACACCACAAGTCTTGCAGTGTAGCTTTTAAAACCACTGTCTACTTCTTCATACCTATAAGTTGTAAAACCCTCTCTACAAAAGTACTTAAAAACAACTTCAGAGACAACATTTTCTTTTTCCTATTCAGTATGACAAAATATAGCTTGCCTTCATGCCCCTGAGACTTGCAGTATGGAATATATGGTACATTTTAAGTCATTAAAGAAACATAGCATAGTGACTACAATCTAGAAATAACCTTAAGTTATAGTATACAGTTTTTAGGATACTTAAAGCACTTCTGATGCATAAAGCGAAAAATAGACAAATGCCTGGAGTCTCAATAATCTACAAATTTTGAAATAATGAAATATGCATTAGTACGAATTGATTCTCCTGAAATAACTGCTTTCCAAAAGTACAGATATTTGTTGATTATTGGAACACACCTTAATATCTTAATTACAGAATATTTGGGAAAAATTTAGCATGCTCGTCTCATTATGAACTGAACTGTGCATTATTTGCCTCTAACCTTTTGAATTCAAACTCCTACTGAGGTCACGGCAAAGCTTCCGCAGGACTCAGAGCTTAATTCAAAAAATATTAGTAGAGCTAAGAATCTTGTAATCAGCATGAATCAAATGGTTTTGAACAGTCTGATTCTACAAAACCTTTGTTCTAATGCCAACTGAGGATATTAGAAGATGGTCAGCAGTTCACTGACTGGGCCCTAAATCACTATCAGATTGCATACGCTCAGTCTGAAAACAGCATCTCTGCAGGTGTGACACCTTCATCTCTTGCATTCTATTTGGTTTCTTCACTGGCAACCAGGACAGCATAAGGGCAGAGAATTTCCACAACAAAAATTGGGCATCTTCTAACTGTTCATAGCTGAGACAAAGTCTTGCCGAACTTTCAACAGTTTTGAAAGTTCAAAGACACTGTTGGTCACATTAACAGTGACAGAAAGGACCAAGACCAGGAGTTGGACTCTTCAAGGGGAAGTACTATACAACCTTCTATAAATACATTATCCTAACCCAGAGGAGTAATTTCTAATACAAACTTTAGGACCAAAAAAAACCCAAACAAAAACAAAACTGTGAATGCTTCTGCTCTTCTGCAGTCCAGGAAGGAACAGAAGCAAACATACTACACAAGCACAGTATGATTTTTCACATGGTATTCAGAGCCTTTACCTCATAATAATGATTACATAGAATAATTGGAAAACAGCTGAATGGCATCCAGTCATTTTTATTTTGTATAGAACATACTCACTACAAACTACAGTTCCCCATTTTTCTAAGAGGACTACAGCAAAAACAGGAAAAGCATCACCATAGATTACTTCAGCCACACACATCATCCATAGAGTCCAGCTGTTGAGAGGATCACTCACCCCTAAGGACACTGACCTCTATGTCCTTTACTTCTTGTCTTTCTCACTGAATATTACAATGAAGAAGCCCAATTAATGCAGCCTAATATAGAATTTGCAAAGTTTGAATGCGTACATATTAAGAGGTAGACTGGCACCATCATCGTCTCTAATCATTCATGAAACTTCATACTATCAAATGCTAACACTGCCTTTTGGTTACTACCAAGTCAAGGTGGATTGTAAGAGCTGCCAATTCAGAACTGAAAGGCACTACCATCCTGTAACATTATCAAGCTTGACAGCTACGTGCTCTCTTAAGAAAACAGCGTTATTTTTTGATACTCACACTCTCATCCAGAATACTGCACTACCTTGTTTCACAAAGTAATGATACGGGCAACTAGGAAAATCTACCAAACAGCAGGAATTTTAAGTAAAAGTACTTATATTTTCTAAATAAAATGTTGGGAAAAACATTTCTACTTCAACTGTCTCAACTAAATTCATTTGTGCATTCAATTAAATCAAGCTTTTTATCATGTACAGCATTAAGCTGCAACAATAAAATCAGTTTTTCATTTACTGGAGACTCTTACAAGTAATAACACCTGCTAATAAGAAACCTAAAGCAATTTAGATTTCTTTATAGAATGATTCTACTAACCTTTGTAACTCTAGTAGGAACTTGGGGAATCACTATGGTGTCAACTGAAGAGGAGGAACATTTCTAGAAATAAGTTTCTTTCTGTCTTTATCATTCTTTTTTCACTATATCATTTCATCTGAAGCCTCATAGGGCACCCACCATGTTTTAGAATGTCATCAGTAAAGCTGTCACTAAAGGGCCAGGCAGGAAGATCTCTAAAGAATGGTCATGTCATATCAAAGAAACCCTACCTTGTATTAGAACAAATTTGATACAGTGAATTGCATTAAATCAATTTTTCCAAGTTTTTCCCAAGGTTCTGCTTTGGCAGGTTTTACACTTCCATGCTAAAACAACCCAAAAAAGCCAGTATAAGAGATTTATGCTCTGTTGTCTTAGGTCTAACTTACTGTTGTTTCAGCTGTGCAGGCACAGAAATATTCTGGATGCATTTCCCAATGATTATGAGAGCCATGATTATTTTTTTAAACAACATGGTCTAGTAAATTGGCATCAATTTAAAGCCTGGGCAGTGTAATTGTCAGTGTTAGAATTGAACTAGAATGATTAATGGTAAGTTAGAATGGGTGGATGGGAATTCAGCTGATAAAAAATAATTATTCAAAGAAAATTAAACTTTAACCTCTATTACTGATTATAAGCTGGCAAAGCAACAGTTTTTCTGAATCTGTAGTTTTGTTTTACAGATCTAAGTTACATATTTATATATGACACAAATAATACAATCTTTATTATTAATACTAAGTGAGTATTCTGGCAGACAATATTCCTTCAGGGTTCATTTATTTTTTGCTGTTCACCTTGCTTGGTCACTTTGCTACCATTCATTGAGAAGGCTTACAGAGACCAGCTCTGCGAGTTCCACCTCACTTTCTGGGCAATTTCCCTTTCTGGACTGCACGCGAGTAGCAACCATGGAGGTACTTGGAACGCAATTGCTTCCAAAGACATACTCAAAATACACAGAATGTTCAAAACATTTTTGTGAAGACAGTTCTTTAAGTCCTCATCCTTCTGCTGTCTTATCTACTTCACTTAACCTTGGTTTTGGTCCAAAAATCATCTGACAGTCTCTTAAATTATGATTCTCTGGCAATGTCCTATAAATACTTTGAAGCATTTTTCTTTTGACTGACTATATCTATTACAAGAGGGTCCAGTATTAACAGACTGATAAAGCTAAACTACAGTGGCTTTTGGTGCTTTATTTGTAAGCTGCATGCTGGGCATGAACGATCAGTCACGTTGCAATTCTCCCTTATGCGCGGAGACATTTCAGCGCCTGCAGCACTGCATGCACCAAAGACAAATTACTGCCAATGGTTCCAAACACGTGTTGCCTGGAGGAGACACACAGTCTCCTAACGTTTCAGTTTAGATTTTCTGACCACCACTCTAAGCTCACAAAGGTCCATTGCTCAAAGCAGTCTAAAACCAAACACCTGAATGGCCTTTCTGTACTGCCTACAGCTGTACTAGCCCGTAAAGCTCAGCAAACAAAGCCAGGCAAACCCCCAAATCCACATAATACTACTTTGACACAAAATGAAATATCTCGCTTTGGTTTCAGAGTATTAATACTTTTGGTCTGACTTCGAAAAATGTAGACTGAATTTAAAATTTAATTGTGTCAAAGCAAAAATCCAAAAATATTGTTTCAGAAACATCTGTTGCTTTCCCTAAAAAGTTGTGATCAGAAGTACTTGCCAAATTTGCCACAGATGCATAGTTTCCATCCTGCCTCAGCTTTTTGTTGAATTCACTACTTTTCGGCAAGTATTTCGGAAGTTTTAATTACAACAACAAGTCAATTTTGGTTCACTTGATACAATTCTCTTTTTTTCTCCCTATATATTAAATTACCAAATTTCTAATGCGGCACTATGGGCAAAGCTTCATAGTTAATTACTGCTGTCAATACCATTTATTTCTTTCATGATAGTTTCCTGATCTTCCACAGAGAAGTGAGTTTAATCTTGCTCTGACTCGCTCATGTGCCTGTACTTACAGATCATCTCAGGCAACAAGTCCCACTGCAGCTTTCAGAAAATTCCTAATTTTTTTCTACCTACAAAATGAAGATACTATTTACCAGTGTAAAGGCAAAAGCTTACAGTTCATTGCTGTAAACTGAAGGGCTTATTTTCTGCCTCTGCAGTAAACAGTCATCTTCATTAAACTGTTGCTCTGTAATTTTCCGCTACTGATGGAGCTTCCTCTTCTCTCAGTTACGTCTGTTCCTTCTTTTGCTTCTGACCCCAAAAGCCTTGTCAGTGCATCAGCACAAGCAAAATGCTGTGGCAGCAAAGGAGAACAGAAAATTAACTACCGATGCAATAAATGGCAAGGACTTTGAGAAACAAAAAACAATTTATCGTATGGCCATATGATCTATTCAGGTCCAGGCACCACAGGAGGATTCAAAGTCTTGACAGCTTTCTAAAAAATTTCCCAACAAATTTCAGACTTAATCTGCATATTACAAGAAGGCATACGTGTTTATACTCTATGAGGGAGGATGGAGTATTTCCCCAGATGTTTTTTTATACAGTCTCCCTCAACAAGTATTACTAACAGTCATCTTAAAGAAAGAAACATTAGCATGACCCTTCCTCTTTTGTTACGTGTTTCTGATGAGATCAGAAAGAAAATAAAGCAAACCCACTCCGACTGCAGTACTCCCTTTACCCTCTAATCTTCTGGCATGTGCAAATTATTACAGAAGGTACATATGGTGATATGATAGCGACATATACACAGATACGTGTTTATACGGTATTCATTGTGCCTCTATGTCACAACTGCTCTCCCACGCATTATACTCAATCCTGCCTTAACATTATACTGTTAGTATCATGAAATACGGAGAAAACTATGCAATACTGAAGATCTAACCGTGGACTTTTTGAAAACAGATATAAATGGTAGTGCAACCTGATCACAGGATTTTTTTAAACCCATATACTCACCCAGCTGCAATATAAAACTGTAAATTTGTAACTATATATGGGCTGGAAATTTTAAACTAGGGAGTTCACGAAACATATCAGATGATGCAAGTAAAAAGGGGAATGAAAGCAGAATTTCAGCATTTTGGCAATTTTTACACAGCAAGGCATATGCATTCCTTATGGATTTAATCCTGGCTTTCATTTTCAGTTTTTATTCTAGTATGCTTCACCTTTTAAAATTGCTCTAATAAAAAGTCTTTTCCCATTTTTTTCAATCAGGCACACTTTTCTGAATGATTGATGACTTTTAATATTATTATTCACAGGTACAGAATTAATAACACTTACGTGACTCCTATACTTTCCATAGGGTGTAAGTTATGTGGAGGCAAGACTACCAAATGTTGAAATATGACTCTAAGTAGTATAGATGGAGCATACAATTAGTTTCTAAAAGCATTTCTTACAGGACATGTGAATATTTTCCTGGGAAAGTGAACGAAAGAATAAAAGGAAACAATAGTGATGAGAGTTGTCTTTATGTGAGTGTAACATTAACTAGGTCTCTAGCACAAAAATAAACCTCTTTAGTCCTCTTTAGCATGAAAGGCTTTACTAAAGTCAGGAAAGTGAGCAGTCCTATTTCCTGGTATGCTGTAAACTAGATACGCAATTAATTATATTTTTACCACTGTTCAGGTCTCTCCTGAAAATACTGAAGAGGAAGGATAGAAGGGCTGGTACAAAAGCACGCTGAATGAAATGATGGGAAAAGACAGCACTAAAAAACGGAGCAATGGAGTAAGAATCATGCATGTCTTGTGTCTACAGAGAAAATACATTAAATATATATGAAATTACACATCTCCCATTCTGTTTTACAGAATATGGTACCTCAGATTAACTCCTGTGGTTCAAGATGTCATAAGAATTGATCAGCAGAATCACAGACCTGTCACACGGTTGTGTTTCATTCTATACAGAACTTCCAAAAGTCTTTTCACATTCTTGCATATACATCTTTTATTTTCTTCTTTAAAGAAGGTAGAGCACAATTAAAGTTTATGAGTGACAGTTTCAGAACTCCAGTTGTTATAAGGCTTCACTAAAATTAAACGGATTTACCCCAACTCAAATACCTGTTTTGATTTTTTTTGTGATTTATTTCCTACCATACTTCAGTAACATTGGGAAATAATCTTCACTGAGAAGGGCTGTAAACCAAGCATATGGAAATAACAAACAATATTCCAAACTGGAAACCAGTAGTCTCCAAGAGGGATACATTTCCAATGTAGCAAGTGATATTTCAGCTGCATGATTCCCACTGAACCTGTACATTATAGCACTTGGTCTAGTTACATGATTTCAGTTAGAATCTGGTTCTTGTATTTCTGAAGTTGATCAAACTGGTTGTTAACGGTTCTAAGCACGATAGCTGAGCCTTCTGGCACAGTTCAACTTCACATTAGCTAGCCCAGCACACAAACTCAGCACACATTTGGCATAAATCTTATGGCTGGATAAACGCAATAGAGATATTTTCTAATCTAGACACCACTTGAGTCGGGATAGTCAGATTAGTAAAATGCACATGTGCATCTGTCTACCCCATTCTTTTCTCCAGCTGGCATAACAAAAAGCATTTCATAGCTCCCTGCACTACCTGACAATTGCCAAGGAATTGCCACTGGAATCATTATTTCAGAGCTAAGTAAAAACAGCAGACTGTGATATCGCTGCAGAACAACAGCACCATTTCTCATTATAATAAAAAGCTGAAATAGAAGGAATTGTAACTGCTGCTTTTGACTGCTAAATTGCTGTAATTCCTAGCAATGAAAAATTAGAGCTGATGAGTATTCTAAGCTGTTTTGAATTTCAGGTGGAATTTCTCAAGAATATTGGATACTCTGTGTGGTAAAGTTGAATACCCTAACTCAAAATACACAGATTTGTGAGCTGTAGCGCACTCTTGGGTCCCCGAGTTTAGACAGATCTTTCTCTGGTTCAACATCTGTCATTCCCACTCTCCAAAGAACTTCTGAACCTACTGTCTGATTTCAGGCAAATTTGACAAAGGTGCACAAGTCTCAAATACAGTAATACTTGAACAAACATTGGCAGCTGGATAGATCCAAAATATCGATCTGGGAGAGATCCAAAATAGTTTTCCCTTCCTGAAAAGAAGGATAAAGCCAAAGCCCAAGAGCTCTCTGTAACGCATGGCTGGCCACCTGGCCAGCCAGCACATCCATAGCTTTGAACCAGGCCCAGCACACAGGGGTGATGGGAAGAGGGTGCCGCAACAGGATTTGGGGGACATGGGATAGGGAGACTGAAGCTATTAAACTGAAGACAGGGATCAGAGGGTATTATGGGGGGGGGGGGTAAATAGGATTTAATTAGTTCAGTGGCAGGTAGGGTAAGGATACAGGACAGACTAAGCCTGGCTGCCTTAGTTCCACTGTTCATGGAACTAGTTTAGTACTAAAGAACCGTTTAATTCTTCACTTACTCTCTCTTCCAATAAAAGCTGACAACAACACAGTAAATCTTGGTCTTCAGCTTAAAAAACACATCAGTTTATTATGGATCCTCCTCAGTATTTGGCTCCCAGCAGAGAAAAATAATACATGCACTAGTGGAAAGGTGTCCCTATTTATCTAAGTACACTTTGCCAGAAGACGAATTCCTGGCAGTGTAAGTTGGGTGGCCAGAGGAAAGCTGGAAATACAGCAAGTCAATTCAGCACTGCATTTCTCATACATTATTTTCTGGCTATATGGACTCAATGCAGTCTTTGAAATGTTATCTTTCTGTCTTCACACAGGCAGTCCACTCATTTAAAAGTAAAAAAAAGATGTTCTGTGACCAAACTGATTAGATATGTATTAGTTATCAAATCATGTGAAACAAACTTCTCTCTGGTCAAATTTTATCATGGAAGCATGGAAAACATTAGGGATTTGCAAGTTCTGAATTTTTCTCCAGATGCTAAATAAGTCTGGCTAATTAATGGCCGTACTTCGACCACCTGCAGCATAGACAAAAGAATCAAGTCCAGATTTTGAATAGTTAATAGAAGAAAATGAGTTAAACTTAAGTATAATTAGTACAAACTGTATCATTATTTTCGATTCTGGAACTAAACTAAAGGTATTGTAAAGCTAATGTGGGAAATGTAATACTGAATATATGTCTAAATAACAAGAAAGCTGTTCTTTCCTTACTTTACTGAACAGCTATGCTGCACAGATAGACCTCTTGGCAAATTGCCCTGCAGACAGTCGTGCTGTTAATACATCTCCAGTATGACCTTCCAGACCTTCATCTTCCAGTCCAGTAGGTCTCCTGACCAATACTTTGAGCAGAAATAGTCATAGATATAGACTCATACCAGCCCAGATTTTCCAGAGAAAGTAGGGGAATCCCAGTAGTAATAGCAGGCTATGTATATGCTCCTGAGCCAGGAAACATGCCTACAATGAATTTACCATGTTGAACATTCAATTTTCATTACATTTCAGAATTTAATTCTGAAATTCATAAATTTCAGATTTGCACTTCATTTCAGAAACTAATTTCTTATTTCTCCTTTACAGCTCCAGTACAGAAAAGATAAATCCTTGCCAGTATCCCTGTAAGGGAATTTCTCCAATATCACTTTTTCAGAAGTGTAAAAAATGACTGGCTATAGCCTTAGTTTTCCTTTAAACCAAAAGTCATGTAATCTTCAATCAACTTTTTCTGCATTTCAGACAGCATTGTTCACATTCCACTCCTAGACAGCACTGAAAATCAAGTTTGTTAAGTGACCTCCTTGCTACAATTGGCAAAGCACTCCTGATCTTCAAACAGGGTAAGATTTCACCCCTATCTAGTCCACTTCAGTCTTTTCATGCTTCAGAGCACTGATTTTAATGGTTATCATTATAAGCATCAGTTCAATAGCTACTCTGCTAGTGTAATATTAATATTAATGATAAATTCCCACTGAAAACTTCTTGAAAACCAGAGAGTAAATGCTCAAGTAAACTGAAACATCTTTTTAAAATGGTGCTTTTTTATGGCTCTTACTTCACCAACCAAACACTTGTGTCTTTTAACTGTTTAATTTCAACTTTTAAATTGGAAATATATGACATCTTTTTACCTGTTATTACTGACTGATGAAATACAGAAATGGTCTAGCTACTGACCAAGTCTCTTATGAAAAAAATTTCTGGGGAGAAGGAAGCCAGAGAGGACCAAATATACAAACTTTAGGAAGCTATAGAGGCTAGGCATGTGGTATGTAACTACTTTACATACTGCATAGCAGGATGGGTAGCAATTGAGAAAGCAGAACTTGGTTAGTTATATAATGTTAATGAATTGAACTTGAGATACATTCATTTGGTAAGGCTACTGAATCACCTAAATGAAAAAAAATGAAGAAAATAAGTTTTAATAAATTAACTGAACCAAAAGAGTCTTAATCAGAGATGACTATTAATAAAAAAAATAAACATAAATCCACAGGAATCTATTTCATGACTTTTTATAAACATGTAAGTCTAAGTTAAAATTAATCTTACCATTTTAAAGATCACATTGGTAGAGTCAGTTTTTGTTTGAACGGGCTTTTGGTATTTCTCCTTACACTTCATTTCAATTCATATCTTCTTTCCTTTACTTTCTCCACTTCTTTTCTTTTCTTTTTCTACTATTAGCTGCCAAAAAATCTAAACTACAACACAAACCCTGTCCACCTCATCCAAAGAAACCAAAACCAGCTGATCCAATAGCAGTATCTTTTTCACTCAAGCCAATAAAATCATTACATACATCTGCACTGAAAGTCTATTCTGCTCAGAAAAAAAGGGGGGGGGGGGGGGGAGAGAGGGAGAGAGAACAAAAGACCCGGGATAATACCGCACACCAGTGCGTTATAAATAATGTACTGGCTGGGCAGCACCCATAATGGCTTTGACTGGCATAACACACACAGTCAAAAGCAGTAAACATTTGCTGAAGCTCACTTATTGCCGTCCAACTAATCAGCTAATGGAGTGTGTTTTTTTCTCAAGGGAGAAATTCAACACTTTTCTCAAATACATCATGCACACACCCCCTCTTTCTTCCCTCTTGTAATTGCAGCACGTGCAGCGAAAGGCCTCAGGACTCGGAACACCCTTCTGCAGTTCGCCTGGACGCCGGGGCCGTCGCGCCGCCCTCTGCAATGCTCAGCCGCGGGGGCACAGGCTTCCCCCGGCTTCGCGGAGCGGGGCCAGCAGGAGGTGCACCCCCTCAGGCAGCAACGAATGCTGCGAGCAGCACAGGAGCTTCTCTGCACCCATTAATAATCAATAACGATTGCCAATACTTATCGAGGCAGAATTAAAGCAGCTCTTTGTGTAGACAGAAATAGGGCAACACACAGCTGGATTAAACTTGTAGAGGACTAAGATCTTCCGTATCTACTGCCCAAAAGTAGCAGTCTCTTTATTTGTGTTTGTGCATATGTATAGGCACGGGAGGCATTAACATATCCATGACAAAACTTGTTCAAAGCCAAGAAATATTGCTGCATTCTGAGTTTTCTCCAAAAATCCCTGCTGTCACCCTGGCTGCCAACAGCCAAAAAAAGGGAGAAAGCAATATGTTACTGCAAGCTCAGTTTTATGCAACACACAAAACATAATAGATTAATAATACACTCATACACAAGAGCTCTAACACCTTCTCCCATCACTTAGATTCATTTCTGTCTATACTAAATAGGAAGATAATCACAAATCTAATAAAGTGAAGGTAAAATTTTCTCATCTAAACTGGCAGACTGAAATACTATTCACAGTCTTCAGTATGACATATTTATCCGTCTTTGTCTAATCAATCTCTGTTTCAGATTTCCAAGTTCACAGACTACTGCATTAACAATTATTTTCCTTCCAAACTAAGTATTATCTTTACTTTTTTTTTTTAAGGGTCATAATTTCTAGGGAATATATCTGACCATCAGCTGACAATGTATAATGTGAACCTAGTATTAAAGACATGCCTGTTTTTCTAAAGAAAACCTGCAGAAAGATCTGGGTGATACTGATATGTGTATTTTCTAAGGTCAGTGTGTTTCAAAGCTGCGTATTTTTTATTTATAATCCTATCAAAAGATCCACACAACTTTAATGGTTAGCAGGATTTCTTTGTTAACTCAGATTAAAATAGAAACCAACTCCACTCTAAATACCAAAATACAAACTGGTTCCCTTCACAATGATTTACTGTCAGATACATTTTAGTATAATGGTCACTCGATAAAGAAATTTTTGGTAATTCAATAGAAAGATAAAATATTTTGCATTATCACCTAGGCAAATACTGATGATTTTATTTTGTTTTACCTTTCTTTTTCCCTCATTTAAAGTGCCTTTCTCTTGACTCAGTCTCGCACAAAATCTATTCCATGTGTTTGCAAGTATATCTTCATTATAGGTATTATTACCATTTATTTTTAGGTTTTAGAGTTCTTTATTCAGCTCAGGTATTACTACATATTGCTTTACTTCCCAAGCAAAGAGCCAGGTCTTTTAGCTAGGCTAAGTGAGCACAGTCCCACTGAAATCAATGGTACCATTGTAGTTTACAAGCCACTAAGGATCTGCCCCTGCTTGTTTCAACAGCAGCTTTTTTACGTCTACAAGCACACAGGCATAAAAGTCTGCCGAAAGTTCAAAAGCATTTTTAATTTTTGTGCACTTCTTTTCAAACACTTTTAAAAGTTATTTGGGCAGCAGAAAAAAACAATTTATCCAGTCAGGCTCCAATGCTGTTTAATACAGTTCATTGCAGCAGCAGTGTTTAATGGGCATTTTCAGGCTGCTCCTTATCCTGCTCACAGGATCGTGAGGATCCAATTAATTAATGTCAGAAAAACACTTTGAAGATAAGAAGCAGTTTTTGTGATACTTTTCTCAAGGAACCAAGGAGCTTTTGTTTCAACAGCCAAATTCTTAATGTGGGCATGAAATACAAACCCATACACTGGTGGATTTCAGCAGAAAACACCATGGAAAGAAAGTGAAGGAGGGCAGCCTTGAACAGCAAGGGGTTTTAATCGCTGCTCCCACCTTCCCTCTTCAACTACTTACAATGCTGAATGGATTTTAAGTGCTACACAGCTACATTGCTACTAATTACTAATTTAAGAAGCCAGTGTCTTGAAATACTTTTGGAACATCATAATAATTTATTAAAGTCTGGGAATCTTTCAGAGAACAAGGAGAAACCCATGCAGCTCTACTTACACTCACAGACACTAAGTACACTAAACCATGCACGAAAAGAAAGGTCTGGCCCATTACTGCATTTCCTCAGAAGGAGATCAGTTTGAGCATTTTTCTCATATTGATTTGGACTCTGACACTACTGGGTTATAACAGTGGTGTTACTGAACTGCCTTAGAAAGAAAGAAGAGGTGAGAATTCAGACATTAACTGAAACATTAAGACAAACTCAGACATTAAGAGCTGTTTTCATGAATTTTTAAGGAAACAGAGCCATGGAATAGCAACTTTATACTGGAGGAGGGAAGAAAAAACACAAGTAAGGCAGCAATGCCTAACAGTTATCAGTTCTTGTTTAAATCTAAGTCCAACAGGAATTTGACTCCTATATAATAACATACCAATTTTAAGACCCAAGTCTATTATAGTCAAGTAATAACAGATTACTCATATATGAGCTGATACTATTATCAATGCTCACTGTTTGTTCTTGTTAGGTCATGCTACCTCTAAGATGTAATGAAAACTTAAAGACATTAAGTGAAAATGGCACAATTCAACCCAGTGAAAAGAAAAGAAACCAGCAAGCTGGTCTGACTAAACCCACTAAATTCACTAGGAAAATCTACTTCCTCAGCTGCATATGCTAAATGCACTAAAGAAACACTGAAGAAAACTTCAGATTTCATTAAGCAGTACCATAGCATTTGCTCTGCCTCTCTACTCATCTGTTTTAACATCCAGCACTTTCAGTTTTAGATTCTTATCTTGCCATCTAAGAGAGAACTTACTTACCAAACGTCTAACCTCAAGGACAGTTGAGGGTCTCTAAACACAACTATTTCACCTCCAGAAAAGTCTTAAGTCGCTGTTACATCATCTGTATTAGATATGGCATTAAAATAAAACTCAAATTCTTACACCCCCTTCCACACACTTCCCTGTGTTCCTTCCTCCTGCAGCTCTAAAAATTTCCAAGGTGGGAGCAAACCTACACCACTTGATTCCGTCTTGGCTTCAAAGTGTATGTAGTGGAAATGGTGATGCTAAAGACATATCATGCATTCTAAACTGAAAAACAGAGAACAGTAATGTTAAAATCCTTACTTACTTTGTTCCTCAGTTTAACTTCCAACTTTGGCCAACAAAATCTAACTCAGGAATGTGACTCTGTCAGGATAGAGTATCAAACATCCTCAGGCATCAGCCTCACCTGGTTCTCAGCACACACAGAATATCATTCATCTTCCCAGGTGCATACAGCAAGTCACATTCTTGTTGTCTTAAGAGTTTGAATCTCTGAAATAATACTCTGGTTTTTGTTTTTACAACAATACTGTGTTCTACTTGTTGGTATGTTCATTTCACAGTCTGTTAAATAAAAGCAGAAAACAAAGATGCAAGTTCCACCCTCCCAAATAGCTTGTGAAAGTGCTTTTGTTTGTTGTATGGTCAATGGGAATACTTCTCCTGGGTTGTTCTGCTCTCCTGACACATGATTACCACCCACAGTTTGCTATGGAGGCGCACTCCAAAGGGCCATCATCAATGCAAGGCAATTCAAGGTTAATGCCAACACACTGATAGAATTTTCCATGTTTATCTGTCTAAATTAAACTAGCTACACTGTTCACGGCAACACAATAAATTGTAAATATGTGACACTTCTTCACAAAGAAGGGGGAGAACACGACAGAATAAAATCCTGCAGTTTCCTGTGAAGTTCTCCAACATCTGTCTCCTGTGCAACAGCTCAAAACGGAGCCCACAGTAAGTGGCAAGGGGAAGGAACTTTCCATTTCATTCATAAACTAGCCTGTACTGGACCTTTGCTTGTAACTAACTGGTAAAACTGTGCCGTTTCAATGCACCATACCTCTCCATCTAATATGGCTAACCTCTAGTATTTAATAGTAAACTTGGTCTGCTGCTCACTAGGACTCTAAGACCAGTTTTAAAACAATGAATGAAGAATTGCTTTCAATCCAAGACTCAAAAGGTTTAGGAATGGACTATGATGTCCATTATGAAAGACAAGGGTTACAGGAAAAAGTAATTTCTCATTATACCAACAGATGCATTTGGAAGAAACTGGTAAATTCTTAGGAACACATGCTTTTTTTGGTGAGACTTTGGAAACACTCATTCAAAAGTGTTTCGCTTTCACAGTTCCACTTCAACTATAACAGAAAATGGTGAGGCTGAAAAGTTGCAATCTCCTAACACAAATGTAAGACTCCAAGATGGTTCTTCATCTACAGGTGTTTGCAGAAGAAAACCAGAGGAAAGCATTATCTCTTTACAATGTACATTTAAGCTCAAACCAACCCCATGACTTGGTTTTTCCCTGTTCCCCCCTTCCCCCTGTTGGGGAAGGAATGAAAAAGTATTTTGTAAGATCAACAAAAAAATCAGAGTGGATTATTGTTCTGGATATATAATAACTTCTCCTAGCTCTGCCAGCCAGTTAAGGAAAAATCAACCTCCCAGACCTCTGGAATATGAACCTACAAGAGAATGATGAAGTGTTGTGACAGAAACTCCACAGTAAACTTGCAATTCCACTTATTGAAGGAACCTTTATTCTACAGTCTGACTGAACATCTGCATATACATCATATATGCAGATGTCTTTGCCTGAGGCTCTTACAAGCAATTCAAAGACAAATGATGGGATCACGTTTTGCCAACAGAAATGTATCTCTTCCCAGAGTTTTCCAAATCTCTGGTATTGCTTGCTGTTTAAATGTTCTCATACTTTGGGTAGAGTATGCATTTCCTGCTCAGTGCAACAGCTGTTTACCTGATGTGTTTACTCTTTTTTTTTTTGGAGGGGGGGGTGGAGTAGAGAGAGGGGCTTGCCAGCCTGTTACCTTTAAAAAAAATAACTTTTAGCAAACCAAAGTTTCAAGTGTGCTTCTAAGCCAGATATTGAGTAGAACAGTGCTCATCATGCCAAACAAAAAGATTATGTTTATCTGAAGATAATTAAAAATTATTATTATGTATGAATGTGCAAACTTTGGTCCTAAAGCCATGCTCTTGAGGAGGCTATTGCTTTGTTTAGCTTTTGCTACTGTCCTTCTCACCGTTCTTTCCACAGGGTCCATTTGTGCTCACAGGGCAACCTATTTGTCCATATCAAGTATCTGAGCTAGCGCCATAACCTGATGATATTGCCCCAAAGAAAGTCCCATTGCTACTTATTCCTTTCTTTAAAAAACAATAACCAAACAGTCTAAGTCTACTAATAAATCCACAGAGAAAATCCACTAACAGATACGAAATATTTTCATCTCCTCCCTTTCCAATCTACCAAGTACAATCCTGCAAAAGCAATTTTCTGCCACAACATACTATTTCCTGAATCTGTGCTCTGGCCTCTGCCTTCTCCCATGATTAAGTTCAGGTAAGTCACCTGAGAGCTCCCCAAGTCCTGCACATGTCTGGTTCTGCGTCACTGCTAGTTTCTGGCAGGGTCCTAGGTACACTGATAGGTTCTAACTGCCCAGACCAGCCTCACCTGGGGCCTCCATCCCTGCACACTCTACCCCCAAAGGGTCTGGGAGCTCTGTTTAAGCATGGACGTGACCAGCCCTGACTGGTTTGCCTAGACGGTCCTGATCTATGTTGTAGCAGCTTTGTCTCCAGTCCTGGTTTTGGCGGTTTCTCCTGGACAGGCCCCAGCCTTGCCTCCAGGCCTGTCTCTGGCCCCGTACCCTGCTGTTCCTGCCCGGACTCCTTGGCTAGACCCCAAAGCTGCCTCCTTACCTCACCTTGTCCGGGACTGTCGATGGAAGCTACCAGCAGCCCAGCTCCACCGGCGAGGGCACTGCCTGCACCGTGCTCACCCCGCCGCCTGAGCTAGCCTCGGTCGTGCTGCTCCCTGACACGCACCCCCCACAACTTCTGTGACACTCTAGCACAAACTCCTTACCTTGGGTTATATTCAGACTTTTCCTGCTCTGTAGCAGCTCCAGATTAAGAGCTTTATATACGTAGAGAAAACAACTCTAGCCTCACGCCAGATTGATCCTTCACTCCAACGTACTGCATACTGGCTTAAAGCTGTGCATTATTTTCTTTGCTGGAAGTGCTGGTATAGGTGAATGTAGGCAAATGAGATGACAGAGGCAGTAACCTCTTAATGCAGATTAGCTGCAGTTGAACTACCATGTCCTAAATAAATCGCTTTATTTGCATTTTGTGGTTGCTGGTGGTCAACAGATATTCAGATTTTCTATCTCGAGGTCCCTAAACTATGTCCAGACTGGCAGTGCAAACTTTGCTAAGTAGCTCACTAAAAACAAATTTGTAATCTCACAACAGACATTTATCTGACCCAGAACTCAGCCAAGCTACCAAAAATTTCAGAATTAGAACATCTTGATTATAACACAGACTTACAAATAAATGGAGCCTTGACCATGCAGTAACTAATGCTCCCATGGGTGCCAATACAAAAGGAAGATTGGGTCTGTAAGGTTTCTAAGAAGCCAAATCTTTCTGACACAAAGTGTTTGAAGTAATATTCAATAGAAAACAAAGATACTGGACAAGTTAAGAAATAAAGGATGAAGTCTCCCTTGATTAACTTAATCATGCCGTCTATAAATGAAGTTTTAAATGCCCTACATTTATTGTCTATTAATAAAGACTTGGATTTCTTCTGGAATTTAATGCTGCAACGTAAAAATATTCTCTGCGAACAAAATCTTTTTTATTGGATCCAACTGTGAAGCCACTAATTACGTAGAATTTCTACTGGCTGATTATTTTACTAAAAAGTATTATAGAAAGGGCAAGCAATTCAGAAGTTCAAAGGAAAATCAGAGAAGCATCAGCAAAAAAGATAAAATATGTTTCCTTCACAGAGACAGACAGTGATGTAAGAACACATTCTATCTGACTAGATCAAGGGATGCTTAAGGAACAAAGAAAGAGGCTCTTCTCTATCCAAAAAATAATTTTGCTCAGAATAAAGTAAGATTAGGGAATCAAAGAATGCTGTACAGAAATGTTTAACACAATTGAAACCAGGTTCGCAGCCATTTTTTCTTAAGTTTTGTTCTGTAGAACTTGAACAACTATTTAAATTAGTAACAACCTCTCTTCTTGGCAAGAAAAGGAAGGAATGTGTCTTGATGTGATTTGGGAATTTGCCTATGGATAGTTTATGAATTTGGACTGACACTGGTGATTCTTTTCATGTAGCTGAGTCAAGAGTAGAAAATTCATTTTCAATTAAATTTTCTAAGACACGAGAGGAGAAAATGATTGTATCTGACACATGACTAGCAATGTTAAGATCACTACACCTTGATCACAACTTTCAAGTAAAGAACATCCTTAGGTAAACTAATGTTTACTCCAAGTAAAAAAACAACTGTGCAACAGATTGTGTATGAGGGACTTCGATCACCTCACAAAGCAAGTGATTTCCAAAGGGTACATGACATTCCAAAAATGACCCCTTGTTGGACATCTTAGAGACAAAGGAAGAAGGAAACAAGAAAGTCAGCTGCAGTAGCGAGAGAAGAATCCATGTTCCAGAGGAAAATCGCATGCAAGAGACAAGGAGAAGAACTGAAGTTCTAGATCCATTAAAAGACCTGACTGGAGGCCAGAGAGATCCTAACAGTGGTGAGGAAACTGAGACTAGTCAACAGGTACAGATGTTTTACTGTATAAAATTCTTGTATTGTCTACACTGAGATGCAATTATTACTATGTATTACCATGTGTTATTCCTATGGACTATCATAAAGATGTAAACAAATCAGGGTACACAAGACTTCAACTCCAGAAAAGAATGTGATTAAGCACACTGGTCACATGATGGGGGGAAGAGATGAACAGATCTCTGTATCTCATGCTACTATCAGAAAGCTACCATGATGAGCCTGTATCATGGACGAGTGGCAGAAAAGCTCATCAGTTTCAGAAGGGTTGAAGCCTGCTGCAATACAGGGCACGCTTCAAAGCATTCCAGCAGGTTCCAGCATCCAAAACCAAGCACGGCAACCTGATGGCTCCCCATCCAGGGCTGTGACACAGCGTATCACCAAACCCATTCTTCTAGCAGCCCATTTAGGATCACAAAGCTTTTACATTGAGAAAACCCAGTGTTTTCAGAACTCTCTGATTTTTATATCTAATTATCCCCTGTGTGAACACCAGCAGAAAAGCAGTACTTTCTATGTCACTGTGAAGAGTCACAGAGTTTCCTCTATGAACTGAGAAGAGGAGGAACCCAGTTTGTGCACAGAGCCTGCTTCAGAATGAAAGGGGAGCACGTGGGATCACGGGAGCTCTGCTTCCAAAGTGCACTTCTAATCCTAAAATGATAATGTAGATGCATATTTAATATTCTCTTACACCTAGTGAAAACTTGTGAGGAGACTGAAAACTCACAAATGACAGCTAGGAATGAATTACTCTTTGATACTTCGAAGCCTCAAAAGAAACACAGAGAATGAAGGAAATGGTCATGAAAATTGATCAGAGACATCAAATGTACACCTTCAGAAACTTAATTAACATATGCTGTTCAAAAGAATTTAAGATTTTTAATAAACCTTGAACAAAACGTGTTGATATTCCAAATACTGTGTGCTAGAGACAATAGCAAAACTAGTATTTTCATGCAAACTACTTAATGCTTTGGCCAGCAATGAGAAAACAAAACCAAACTCAGACCTTTCTAAAAACTTAAGATATAAGAAGTTCACGTAAGTGGGTTCAAGGAAAAACCTCACTCTGTTGTTTAAACCTCTTTGCCCACGTCTCCCCAAAATGCATTTTCTTTGAAATTTTGCAGTCAAGTTTCTTCATTCTGTCCATAACTGGAAACAGAAGCATAATCAAAACACTGTGAGAAAGGCTGAAATTAAAGATTTTGGGGTCTGACAAGAAGCAGGAAATACTGAAAATCTTGCAACAGAGTCAGTTCTCCAGAGAATTCCAGGCCAAGGGGGTTTGGAAAGTTATATAAGCAAGCAACTTGCTGAGCACTTTACAAGCCAAACTGAATGGCCAGACTTTCTGAGTTTCCTCTGTTTTACATACTTCTCTTTATCCCTTTCCCTTCCTTTCAAAGCAACCTTTTCATATTTAAAGGGAAAGAAAAATCATTCCTTTAATATAGTAGTTAGGAAACAAGCACCTCAGTGGGACTCATTGCTGCTGGCTGTTGTTCAGATGATGTATTTGCAGGGCAGATCATCAAAGCAACAGCAGGCTTCAGCTTGTGCACTGCTGTAGTGGTAACTTCTTGCAAGAACATTGCTTACAAACAAATGGTAAAAAAAAGAACATCACCTTTGTCAAATGCTGACAGAACTAAGAATCATTGAAAATAATAA
The DNA here is from genome assembly GCF_036417845.1 of Apteryx mantelli. NCBI lineage: Eukaryota > Metazoa > Chordata > Aves > Apterygiformes > Apterygidae > Apteryx > Apteryx mantelli. The sequence goes on from NC_089992.1 coordinate 17,893,638, forward strand.
AAACAATTTCTATGAGCTCCAAAACTGGTCATAATTGTTGTCATCATTGAGCAGGTATCAGCCACAAAGTCTAGCCAGTATGTGCTAGGCAAAAATATTCATGTTCTTCTTCAAGCTGCAGAAGGAAACAAGGGGGAGAAAAAGGGGGGGGAGGGGGGCAGGAAGCTGCGTACCTGGAAAACAAGCAATAAAGAGAACTCTCCTTGAGACTGAGGCCAGATGGATAAAATCACCCATCACCCATGCAAGACTGCTCGCTCAGCACCCAACTTAAGGGCTCTCTCTCAGCAGATGCCCTGCAATTTGGCAAGCAAAGGAAACTCTTTTAGAAGCTCCTGGGTGAAAATATCAATGACAACCTACATGCAGAGGACTGTTTTGTAAGATAGTGGTATAGAGGTTACTCTAGCCATTAAGGCTTATTCACTTTCCTGAGACCAGAGGAAAGAGTATTTCCCACTGTTCTTGAGACACCTAGCTCTTCATCACACAGCTGAGCTGCATTTTCATAAGATTTGCTGCTTAATACATGAAAAGGAATAAACCAGCTCTTGAAAAAGCATTTATTTTGTATGTTTTCAAAATGCATCTGGAACCCTACAGATCACTGTACAGTGTTACGTATTAGCTGGCTGTTTAATGAAGCCAGATGGGAAAAGGTCACCGTGGAACTACTATAATAAGATAACCTTGCCAGAAACTCTAAAATGTAATTATTTAAGCAACACCCATATTGAAAAAAATATATGGTCAGCAAAGACTATCGTACTAGCTATATTCTGGTTCAACCAAAGGTCATTAGGCTAGGTAAAAATTCTTGTGCAACTTTAATTCAGTAGAGTTGAATTCATTAACACCAGGGTTGAATTTCATCCAAAGTCTTAACAACTTCAAGGGCTTTAGTAAGCAACTACCCTAGCCAAGAACTGCATGTTGGCTAGAATAAGATGAACATTTATTTAGTGAAAGAAACTTTCCCTGCAGAAAATCAATTTGAAACTATTAGAAGGGTAATAATTTAAAGGATATGTAAATGTGTGTGCGTGTGTGTGTGAGTGAGCACGAGCAGGGGGAACCAGGCAACTTAGTAATGAACTTCACCTAAGAAGTGTGAGAAACATAGGTACTGCACTTTTCTCTTCTGTCTTAATATACTGTTTCCTGTTAGGTTTTAACCCTCTTTTTGCATTAGAAGCAAACTTGTGACGTATTTACTCTCCTTACTTACCTACTTACCTACACATACATTATCCTCAAACGTAGGCTGAATTTGTAAGATTCAATACGGACCCAACTTGCAAAGACTTCAAATAGCACTATACCAGGTCATAAGTGAAATTCCCTTTACAGCTTCAGGAGTGTTAGCACTGGATTTTAGATTGCTTCCTGTCCCATGACACTTCATGTGAAGCAGTCTCACCTTGATTCTTTAGCCCTGGATTTTTCTGCTGTTCTTTTTAAAAATTCAATAATAAGCTCACATTGTTTTCAGAAATGTTTTATACTGAGAAGAAATCACATCTTGTAAAAGTTTTTAGATGTGAAAGACCCTATGCTCTCCCTGGCTTTGTGCCTCCTAGATGCTTACCTAGCATCACCACAGAAGAGGCCTTCCCAAAACCCAGTATGAACTAATCCACTTGACAACATACAGCTGTTGCTAGAAAGCATAAGCAGTAATCTCCATCGTCCTGTCATCCAGCACTACCTTTCACAAAGGAAGTCCAGCTACCATATTCTGGAAGGAAAGGTTTAATAAATAGAATATTATCAATAATGCAATTAGTATACAGAAAAAAATACAAAGCACGACTGTTAAAAATAATACAGGGAACACTTCACCCGGGCTGTGATGTTTTATACAGAAGAACCTAGCTTGTCATGGCAGAGATATTACCACATAACACAAACTCCAAGCCCAGATTGACCCCAAAATTCCTGACAAAATATGCTTCCTGGATTTCTGTCATCTCCAAGCATAAAATTGAGACTCGTCCTGCCTCTTCACTATTGCCCTGAACCATCCAAACACAGATGGGCTATGTTAAAGAAAGACTGGCTATGTTAAAGAAAATCAACATCATCAATATAAAAATAACATCCCTCAAACAACAGAAGGACTTTTCTACCAGTAGCATAAAACTTTAAGAATTTAAGAACCTAAAAAACAAGGCTAGGTTTTAGAGCCCAAACCCACTGAACTACGGTGTGCAGAGGAAGACCATGGAATGATCACCTGTCTAAACAGAGAGTTTTGCCATAACCAATTAACGCATTATTGCACTTACTTTTTGGCTTAAGAAAAAGCAACCTACTGAATGTTTAAGGCCAATGGACATAGCCAAAACAATGTATATCCTGAAGCGAATCTGTCAGCAATTTGTATAATATTAACTCCCATGCAATGGACTGGGTAACTGCTAAAAAATACACATTTATCTGACCAGATTCAGAGCTCCTGTGTATCAAGGAAAAAAATTTTCCTGGATATGTCAGCACTAGACACTTCAGTACTGAGGTTGTTTATAAATCCATGTTGAGAAAGGACAACTATCTTAGTAACAGACCTGTGAAACTTTAATCCAAAGTATGGCCACTCAGCAATTAATTCAGATTAATATTAAACTCAGTATATCTAAAACTAAGCAACTGAGGCTAAATAAACTGAAATGTCTGAACTGGGAAAAAAACAGAATCTTCTTTGCTCATCAAGTCTTTTCTAATATTAATATGTAATTGAATGTTTTGAGGTGGCCCAAAATTGATTAAGCTTCAGTTTTGCAGAATAAGAAAATTTCTCAGTGGAAGTAAAACCTGATAAATACTGTAAGAAAAGACATAAGGCTCAGAGTAGGGAGGAGGAGATAAGGCAGGAGCTAATGACCAAAAGATACCAAGTGATATTAACATTACTATGTTTTCATAGGAATGCTTGGCTTTGCAAACATATTTTGCAAGCGAAAGTTATTTCTCCCTCAGTGTAGTATTTCTCAGCTCTTCAGCTCAATATTCAGGAAGTAACTACAAAACGGATTTGTTAGGATTCCCAATTGTGAAAAAGGTGTATTTTAGCAATATTATTGAAAATGTCATAGTTACGTTTACACAAAGATTTTAATTGCCTATTCAAATACTCGTAATTTACTCAGAAATTTCCTTGTGGCTTGCTTGTTTTCAGTTTATTTAGGAAGTGATTCTTTACATCTTTATTTTCATTACGATTTGGACAAAATCTCCTTCATTTGTTCAAAGAGATGTCTTGTTTAACTCAAGCAGAGGATAGGAGAGAGGACCAATGGCAAAAGGAAGAACAACAGTTATTCTAATCTAGACACTGTAATAAAATAGTTTATAAGTAATGCATACAGTAAGCTGTACATAATGACACAGACACATTCCAACTTTAAATGCATACATTGACTTGTATAGGGATGCACTCAACGAATGATATACACCATAAGAAATACACTGTCAAAGTCCCAGTGGGGATTTTACAAGCCACCACGATAACAACATAGCTTTGGGTTGCTGTATTTTGTGAACTCAAATGAAAAATTAGTCAGATTTTTTTCTGAACAGAAACAGAAGAATTATTAATGGTTCACTAACAGCTCTCACTACCCATTTGGGACAGCCACTGATCCCGACACACACTTGAACGCCGAAGTCCATCATGAGCAGTTTCCTTGTATATATGGTAACTGAGGAAAAAAAACAACAAAAACGCCTCAAGCCCTGAAAATTCAAACACATATTCTCTCTTCTCTATATAATATTTAGTATATGATGTGACTTTTTTGCACAGCAATCTTTAATCTTGTCTTGCAAAATCCAAATATAATAATCACTGAGAGCAATTTAAACAGCTGTGTTTTAGGTATATTTATTGATCTGATTAGCACCAAATGATGCAAAACAGTATGTTGGTCATGAGCTAATAAATAAATTATAAAACTTCAGATGATTACATGTGACAGAGAAGTATCTTTAACAATGTTGATATTTTAAGTCCTCTGCCAGTGTTCTAATATATTTAACTCCTTTATTTGGTGTCAATTTGAATCTATACACTGATTTTAAAATGGTACGTTAAGCTCAAGAGCTGCTAACAGTATTTCATCGTGAGACATACAGTTTGAATGTTATCTGTGCTGCAGGGGATATTGAATCAAAACATTTTTCATAAAATTTTATCATGGTCTCTTTAGTATCAGCCATTCTTGCTTTCATGTGATGAATTCATTAAATCCATATTCATGTTCAAGTACACTAATATTCACAACAACACTGTTAAAATCTCTTAGCCTTTTTTTAAATTAACCTATACTACTTATTTTAATCACAAATACTGTATACTGGAACAAGGTAAGAGAATTTAGAATAGCACGTAATCACGTTACAGAATAGGAGGAAATTAAGTTAGATTCATAGATTTATCTCACGTAATAGCTGAAATAACATAATTCCATGGGAAAAAAAACACACTAAAATACATGATACATTCCATGAAAGAATTTCTTTACAATTAGCAATGAATTAAACTTTACATTGAAACACCTCTGCAGTAAATGCTATACAGATAAGGTACAAAAAGGTTAAAGAGACTTGCCAAAACTCTTATGCATAAACTTTCATAAAATATCTCATAAATGTCTACTGCTAATGATAATAACAAAATGCTTGATAGTGTTTGCAGAATTGAATCTCAAAGCTGTCTGACTCCAGAATCAGAACTGTTTCTAGAGTCATTAGACATTATCACATTCTTTCTGATTATAATCAGTTCATTATACATAGTTAGTATGTATTAGTAACTAATGCATTTTCATCTACTGTATCTTTAACTCTTATATTAGGCTAAACTATAATTTTTGCTATTGACATCTCCTTCTCCTTATCAAATTCTTTCTGTTAAGGCTATGGATATAAGTAATAACCAGCTTCTTTAAATTAGGTCCTCCAGACTCACCATGCAAAAAAGTGCTTTCAGAATATATCAGATTGATGTCATTCAGCTTTAAACTGAATCCCAAATTTCAATCCCAAGAATACGGGAATATTTATACTCAAACCCTTATGTTCCACAGCATAAATGCTTTAACATATTGGTCCTACTTAAGGCATTATGGTCCTACTTAATTCAGTGGCAAACTTCCCATTTCAGGGTATGAGAATTGGCCATGATGATTACCAGGGGGATTAAAAGTACGTCTTTGTCTCATTCCTGTATCAGACTAGCATGTGACAGAAGTGCTCTTCCAATGGACAGGTCTGTCCAAGGTCAGCTGTTCTGTTGCCCAAAGGTCTGACAGATCAGCCAACAAGAAAATATTGCTGAGAACTACTTTGAAAAGCAAGTAATTTTGTATATACCTCAGGATTGTATAGCAGAGTCTAAACCTAAATTGTAATATGTAGGTTTCGCTTCAAAGTGAAAGGTAAATACTAGAGTAAGTACACAGACTGATTAATTCACTATTAATACTTATTAATAGCTATTATTTAGGCTGTGTAGTACCAAAACTGGACTGCTTCCTTTCCAAACATCTCCAAAAAAGTACAAGCTGTTCCCTGGGGAATTTCCCACTTTGGCTCACTAAAAACACCTATTAAAGTCACAGGCCATTCCCAAACTGGCTGTTAAAGTACTTCCTCCGCAAGCTTTGCTTACCACATAATGTTCTTTTCCCTGTAAACTGTGCCACACATTGCATGCTTACGCTTTTCCTCTGCAAGCTCATGAACCTAGTGGGGGAGAAGAGGAGTTCATCTCTTCTGGCTACTTTTCCCTTTGGCCCCATCCGCACGAGGTCTGTCCTGGGAAACCAACTGCTATTCCTTTTACAACATGCCTCTTCCCACCCTCCATCACATGGATACTCTTTCTACAATAGAGATCTTTAAGAAATGGAAAACTTAAAGGATTTGTAGCACACACTGGTGGGGAGAGAAGGGGTAAAGAAGGAGGAAGTTTGAAAATAGTGCTGCATGAAATTAATTAAACAAGAGGAGAACACCCAAAAGAGATAACATAAGCAGTAGGAAACAGAAATGATATTGAAGGTTTCTGAGGTATACAAAGATAAAAGAGCATAGATGCACATATAGCATAGCACAGATGCACAAGAGGTCTATGAATTGGTAGTTTTTGAAAAATGTTAAAGTTACATAAAGTATATTTAAAGAACCTTTGAAAGAGCCTATCTCCTTTAGACTGAATATTCTGACTACCCAGGTAATGACGTATTCCAGAAATACCAGAAATTTTGTACACAATTGCCATTTTTTTTCTAAAGCAAAGTTTATTACCGTTTCAAAGTAGAAAGAACTTACACATTCTGTTCTGCAATCACTCCCTCTAAACTGTGCATAAAAAAATGAAAATGCAATGCTTAGAATTAGTAAACCTTCATAAGCTACCATCGCAATAAGCAGCATCATTACAGCTATGCTTTTCTGAGGGTCACAGCTTTTGTTCTCAATTGTAACAGACAGCACAGTAAAAACAAGCATTGGCTAAAGACAAAAAAACAAAAGCAGTAGGGAGAAGCATTCAAATATTTAGATGCTTTGATGACTTTTAGCTGAGTTTGAATTTCTTTGAGGAGGAAACCTCACATTCTTGCCTGCTTTTTCCAACACCTATTGATTTTACAGAAATCATGAATACCTCATAGTGAGAACACGTGTTCTGGATTGTGTATTTGATTAGTACTTTTGACAAAGCAGTGAAGAGGTGTGGAGCTGTGTAAATCCACATGGAGCTTGGATGGTCATCTGAACCAAGATGAGCAGAATACTCAGATTCCCAGAAAGATCTGCTGACATCTTACTAAAACATTTCTAGTGACTCTGAGCTGAAATATGATTTTATACTGAAACAACCAAAAAATGTGCAAACTGAAAGGAAATTGAAAACAACTGAACTTAAATACTTTACAAGAAGAAGAATGTTGCTCACAAGCAGCTCTGATAACTACACTTGGATTCTGACAGAACAGGGATTTGAAAATGCAGTTTAGCAAAGCACTCAAATATATGCTTAAAAGAATTGCTGTTGGGTTACTTTTTTGTTGCTGCTGCTCCGGCAGCATAAGGATGGACTTAAGACTTTTTCAGGTTCAAGGGTTTTGCTTGTTTCTACAAATTTAGAGAAACCTGTAAATATCAGATCTGAGTTTTCAAGTTTCCCAGCTTTACCAGGTTTACGTACTCTACAAAAATCTGCTTGAATGCAGAGATTTTGAATGCTGTGCTATCTGTGAGAAATCTGTGACCATTAATAGGCTGGAAAACATCTTTCCAAATACCACTGAACTGGGACAAGAAATTGCCACCAAACCTTTTTCTCATTTTAGTTTTCTGATCCTTTAGAACACTTTCTTTTCTGTCCTCGTGCAATTATACCTGCCTTGATAAGCCAATCTGATAATGTTACAGTGTAAGTAGAGAGGCTGGAGTCCTTCTAAATGGAACTACAGCCATAAGAATTCTTAACAGGGTGGGAGTCAGTAAATTTAGCAGTCTAAATCCATACCAGCAGCTTTAAAATGAAAGCAGGGATGACAGCATAAACTCTGGGAATAAGAAATAGCATGGGAAAGAGAAATCTTGCCACTTTACCATACATGCCAACAGCCTTGATTATTTTAAAGCAAAAATGTTACTATTTTTCTGTCCTGCCCTTTCCAAAAATGTTCATGTGGCTCAGGATGTCTTATTACAGCTAAGGGAATTTCTCTGTTACCTGTTTTAATAACTAGACATCTAAATCTGAGTAAAAACATTACCTTCAGTTTCATGATTTTATAAATTTTGTAATGTGGCAACTTTCATTGGCTTGCCAAGCAAACTGTATTCTCATCCACCTCCTACCACATGTACAGTATCTATGGAAGTACTTTAGATAGAATAATTATTTTCTTTCATGATCAAACCAGTTAGTGTTGATGAACAGCGGTGCACATAGCTCATCAATATTTTTGGAAAAAAACAGGACAAATCAGAACTGATGATGAGTTCACCCTACAGGAGGTCCAGAACATCTCGGGTTTAGTAGATTATGGGTAGATTATATTGTTTTTTCATTTTGAAGAGTCACATTTTTGGTCAAATTAGGGAGTTCACATTATGCTACAGTCTGTTCCCCATAATAAACTCCCATCTACAGGCAGATGTTTCTGTAAAACTAGTTACAGCTCTGACAGAAATTAGGGAGAAGAAAGCGAAGGAGAAGAGAGATACAATTCAATAACGAGCATTTTCCTTGCTTATACTTGAGCAGTAGCTGAGATGCTTAACAGCCACAAGTGAGATAAAGCAGCTGTCAGAGTACTGAGATTTGAAACTTCCAGTGCAGCTAATAGTTCTAGTAATAAGGACATGGAGCTAGTGAAAAAAGGCCTCACGCAGCCCCATTATTATTATTTGCTATGGTAATTCTCAAGAGAGCTCTAACGATGGACAAATAGGTGAAGAGAGATTAAAGGCAGGGATTTATAAATTCTGAACAACTGTCTTCTCTCCAGACCGCTCAACAAAATTATGTCCAAGAGGGAAACACAAATGTAGGCAAACTAAGGGCTTTGCAAATGAAACATGGGAGGTTATACCAGGGAATGGAGCCATTCACAATGTACACAAGACAGAGATATATATGTAGAAAGTTCCACATCATCTCTAATTTGCAGCACACTACACAGCTCTAAAAATATAACATAAAATGCTACAATGTAAATAAAAATGCCCCAGGATTCTCTTTTCTTTTGAATTAAGAACCTGCTTGAGAATAAACTGTATGAATGATCTCCTACTCTGAGAACACCACCCCAATACCACTTTATCTCAGCACAATTTTGGTATACTTTAATGTTAAAAGAACTTAAATATTGAGCAGAAAAGAGGATTCTCTGATTGCCTAAGTTAAGCTCGATACACTTCACATAAATGAACATGCTCCTTTGCTGGATTCTCTGTCCTTTCAGACAAGATTAACAATGTGACAAGTATAATGACCACAGTGGAATCAGCTAATAGGGAATGTCAAAGCCAAGTCATATGGACAAGGCAGCGAACATTAATGGATCTATGGTGCCTCCCAGACCAGTTCAAACCAGAATTATAAACTGATAGTTAGTTCTGATCAAAAAGTCTAAGTAATGCTTTTTTTTCCTTGATATCTATTTTACACTGCTCAGAGGGCCTTACCTGGGAAGGCCTCCACCCACGTTGCACCATCTCACAAAGAATGTATTCACTGAGATACAACTTACCCAAATAGTTGTTGCTCTTTGACATCTCTGTAATGTTGATTTTAGTAGCTCCTTCAGGAATTTCCACTATCTTGTGGTAGCCAAGGTTTGTTAGTGTGTGTTTGAAAACTCCAGACACAACTTTGCAAGCAGTGTTGTCCCCTCCACATATTCCACACTTGTCAACCACCTTGTCTGAACCCAGATAGTCATCACAGCCAATGCTCTGCAAAATAAAATACAGTTTTTTCAAGATCTTACAACTGCAAATTTTCAGGCATAACCAACTGAGGACAGTATGACTTTCAGAGAACATAAAGCCTGAAAAGATTTTGTGAATTAAGGTATCAACAATTTCTTCCTTTGTTCTTCTACATGCAATAAAGTAATGAAAAACATCCAGGTCAGAGAATATATACATGTGGGGATTTCAAGTCAGCCTACACGTTTTGCACTTAAAAGCACTCTATGTCAAACTTTACAATATTATAACCAAAAATACAAGAACACAGTAGAGATCACTAGTGCATTTATCATTCCTGACCACACTCTCCTCAGCTGAAAGCCAAGTACCTCTTAACAACACAGCTCCTATAGCTGCTAGTCAGAGAAGAGGTGAAGCAGTGCTGTGATTTTGTTATGAATCCAAAATGGGCTTTCAATACAGGTAGGACTATTTTATACACAAAGCATCCTTTTAATTTCCTCCAGGAATGAGTATGGAGCCTCCTCTCATGCAAAGAGGCTTCTAAAAAGTATTTCTGCTGTGTCTAAACTCAAGTTATCCTCTTGTTTATAGAGCAGGCAAGCGAGACAATGTCATTTTTGGCCCACTTGGTAACACCTCCCCAGACAGGACAGCTAAAAAAAACAAAAAAACCCAAAACACAGAGGAAAAAATAGAATCAAACTTATTGTACTTTAAAAGTGCACACAATGTACAGATTAGTTTTTTTGCAGAAACATTTCTGTTTGTTATATTGCTGTTTAGTACTTACAGACTTTAAATATCACTTTTCATAAACACTTATCACCTACCTGTATGATTAATTCCCTATTTGAAACAGTGGGTCAGAAACATACATGCAAAAAAGAACTTCTTATTCTCATTCAGGTAAAAAGGAAACATTACATGGGATAGCAGAACAGAAACCTATCACACTTTCTCTGAAACATATTACTCTGATGTAAAGTGTTTACATTAAATGACGGACAAAATACTTGCAAATACTTGCAAAATACTGGATGAAAAAAATGGCTAATTTTTTTTATAGTCTCTTCTGAAAGCAAACAGCCAAATAAGAAGAATTTTCTGATACCACCAACTTATAACATAGGGAGTGTCTTGAGCCCTGGCGTCACTGTATTTCTTTACTATCCCAATACTAATGCTCGTCCCTTGCTGTGAAAAATGTTCTAAACTGCAAGCCAGATTCTGCTTAGTTCCAATATAAATATTTAACACCCGACATCTTTCTTATGACTATCCAAAAAACACAGATAAAACCATCTAACTCATCGCTGCCAGGATCTTGTGGGGCTTGACAATGATGCCTGTTTGTAGTCATGAGGCAAGAGGATGAAGAACATCGCCAAGCACTTTGAGTCTGATGGCGGGATAACGTGATAACTAAAACCTGTTCCATCCTCTTAGATTTAGTGTGAGCAGACTGCTGCACCATTTTGAAAAGATTTAGGATACGGACAGAAATACTTGATTTAACATCTTGCATTTGCATTGCACATCAGAAACGTAAAGATCATGTATGAGTTTGAGTTTTGCCATAAAATGCATTTTATGTACTAAAAATGTAACAATGCTTACAAAGTTACTAACATACTACAGGTACTACTATACTAACTACTATACAAACTTACTACACCTACTAACTTACTAATATGTACTAACTTACTAACAATGTAACAATACTAACAACGTTTAACCTTTGGTTAAGCACAGTAATTACCACTGAGTGTCACTATACCAAATCATACAGTATGATTTTAGACCTGCCTAAAACAATCAGAAAAAATGAAGTGATCTAAATTTAAGACTGCTGTGACCAAAGACTGATTAATCTCTGGACTCTTCCTCCTTAAAGGGTATTTTGCTGAGAGGATTCACACTTTCCCCACCACACATTTCTTGGACAAAAATGTGGTGGTGCTTAGAATCCTCCTATGTTACTGAGTGACTTCCAGGAAGTTTCCACTGCCAGCAAGTTCTTTTATGGAGGAAATCCTTTCAAATAAGAGGTGCTATACAATATGAACTGCTAGCATAAACGTTTAATGGTCTTCCACATCACTACTGAGTCCCCTAAACATTAATATAATTTTCTGCCTTCTAGCAAGTAGAAGAGAATACAGAAAGATGTTTTATTCATTGCATAAAATATAAAGCAGAATTACTATGGGGCAGTCTGAACAGAACTCCTTATGACAGAAGGAACACAATGCATCAGTACAAACGCGATTCCTTTGTATGGGAATAAATATCAAACCTGTTTTAAACTCACATATCGTTCTTAATCAAATATTAATGGACATACAAGACAACTGTCATTCTTCAGATGCAGTATTTGGAATTCTTTCAAATTTGGGGTAAAAGGAGTCTGTGTTGTGAAAAGTGCTCATAATTTTTAAATACTCTTTCACAGAAAACTGAAAAAGATACAAAGAATGAATTACTGGAGACGAGGACCTAATAATCTGAAATCAGTAATATACAATGAGACACCACAGTACCACGACCAGTAAAGATACAAAAAAACCCATATGAATTATGCACAGTTCACTCAGATACATGTTTTGCATACCTATAGAAGAGGTATTTGGTAATGGACTAAAATGCTACAAAGAAAAGTTCAAACTTTTTATTGGGTTTTCTGTCGAGATGTCTCTGTAAATGGTGGGCTTTATAGATGAGTATCGCACAGGGTTCAAAGGAAAAGGCCAGTTATAACCAGTATGTTCTGGAAAACATTTGACAATTCCTTAATTCAGTTTAGGCAGGCATATAAAAAAGACTGCATAGTCTCTAATATTTCCAGACCTGGCAAGGACAGTCATATAGCAAGTCTGTGTCCAACTGGTCAGTGGGAATCTCCCTTCCCAGCTGTATATAGCATTGATTTCTAGCACTGACAGGTCATGAGATATTGGATCTGACACCTGTCAATGGTCCAGGGCTCAGCACTCAATATGTCCTGGGCCTTGCTCCAGGGTAATTTCAGGAAGATGAAAGAAACACCTTTCTGGCAAACTGATTCTGGTTTCTTTCTGCTCTTAAACAGTTGTTTGAAGCTGTTCAGAGCTTTGGAAAGATAGAAGTCATCCTGGCAGAACTAGACTGGTAAACAGAATAAATGCAAATTAACCAAAAATGCACAACAAATGCAACTGTATTAAAAAGGTCATTCAATATTTTATATTCTTTTCTAAATTATGACTATAAACTTAAGAAGTACCACCTTGCTGCTTAGCTAGCAAACATAAAAAATACGAACCAACTTGTAATCTGTCTCAGGTGGTGGTATTCATTACATTTAAGCACATGTACATGCAGCAAAGCCCCTTATCACATCACTGATATATCAGCCAGAAAAATGCTGTTATGGAAAGAAGTGACGCAAAACCGGAATCCACACCGAGTGTTCCTTCCAACATTTGCTGTGGGAGCATGGATCAGTCTTAACTACGTCAAAGGATCAGATAATGATCAGAAGTTTTGCTAGATAAGTAGATAGGTCTGAAATCTCAGATAAAATCTCCTTGCATAACTCTGGAGCTTGAGACATCAAGTGGGTACCAAGGCACTGACACCCAATTTAGCAGTCTCTTACTCCGTCCCAGTGGTGAAAGAAGGCCTCTGTCAATGAAGAATTCATAGTATAGGTTTTCATCATGTAAAAGTTATTTCAGGAATCTAAAAGCAGATGTCACAAACTACACACAGCATTGCTACTGCAGATGTAAAAATATCAGGACTGTGAGTAAGAGGTGAGTGAGCAGACACAAAGGTAAATGCATCCTGCCCACAGAACAGCATTTCTCACTTGATGTGACAGTCAGGCCTACTTTTTGGACAGGACCATTGCGGGCTGTTCCTTGGCTATCAATAAAAGGAGGACTAGAACATGTCTGTCCCCTTAAAACAAATTTTTGCTAATTTTTTTCTTTCTCAGAATTATTTCTGCCTTCAAATTTTAGTACTATAAACCAAGCATCTTCTGTGTTGTTCAAATAATTTTTGCATTATGGTTCAAGAAACCTTTTTAAGTTATAGGTTAGCGTGAAAGACACTGGTCAAGAATTACAGCCAACTGTGTGCCAAAATTAATTTAAATGAAATCCCCTGAGCAAAACAAGGGACAATCTGGATGAAATATTCAGTGGTGGACTTAATAGGGATTTAGGACTATGTATACAATAAAATGGGGCTGGTGCCAGGCATCTGAAGAGATGAAGTGCTGATTCTTGAAATGGAAAACAGATGTTACAATTTCAGTATTAAATGATTCTACTAAAAACTGCAATCTATGTGGTAAAGTGGCATAAATAATACAACATGACAATAACTTGCTTCCATTGTTTTAGTTGCATAAAATTATGAGGGAGGAAAGGAACAGTTATGAGCTGCAGTATGTCGACACCATTAACTTCAAAAATCAGCCATATTGACAGCTAGATAGCTGAAAAGTTGCAATACAATAAGTAATTTGGAGTCTGTGCATCCAAGAGGTTAGAAGACAGATGAATAAAATGTTTATTTTAAGTCATATTGAAACATAACTGAAAAATTCTAGCAAAATGGTCAGGACAGTTATGGATGTACTGCTCTACTAAAGTAAGGCCAAGCAGTACAGGGTGATGCGAGAGGAGTCATCTCGCAAAGTGTATTGCCTAAAACACCACTAAGGAAGTTAAATGGGAAGCAAAAGAATACCAGCGGTATTTTAAGCAGTTACAGTTAAAACAAAAAGAAGTGGGAGACATGCCTGAACCTTATACAGTATCAAGAAATTCTAATTACTACAAATTGCTGAGGCTATTGCTAATCATATTTTATATGCTACTGTCCTATAAAAAATTTAGTTTTATGGGAACCATTGTATCTGCTGCTCTGCTTGAGCAATACTGCAACTACCCCAGCTCAGTATCATCGATTTAGCCAACAAAACCTTGAACTCTTTCTCTCGCACTATAGAATAAATAAAAGTACTGAGATTAATTATTAGAATTGCAGGCGATTTCTGGAAGTTAACTGCAAGAAATGACACCTTTACTTTACTGTTATTTTATCTCTTGTTTGTGTTCTGAAATACTTGGTAGTCGAGTCTTATAGGGTGGTATAATGTAAACAGTATTACAACTGGTCATACCTCCTTTCTCGAATTTCTGGTCATACTTCCAAGTAGTGCAATGCCCTTTAATAGTGAATCCAATGAAAACCATGAAATACCAAGACAGTTAAGAACTAGCTTTGTTGGCTGATGTCTTTGCATATTTTAATTTGAAGTTACCTTTCTCACCCTCCTATAAAGTACCAGATTATTCAAAAATAATATTTTGGATATATTTGGAATTAAGCTGTTTAATACCATGTGCTTCCTACAGAGAAAGAGGATTGCATGAATCATTATATACTAAGAGATTATACTAAGAGATAGTATTCAACAAAAATTACTGGATCTAATTCTAAGGATTAAATCTTAGCTGCATTTTAACGAACAAATAAGTAAGGTCTTTCAGATCTTATGCCAGCTAGTTTCAGTCTCGTTGCCTTGTACTTACCCAAGTACTTCAGTAGAAAGTAGTAAAAATGCTCTGTGGTTTCCATTAAAAACATGCTTGTTTTACATGGTTTACATGGCAGATTAAGAAATCTGCATATGGAGACATAAACACACCAAAGCAAATGGGTAATCCAAGAGGTATTACCAACGTGCGCAATGATTAACGATTTTAGCACACGTCCTGCCAAATGACTTTGTGTTGAGAACAGACTGATTTTTAAAAAAAGAAGGAATCCTGGTAGCGTGTCTACATGTTCCTTTGTTAAGATTTAGCATAACCTTCTTATCCAACATTTGCTATTACTGAAGTTCATTTGTACTGCTAATGGCTATTAATTGAAACAAATTAGCCTTTATATAATTTAAAACTGAACAGAAATGTAGAAAGGTGACTGTGCAGCATACAGAGAGTAAGATGCCTCTAAATGTATTCAAAGGTAACGAACAAAGGCTGTGTGTCATATTCTTAGTTGGTGGCAGTGAAACCAGTGACTTAGCAAAGGGTTTTTAAGTGTGGAAGAGTAATAGAATAAGAATTATTCTTATGCAATCTGCACCTAAGAAAGAGAACGTGTAGATCTTTCTACTGGAGACTAGCAAGAAGCAGCACAGATAATCTATCTATTTTAGTCAGAAGGTTAAATAGTCTACACACACTTTTCACAGGTAGCCTACAAAGACTATTTAAATTAACAACAAAGACTGAGATCCCAAATACGGCATATGACTCTAGACAAATTCAACCTAGAATGCATATATTCTCCTAACAGTGACTGCAAGAGATACTATGGATTGCCCACATTTTAAAGTCTTTAACCAGGACTGTTTGGTAAGACACTTTGAAATTCAGTCAGATGGAGATTTGAAGGTTTTGATGTAGGAATACTAACTGGTAAATCATCCAGCTAGTATTATCATATATGTCATCTAGCCGGTATTATCAAATATGTCACCCTGATCATAACACTATTTCTCAGATATCACAGACTCTGATCCAAGGGTCAGGAGTCTGGTATTTCCAGCACTCATACTGTAAATCTGCACATATTGCACTTTGAATAAAAAATCACTTCAAACCAAGTCAAGATAAAGCAGAAATAAAGGCAGACTGGTACTAGAGTCATTATTTTGAATTCCTGCCTTTAAATGACACAGAAAAAATAATCAAGAGGGGGACAACGTTTTAAAGCTGGCCTGTACACATGTAACAACTTCGAGGCTGGGTGGTGGATGATTCAAATAAACACGGTCTTTTCAGCACACTGCTAGTATTTATTCTGCTTTTTGTTGCTTCTCAGGTCCATGAAAAGAGTTGAAACTTTTCTAAAGACATCCTGGTTTATTTTATTCCAGGTATCTTGTTATTTCTGTAGTTCATTGTGATTTCTTATAACTACATCTTACAGAGCAATCCATTGTACGGCTGTTCACCAAAGACTTTGAGAAAAGCAAAAGCAGAACAAAAAACAAAAGTCATCATGTTCGTTATCAATATAAGCAACAAACTGAAATAAGGAAAATGTGTGTGTGTGTGTGTGTGTGTGTGTGTGTGTGTGTGTGTGTGTCTCTGTCTGTCTGTCTGTCTGTCTCTCTATAGCTATACATCTGCCCTGAAATGGCCCTTATTCTGGCATATCTGTACTACAGGCCATATAGCCTGGTTTCTTTCCTTCCTAAGAGAAATGATTGACTCATAATACAAATTCAGGTAATAGAACGGCAGTGCTAAACTCTGCAGTTGCTGCTTATTCAGCAGACGTCCTTATTTGACGTTGTTGTTGAGGAGGCTCTGCCTTACAAACAGCATGGGAACAACAATTCCAACACAACTTTAGTATCTGACATTAAGATTCTCAGTTCTCCCACGTCACTTGTTTTCTCCTAGAAATTATTACTTTTCTACCATTCTCCTAGATGATCTATAGGATTTTGACTAGTACAGAAAAAGAAATATGGAGTACCTTATAGTCCTTGGTCTACTTTTATTTTTTATCAGATAAAACATGTAAGAGTAGATTATAGACCCTACTATCATATCAATTTTCCCATAGAGTTACGCTAGTAATTAACTCTGCACTATCTTTTCAAGTTCTGTTGGCTGCTTGGCACTATACAACAACAATTTAGTGCTTCACTATCTTAATTAAGTTGTTAGAGAAACTGAAGTTTCAGTGATCCTTAGCAATGTCAGCAGGAACTGACTTCTCAGTTTTCCTCTCTTGTGCAAAGCTTTCAAGGTCCCCAAGACACATGAGTAAAGCCTGTAAAAGAAAAGATTTTGACACTTACCTAATTTCTCCTTTCAAAATAAATGAAATAAACTATGGCCTCTCCAAGAAGGATGAGAGAAAAACAATTATAAAATGGGTGGAAACATTACAAATGCTTTTAATGTTTAATTCATTTGGCTTTTCCCTAACCTCTAAAAATTCTCCTGAACATATTAGTTCAGATCCATTTAAAAGTGGCTGTTCAAATGCAAATAAATGACCCCCAAAATCTACAATCAAGACAAAGATGGAAGTCAGGAAAGATCTCATAATAAGCTATATATATAGCAACAACTTAACTGAAAAAAAGGGAGAAGCTAAGACTCTAACACATAAATAAAGGGACTATTAGAGCCATTTAGGGTACAGCTGAAAGGTACTGAAAACCTAAAAATGAAAAATAAATAAATAAATCTTCTATCATTCTTGGTCTTTTCTATCAAATGCTGTATCCTCGACTTTCTAGCTAATCTCTGATCTACACTGTTCATGACTCTAACAGAGTGTCGTCTTCTTTCATTCCCACCTGAAGAAACAGCTTTCTATATTCTAGCCAACTTTCTACAGCAGCTTGAGCTCTGTTTACTATGTCAGGTATATCCCCACATACACAGTCCTCAGGCTGTGTCTACTTCCCAGACCTTTCAAACAGAAAAGGAAAAATGTTACCTTAGTAATTCAACAAGTATTGCAATGCAGACAACTGAATTTGCACAGCAGAAAATCAGTGTTGCCTCCAAGACACTTAGGCAAAGTTACAAATTTTAAAATATGTAAAATGGCTTCCCAAAAGTTGAGACTCTCTAATTACAGACTCCACCAGTTACAAGGAATATAATTCTATTTTTATAAAAACAATGCTGCTGTATATTTTTGTAATAGTCTCATTTAAAAACTACTTATCTAGAAGATAAATCAACTTCTGTTTTGCAACAACATAGAAAACATTCCATCAACAAGCCAAAATTTGAGGTCCTGTAGTCTTTATGTTGGTTATTGCCTACGCATAGCCTGGAGATAGCAGGAATCTGCAATTGCATGTGCACAAACAGCTGGAATGGCTGGCAGCTAAACAGCATACAAACAGGCTGCACAGTATTTGCTTCAAGAATACAGGCGTGTATCTGAGTCAGCTAGAGGGGAAGCTCCAGATGCTCAAGAGACACTGTTAAGACAAAAAGCAGATACTTAAAATACCTTGTATCTCATAGCATTATTAGAAGTTACTAAAAAGTAGAGAAGTAACTACATATAATTAGAAGCTTTTTATTCCTCAGAATAAAAAATGGTTTTATTCGTACAAAGTAAAAAAATGCCTGAGTTGGAGCTCACTGTTCCACGCATCAGCGTGCACAGGCACTGGAGACAAGCCATTCCCCAAAGCCCTACAAACAGATGGCGTGGCTGACCCACCCAACGCCACGAGACACCGTGGCACCATGTTCCACAGCCTGCTGGGTCCCAGGAAACACTCGGATGTCAACCACAGAAAACCCTACAACCCACCGGTAGAGATGCAGAGGGTTCACCGTCTCATGACAAACTCCCAACATAAGGACTATGACCGAGCTGCTCAAGAGCCACAGATTAGTCACTCACAAACAAAGACAGAAGGAAGATAGTTTAAGCAGCCTTACTTTTCAGATTTGGGATGATAAGATTATTTGAACTACCTGCAGTCACACAGTCTGTAACAGAGCCCCAAACTCCATCCGGACACAAATCCCAGTCACTGCCTCCATTACACCTGTATTCTTACTTGGTTTCCTGTCTCTAAACTTAAACTGCTATTGACGTGTCACTCCTTAAGATAATTGTTTTGCAAGTGAAACCAAGTTAAAAAAACACTCTGTTGATGCAGAAACCAGAAAAAACATTGTCTCATTTTCCCTAGCACTGTAGAGCCAATGCAGCTATGGGAATGTGAGACTAATTCCTTTCTGGTTTGTGCATCAACTGATTTATTAACTAAATCCCAATCACAGAACAATTACCTGCAGGAGTGACACTTCAATAGCAGTTTAACTACATTTATAACGCTCTT